>NC_138657.1:27020630-27760630 GCF_964273445.1 Streptopelia decaocto
ACTGCTTCTCTCTTCTCTCTACTGGCAATATCCTGTCCTATAGCAAGAGCAGAACCGATCCTCTGCTGAAACCGGTGGACCTTGAGCTAAAGACTGCAAGAGGAGGCGAAACGCCAAGGAGGGAGGAGAGCTCGGCCCTATCAATCCGTGCTTTAAGGTTGGCTGTCCACCGAAGACGGTTCAGCTCTGTTTCCCTCTATGATGCAGCTCTTGCCAATTTAAACTCGTGTCACCAAAGCCTTCTCTGAGGGCTAAACCAGGTAGACCGCGGCAAAACAAAAAGGCAGATATGTCTAGTGCAGCGCCAACGCTGCTAAGGTTGAAAGTCACCCTGCTCCAGAAAAGTCACGGCCATCTTCCTAGGGGAGATTCTTGTATGTGAAATAAAAGCAACTGGGGTGTGTGAGGAGAACTAACTTCCCGAGGGCAATAAAACTTCATAGTGGCTTCTCCGTTTGACAAAAGCTTGAAAAACTATGTTGGGACGTGGGGAGGAATGCAGCGATGACTTGAGTAACCCAGGGTGGCTGCCAGCAGCGTATCATTTGTAAATCGTTACCCGCTGAAATCTGAACTGGCGTGGTTGAAGACAGAGCGATCACTTGAGGAGTTTTTTCTGTGAGCAATTGTCTCAGAGGCTTCAGGAAACAGGGCTCGCTTTCACAAACACCTTAATAGACCACAGCCCTGCGGCGATGCTGCCGAATAAACGCGCGTACTGACTAAAAACTAGCCCGTGCATGCAAGTGCTTTTCCGATAGCTTGGGAAGGGCTTTCGCTGATGCGGGCTCGTTCCGACACCCTCTTGCCTAAGCGAAAGTCCCATCTGGGGAGCCGAGGGGAGCGCAGAGAACGGGTCCGGAGGCACCGACGCCCCAGGTTTCCCGCAGCCGTGCCCCCCGGATGATGGTGCCCAGCAAGCGGCGTGACCGCTCCGGCCAGCACTCGCCTGGGCTCCGCTCCCAGCCTCCCCCACGTCCTCCCGAGGAACAGTCAGTTACCGCTGCCCCTGAAAGGGGTCGCTTTTGGGAAGGGACCAGAGAAGGACAAATGCAAATAGCGCGTTTCGAGTCTCACCGGACCCTTGAACTGGATCGCTTCTCGCGCGCAAAATAAAATCCGTCTGCAACGGAGATGAAGAGGGTTGATCTGCGAAAGGGACAGGCTAAACCCCCACCTGTGCCTTGCGGGGAAAAACGCAGAGTTACTAACTAGTGAGGTGAGACAGATAATGACTTTCAGATCTAGGACTTAGAATTTGAGTGTGTAAGCAGGGCTTTTAATTGATTTAGACGGTATTAATCAATAAAACACGAATAATTTTTTGGGGGGAAAAATGCACAGACACATCAGGAAAATACCCGAATGTCGGCTCTCGCCGTTGTGGCAATACGGGGAAAAGCTCCTCAAGATGCACTATGTAAATGTTGCTGTCACCATAAATGTCTCTTAGTTTCTCAGAGGCAAAGTAAATGCTTTGGTAAGTAACCTGAAACTTTTTAAAGCACGTCCTTCCTCTCCAAACTTGGCTTTCCAAAATTTTGGCTCATCGTTCTGATTCTTCACCTTTGGTTGCGCTCTGGACTTGTGACTGCCATTGGTCAGCTATAGTAGTGTTAAATACACGTTACTTAAGGAAGGCATTTAAAATAGTTTTTTCTTTCATCCCCTTGGCAGAGATCAAAGGTAGACATTGAAAACGTTTTTCTTCCCCCTCCCCATCCGCTGCTTCTGCCTGCAACGCCTGACTCTTAGACAGACAACTAGCTTTGATTGCCCAAATCACACACACCCCGACGGCGGGAGCGGAGCGCTATCGGCACGGCAGGTCGGATTCTGCTCGCAGCACAGCCCCAGCGCGGCTGACCCCGCCGGAACCCCGGCGGGAACGGGCATCCGCGGCGGCTGACCCACGTCACCAGTGTGGACGGCTGGGCCGAAAAGAGCTCTTCTTGTTATTATTATTTTTATAGTAAGGCTCGTTCAACTTATTTATTTAGCCAATAAAAGTCGGACTAATCATTTCAATGCTGACACCTCCTGTAGCATCTAGCTAATTGAGCTCTGGTAGCTGCTTGCGTTGGGCAGGATTTCCTCCAACTCTAGCGGCAGCAAAGGGAGCAGGCTTGCCTGTTTCTCACTCAAATCTACAGTCTGCCCGCTATAGTACAGTACGTTTGGAGGATAGATATGAATTGTTGCACTGTTCATTGATTCCTACTAATGAGCCGGTATAAATCAACACTGGCGCTAAGTAGCTAGTCTCGAAGCGCACAGAGGATGCTTTGGCTGGTTCTCTCACTCTTTTCTACGAGCCGCATGGCGGCCAGTAACAAGAGTTGACCGTAACGACTTGGAGTTAAGACCGTAGGATTTTTTGCATCTCTCTTGTTTCCGTGCTAGGCTTCGAGTGGCTTTTTACACTTAATGTAAGGAGTGTAAAGAAATTACTCCAAAGGGCCCCTGTTTCCTGCTTGGTGATACCCGGGGCTAGCTTGACGCCCGTTTCCCTGGGATGCTTGGCACGACTCGCCTCTGGTAGGAGGAAAGCCCTCGCCCGTTTTCCACCTCCCGGTGGTGCGGTGGCCTCGGAGGCCCTTTGCGCTTGCTGCTGGGAGACAGGCTGTGCGGGACCGGGGAGCGAAGGGGGAAGAAAGTGGATACGAAGGCTAAGAAAAGGCTAGGGGGGAGAGAGGAGAGGACGGAGCTTCCCTGTGGGGGCTGCTGTTCCCTGCCTAGTGTTTTGAAACCGGATCTCCCTCTCACATGGCGTTTCCTCAGCCCCCGCTGGATCCACCTTGCCCTGCTGAGGAGGCGTGAGTGAGAGGGGAGTCGGGGAGACGTTTCTCGCTCCTTTTCCACGACTCGTCAAGTCCCCAAGCCGCTGTCATGTGATAGCAAAAGAGCAGGAGCTGCAGGGGTCTCCCGACTCGGGCATCATTACAAAACCGCGCTGGAGCGCGCAGCCCCGCCACAGCCAAGGCGGCCGCCGCCCCGCTCGCCTTCTCTCCCCGCCGGCACCCGGCTCTCGCCTCCGCCGTCCGCTGCAAACTTTTGAGGGGACACCGGACAAAGCGGTGAGAGGGACGTTTTTATTTCCTTCCTCCCTGTCTCTGCAGAGGTCCGGGGTAATTTCATGCTCCCGAGCCCTTGGTGCGTGCGGAGTATCAACTCCAGCAGCGTGTTCCAAGCGGCAGCGGGGAAGCCCGGTAGACTCGGCAGCCTCCAGGAAGAAAGCAGGGACAGCAGCGAGAGACGGGACCTGCCTCCCGTTGCCTCCCGAGGTCCCACGGCCTCGGCGGCAGCTGCCTCTCCGGCAAGCAGCGGGGTGGCGAAGCAAGCACAGCCCGCGGGGCGAGGCTGCCCCAGGGAGCCGTGTGTGGAGTCCGCCGGCGGGACGCGGGGCAATCCCTCCTGAGCCGAGCGGGTGGAGTCCAGGATGTAGGGACATTAGAGAGGCAGGGCAGCGCCCTTTCCGACATCCCGAGCCCTCCGTGAGCGGGACAAAGCAGAGCCCGGTGCAGCGCGGCGGGGTCGTGCGGCCGCGGGAGGGCTGCGGCGGGGCGGCGATGCCCAGGCCGGGGAAGAGCTCTTACAGCGACCAGAAGCCGCCCTACTCCTACATCTCCCTGACGGCCATGGCCATCCAGCACTCGGCCGAGAAGATGCTGCCCCTGAGCGACATCTACAAGTTCATTATGGAGCGGTTCCCCTACTACCGAGAACATACTCAGCGCTGGCAGAACTCCCTCCGCCACAACCTCTCCTTCAACGACTGTTTCATCAAGATCCCGCGCCGCCCCGACCAGCCGGGCAAGGGCAGCTTCTGGGCGCTGCACCCGGACTGCGGGGACATGTTTGAAAACGGCAGCTTCCTCCGCCGCCGCAAGCGCTTCAAGGTCCTACGCCCCGAGCATCACCTGCCCGGCGGCGGCGGGGCCGGTGGCGGCGGCCCCGGCAAGCCCCCGGCTCCCGCCCCGCACATGGTGCACTACTTTCACCCGCAGCCGCCGCCACCGCCGCCACCTCCTCCGGGCAAGGTGCCGGGGCTGGCGGGCTCCGAGGCGGCCGTGGCCGCTGCCGCGGCGGCGGCCGCCGTGGGGAGATTGCCGCAGTTCCCGCCCTACGGGAGCAGCCAGCCCTCGGGCTTCAAGCATCCCTTCGCCATCGAGAACATCATCGGTAGAGATTACAAGGGCGTGCTGCAGGCCGGCGGGTTGCCTCTGGCCTCGGTGATGCACCACCTGGGCTACACGGTGCCCAGCCAGCTCAGCAGCGTGGTGAGCTCCATGTGGCCGCACGTGGGGGTGATGGACTCCGTGTCCGGCGTGCCCGTGTCCCCCGACTACGGACCCTTCGGAGTGCCCGTGAAGGCACTCTGCCACCCGTCGGCGCAGACCATGCCCGCCGTCCCGGTGCCCATCAAGCCGGCGCCGGCCATGCCCGCCGCCTCGGCCATCCCCGCTCTGACGGTTGCCGCCTCACAGATCTGCCCCGCCGCTTCCCCGGCCGCTGCTTCGCTGCTGGAACAGACCGCAAGTAACACCACCGAGGGCAAGGGCTCCCTCCACTCCGTCTTGGTGCACTCCTAAAGGGCAAGGGGTCGGGGGAGTAAAGGCCCCCAGGCTCCCAGAGGAGAGCATGCGGGGGCCCAGGCCATGCGTGCGACGCGGAAACCTGATCTATCCCATGACTATTCCTCTGCTGGTGTCTGTGTTTATGTTGTGTACAATCAGATTATTTGAGAGCCAGGTCGCAGGTAAGAGCTTTTATCGTCGTTAAATATCGTTAATAGCGGAGAGGTGATGTGAAAAGTCACAGGCGGGGCCAGAAGGGGTGGCTCGGAGGACGAGCCCGGCAGGGAAGGTCTCCCCGCCACCCCGACAGCCGGCGGCCGTGCAGCCCGGGTCCTCCGCCGAGCCTCCCTTCCGGGGCGGCCGACAGGCAGGTTTCTACTCGGGGCCCGATGGAAGAGGGCTGCAGTCTGCCGGGAGTCTGGGGAATCAGAAGGGTAAAACCCCTACTGAACGCTGCTTTCCCCTCTCCCCCGAGAGACAGGAAACCTCTGCCACGACCTTGCTCTGAAAGACGTGGCCAAAGCGGTTACTTTGGACCCTGGTGAGCCGTGGGACCTCAGGACGTGTAACGCTGGCTGTTTAAAGAGTAAGCTTTAAATAGATCGATTAATTAATTAAAAGTGGGAATTTAAATGACAACGACACTGACGTCGAAGGGCTCCTTTAACTAACGATCACTTGTCCTTCCCCCTCATATTGTACAGTCCATGCCAATATTTCACGTCGGAGGGCAGTACCTTAGGAGGGACTGAAGCGTGACCTGGCCTCTCAAGCTGTGTGTGGGTGTCCGAATTCCCTAGTTTCTCATTAAAACAGCCTGGCCATTTGTAGATTGTGATTTTCACATCACCTTTCACCGCTCACAGATACCGCTATTCTGTATGTGTTGCTTGGCGTTTCTTCCACGTGAGTGTGAACACTAAAATCGCGGAGGGCGGAGGGGAAGGGTAACGGAGAAAGCCAACAACAACAAAAAAGGATTAAAAAATTATTCGGGAAAAGCACTTTACTGAAAATAACCTTCCAACAGACGAGAGGTCTGTATGAAGCAGAGGGATCAGAAGTCAGAGAGCAATGCACTGGCTGGTGAGTCCCGGCTGGTTTGTGAGTGATTGCTGCCGTACCCTGTCTGCCCTGCTGTACACCAATGCTCATTAAAGCCCATCTATTCATTTGCTTCTGCTGGTGCTCCTGTTTCAAATACTCGCCTTTTACACCGGTTAAGAGACGCGTGCTCGTGGCGTAGGTTCGCCTCCCTTACTCCCCAGTGCCCGTCCCCTCACCCTCCTCAGACAGACGTACCCAAAGTTTTCTTGGCGGCAAAGCAAGGGGATTTACAGGGAGAGAAGCCTCTTAGAGGTAAATCGCCTACTGCTGCAGAGATGCTTTGACTCACTGCCCCCGCAGCTCAAGGGCGAAGCTCCGGCCGTCGTATCTGAGGAGGGGGCACTGGCTCGGATCCAGATCCCACTGAAGGCAACTGGAGTTTTGCCACTGTTTTCAGTGGTTGCTGTATCCGAGGCGCTGTCAGGGACTTCCCCGCCTCAGGCTGGCCGAGCTGCCAAGCCCCGAGAGGCCAGGTCGCAGTCCCAGCCCCGGAGGAAGGGTACCCTGTGTCAGGCTTGACCTTCTTGGTGGACCTGCAGCCAGAAAAACTATCGCTGGGAAAAGCAAAACTGCTTGGCTTCCCGTGCCCGCTGCCCCAAGTTTTGACGACTCACCGTTTGACCGCTGGAAATTCAACTGGAACTGTTGAATTTCCAGTTGTTCCCTCTGCTCCAGAGCGGGGTTAGACCTTAATTTCCAAAATCATAGCACTCCCAGCGCTGAAAAATACTGCTGATAATGTTGTGTTGATGAGGCATGGATCGGTATCACGGCTTAGAAATCGGACTGGAAGGGGAAATTGCCTCGAAAGTTTTGCAGCCAGATAAATCGAGCAGGTATTTGACATCCAGAAGAAATTATATTAAAAAAAAAAAAGTGCTTCACATTTTCTTTACTCTGCTGTCTTCCTTTTCAGGCAGGGAGGCAAGTTGATATTTCTGCCGCTAAAAAATAATTGCTTATAAAGAAACGATAAATCGCGAATACCAGTAGTTTTATGTAGCTCGAGGTACCTAAATATCTTCCACCACTCTCAATGTGGCTGCTGTCCAGGGCTCGAAAGCATCTTTAGGAAGATGGATTTTCCCCACACGTTGGTCCAAGGAGCAAGAGGAACGGGAAATGCGGAGCAGGAGAACAGATAATCCTCCTGGGAATTATTCAGAGGATTCCGGAGACTTTTAAGACTCTGGATAATCTTCTGAATTCAATCGCGGGAAAACTCTAGCTGGTGCCAGGAGGCCGGTCCGGGAAGCACCGTGGCGCTGGCTGCGCAGCGGGGTGTAGGCAGCGGGGCTGCCGCCGTTCGGCCCCCGGCCCCGGGCAGGGAGCGGGCAGCGGACGGGGCGGGTGTCGCGACAGAGCCCGGCTGCCAGAGCACTGGTGGCGCAGCCGAGGTGGGGCTGAGGGTCGGAGCTTCAGCTCACACCTCGTGTGGGCGCTCCGGGAACGATCGCTCAGACAGCGGTTCGCGGGGTAAATACGCGCTGTTTGCAATAGGCTTTTCTCATCAGAGGTAGTTTTAGGGGAGAGGGGAGCTTAGGCCCCGGGTCACTCGCCTGCAGGGTTTAGTGCAACTCCCAAGGCGGTTGCCTAGACTTTGTGTGACCAAAAGACGGTGCTCTTTTTCGTAGCTGGTACAATAAAAATTATGAGGGGATCAGAACCCAGCATTTCACACTGTTAGATGGAAAGGGAAAATTAACCAATCGAGAAATATTTTCTAACTAGTTTATACATTTTCTCCTTATTTTTAAGAACTCCATCTCTAAACGTTGCCTTTGCAATGTTACACCAATTTTATATCAACAGCCAGTAATCCCAACACATAAACAAAACCAATCCCAATGCTGCTTGAAAAAAAAAATGGTATAAGAGGTATAGAAATGAAATAGTACCCTTTCCTCCAAGCAGAGAAGCAGGTGTAAGTTGGTGAAGGGTAAAATTTTCACTTGACAAACCAAACAGAAAAACAATCTTGTGCTAACTACCAGATTTTGTTGTCTGCTGTACCAGTATGCCTCATGCAGAAACTGCTTGACTTCAGATTAAGGCACATACGTGTTCTGCACAGAAAAGGCAGTTGAGCTTTTACTGAATGGGTGCAGGCAGGATGGTTTTAAACAGAGGCAAGCAGGACAAGCAAGTTTAATCTTCAAATCATTAGACTGCCAAAAGTAGCGAAGTAAACGTTTGTGTTAGAAGAATGGAGGCCTAAGAAAAGGCATTGATTCCACCCCAGTATGCTTCTGATCTATTGTGGCTAGCTAATGTAGCGATTATTATTGCCACCTGTGGGAAACTATTCCCAACCAAGGCACTGCTTTGTGTATTTTGAGTCCATAGGGCATGCAGGTCAAGAAAGAGAAGCACATGCAGTAAGTCCTCTAGAATTAATGTGTTTTATGGTTTGAAATATGACAGCAGTGTTTCAGTGAATACATTTAGATCTCAATGACACCTCCTACAACATAACTACTGAAATTCTGCGCTCCATTGACTCTGTCCTCAAGCCTCTCTGGCCAGAAATTGATCTGGCAAATCTGCTTGGAATTTTGCTGCTGCTGTGGAATCAGATTTCCCCTTTTATTGTAAGGTTTTATTTTAAATGATTATCCATAAAACCTATTTTACTATACAGTCATCCCTGTGAGTGCTTGGAATTCATAATAGTTTCTGTTTTGAAAAATAAAATTCCACCTCTGCTTCTGGAGTTTGGCTGACCGCACGGTTAGATTAATAGCTTTAGTTAGATAAACCAGGTACAATTTTAGACATCTATATGCTAAATACAAACCGCGCTGCCTACAGGTCCCTATCCTGGAGATATTTAACTGTGTCACAAATGGTCCTCTCTTGTTGCTCATATTATGTGATCACTGGCACTGCCCATGTAGAAAAGCCTAATGGTCAGAGCACTCAGAATCACTGAGGGAAATTTTAGTTTAAGATCACTTCAACTCAAAAGGATTCAAATTTGCATCTGTGTACCCAAACCAGCCAACTGCAAAATGGCAGACAGAGAAAAGTCATGCTTTTTGGTGAAGTCATGCCATTACATAGCAACAATAAATCTAAGTTTCAGGAAATGTGAAACAAGCCACAGGGCCTGGGTGCTTTTCTGTGAAGGCAGAGTCCAGCAGCCATGGAGACAACACATAATGGATTAAGAGAAGGATAGGAATAAATGGCAAATTTTCACATCAGACTGTCATATGGACTGGTCTTGGGTGTCCCAGAAATTTGTAATTGTGGTATGTAAAAGGTGAGTTATGGACAGGGGAGTGACAGATGTTTACTAGTATTAAGACATTCAGACTAATAAAAAGGAATAGCTGACAAATTTGGAGTTGCTGAAAGACATTCCCACTGAGTTCCACAGGATAATAAAATTGAAGATTAAATTCAGTTTTGGTATATGCAAACTGAAATGCATGGGGAAAATAATCCTGATTTTATATACATAAGAATAGGTCCTGAATTTAGGATTGTTACAAAGTTATACTGGATAGCTCTATGAAAATGTTGGCTCAATTGTAACTAGCTATGAAAAAAAGCAAAATTACTAGGAAAGGAATGGAGGACACAAAAGAAAATATCTTATCTCTGTTCAAACCCTAAGCAAGCCTGCATGCAACACAAAGTTCTGTGAGTGGGATACAGAGAGAATCAGATGGAATAATCAAAGATACATCTTCTGTACAACTAGCAATTAAATAGACAAAGACTCTTCAGGAAAGCAAGGATATACAGGGGCACATGACACAAGTTTATAAAATCATGAGAGACCTGGAGAAGGCACACGTGCTCATTCTTTCTCTCAATACCTGAACTTGGAGTCATCAAAAGGATTCAAAGCAAACAGAAAGAGGGGATACTTCACACAGCACATAATTAAATATTGCAATTTATTGTTGCAGGATGTTGAGGGTGTTAAAATTTTACATGTACTTGAAGAACAACTGGAAAATTAATGTAAGATAAATCTACTGGGGATTGTTCCGTAAAAAGTTGCTACCTCTTGCTCGGATTTGCTACGCTAGTAATGTATTTCTGAAAGTATCATCACATGCTTTTTCTGTCCTACTCTTTCTAGAGCACCCATTGTTTGCTTGCTGCTGGAGACAGGACACTGGGCTAGATGAACATTTGGAGTGACCTATAACAATTGCTCTTAATCAGAGAGGGGATCAGGGTCTTCCGTTCCTAGCCAAGTGTCCTAAATTGAAGCAATGCTTTAATGTTATTTCAGTGTATTATATGTGAGAGAAGACATCATGGATGCATGCAGAGATGCAGAGGCAAAGAATCCAAACTCCTAATTGTGCTATTTGTGTATGTTTTAAATGAAAAATACTTTTAATGGTCCAGGAATGTCCAAGTTCCTCTTTCCAAGGCAAGTGCCTCCCTGACTGAATTGATTTGCTTATTTTCTGGTGAATTTAATTTTAACAATTAGAAAGTTTCAGCATGAGAGACTGTGAGACCTTTTTATATTATGCCAGCATATCTGATAGAGTAGACTGAACACAGGTATGGATTTGAACCCCTTCAAAGATGGAGGAGTAACTCCAAACATCTGTGTCCTGGCACTATAATATTGGGCATGTCTATGCCATGCATGTCCGAGGCATCCATGCTGCTCTAGGCATTGACAGACATGTCAGTGTATTACTTTTGTCTATATCTCCTTCTCTGGTTACAGGACCAGTGAAGAGAAACTGTTTGCCTTTTGGAGGAGAAAATAACCAAGTTCTGACACACACAAAAAACTCCAACTCTAATGCTGAGCCTCACAGAGCTATAAAGTATACGTTTTAATTAAACTGACATCCGTAATATACCACAAAATCTTGCAATATTTCTCTAAACTTCACATGGATGCTTAATCTACACTGGGAGAGGTACTCATTTTCAATGAGATACAGAAATTTGTTTTTAAGGCAAAAGACCTAGGAGAAAGGTGTAAACCCATACTGCATGGACTGCTTTTATTATATATCACTCCTTCAAACAGTAATTGGACAATAGACATTAACAGCCCTTTGAACCAAGGGGGCCAAGGATTCTCTACTTTTTAAGCTAGAGAGTTGTCTTAAAGCAGTCATTCAAAAAAGTAAAAACAACTTGATATTCTGTATCAACTAATCACTGCCCCTTACTGTCAAAAAGTAGGGTTTTGGCTGAACAGAGTGTTACAGTGAAAAAAAATATTAGGGAAATGGTTCTTTTATGGGTGAGGGTTGCTAATATTTATTTATTATCAATCTTCACTCTAACAAGAAAGGCTTTTAACTCTACATACTACACAACAAACTCCCAGTGTGGATCGGTTCTTCCTTTCATGATGATCTGAATAATATGAAGCTCATCAATGATTAGTTCTGGATAAAAGTGCAGAAAGAAAGGAGAAAAATGTGTGTTTATGTACTGCTTGCACCATAGAACTGCTACTCTAAAATAATCCTTTGCAAGGAAAAATGTAATAGAACTTAGTAATGTGATTGTAGTAGCTATTTGTGTTTTATTAACCTACTGCTTTATGTAGGATATGTGATTTGGATTTATCTCCTCTTAATGCTTGAAATTAGAGTTTTCTTAATCACCATGTGGTATTTTAACTGTGGTTGGTATGAATTTGAACCATAACAGATAATTAAATATGCAAATGATTGTGATACTTCATATACTTAATAAAATGTGTAGCTATAACTGATAGGTGCTTACATTGTTTAACTGATTGTTACTGGATGCTTGTGAAAATCTTTCCTGGTACATCTGAGCTTTGAAGAAAATGCAATATAACATGGTACATTGCTGGCTGTTTATCACACTATGCAATTTTTAAAGTTGAATAGGACTATTGGGATGAAACCTAGAAAGGAAACCAATTTATCACTTCTTCTTCAAGTATTTGCAACAGACATAAAGACAAAACCATAAAAGGATTAATATGACGCATCTTCAAAATGAAGTTACACTTGTGAAACAGATAACAAGTGAAAGCATATCCTTACTGAGCCTCTGGTATCTTTACATTAGATCTGTTTACAAGCTTTTCAAAAAACTGCAAATAGCTTAATTTACTCAACAGTGCTGAAAACAAACAAACAAAGAAGCAAACAAATTAGTAGGTTGAAAACACCGGCTTAAATTGTGGGTCAAAATGCATATTACTCCATCTTTTACATTTCAATATATTCTCTGCTTCGAAAATGTATCTCTGTATCATCAACACATTTCATCTGCAAACCTCCAGGCAGAAATTAAGGGAAAATATATTGAAAAAATTAGCCTATTAGGCTGACTTTATTTTGAAGGACACGGAATTATGAAGGAAAGAACAATAAATATAAAATGCAGCTTGCATGCATCAAATGCAAGCTATGGCAGAATAGCTTGATGCTTTTTTCCTCGTAACCAGTTTTTGGTGAAAATAAAAGTAGTGCAATAGACTGAATGTTTAACAGAGCCTTAGTAAAGAGTTTGATACCATGGCAAATGATCAGTGTAAGTAGAGGAGGATTAGAACCTCACACAAAGCCTGACTATACACTGAAATAATGTGAAATTAAGTAACATGACATGTAAATTTATGCATTTTAGGTCTTATAACAAAGGTATCTGAGGAGGTTTGACAAATACAAGCAACTCAGAGGATTCTTTTTTTTTTTTTTTTTCCAACAAATAAATAGAAAACTCACTGAATATTCAGGAATATGAATGAAGGTCGAGAAAGAAATTGAAAGTTCCCATGACTTCCTATCACCTTTAGCATACATACAGGGGTCTTTTTGTCATCCCCATTTCTTCCTTCCTTGCATAGTACTTTTTAATTGACTACTCTGAGTTTTATCAGTTTCTGATTGTGTCTACAGCTCCATGATACCAAACTGAAAAGTGTCTACTCTACCATTCATATTCTCACAGTCTGACAGTGCATTTCTGCTGAGTTCTGGAGCATGCAATTTTGTGATCAGTTATCTATTCATTGTGAAGAAATACTAGCTTAGCAGGTGTTTTGATGTTATGTCATTTTGTCAGCTACTGACCATCTAAAATTTATTGAGTGAGAAGAATTTTTATACAGAAGTTAATCCTGCTACCAACAGATATAGTTTTCCCAATAATGCCTCAGAATCATCAAAAACACACATTCCTCCCAGCCAGGAATCAGAAAACTGCCGAACTCAACTACATTCCTTTGATTTGTTGAAAATTAGAACTGTCACTTGGAACTTCTCCCTATTTAGATGACCATGAAGAAGAGTGGGACCACACTAGTGGCAATGATTTGCTGCCATCAGAGAGGCATCTTGTGACTACCAGCAGTTTTCTGGAAGCCCCAGAAGTGGGGAGTGGGATTTTCTTGGAATTCATGGAAGGAGAAAGCCGGAAGGGATCTGTCACTGCTGGCTGATAATAACATATATTTCTAGCACAAAAATTTTGGTGTAGAGGGTAGCTGCAAGACCTGTACCAAAGTTTCATTGTCTTCTCCTTGGGGAATTTGACTTCTGAACACCAGGAAAGCTTTCACATACCCTTTCAGGCTGAACTTTTTCATCCTGGTGTCAACAATCCCAGCCTTGGGACTGTTGTGTGCCTTTTCTTTAATTCATAGTATTACTGCATCATTTACTCATTACACAATTATGTCAATGAAAACAAAATCTCTGGCACTTTTTCATCATCTATGAAGGAAATACTGAAGTCAAGAAACCTGTACCAATGCAGCCTGAAATAAACAATTTTCATCCTACAGATGGGAACATAATAGTTGCCTATGATATAAATTTTCTTATTTATAAGCATTACCAAAAATATTACAGAGTTGGTAAACAGAGTTTGGTTTAAATTATTTCACTTCTGCTTCACTTACACTTTTTTTTTGTTTGTTTGTTTTTCCCAATAATGCTATAAATGCTGTTGAAAGAAAATCTACAGCTTTAAAACACAAAAAATTACACTGAGAATTTTATGGAAGAATATAGAAAGTTTATGGTGAAAGTTCCCAAGATTGCCAATGCTTGGTGAAATGTGATACTTCAATCTCAAAATTTTGGAAGGTCATTTTGAAAGTTCTACATAATACTTACAGCTGTAATGTCAAAGGAATTAGAATTGTGCATGAAACAGCTTATTAAGAAAGACAAAATCACAAGATGTACAGACATAAATTTTTGGCTTTTAAATATGAAAGGGATTTTCCGTAGCTTTTACTCAATCAAAATTAATGAAGATACAACAAAGATGATTCACAAAATCAGTCTTTGTTGATGATGATGAAGATATTTTTATTTTCGATATTCCTCTGATTTTAGAATTTCTTATCAAATATTTAGCAGGATACTGGCATCCAGGTGATAATTCCTGCAGTAGTCACAGAAGGCTGCGAGGAAGGGTATGTCCACATGGTTTCTATTCAAATCTGTCTGGTGGATATAATGAAAGGAAATGATTTAGTTTTTTTGACCCACTATGGCCAGGACATTTCGAGACTTCTCAATGTGTTCCCAAACTCCTCAGTACTGTTCCTGTACTTACAGGAACACTTTACTTTCTAACCCACTAGGCCAAATGATGAAAACACTACAGGATCTGCTTAGTGAAAGGCACTGCCATAACAAAGGAATAGGTAAACAAAAACCAAAGCCATAATGTTTTCATTCATTGGGAACTTGCAAGTCAGATGAGAAATAAATATTTTCAGTCTACTCACTCAGGAAATCAGGGGTCCAGTCAAGATCAAGTTTTTGTCATTCTAGATGTTTAACAGGGATAGATGTAGAAGAAAAAAAAAGGCACTACTATCTTATTTTACAGATGAAGAACAGAAAGGAAACCTAACTTTGCTTAGGTAGCTGGTAGCAGAGTCAGAAGCTGTATCTAAGTCTCACAAGCCTAACTTACAAGCTTCTCTCATATTCTCTTTCATGGGAAGAGCTTTCCATTTTGATAGATCCCTTTTAATTAAATTCCCAGAAATGCATAGATGAAAAAAAAAAAACCTAAAGTCTTATGAAATAAAACCTTGCATTGGTAGTACTCTGGGATAGATGCTGCTACTGTCCTGCTTGGAAGAAAGCAGTAAAATCCACTTGAGCTCTCATAAAAATAAGCTTTGGGTCCCAGCACTGCCTCAGAGACCGGCTGAATTCAGACGAATTTCCTGTTTCCTTTGAGCTCTATCTGAGTCAAATATTTTCATTTTCTTACAGAGCTAAGCTAGCTAATCAGGTTTCCCTTTGGGCTTTGTGGTTTCTAATTAGCATTATCCCTTTTCCAAGGGCCATAGAGTTTTGGCTCCCCGGAAGAACGGTGTTACTGTGCCTTGAGGTCCTGATGCTGGTAGATGGCAGCGTCCAGCCCCAAGTATGGATAGATGGATGAATGTCAGCTTTTTGTTGTTGTGCACTTAACCAATTAGGCAAGTGCTTTCAGGTCTAGCATGAATACTACCTAGTTCTTTTCATTTATGCAGGTCTCTATTTGTTCTCAATTATTTTTCTTATCAAACCTTTCCTGCTTCTGTATCTAGCAGAGACAAAATACTGGAAGGTGGGGGGATGAAAGCTGCCTAGAAACAGTAAAAGATGTTGAGAGCTTGTTAAATATTCTTGCAGACCCTTCTCCCAAGAATTTCCATGAATTGTGTTGTCATCAAAATGCTTAGGGGGACCCTAATGACCACAAAGGATTCAGCTGGACCACCCAGAACTGCAAATGCTAAAAGAAGCGTCAAGGGCCTCTTGCGGGATTGAAGTTGCTCCCCCTTTAACATCTTGAAAATATTCTATGAGGGCCTTCCCACCATCACCAAGTAATGAAAACTTTTCCTTCTACTTATCCAATCACTTTACCATCACTGTGCTGCCTGAAAGCGAGACCAGAAGAAAATATCCACATGTGAGACTGACTTGCCATACGTGTTATGTCACAGCAGTCATACCATTGGAAAACTCATATTCTAATGGTTTATATATCCTGATGAAATCTAATTAATACACTACCTGCCTATAGAATAAGCACTTAGAAGAAACACTCAAAATTACCCTGTCTGTCAGGGACTAATCTAATGAAGATGCTACTGATGGCTCTTCCATGAATCTTGCACTAATAAACCTTTCAATTCAACAGAGTTATCCAGTCTAAACCTTTTACAAATGAAAAGGGCAGGATGCATTTAATGACTTAAACTCAGTAGGAGAAAGGAGAAATGACCTCACAAGTAATAGATATAGCTAGGCAGGGAGTTTGGGAATTGGCAGTTAGAAATTATGTGTACCTGGATACCACTATAAATGCAATAAATTGTACTGCTTTATAGCCATTGAAATATGTAGCTACATGGATCATACATATAAAACCAGTATAAAATCACATTGTTGAATAATAGTATTCAATTTACTATCATAATTCAAATTGAATGAAACCTATTTGTTCTAATATTTCTATTAAAAACATAGCTATTTGTCTGGAAGCATGTTCATAAGATAAATAAACAGCAGTAAAGCTCAGATACATTACTTTAAAGTAATTGTAAATACATCACTGAGAGATATTCTCCCACCACTGGAGACAAATTGAATTGAGGATGTGGGAAATATCAGACATATGCTATACTAATGCCATACTTTTCCTGAGGGTTGTTGCATTTGATTGTCTATAGTTACGACCTGAAAGGCTGCTATCTTTGTATCTCCTCTGTTAGTGAAGATGCATCACAGGCTGAAAATGCAGGGCAAAGAGAGGACCATATAGCAAGATGGTACAAATGGCAAACATTCCCACTTGTATCTGATGATCACAAAATCTTACAGCAATTGGCCTGCATTTTAAGCTGGACAGAAGTGCTTGCTTTGGCCTGTTGAGAGACTATCCAAGCCCATGATAGTTTCACTGTTTTAAGAGCAAGAACTTTTAAGGGCATGTGTTTTGGAGATGCTCACATTAAGACAAAAGTCTTCTTTATGAAGTGCTGAAGCTGCTCATCTTCACTAGGTGAAAATTTGCATTAGTCTTTACAAGGTGAAAATTGGCATTTGTCTCAGACAATTTTTGGAGACCCAGGGCAGATCGTTTCAGCACATGAGAGAATATATGAATGTAAGAAGACTCCCTCATTGAGAGGAACAAGTTTCAATGTATTAAAAGCCCAACATTCTGCCTTACATTCAAAATCCTTTTGTAATCTGTAGGCAACAGATCAGATACAACAGAGATGGAACATAACATGCACAGAAACTAACAAGGTATGATCACAGTGTACTCTTAGATTACACTGTGGTTTAGTATTTCCTGTTTCTTCCTCATGTATCATGATGTAGATTTCCGTAAAAGTAGGTGAAACAGGTTGAACTCTCATTAAAGGACAATCAAGTCACATGTATAACAGCATTCTTCAGTTAAAAGAAAGACTTTACAAATTAATCAACAGGTCAAATCTTCCAAAGCCTACATAAAATCTTTTAGCACATTTAGGAAGATTATGGCTTCATGTACAACGCTTTGGCTTCTCTGAGATACCCTCAGTGCCTTGCTGAAACCTTCCCCCCCCTGCACCTGGACCCTAGCTCATTGTGTTATAAGGAGGGTTATTTTGGCTTGGAGAGAAGAGGACTTTCATGACTTCAAACATGGACACTAGATCAAGTTTTTATCTTCTCACATAATCCTGTCTTTGATGTCACCAGACTGATGCCTCTCAGAATAGAAAGAGAAAGCTGTGAAAAGAGGTCCAGTTAATTTATACATTTAAGTGCTGCTGTTCTAATTCACCAGTGTAGCGTTGTCATTGTTTTCTGCTTTGCATCCTAAAGACAGGCTTACACTAGGCAATTATGAATGGCTCCTCTGAACAAATAATTGAAATTCACTAGTTGTGGGATATGTTTTAACAATGTCAGGATTGGAGGTGCGAGGTCAAATGTATTCCCAGTGGCGCTACTGAAGTTACAGGCCACTCTTTTCACTTGCCTTGAAGGATGAGTATTTGTAACACACTCGCATTAACAGCAACTAATCAGGTAAGCTGCATGAGACAAATAGCAAACATGAACACAATATTTTGCATTTGTCTTCAAGCCAAACCAATAGTCTTGTAGCTAAAATAACAAATTTTCAGAAGGTGATACAGAAGACTTCTTTGCAGCATGGAGACTATTTGGTGAGAATTAAATGGGTAAAGATACACAACATTTGCAAAATCCTCCTCTTGCAACTGCACAAGGAGACAGCTATAAAAAAGGTGATTGACCCTATGTACAAATGCTTCTGCTGAAAAATGCCACTAAGCTAGTGGTGGAGCGACAGTTCTGTAATGAATTATCTTTCATTTAATGTAGCAATTAAAAAAAAAAAAAAGAAAGTTGTTGAAACACCAAACAGAAGGATTACAAGACATAATTTCTGCATAATTTACCCCGCAACGCCAATTATTTAGTCTTTCACAAAACAACTAACCCCAAATTATCCACAGCCAAATTATCCATTTTCTAGTGAATCTGTGATGTAAGAATTTTGTGTCCATTGAAACAGACTTTTGTGTTCCTCATAAACAAAGCAAGACTCTGTGTGTGTGCACACAGAGAATGGAGGTTTTCTGCAGAAACAAAAAAACATGACATAAAATAACTTGCCAGGGTGAAAGTTAAATAGATAGGCCTTTTTGTCTCATAATGGAATGGATTCACTAAAAGAAAATGGATGTATCCAAAAGTAAAACAAATACCTTACCAATTCAAGGATCTTTACGCTTAGAGATCATTGTCATGAACCAAAACCAGAGCAGTTTATTATTCCACTTTCATAAAAACACAGTATACAGGATAAACTTTCCATTTTGTTGGTTGCCTTACCAGTGCACAAAATGTACTTGGTCCAAGGCAAAGTGCAATCTGATACGCATTATATTTTTAATCTTTTTAACTTGAGAGAAGAATTCAAAAAGTACACATTATTGAGACTTCTATAATTTGCTCCTACTACTGCTTCTCATAGTTCCAGTACCAAAATTCTGTTGTTCTCACATCTAAATATTATGCAGACTAAGGCTCCACACTGACAGCTAATGATTCTAAAGCAGAAAATCTAATTTTTTAATATAAATTTTTTCTCTCCAGTGCTTGACATCTATTTTATATTACCAACACAAATAAAATCTATCCATAGGCTCTTTCAATTACACATTATTTCCCCTTTTACAGTCTTTTTAATGGCTATTAGAGTTTATTTCCAGAGACACTTTCTCTGTGTTTTTTTTCTGCTTTCTAGTGCAAGGTTAACATGACTTATAATCTAATTTATGTTTATTAGTGCATTATGGTTCTGATTGTATCCCCATGAGAAACATTACTGGCTTCCACAACTACCTTCCTGATGATCATAAAACAAATATTGAACAATGAAGGAAGCTTTAAAAAATCTGTCTAAAATTGAGGAATTGTTGCCTAAATACAACACAGATTCTTTGCTGTGTCACTATCGGCAGTCTTTTTACCACTGTCTTTTTGATGTAAGAAAGCTTAGATTGGAGCACTGGCCCACCTGTGCCAGTCTACACCATTGATTCCATGTCTTTTGGAATAGAAGTCTGAAAAAAATTCTGTACAATAACAAGAATAAATAAAGGTCAAGGCAAGGAAATGTCATAGCTCTGCTTCGTTCCTACTGACATCAAAAGCAAAAGTGCCACTGACTTTACAAAGAACTGGATCAGTCTCTTGTTTTGGTGAAAACCTGTAGATCTGCCAGTTCTACATGCAAAATTACTGGTATGTTCTGCATTTCTGGCACATAGTCACAATTGCCTAGGGGTCAAGTGTATTAAGGGAGATTATCCACTCAGAATAAGGAGCAGAGCTACCCCTTCTCAGTAGGTGTGGGGAAACATTAACATCAGCATTCTGTAGTTCATTAGACTATCCAGCATTCTGATCTTAAAAAAAAAAAGAAGTTTCTATAGATAGAGTATATTTAATTGTCATTTATAGCATATGTGATTTAATTAGTGAATTTGATCAAACAATAAAACCAAAAATTGTGCAGGTACTGTCACGACAATACCTGTACTGCTAATGGCTAGATATCACTTAAAAGTGGATTAGGAGCTGATCTCTATCACACCTGAGGTGGCAGCCCAGGGCATCAGAGAGGGGATGGCAGAAAGCCACCCAGCTGCTAATTTTTCTTCTGAGCAGAGCAGCATAACTAGGAACTACTAGTGCCTCCACAGGACCACCTCCTTTTCTATTTAATGAGTGAATCTGTCACTTTTTCTTGGTCTTGATCAAGTCTGACCTCTGCTGCTAAGAGACATTGTTAACAACATGACAGTTTGGGAATCTTTTGCCTAGTGGGGAAAGGAATTTGAACTCCAGTCTCTATGCACATAATAAAAAGGGAGTTAGGTCCTTAAAGATCGCAATGGTTAGGACTGAGCACTTTGCTTTGTCCCTGCATCTGGCTGGTCTAATTCCTACCCAACAGAATTTTACCCCCCCACGGGAACTCCTTACTGTCAAGTGTGGCATGGAACAGCTACGTAACAGCATGCTCCAGGAAAATGGGAAATTCCACTTGCCTTGCACCAGAGCTGAACCAGGTCTCACGCAGCATGGGTGAATGCTGTAACATAGAGTTCCTAGAAACCAGGACACCCACCATCTCCAGTCACAGAATGAAGGAATGGAGCCCAACATTCAGTCATCACTGGCTATGTTAGCTGTCTCATTGAAAGGACTTTGAGGCATCCCATTTTGAAGCAAACATTTTCTGTGGGGATGCTGGACACCTAAATCCAGGGCTCTGGACTCTGCTACCTGGCCCAGGCATATATATTCTTCTGTGAAACTATTCCTACCCAGGTGTATTTAAATAACACTGAAACACTTTTACCTTCTTGTACTCAATTCCCTGCTCTTTTTCTTTTGGTTTACACAGAAATCAATAAGGAGATTCTAAAATGAGAGCATCCTATTTGAGTGAGGACTGAAAAGTTAGGCTGCAGTTATCCAGCCATGTTCATCATTCTCACTTTGTGCTATTTATTTATCAGATGAAAAACCACCTAGGTCCATTTATCAGTATACCTACAAGTGGCTATAGTAAATGTCAGCAAGGGAGAATCTGATCCCAGGAAATTATTTCTTTCTAGCTTGCAATCATCTTTGGGCCTATACATTTTTTAAACTGTCCATGACTAACATTAGAGATGGACTTTTCTTATACAAACTGTGGTATACTAGAAATCTTAAACGAATCAAACAGAAAAAATGTGCGTGTCCTAATTATTTTGGTTTATCTTTTGAAAATGCTGTTTAGCATAATTTTTTCATATTTCCATAAAAGCAGAGTGGTGATGGTGTGATTGGATAGCTCAATTACTTTGTCGTTAAAATTATTCCAGCAATAGGGTGAATAATGTCAACTGGATACCCACAACAGCCTTTATCTGAAGAGCCTGTTATGTACAGAGACTGGAAGGGAAATAATAATAGACAAACTACAAATCATTTATACAAATAAAATAATATCTACATAACTGTTAAAAATGTAAAATAAAATGTATTCTATATCAATATAAAACAAATAGTCATAGTGAGTTTTAGAACTAAGCTGAATGTGGATAAGGTAAGATTCTCATGGGTTGTAACAGGGAGCTTGAATCATGCATAGAGGGAAATGAATTTGTGACTAAGAAGAATTGTTATATCAAAATCTGATGAATACAAGTGCTTGTGAGTGCTGACAGAATGAAAGCAAATGGGACTAATACATAAAAAGAGTAAGCAAAGAGGTTTGAGATTTGACATATTGAATAGAAAGCAAGCATAAAGAACATAAGATTAAGTTTTAAACCTCTTCTTTAAGCAGAAGCTAGCAACGATGTTGTGCAGAAACTAAAGAAAGATAAGGTAGAAGGATAATCTTGTGATGATCAGTATGAATGAGAAGAAAGAAAGAGAGACAGCTGTAGCAAGAGAGCATCTCGGAAACACCGAGGTAGAGCGACAAGACTCAGATATGACCTGGAGGTGAGTTACAAAGTCACCAACATAGCAGAGAAATCATTGCTCAAACCCATGGTGTCCCCATGGAATTCACTGCTGTGGCAGTCACAAGAGTACAATCAAGCCTTCAGTAGACTTAGATTAGTACCCACTTTAAGTAAGACAACATCATAAATATGATAGAGGGTGCTTTTCAAAAGGGCAGACTCATGAAGTCAGTAGTGGAGACTGCTGAAAGACATAACTTTTAAGTACATCACATGGTCTTAAACATCTGACCCCAAATACCTATGAGAAATCATAATTAAAATGTGGTCTTTCAAATCTTTCACTCACACAGACTATTTTTGTTTCACAGACTTCTACACTGACGAAGTACACTTGTCTGTGGTTATACTAGGGATTTGAAGTGAAATGAGGTGGTCTTCAAATGGTCAGGAAAATTTAAATTCTTCATTTTTGTGGAAAAAAATCACAAGAAAGAATGATTTGCTGGATTTCACAAAATTTTGGGCTCTTTCCCTACCCTACCCGCCCCCCGCCACCACCCCGACAAATACGGTTGGTTCAAGTTGAACTGAACTCACAATATTTTGGTATTGAAGAATAAATGATAAAAAAACAGGACGAACAGTATAAATGGTTGTGACTGAAAAAGATTATCCTGATGTAAATGTAAGTAAGCTAGTTTTCAGTTAGATAAATTAAGTTCTTTTCTCAAATACTGACATCAAAGTCATTCTGATTAAGAGAATGTTGGGATAGTATCCATTTATTACTTTATTTTTTGTAACAATTTCAGAATGATAAGAAATTGCAGGAAAACAAATTTTCAGATCTCACTTCCCCTTGCAGTTAGAGTCTAGCTTCTCCAAGGGGTCTATAAGACTCTATTTTTACATTCATGTTACCACTGGCTTAGGTTAATATGAATGAAAATATGATGAAAAAAATTTATTTTACCCCATATGTTCTCAGCCAACTCAAATTTCAACAAACTTTTCCCTAAGTATCTCAAATGTAAGGAACCCTTAGTGAATGGCCATCATTGTAGATGCTGGTTTAGTGGTGTTGTCCAGTGTCATCTCAGAGGTTCCAGAAAAGATAGCAGAATGGAATTTAGTCCTCTGCCTTGGAAGTCTCCTTTCCTCACTGTGCTGGTTTGACTGAAAATGAGTTAATTTTCTTCTTGTAGTTAGAAACCTTTCTTTTTTCATAGCTAGCATGGCCATTATTTGGACTTAGTTTGAGAAGAAGAGGTAACACCCCAGAACAGAGTTAATGTTGTTATTGCTCTGGTCACAGAGCCAAGAACATTCTGAGCTCTGCTCACAGGTGTGAGGCAGCGAGGAAGCGGGGGGATAGATGGGACAGATCTTGACTGACATCCAGACTGATCAAGAAGAGTATTCCATCCCATTAGCATCATGCTTCATATTTAAGGAGAGTCGGGATCTTCTGGTCTCTCTCTCTCGCTTCTTGGCTTTCATCGTCCTTTTTGTCAGAGTCGAGGGAGTTCTGTTCAGGATGTTCAGTTCAGCTCTTTGCCATTTTGCAGGGGCCCCTGGGCCTTTCTGCCTTTTCTTCCTTTTTTGTCTCTTCAGGATTGGCTGTTTGGGACCAGGGTGCTGCTTCCTGGGAGTGACTGCTCTGTGTGGACAGAGTCTGTGAGGAATTGTCTTGACTATCTTTTATTTTATATTCTATTTCTATTTTATATATGTATATTTACTAACAGTGTATTAGTATTTTGTTATTTTATTAAACTGTGTTTATCTCATTCCGAGTTTCTCCCTTCCCTTTTGACTCTCTCCCCTACTTGGGGGACTGGAAGTGGGGTGAGTGAGCAGCTATCATGGTTATATTGGTAGCTTGGGTTAAACCACAACACTCACCAACCACTCCTTCTCCTTCTGAAGATCTGCCTAACTCCTGTCTACCTTTTGCAGCTAATGAGAATGAGGTTTAACAAGGGCAAGCTGTTGCCATGTGATCCTGATTCGTTTATGGGAGATATCACTAGTGCAGTGGATGAAAATAAATTATTTTTTAAAGTGTATTTTCATGTGACAACATTGGCCTTTTCAGAAACTTTAATCAACTGTGCTCCAAAAAATGTTATATTAAGTTCCTTAACAGAGATGAAACACTATATTTCGCCCTGGTTCCTTTCTTAGCAATGGCAAAATAATTTATTCTGAAACTCTGTAAGACAAAACAAAGTTTTGTGTGAGCACTGGCAACACTAAATCAGGGGCACTGTAGATTTGTGTCATATATTCCCTAAACACCATCACTTCCCTATCTTTGCTCAGTTTTTCATTCAGCAACCAATATTAATGAATGTTGAACAAATGTCATACTTTTCAAACCTTTAATTGTCTAGAAAGGTGGAGGCCTCCTCAAAAAAATGAAAGAATTGCAAATGGAGAGTCTGACCACATAATTTTTTTCAGTTATTTCATTAAGAAAACAAGAGAATAAAATAATATTAATGTAACTAGCACAACACAGCCAAAGACAGTGTGTGGACTATTTCAGACTGAACTATTAGTGTAGACAAGACTTAACCGATTCAATATAGGGTCGAATACTGAGAATTATTGACTATTGATGACTGACAGGCCCTTAGAAACACAAACTGTTCAAAACATACTCCCCATACATGAATTCATGGACACATGCACACCCCCCCCCCTCACCCCCTGCCATACAACTAACAGACTAAATCTTGATTACAGCCAAAGAACAATTTGCACTGCTGTTTATGAGAGCTTTGGCTAAATAAAGTCAGTTTAAATTGCACAGTCTAGTGAGTCTTACTTACAGTAAATCTTAGAAACTATGACAGTCGTTGTCCTTATTTAAATAATTGTAAAATAGTGGTAATTGTTTTTGAAAAGGGGTAATAAAGCTGTTGAGATATTTCATCTCAAACATAGGATGCTGCTTCTAAGAAGAGCAAGAATAACATACCATGAATAAATGTATTTTATTTTTTTAAACTATTGTAAGATTGACTTTAGTTCTTTTAAAAACTGATAAATATGAATGTGAAGATGAATAAAATATAAGGTCATCAGCAACTCAACCTATTTTATGAACTTTGATCATGTAATAGGGTTTGCATTTGTTTCTCAGATATGAATGGAGGTGGAATTCAAGATAAGATATTAATCATAATTAAACTGACTATGACAGGTCTATGCTGACAAATTCTTAACGACCACAAAGAATGCTTAGCCATAATGAACTGCTTCATTCATTAATTTTCTCATTAAGAGGGCCTCCACTTAATAAGTTCAGTAAAAAGTTGATATAATATTGTATTTGTATTCTCTTTTTCACCAATTTCCACTTCAGTGGTATATTATTTGGAAAATGAAATAAATCATTTAAAACATATAATTGCTTGTATATATTCGTATAGTAATTCCCTAAGCGATGCTGTGTTTATAAGTTGTCAGTGTGCATATTAATTTGTCATACCCACCAAGCTCATGTTCATTTATTTACTACTAGCCATTGAGAAGCAGATTAAAAAGCACATGCTGCCCCTTCTTTGAAAGTTTTATTAAGGTCAAGTAGGCCAAACGGTATATTCCAGTTGAATCCTGCTGGTTGCCAGGACTTGAAAATTACTAATTACAGTTCTAAGTGACTTAATATGTTTGTATGCATGATTATTTATGAATATGTGTTAACTGCTGCATAAAATAACACTTTCTCAATTAAATATTAAAATGTATTAATTGTTTGGTATGTACAGGTTCATATGAACTTGTTAAATACCACTAATTTACTGAAATGTGTGTCATATTGATAAAAAATGGTGAAGGCCTTGAGGAGAACAAAAAAAACAATGAACAAAAAATACATCTTTTTCCTTCTTCTCATCTTGTCTTGTCACTACCAAATCAGACCCACATAAATACCAGTATCATTACTACCCAGAGAAGCTAATAGATAAGCTTCTGTTTTCCAAAACAATAGCAGTGCACAAACCCACTGCACAAGAGTAAGGCATATTTTTCCTGCCTTTCCCAGAAACTACTCAGAATCACAGAATCATTGAGGCAGGAAAGGACTTCTTGAGATCAGCTCATGCAACCCTGTGGTCAAGTATGGTCACCTAGAGCAGATTGCCTAGGAACGTGTCCAGTTCCATTTTGAGTATCTCTACAGAAGAAAACTTCACAACCTCTCAGAGCAACCTCTGCCAGTGTTCGGTCACCTCCAGTGTATAAAAGTGTTTTCCTGTTCCCAGATGAAATTTCATGGTTTTTAATTTGTGCCCATTGCCTCTTGACAAGTCAGTTGGCACCATTAAGAGAGTTCAGCTCCCTCTTCATTCCCTCCCATCAGGCATTTACACACATGGATAAGATGCCCCTGAACCTTCTCCAGGCTGGACAGTTCCAACTCTCTCAGCCTCTCCTCATGTGGAAGATGTTCCAGTTCCTTCACCATCTTTGTGGTCCTGCACTGGACTCACTCCAGTACATTCATATCTTTCCTCTACTGGGGAGCCCAGCACCACACCCACCACACCAGATGTATCTCACCACTGTTGAACAGAGAGGATTACCTCACTCAGTCTGCTGGCAGCACTCTGCTTATTGCAACTCCAAAGGCCTTTGGCTCATATTCAATTTGGTGTCCACCAGCACCCTCAGGTCCTTTTCTGCAAAGCTGCTTTATAGCTGAGCAGCCCCAGCATGTACTGGTGCCTCGGGCTGTGCCTCCCAAAGGGCAAATTTTTGCATTAACCGGTTTTTGAAATTAATGAGATTATTTCCAGCTCATTTCTCCAGAATGTCAAGATCCTCCAGTGTATCTGCCATTCTTGCCAGTTTTGTGTCATCTGCAGACTTGCTGAGGAGGTACTCTGTCTCAATGTCCAGGTCATGTATGACATGTTAAACAGTACTAACCCCAGCATAGTCCCCTCTGTGTCTGCGTATTCATCCACCTCCCTGTCCACTTAGTTAACCTGTACTTTGTCAGCTTGTGTATGAAGATGTCACTAGAGGCAGTGCCAAATGTCTTACTAAAGTTGAGGTAAAACAACATTCACTTCTCTCCCCTTGTCCACCAAGGTAGTTGCTCATTGCAGAATGCTCTCAGGTTCCATTGAAAGTTAACAGGGTATCAAAGAAATCAGGTAACCCTCTGCTGCTTTTTGCACTAGCAGCAGTAAAATACATAATAGCAAAACTCAGTGGTATTGCGATCCTTGCATGTGACCTTGGTTTACAGTTCCTGTGGCTGAGCCTAGGGAAGAAGAATCCAAGATTAAATTGCAAAACTGCGTAAATTAAGTGATACTGTTAAAATATGTATTTCAACAATTTTTGCATAAATCTAAAAATCCTAGAGCTAATTCTGTATGTTCATAGAAATGTGCTTGTAGCATAAAGCAGAACCTGAACAAAATTCATCTCTTGGACGTATCCAACACCTTCAAGATTAGCTGTCTTGATAATGAACCATTAACTAGTAAAAGACCTAACCAGTTTGATTGTTTGTTTTGGTTTTTGTTTGTTTTTGTTTGTTTGTTTTTCCAAGAGTCTCACTGCAGAGATGAAGCTTTTCTGGGAACTGAATGGGAGTTCTTTGGTAAGGAATGTGGTGTACACCTAGGAGCTGTCTGAGAGTGGAAAATGTTATAAAGCAGTGCATATTAAGTAGCTTATGGAGTTAAAAGGAAAATATATGGAACAGACGTTTGAATATGAATGTCTTTCTGAGTATTGCTTACACTCTATCTGTGAAGACTGAAGTAAAGGAGCTTCTGTCCCAGCACAACATCTGACGAATGAACCTTAGTGTAATTGGTGACACTAATACTTTACAACATTCAAGCATAGCAACACATGTTAATTCTGTAAGAAACTCCTTATGATCTGTCTTAAGCAACTCTTTACAACTTCCTGTATTTCTTTATCAGAACAGTAGGTGTAAACATGAAACAAATAACGGTAGCAGTGTTCATAAATTAAGGTTTTTCTACTAAAAAAGAGGAGTAAGCCTCAAAAAACAACCTTTCCAGAAGTTACTGGGTTTGTTGCCCTGAAGATAAATGGCCAGTCTTAATTTCTTGTCCAAGAACAGATTTGACTACGATTCCTACTCAAAATCTCTTTTAATTACTTTTAAATACCTGAAAGAAGAATTTAGCTGATTCTGCATCTTCAGCAGATAACTGCACATAGATGCTCTGGATAAATAAGAACATTGTCCTGCAGTTACAAATAAAACCACACAGATAATAAATGTTTCAGGTATTTTGTCTAAATTGGAGGTCACTGCAAAAAGTTGTTATGATAATAAATCTACCGTATAAACATACACTCCTGGCACACAGCAGGGGCCCACTTGGGATCATTTATCTCCAGTTCGTTATATTGTCTTCATTATTCAGCAGCCTGGTTCATGCTCAATAGGCTTCAAACAACTTCTAACAGCTGAAGGCTTCTGCAGTTTTGACTTTCTCACTTTGTAACAAAAAGTTGAAAGTTGCCAAATTGCTGTGACGAATTATTGTCATTAATATCAAATTTCAGTGTTTCTTGTTTATGTGATACTGTGAATGTTTGGCTTGGAGTTAGCTAATGTATATGGGAAATTTCCAGTTAAGCATCATTAAATTCACTTTCATATATTGATTAAAATTGTTAATTCAAAAGGCATGTGATTATATATACATACTTGGAAAATTATAATTACTGTCTTAAATAGATTATAAAATAAATAATATTTTATTTTAGAAATATTTATTTTATGTACAAAGATGAACAAAACAGAATCACAGAATAGAATAATGGAAGCATTTTAGTTGGAAGAGACTGTTGTGGTTTAATCCGAGCTAGCAATATAACCATGACAGCTGCTCATTCACTCCCCCACTCCCTCCCCCCCACAAATAGGGGAGAGAATCAAAACCGAAGGGAGAAACTTGGATTGAGATAAATATAGTCAAATAAAATAACAAAATATTAAGACACTACTTGTAAATATATACATATAATAGAAATAGAATAGAAAATAAAAGATACTCAATGCAATTCCTCATTAATTCCATCTGCACTGTACAGCTGATCCCAGAGAGAGGAAAGAATAAAAAGGCAGAAAGGCTGAGAGGCCTCTGCAAAACAGTAGGATGGCAAAAGGCCATACTAATGAAAGTCCAGGACAGAACACATCCAAACAGGTCTCTGTCCCAGCTCTGACAAAGACAGTGAGAGTGAAGACGAGAGAGAAGAAAGCCAAGAAGTGAGGAAGCGAGACCAGAAGATCTCAACTCTCCTTAAACATGAAGCATGATGTTAATGGGATGGAATACTCTTCTGATTAGTTTGGATGTCAGTCAAGGTCTGTCCTATCCACGCCCCCCTTACTAGCTGCCTTGCAACTTTTGGGCAGAGCGCTCAGATTGTCCTTGGCTCTCTGACCAGAGCAATTAAAAACATTAACTCTGTCCCAGGGTGTTATCTTCTTGTTCTCAAACTGAATTCAAACAATGACTGTGCTAGCTATGAAAAAGAAAGGTTTCTAACTGCATGAAGAAAATTAACTCATTTTCAGTCAAACCATCACAGAGACCCTTAAGATCCTCAAGCCCAACCATGACCTAAATTTGGCACTAAACCATGTCCCTAAGAACCTCATCTATACATATTTTAAACACCTCCAGGGGTGGTGACTCCACCACTTCCCTGGGCAGCTTGTTCCAATGATTCACAAACCTTTTCATCAAGAAATGTTTCCTAATATCCACTCTGAACATCTCCTGGCACACCTTGAGGCCATTTCCTCTTTTCCAGTCACTTGGGAGAAGAGAACAACACCCTCCATGCTACAGCCTCCTTTCAGGTAGTTTTAGAGGGCTAGATGGTCTCCCGTCAGCCTCCTCCAGCTAAACAACCCCAGCTCCCTCAACTGCTCCTCACCAGACTTGTGCTCCAGACCCTTCACCAGCTTCATTGCCCTTTGAACTCTCTCCAGCACCTCAGTGTCTTTCCTGTAATGAGGAGCCCAAAACTGACTACTGGATTCAAGGTGGGACCTCACCAGTGCCGAGTACAATAGAAACAAGAAAATGCAATAATTTCATGATTGTTATGCCCAAGGCAACCTGCCACCAACACATTATCCATGAGTCCTTCTTTATTCACAAACAACAGGTCCAGTAGTGCTCCTTCCCTAGTAGGCTTACTGACCATCCGTGTCAGTAAATTGTCTTCCATATATTCCAGGAGTCTCCTAGACTGTTTCGTTTCTGCTGTGTTGTACTTCCAGCAGACATCTGGTAAATCCCCTGCAAGAACAAGGGCTAGTGGTCAGGAAACTTCTCCCAGCTGCCTGCAGAATATTTCACCTGTCCCTTCATCCTGGATGTGTGGTCTGTAACAGACTCCCACCAGGCTGTCTGCCTTGTTGGCCTTCCTCTTGATTCTGTCCCATTAGCATAATCTGTCTCATGCTGTCATTCAGTAGTTTGACCACACCATGATCCTCTTACAAAATTAGAAGTTGCACCTTCCACATTTGTTTCCTTTCTAAAAAACCCATGTAAATTAACAAAATAAAATAGTCAAAAGAATTTTGCTTTGTAAAACAAGAAGAGTAATAATATTGTTTTTAACTCTGTCTCACACCTGTCTGAAGATCAGTTCCTGCGACTTGTAAGCTGTGTGCTGATATTGTAACTCAATGAACAGACTTGCAGAGAACTCCACTCGTGTTTTCAAACCCTTGAATATTTAGTAGCGCACCAAGAGGAAACAGCTTCATCAAGATAAGAGAAGATACCTGAAGAAGAGATAAAAGAGAGTGGAGCAAAAAAGCAGAAATATTGCAGATCTTGGGCAACCTGCAGTTGAGGAAGGAAGGCCATGCGTGAGGACACAAATTTTGGTACAGTAATTGTCTGCTGGCTTACAACAGAGATTTGTAAGAGATGTGGGCAATGGAAATGTCTTTAAAATGAAAAATATGTGTTATCAAAGACCTGACTCAAATAAGGCCAGTCTTTAAAACATGTTTGACCTGCAGATCTGAGACTTCCTCTTGCACTTGGAATGCTGGGAAAAAACAGAAGTTAAAAAATGTGAGTGTATGTATAACAGTATTGTTTCTTAAAGTCTACTTCCTTGCTGAGATAAATTCGGTATCAAGAAAATACAGAAGAGTTTTAATATCAGCCAAAGGGGCTCTCTAATTTTTTGACACTTTAGACTATGCGAAGACACAAAGCTTTTATGGTCTTTTCTAATAGTGCCACTAGAGACAATAAATTTATTTCAATGTGACTGACATTCATTCAATGGAACATCAACATCTTAAAACATTTTAAAAATTTATTTTCAAAAGCATAGTTTTCTTTGAATAACAGATTAATTCAGAGCGGTGGTGCTTTGCTTTGTATCATAATCCCCCTACCAATTAAGCAATCCAGCACAAAATTGTGGTATTACAAGAGTCAATCAGTCTCAAGAGCTTTACATTCCACTGTGTACTAAGAAATTTATTTCAATGGGATTCAGAAAGACTATATAAGAGAGTCCTAATGGTAGTAATAGGGAAGATAAACCAAAGATAGAAGTAAAAGACAAAAACTGATACTCTACTACGCATGAGAATTCATCACTCATATAGTCTAGAAACCAATCCAGGTGTTTTCATGCTTCACTGATTTGCACTTATTATGTGACTTTTTTTTTTTTTTTTTTTTCTGTTAGAGGCAATATACCTTCAAAATGAAGGCCTAATTTTTTTTTTTTAATTTATACAGTTTTTCAGAGTTGCTTATTCTCAGAAACAGATACCACAGCACTAGTTTAGCTGTGCCAGAAGTTGACTAATACATATTCTTCTGTCAAAGGTTGGTAAAGAGGGAGACTATATCAGCTGTAAAGAGACAAATGCAATCACACCAAGGGTTATCAGCCTTATGAACTGAGGAGTCTTGACACTACATAACATTCATTCTCAATTACCAATCTCTGGTTTCTCCTGTTGATTGAACACCACTACAAAATACCTCAAGTAAATGAGCAGATTTTGTGAAATCATCATGGTGTAAGTAGCATGCTTTACTCTTCAAATACATTGAGTTAGCCAACAAACACTAAATGCTAATTCATATTTGACAGTAGCCACAGACTTTTGAAAATGTAGCTTTCTACTCTTTCAGATGTTTAGTTTTGAAGAAAGCACTCATGTTTTGCTGCAACAATGAGGAATGTAATTAATTTTGAGAAAAAGGACATTTAACTTATGGTTATCTGCAGTAGCAAGTGATTAAAAATTTCAATTGTCCTCTTGCACATTACTTCCAGTTATGACTCCAGGTAGACTTGTTTGGAGGGTAAGTTACACAATGTATAAATTGTTATTGAAAAACAACATGTTCTTAGACCTGCATATTCATTTGGGGTAATGGATTTATTTTAGAATCATTGTTATATCCTATATACATTATTAAAAAAGTAAAGTTTCTTGTGAAATTCACCAATTCACTTCATGAACCAAAGAATCAGTTGATTAAACCAATCAACTGATCTAGCAGATTAAAAAAAAAGTATTTGATTATCTTCTAAATTCTGATTTCTATCTAACTTGTCTCAAAACCAGAAAGGTGTTTAGAATCTTGCAGGATCAATTTAAAATCCTGTGGGACTTCCTGAACTAAATTCAGTTTTGGAAATAAATCATATCCAGTTTTCAGTAGTATTCAAAGACTGTTAGACAGGTAGGTACAACAATTCATTTTCTTTGCTGTTAAATCTTACAGTATTAATGGGTGATACTTTCATCTAAGCCACTTGGACATTTGCAATTTTCAAAGCACTAATTTAGTATTCTGTTCTTCTACTAGCTGGATGGCATTCACATCCCTGAACAATATTCTCATGAACATTTCCCAAGCAGTGCAACGCAGAATATTTCTTACACAAAACAATCCAACAAATCTGGTCTTTTTTATTTTGATTCCTGGAAATCACGGCCACTTACTTCACCTCGGAGTTCACAGGTTTTGTCCTTTTTTTTTTTTTTTCACTACTCTTTCTCCTGGACAGAAAGGAAAAAATAAAATCTTCACAGCTGTTCTATGCAGAAGGTAGTGAAGTGGATCCATGAATATGCTGTTGCAACACAAAAAATATAATTATCAGTTCAACTGTTGTATTTTTCTGTCATTTCTTTCTCTCACTGTGTAACTGTTGGACTATCAGTAGCTACAGATAAGCAAATCAAATGTCACAATTTAGTAGGAAAAGAATACAAGACATCATAATTATGTCACTGAATAAACGTCAATACATTACTGCATAGAATTAATGGCTCACCTGGATCTTGAACAGATAAACTGGAAAAACAATATCAAGATAATGAGGGTAAAAAAAGTTATGGGATGGTTTATCTGAGGAGAAGCTAAATAAATTAAGATTCTTCGGGCTTATAAAGGTCCAAATGAACCAAGTTACGCAGAAAGGTTTTAAAATCATGAGTGGCTTCCTGGTCACTTTCGATGATACTTAAACCTTACATCAAAATAACTGTTCTACAATTCTTTAAGTTTAAACTCTTTGAAGGATGCTGGTATCACAAACCTATTATTTCGTGATGTGTGAAGTTCATTACATTTCTTCCAGCTCCTTTCTGATTCACTGTAATTTATATTATGTAGGAAACACTTTTTCTCCCTTTAACTTCAGCAAGATCTGTTGAACTATCTACTCAAAGCTAGCTTTCATGTGTGGCCCAGTATACGACTTCCAGAGAGGATTTTAAATTATTCCAGTCAGTTCCTGTGGGCAAGTGTGTTATTCTAATAAAAATATGCAGAGTATTGACTGTATTTACTCCCACCTTTCCATAAATTGACATTATATACCATACTCAGAATCCAGAATCAAAGCATTAAACCTCCTGCACCTTTACTTGCTGGTTCATCGGTCAGGTCCCAAGCTGGGTTCCCACTCACCGGCAGAACTAGAAACAGGCTGATACATTGAATTACTCCTCAGCTTTAGGTGTTCCCACTAACCTCCATGGAAGCACTACTCTCATTCGGAACTACCCTGGAAGCAATGTATAAGGTATCTCCTGTTCCCATTAACACTTCGAACTGTTTATATGCTTATTCAGAACTATCATCTGTCTTCTAAATGTGCTGCAAAAGCTTCAGATATGACAGTATGCAGAAAAAAACATCATTATACATGTTGTTTTGTAGCATCATGGAAAGTACTAGACAGATCATTGCATTATTTATTTGGCATATGCACACTGACAGCCTCTCACAGCATTAATCTTTTCAAATGGATAAATCTGTTTGAAATTGATTAGCCCTCTTACTTCCCTGTGCAAGAATAATGGTACTGATGCAAATGTAAATCAGCTCCTTTCTGTTACACATCACATTCAAAGCAAATGTTTGCATCACAAAGGGTATCTGTTTGCTCTGAAGGTGTGAAGTGGTTTAGTGGTACAAAATTCTAGTCAACACTTGCTGCCATCTTCTGGTTTTATAAAAATCCACAAATGTATTTTAAAAATACTGCTCTTCAAACCAAAATACTCCTTTGGGACAGACACAAAATGAAACACCATCCTTTAAAAAAATCTACCATCAAATTTCATAGCAATGTTCATGTCACAGATGTAAGTCTACAAAAAGCATTCAGGAAATATTGAGTCTTCACAACATTAAGAAAAGTAATTAGGGCAACATATTCATAATGCAATTATGTTTTATGGATAGCAAAAATACAAGATTTTTAATACTGGTAAGTTTTCAGTGACAGATATTATGTTTTATTATATAATGTCCTATATGATACATATGTATATTCTTACTGATGCACTATGTGCTGTATTTGTATGCTGTATAGAAATTTTACATTTATATAAAAACCACATGGTTAAAAAAAAAATCCAGAAGACTAAAATAGATTTTAGGCTTAAGCCCTTTTGACACTGGGACCACATTACCCTTTTGGACACTGAAAGAGAACTTTAAGCCAGTACTATGAGAAGTGAGAGGAAAGACAATTCTAAAGCAATTTGTGAGGCACAAATCAACAAGAATTCAGCAGAGGTATGAAATAGCAGACAAGGCCCTAAATTCTGAGGTTCAAAACACCAAAAGACATATCAGTACAAAACAGTGTCACAAAGGCCTAAAAGGTAACTCCCAATAAGCTAGCTCTGGAACTAGACTTGGACCTTCATTTCTAGAAAAATAGGTTAATTAGCCTAGACATATGACCAAGCTAATGCTTTGGCAATCCAAAATGCATGCATGATGCCATATTGCAATTTATGAACACATAGTTTTCTTTAGCACGGTAATAACTTCAGATATGTCCTGTTCAGTTTGAAAATGTCTGAGCGTGGTGCTCAGAGACTATTGCTTAATTTCCTTTACATTTGTAAAAATCCAGCAAATGCCACCAAAATTCACCAAACTACTGTTATTCAGTTGTCTAAGCCTTTAAAACTCTATTATTTCCCTGCTGAGATGCAAAAAACTCTCTGAAGTAGGTGTGGTTTAGATGCATGTCACTGGTAAGGCTCTAAAGTATGTGAGGCAGCCTGCCTTGCTTGCTGCCTAGAGCCAAGTTGCTTAAATGGCAAAACCTCACTGTGGATTTCATGCCCTAGTACTTCAGTTCAATTCCTAAGCATCCCTTCCTTATTGCTACACTTCCCCCAGTGACGTATGGCTAGCTTGTGGACACATCTTGAGAAGAAGGATTTCAACAGGCATCAAGGCACACAGATTTAAACTTACAAAGTGAAGCTGGACAACTTCAGGTACCTCAGAAAATCTAAATATTAGACATTTTAAAAGAACTGTTCTTCTAGCTACAGAGGATCGCCCAGTGGAAGTAAAACTGAGAAGTGAGACAATTTGACAAGCAGATGACAGCTTCCTTGAGTTCTAGTCCTCATAACACACGTTTTTTCCTCAGTGAAAAAATTCCTTGGGTTCAGGGTTCTGTAGTATGCTGGTTTGACTGAAAACAAGTTAATTTTCCTTGTGCAGCCAGAAACATTTATTGTGTTTAGGTAGCTAGCACAGTCATTATTTGGATTTAGTTTGAGAACCAGAGCTAACACCCCAGGGCAGAGTTAATGTTTTTAATTGCTCTGCTTTGAGAGCCAAGGATGTTTGGAGTGCTCTGCCCACAGGTGTGAGGCATTGAGGAAGTGGGGCATGGATAAGACAGACCTTGACTGACATCCAGGCTGATCAATGAGAATATTCCATGCCATTAGTATCACGCTTTGTATTTAAGGAGAGTCATGATCTTTCAGCTGGCTCTTTTTCAGAGCCAGGATGGAGACCTGTTTGGGGGAGTTGTGTTCAGGACTTTCTTTAGTTTGTCCTTTTGCCACCTTGCTGTTTTGCAGAGGCCTCTGGGCCTTTCTGCCTGTTTCTCTCTCCTCTCTCTGAGGTCAGCTGTTCAGGACTGGGGTGCTGCTTCCCAGGACTGGCAGCTTGGTGCAGACAGAGTTCACAAGGAATTGCACTGAGTATCTTTTATTTTAGATTCTATTTCCGTTTTATATATATTAGTAGTAGTAGCATACTAGTGTTATTTTGTTATTTTATTAAAATAGCGTTTGTCTCAATCCACAAGTTAGTCCCTTCCCTTTCAATTTTTTTTCCTATTTGGAGGTGATGGAGGGGGAGTGAGTGAGTGGTTGTCATGGTTATACTGCTAGCTCGGGTTAAACCATGCCATGTAGATAACTAAGTTCAACTCAGTACAAGGAAAAATGAGTGAGGAAATTGCTAGACAGAATTCTAAATCATAGTATCAGGGAGAAACCAAGAAGCAGCCTAGAAATGTTTGGTATAAATCATTAGTCTGTTCTTTGAACAGTGGGTCTATTTGAAAACTTAAACCAGAGAACAAATAGATAATAGGGTATTCCACTATTCAGACAGTCTGAAAATTCTTTATGAATTATCTTACAAGAGAATACTTAAGTCCCCAGTTGACCATGTGATGAAACATTGTTGCAATATTAGAAAAGAGACTGAGAGATGTAAAACAGTAATAGTTGTTCAATATGTGAAATGTTTAAAGAAGAAGTGATTCAAAGAGGTACACAGGTGTTGATGAATCTACTTTTACTACTGATCAAATAAATAAAATACTACACTTATATTTGTCACAAAATCACGTACTACAGTCAAGACTACACAGCTTTAAGACAAGTTAAAAATTATCTAAACAACGAGGGTCACCAACTTTTTATTCATCATAAGAAAAAAAAATCATCATTCTGAGTTTTCATTTTGATACCTAAAATGATTAATGGCACAAATCAAGAGGAAAAATCACGCTAACAGTACTTAATGACTACAATGATATAGAAAATCCACTGTACATAAACAACAACCACCTTAAACTGGCTAACATAGATGTAGGCATTGCTTTGTGGGGGGCAAGTGGTTTCAGCTACAGTATCAAACAAGAGGCAAAATTCAAATAATATGTACATGAAAAATTTACGCTTTGAAGGTGTGTGGGTATGTGCATTTCCCACATGGCCCTGCTATTTCTCATCAGTGGTCACTTCAGGCCTCCTCAACAGTTACCAGTCACAGGTTATCAGCTGCTTTTGCATAAGTTTGCACTCTAGTGCTTTTCTCATATAATGATAAAAGTAACTATGGCATTTAATTAGCCTGCTTGAGTTACATGTTTTAAAATTATTGAGCTCTAGCGTCACGTGGTTTTAAGCTACAGCAGTCCATGACTCCTCTAAACTGGAGTACAACTGTCCATTCACCCTTTTCCTACGAAAATCTCATACAGGGGAATCACTGAATTCAGATTTCTATTTGAGCCATGGAGTCCAAGTATCTTCATTTACAAATGCAGAGAGAGTAACAGTGCAGAAAGACCAGGCAGTGAGACATAAGCAATGATGGCTGCAGTCCTGCTGACTCAGCAGGGATGGGCAAGTTGACACCCCATCACAGCACGGGTAGTCACAGTACACATCCAAATGCTCCCTTAAGGAACTGTTTTGCGAGGGCCTTCTATGGATTACAATAACAATTTTTAAAAGGGGAGACAAATACTGCATTCATCTCTAGGACATCTCCAAGTGACTTTTAGCATCTATATGGGTTTCTTTAACCTGTGGGCAGAGATAAAACCTCCAAGGATGTCTTTGGCAACAAACTCCATTTTCACTTCTTGGCCTTTTACCTATAGTATCTAAGGATATTAACAATATGGGAAGATCACATAGTCTTGCTCCACCTAGTTCCATATAGAACTCATCCACTCCCTACTAGATGGCTGCTGTGCTCCCAAGGGTGCTCTCCCAAAGCCAGTTCCACCTGAAATGCAACTATACTTTTGTTGTGAGAATTTACATTTGACATCTGCACTTACTTTAAAAACTGATATAAAAGAATTTTAAAATGTTCATGTTAATCGTAATCATTTGTTGAATATAAACTACCAGAAAATGCATGACCCCATCAGTCCAATACTATGTTGACAAATCTACGTATACCCACCAGATGGTACTGTCTCTATCAGGCTCTTCAACTGTAACTCTAGGTGTCATTAACATCACTAGCTGAATTACTCCCACACTCCAATTCTTGCAGTCTTGTGAGCAAAAACACCAAGTGTCAACTTCAATATCCAGAGGTTCCATTATAGCTAAGGTTTCCCAAGAGCATGTGAGCTTTGCCACTCCCTCTCTCTTCCCTCCTCCCCACCATGTAATCCTGCCTTTTAAGGTATTATCATTATTAATTAATTAATCAATTAATTAATTAAAATACATTCCTATCAGTTGACCTTTGACACAGGATAATTTTAAAAATACTGATACTGCAAAACAGCCACAGAATTGCACACTTCATAAGAAGGAGTCATGTTTCTGGTTTGGCCAGCTGAGACGAAAAAATATTTAGCCACACACTGACCTTCAGATCTGATACCACATTCTTGCTCTATCTCGTCTCCCTCCTCACTTCTTCCCACACCAAAAAAAATCCTTGAGACATTTAGCAGACCAAAGAGTCTTACAGGTTAAAGCTAGTCTACAAACTACCATTTGACTACTACTATTACTAACCTTCAGTATTGCATCACTACAGCTGCCAATAGCACAACTCTATTATGTGATTAAGGTTCAGTAGCACAACAGAAGTGTGAATGCAGCATAGGAAGTGCAGGCTCCACTAGAGATTAGTGCTTAGTGTCTAATTAAAACACAAATCATATGTTCAGCAATTACACAGCACATGTAAAGAGAAGTGAAGTGCCACATGTGCAAGATAGGCAGCATGCTGGAGGTGTTTGTCTCTGCAGCACAGTGGGAATATCCACTGTCGCTGAAGAAATGGAGCTGTGCTTCACCCACAGAGGCTAGGAGTAAAGAACAATATGAGGATGGCCTATAAGGTCTGCAAAGTGATTTCTTAAAATTAAGGAAGTTATATCTAGATGTCGCTTTTGTCTGGGTTGTACAAAATAGCAAGTAGTGTATTCTGAGCAGTTCTATCAATGGCATCTGTATCCTATGACTAATATTATTAACTTTGGTTCCTGTTGTGGAAATTTGTCTTGTCTAATACAGATTACTTGTATTTCCAGCATTCATAATTGCCCTATTGGGGACCTGATGCCATTTCTACCAGAATCAGTGGTAACGCTTGTGTTTACTTAGGTGGTAGGAGAATCAGATACAATGACCCTTATGTTGCTCTTCCAAAAACAGACAGTAAAAACAAATGTTACTCCAAAACTTGGCTGTTCAGGAAGCCAATTCAGAGTGCATGTGCTGTGTGGAAGGGACACTTATTTTTTTCCCAGTTGGAACCATTTAGGGAAATCCTTTCCCCATTTTTATATACACTGGAAAAGTAAGGGCCAAGATAAAGCTCCAAAATCCTGTGAGTTTTAGTAGAAATACAGCAGGGGTAGGTTTGAAATGAGTCTTTTGAGTGAAAGGGTGAAATGTCTCAATGTTCCAACTGCTTTAATAGTGGAACAATTGTCATTCTATGTGTGTTCAAGCTCAATAGTCCACTCACTTTCCCTCTGTCAACTCAAAATTTTAGTTCATATGATAATATTTATCAGATAAAACGTATCAGTAACTGTGCATTTCTGCAGAACATTTGGGTTCTATGAAGTTGTGTACTTGAAAGGAGAAAAAAATATTTTGATTTGCCCCAGTAATCACATACCTAGAAAAGTACTAAAGCAAGAACTAAAGGGAGAGAAATTGTCTCCCAAACAGTTTGAAATAAAGAAGGGATACTTTATCTGGGAATGTTTTGGATGGATTAATGGTCTTTCATGATATATATTTTTAAACTGCAAATCCTTTAAACCTGTTTGTTGCAGAGAATTTTTATTGTTATTAAAAATGTGTCAAAGGTTTCTGTCTGTCTGAAATTGTAATCCATAGGTTTAGAAGTGTATATCAGTATAGTTTGTTGTTTTTTTTTTTTTTAGATATATTGCTATAGGTCCTCTCCATATTGTCTCAGTCTCCTTTCAGATCTTTTTCTCCAGGTCTGCTTTCAGCCCAGCCACTTTCTACAGATTCTTAATCTACAACAAACTCTATATCACTCCCTCAAAGGCAAACATCTCTCCTTCCATCACTTATGAAACCTGGCTACGTGTCTGCTCTGAGAAGCACAGATAAACTACAAAATTTGTGAATACTGCTTGAACTGGATGTATTTTTTTTCAGATAGGAGGGTAGGTACTACATTTAAATGAAAATATTTGAAGATTAAATAGAAGCCATTTCAATATAATAACAGAACTCATCTCAAGTGAGGAAAGGTTTTTAGCTTTTTCAACATAGTAAGCATTGAGAGAAATAAAAAACTTTTTAATGTCAACAAATCCATATTGATTTTAAAAACAACACGAGGTGCCATAATACACGATATAAGTAATCATTAACAACCTAGCCAAGTAGTAATTTCTCAGATAAATCTACTGGTTTTGATTGAAATCAGGGCTTTATTTGTGATGCACTGTATCACCTGACAAAGCCTTTAATGAGTCAATAAAAATACAAGGACGTATAACAAAATACACTCAGTGTCAGATTTAAATTTATCCTGCCAGCAGTGCCACATCAGTATTTACAGATGGTAAGACAAATGTGTATTACTTTGTACATGCAAACATAGTATTTCCAATTCCATTTTCCTTTCTATATAATGTTCCTTTTCATGGCTTATGAGTGATTTACTAAATTTAAAATGAAATGCAAATTCTGAAATCTGGTGTAAATTATATTTATATATATATATAGTGCAAAGAAAGTACATGTTAAATATAGTCCTTCATCGGTTCTTTCCATAAAGTATACTGGAAAAACCTCTTTTGTATACTGCTATGTTAGACTACAGTTATATTTAGCTTATTTTTTGCTGACTATACATTATGTGCTTGTTTTTTTAATTCATGCGATCTGCTTTAAGTACCCCAATGGATATAAAAAATAGAATGTTTAAATAGTCATTGTTTCTCTTGATTTTTCATAACTGTTTCTCTTGTTTTCCTTAGATAATTTCAAAACAGGTTCCTATCAACCCAAATAAGACTTCAAATATTTATGTTAATTAAAATAAATTATGAAAACACTGCAATAAGCCCATCTGGTGAAAATCAAATAATTTCAACTAACAAAGATGATAGTTTGCAAAAAAAGCAACTCCAAATTGCTGAGAAATGTTTTGACTCTAGAAGATTCCCAGATCATTATTCCTCCAAAAGTACGAAGACCAATGGATGCTATAAGAACCTAGCCAATATATCTGACCTCTACAGAAATATCCTGTGTTCATTAAAAAATAAAGAAATTCAAAGTCTCACTTGATTCTGAAACAAAAAGTATAATCAATGATAACAATAACAATATTGTTCAATTATCAAACTACAAAAAATAAAAACAGAAATATGGAAAACATCAGCCTCAATGGCAAAGCTCATATTGAATCATATGGATGAAGTGCATGGCAATTGTCAAAACATGGTATTTTTTAATTCCTGGGTCATCTGCATACAGGGAAGGATTCTTTATTCCACTTGTATTTTACAATTACTATAAATACGCAAAAACTGAAACTTCAAAGCAAATCTATGCAAAACCTGTTTTAAACAACCATTTGCAGACACTGCCAATAAGTTCATATGAAACATATAACAACTACGATGTATGCTTACAGGAAAGCACTGCCCATTATGACAGAAAAAGGTCACACTGTTCTCCATTTATGATGGAGTCAGATTCAAGATCCTCAGTTTGAATTTATTAGTCCCAATGCCTTTCTGAGTAGTACTTCCAAAACAACAACCACAAAGACTTTCTGATGCAGTTCTGCATCTTCTATAGAAAATGCTTGTCTTCAGACAACAATCTTGAGTACCTGATAAAATCTACAGCTTTACACCCTATGCTGCTTTCTGCTCCTGCATTATTCCTCAATTTCATCCAGCGTAATAAAGTCCTGCAAAAATAGAATACAGTGCAACTTGACAAAAGACACCTGCTGAGGCTACCTACTGAATATAATTCAGGTAATGCAAACCTTAGGATGCCATAGCTCAACCATAGTTGAGAATGTCTATGATAAGTCATTTAAAGAAAAAAAAAAAAACAAACGTGAACTCTAGTGTAGTCATGTCCCTGGTCCCAGGGAAATTCTGAAAGTAGTGAAGTGCAGTTATTAAAACCAGCAAATTTCTTGGTTTCAATGAGGATTTATCTTTTCATGAGACAATGAAAAGAGATCTAAAATTTCTAATAAAGGAACAACCATGAAAATTGACATAGTCTTAGGCAAAAATAATTGTACTTCTCTTGGTATTAATTAAGTTTCAGTGTTTTAACTGATGCATCTACTACAGCTTTTTTCTGACTGTGAAAGACAAGAATTGCAAGTTAGCTGTAACAGAGTAATGTTGTCAGTTAGAGGAAATAATGATGAATGAGAAACTTATGGACTTCAGATGTTATATTTAAAAATGACATTTGAAACAGAAATAATTACATCCCTGTTTTATCAGTTCAAATACCATACCTATATATCTGATTTACAAATATGTTTTCATGTTGTATAAAATGTAAAAATATACATCCAGGTTTTGTTCTTAAGTGTCTTTGAGATTCATTACTGATCTTAGAGGAAACGGCTGTAGGTGAAACAGAAAGCGTGAGGTACTAGCTTTCTAGTACAAGCATAGGAGATCTGCCAGGGCAAATATTTGTTATTACTCTTCCAGTTGGGATGACTCTCCAGCTAAAATCCTCTGCGCAGGTACTCTCTTATTGTTTATGCGCTTGCAGTAAAAGGAACTAAGTGCGGATGCAGTATACTTTTGCTTAATTAACATCCTTGGTATCACAAAGTTATTAATTTCCCTGCTTTTGCCATATGGCACCTCTTCAATTGAAGCAGGAACCATCGACTTCGTGGTCTGCTCCTGTTTAGCATTCACATATAGAGCCAGACTTTTGTAGTTACTGAGGCACTGAAAAACACATGCTGAATGGTGTTGATGTGAGCAACAGATTAATTCCTGCCAGCAGAGACCAGCAAGAGAGAGCAGTTCACATCTAGAAAGGGAAAAGCCACAGTTTACACTGCTAGGGATCTGCTGAAAAAGACACTGAGTCATCTTAGAGGATGTGTTCAGAAGCCTACTGTACTTTTAAAGTTTCTGTTTTGCCAAACTGCAGAGTGCATTTCTTTGGTGATGGCAGGAAGAATATAATTACTCTCTAATTTGTTCCTAGAACTGTAAGAACTGGCTTTAAAATTAAGCAAAAATGTTTCACTGGTAAGCAGATCTTGGAGTTTTATTGCATACCATGATCAGGTGGAAAATTCAGGAGTGGTTTTGCTTCTGAGTTTCACAGAGTTTAAGCAGTTTAGGCTCAGTACTACAGACTTGCTGAGTAGTATTACTACACTTTTCAGCAATTACTGTATTGCTGCATGTATAACTGAAGTAGTTTAGGACTGACACATATTTCACCTTGTCCTGAGGAAAAGGTTGTGTAAGTAGAGCAAATGTTGTTTCACCATGATTCAGCTGATCCTGAATGAGATTCAAAGCCATGGCTCTGAAAGATTTAGAAATAAGGCATTCTTGCAATGTGTGATGTCACTGCATTTATGAATGCATTTAAAATGCTTCATGAAATAGCTCATTAATTTTGACATCCCTGTAAAACTGATCGAATTCTGGTTTTGAGGACACACTAAGTGAGCTTCATAGTCCATCCCGTTTTATTCACCACTCTTCATGCTTTTTCGATCCAAAGCCATTCTGAAAGCATTATCTGCAACATGGAAGAAACAAGCATAAGGAGTTTCATTTTTATAAACATGAAAATACATGGAATCATGGCAGTATACCTGAAGCTATGTGAATTCACTAGACCCTGGAAATCAGAAGATTTGGAGAAGCATAAAAAACTCAGAAACATCTTTTATGTTTTTTCTATGAGCAAATTTGCTTGTCTGAGCTCTGATATGTGACTGAGGTGGCTGCCGGTAGTCGTCCTGTAGCAGAGAACAGCATTGTACCCTGAAAATGACCTGACATCCTGGCAGACCTTTGAAATGTTGAGTCACTTCAGTAGAAATTTGAGCAGTGTTGGCACAGAAGTCAAGAGTAAACTGACCCAGGATCACCCTTTGGCACAGAGGAGACTGTGGCCTCCAAGCTCAGCTTGAAGAAATGGTATGAGCAGGGAGCCCAGAAATCTGGCTGGTAATACTTAGCCAGATGTGAAGCAGTTTTATTACAGATGTGAAGTGCCATAAAGGTATAAGCACCTTTGATCATAAAATTGGGAAAAGCATAGAGATTATTAATGGATCTCTATTTGGGCCGCAGGAACAAACAGAACTTGTGTTCAAGTGAAAAAATGGCTATCCAGGTGCCTGTGATTGTGTCCTGTACATACACAGAATTCTCAAAGTTTGTGGAAATCCCAGGGAGAAATTTCAGTTCATGTGACTGGTAGAAGCCAGCCCTGGGGATGCATGCTGCCAAAGCCCGACTTCGGAAGAGTTAAGCGGACAGGAGTAGATGTAGATGGAATTAACAACTTGCTCTTCAATGATCAGATAGGAAGATATGTGATTTAGCCAGAAAAGCCCTATGTTCATGTTTTTATCTAGAGACACCTTATAAGAAATATATTTGGCTTTTTATAATAAATTTATAGAAAGCCTGCTGCATAAATGTTCTCACGTATGTGTAGCAGTGCTTGGCCACTGTTACATTTGATACGCACAAGTTGCTGTCTGTATTTTGGTTTTTATTGGTCTAGATTATCTCTTTCTAATGCTGTGTTTATTTTTATGTTACTGCTGTCTCTCAAGAGAAAAAGGTGTTAAACCCAAGAGCTGCAAAAACAGAGATTCCAGTTTCTTCAAACAATACACAACAAACTTCAGAGGAACCTAAGTGTCAGTTAGTATGGGGTTTTTTGTTGTCTGTTATCCTTCTTCAGTTTCTCTCTCTCCCCCCTTCCTTGCATTAATAAATGGAGAACAACAATGATGTCCTTGATAAAAGTGTGCTTTCTTCAACCCAGCTACTTCTTTGTAAATGATTAAATTCTGCATCTTGGGGGAAGGAGAGGCATTGCTGATGCAGCAGACTGTGGATAAGTAGGCAAATACATGCCACAGTGAAAGAAAAGGTCAGGAAAAGCAGTAGGTAGCTTTCTTTTATTAGACAGTAACAAAGGAAACTGTATAATCTCTACCAGTCTTCCCATTCCTATCCCCCCAGCCAATAAGACAGTCTAATTAAAATGGTTTCATTTAGTGTCGTAGATACAAAGGTTCAGTGACAATCACAGAAGGGAATACAGCCTGCTCCTGCGCGGGATCCGCATCAGCTGCTGCTTCCTTTGGGCACACCCACCTGCTCTGGCGTGGGGTCCTCCCTGGGCTGCAGGTGGATCTCTGGTCCAGCATGGACCTCCGTGGGCTGCAGGGAACAGCCGGCCTCACCGTGGTCTGCACCACGGGCTGCAGGGCAATTTCTGCTATGGCACCTGGAGCACCTCCTGCTCTCCTGACCTTGGTGTCTGCAGAGTTGCTTCTCTCACATGTTCTCACTCCTCTCTCACAGCTGCTGTTGTGCAGCGGTTTTTACCCTCTCACAAATACATTATCACGGAGGTGCCACGAGTGTTGCTGAGGGGCCCAGCAGGAGCTGAGCTGGAGCCAGCTGGAACTGGCAGCTGGAACTGGCCGTGTCCAGCACAGGGCAGCCCCTGATCCCTCTGCAGAGAGACAGACATCCCTGTCCCCATAAACTTGCCACGTAAACCTAATACTGCATGCTATAAAAGCTCACGGGGTTGCTTAACAATAAAATATTTAAACTAAATTCCAAATCTAACTGTTGCAGTTCTAGGAACAGGCTGGAGGATAACTATGTTCCTCCTGTCATCTGTGGCTGTCCAGCAGAACCGGAAGCTCCACAATCAGGGCAGGCATGACCCACATTTTTCAGTTTGATTCAGCAGATCCCCAAGCCAACAAACAGCATGAGAATCAAACTCTTCGGAGAAGTATCTTAAATTCAACTTGGTTTAGTCATTATGCTAGTAACAGTTCAGCCACTTTCAAACAGCTGAGAGATGTAATAATTTCTACGCTTGCCCACCCCGAGGAAAAAATTCTTCAATAAATCGTAATGGCTAACATATTTAAACGCCTAGGACGAGGTCCTTGATATATTAAAAAGAAACAAAATGGCTAGACAGCGTGACACCCCCCCCGGCTTCCCTCGGAAATGGTTCGCTCTCAGGCCCCCGCCGGCTGCCGCAGCCTCAGCGACCCGCGCAAGTGGCCCCCCCCCGCGCGCGCAGCCGGCACCGAGCTACCGCGCCTGCGCGCGGGAAAACGTACCAGGGCGCCTGCGCAAGTGGCCCCGCGCCTCGGCGGCCGGCGGGAGGTGGGCGGGACGGAGGCGGCGGGGCGGGGCCGGGCGGGTCCCGCCCCCTCGGGCCGCGGGGCGGCGCAGCGCGTGTGGCGGGGGCGGGGCCGGGGCCGCGCTGGGCTCTGAGCGGCGGCGTCGCTGCTGCTGCCGGGGCGGCAGGATGGTGTTTGAGTCGCTGGTCGTGGACGTCTTGAACCGGTTCCTCGGCGACTACGTGGTGAATCTGGACAGCTCCCAGCTGAAGCTGGGCATCTGGGGAGGTACGGGGCTGCCGCGCCAGGGAGCCGCCCGCCCGCCGCCGCCCTTGGGACTTCCGCGGCGCCTGCCTCGGCCCGGCCGGGCTCGGGGCCGTCCTGCCGCCCGCGCAAGGGAGGAGGCCAGGGCGGTGTCCCTGGGGCGTCCGGGCCGGGCGGTGCCGCGCCCGTCGCCGTGCCGCGCTGGGCTGGGCTGGGCTGCCTGCCCGGCAGCTCTTTCGCCGCTCCACCTGCCCGGCTTAAAAATAGTCGTGGGGGCGGGCGAGATGGGGAGGAGATGTCGGGGGGCGGGCGTGGAGCAGCTGGTGGCGGTTGCGGCAGCGGGGGACGGGAGGCGGCAGCGGGGCCAGAAGCAGCCGCAAAACCAGAGGAAAAAACGGGCGAAAATGCTTGAGGTGTATGCGTGTTCGCTTGGGCGTGTTCGCCTGGGCTTGGGCTGGCGGGTTTCGCGGTCTTCGGGCCCTTGCGGCGTTTGCGGGAAGTTTGGGGCGTAGCTGGCGCCCCCGGAGCCCGCCTCCCAGCCCGACCCGGCCGTGGGTGCGTGCGACACCGGGCAGAGTGACTGAGACATTCCCTGCCCCGGAATAACAAACTGAAAATAAACACTGGGCGTTTTGATTGCGTTTTGTGTCAGTGGAATGCCAGTGAAGTCAGTGGCCCCTCTGCAAACGGGGGTGACGTGCCATTTTTCTGGGTGCTGTTATTTGTAGGTCTAGAATAGTTGTCATGTTTCATTTTTTTTTTGTCAGTGGAGAATTAGGAACAGAGACTGGCTGAGGTGCTTGCAAAAGCTGTGACCAGCTGTGCTAGGCAGGGTAAGCAATAATCTGTAGAAATAAATTAGCATGCCAGCTCTGAAGGGAGGAAAGTATTCTGTTAGTGCTGTGTTGAGGTCCCTTTAGCAAAGTATGTACAAGAAAACAGCAACAAAGGTCTGTCTTTCCAATATGTCTGGGTAAAATAGGGTAGCATAAGAAAACCCAAGTACAATTAACAGATGCATATGCAGTGACCGCTTTTAGATCGGTTTTGGATGTTCATTCCAGGTGTCTGCAGCATCAGCAAATGCAAACACGCAGGTGCAAGGTTTTTTTTACGTGTGTGTTTACACATCTTTAGGTGTGAAGCATCCTTGAGGTATTCCCTACCTACAATTCCATTCCCTACCTACAATTCCATTCTGCTGATATATATGAATCAGATTTTAGAAGCTTTTCCTGGAGGTTTTTGCATCCTAAACATTTTTGTTTCATGCTTCTGTTTTTGAAATGGCATCCTTATTTGGTTTAATCTCCGCAGTAATTTTGATTCTGGTAGTCAAGTCATTTGTAGTGTTTTTGCAAAATTCAGTCTCTATATGGAGTCTTAAGACCACAACAGTACCTGTAACTTCTGGAGAGAAACTATAAACTACATTAATTGGAAAGGCTAAGTCTCAGAAAATAATATATCAGGGAAGGAAATCACGTTCCTTAAGAATTCCATTAGTATGAAGCAGAATAAAAAGTTACTGTGTTAGGCAGCCATCAGGGAAGGTTATTGGATGATGCTGGGAAGGGCAGTGTTTTAAATCTCTTCTTGTTTTGGTCTTCACTGAAAAATACAGTTTCAATAAGCTGCTGGTTTAGAAAAACAGGTTAGAGAAGTATTTAGATAAGTTAGATATTTTTTGAGTGGTTTAGGCCTAATAAAGTTATACTTGAATAACTGAAGAAATGAAGTGATGTGAGATGTTGAGAGTAATCTTTGAGAAGTGAAGTGTGATTGAAGTTTCCAGGCACTGTGAGAGACCCAACAGTTGTTTCACCAAGCTCCATGTTGCCACTCTTATCTTTTGGCTAGATCTGAAGAACCATTCATTCACTGTCTTGATTAGATCCTCTGAATGGCCTTTAAAATACTCAATTCTTTGTTGAGCTGGCACACATTCTTAATGTCTCAACCACATCTTACTTAACACAACTAGTTATTTGAATAGCTGGTGTCTCCTACTGGGGCAGCTACATTAGTAGAATGATACACTAAGATAATTGACATAAACTTGTGAGCGCACAGGCAGTTTTTACCTTTTTTTTTTTTTTTCTTCTGGCTACAGCTACTATTCTAATAAAAGACTTCTTCTTTTACACACCTTTCCTTGTCTGGGTATAGCAGGTGCAATCCTACCCTTACGTACTAGTAATTTGAATTGACTGAGGAATGCAGAATATCTAGTAGTTTCTGCTGCCTTTCATGACCTATTTTACAAGAGGTGTCAGTAGAGGAAGTATTTGGCAGACACTCAAATCCTGAAAGACTTACAGCCTGTCTCCAGAAGGTATGCTTAAGCAGGAATAATTAGCAGCACAAACACAAGTGAGAAATGACTGGCAAAGTTAGCAGTTTTTATAAAGTGATCAAAGGGCTTCACAAGCTGACAATGCTGTTGCTAAAAAGCAGAAATTCTGTTGAAGTATGTGAGCAGAAGTGTTGGATACTGGTCAGATACCAGCTGAGGTATTTTCAGTTTCTGATGCCTATCATCTGTCATCTCTCTCTCATCTGTCTTCCCTGCCCTTGCCTTCCCTCTACCCCCCACTCCCATTCTTATTTACAAGACAGCAGAGATGTGATGAACACATAGGTTAAATCTGCAGGATTTTTATGTGAATTAAAGTTCTTCCCCATCTTTAACTTCTGTTCACATGCATTCTGTTAGGCCTCTTTGGTGAAATAGTTTACTGATTGTTATCTTATTTTCTATGTCTCTTTTTGCAAGCTAAGTCCTTGGTAGTAGATGTCGGTTCATGCACTCAAATTCATTAAGTTATTTTGAGTATATAAAATTAAAACTATAAACCTATTTATTCCAGAATTTTGACCAATATTTGGTTTTGTTGAATTATTGACAATGTCCAGGGATCAGTAAAGCTAAGAATTTGCTTTATAATATAGCCTAAATAAATCCTAGTCTGTACTATAGGTATTTATAAATGTTCTGGCTTTTATTATTGTTTTGGCTGTTAGCCTGCGTGTTTAACCCTAGATATTTATACAACCCCATCTGCTGGTATATACAGATTTCAAGGCTCCTTCGTTGGACAATTTTTAACCCATCAAATGGGCTTTAATCTGGATGTGTTTCTGTCATCAAAACAAAGACACATCCAGTTGCCCCCAAACGGGAAACAAACAAACAAACAGACAAAACCTAAATCAAAACCCCAACGAAACTGAACAGCCAAACCTTGATGTATTTTGAAATTCTTACTGTTAAAATTCATTGGCAGTGCTCCAAGAAAGTAAAGTTCGGTAGCTGTGTTATGTCTTTATGAGGGCTTCCCCAGTCCCAGTCGGGATTCAGCACTGTTGCACTTGGAGCTGCTTTCCATGGCAAGTGAAACAGTGGAGTGTAATGGAGAATAAGTTTTGGCAATGAAGGAGAATACTGACGTGGTTGTGAGTGTTAAAAGTGGTTGCCAGGTGGGGTATGGTAGCTTTGAATATAGTTCACGTTTACTTGCAGGAATGTTTAGTTAATATCTTTCTTGCACTCTCAAGTGTGGGGAAAATAAATGTTGTGTAAATGTACAGAACACAGAGCTTCAGTAGTAGCCTTTTGTGTACTTTGGTAGTCCATTCACTATCATCAGACCCTCAGTCAAGGTTTTTGTAAGTAAACTGGGATATTTTAGTGAATATATTTCAATAATTTCATACTAAAATTGAGATGATTGAAGTTTTACTAATTTCTATCTCTTCTAGTGATTTTAACTAAAACCTTTAAACTTATTAATTGTAAAAACTTAAGTGTAGGAAAAATGGTGAAGGATTATTTACTGTACTTCCCAATGCCGGTATTTTACATAGAATTGTCAAAGCTATCTTGTTTGAAACAGTATCGACACCATGTTTTTTCTCTGCTATTATGATCTGCTCAGGTAAAATGAGCTGTAGTTCTCCCTCACAAAACATTGTTTGCAAGTTGTTGAGATAATAATCCTTGTTCTCTTTGCAGTACCTTGTTTTAGGAAGCATTAGGGCTGCCAAATTACTGCAGCTAAAGTTACTATGTCTCAGCTTAGATGTGGCCTGTGCCAAACACTTGATAAAGGAGAGGTAGTGTTTACTTAGACGACAGTGAAAGTGAAAGAAACTAAACCCAGTTAAACTACCTCATGTGTCACACGGTCTTAGAGTTTGTGAACATTTTTACTGTGGCTCAACTGACGTGCAAAAATTGCATGTCGTGCATGGTAACTTTGTTACAAACATGAACCTTTGGTCTGGATATCATTTGAATTACTTGCTGTGAATACAATTACAGTTAGTGATGTCGTCTTGGAGAAGCAAATGCCTTTTTTTTTAAAAAAAAATTCTAACATTGCTGTCAATATGTGTGCGTTGTAAGGCTTAAAAGCAGAACCATCAGCTCGTAAAAACCATCCTTCTGCAGGTAGTGTGTCTCTGGAGAAGCTGATGGTGGCACATATCAGATGTATAGAATTCTACAGGGAAGCGATAGTAGATTGTTGCAATGAATAAATTAAACAATTAAAAACTTTTCTGTATTTTGCGAGTACTACAATATGGGTGGATTAGTTTACCTGATCAGCTCTTCCACAGAAGTTCAACCACTTCAGCCAACTGTTCTAATGAATGCATTTTTGAGATTAGGGTCCAGTTTCCCAAACTCGGTGGTGCTTTGAGCAGTAGTCTAATGCCATCAACACTATATAACTGCAAGAATATTTATTGCAGTTGGAGCTCCTGTCTCCCCATATGTTTGGCCATTTCTAACTTGCATCTGCAGAAGGAAAGCCTTGTGGCATCAATCAAATCTTCATTTGCAGTCTTAAGTTGTATTCCTCTCCAGGCCTATAATCTGCTACTCATTTCCTGAATCTCATTTATGCACCTGCTTACCTGTATCAGGTGTCTGTTCCATGTGCATGTGTTAACGCTCATTCAAAGATAACAATTGCAAGTGTCTCATCCTTCTCGTAGAATTTGCAGAAGACATTGCTCCGCGTGCATGTTGAGTTACAGGTTTCCTAGTCCCTTCCAATGTTCCTTTGTTATAACAAGTGTCTAATGTCAAGTATGTTTTAAAAACTGATTTTGCAATTAAAATTTTTTGTGTTTATAGGGTACTGAATTTGTTATCTTAAGACATTTAAAATTAGATTTACTGAAATACTTCCTGTGAACTTTTATATGCCTATAAATATAACTTGCGAATGTAAGATCTTTTGAGCATTAAAAATTCACTCTAAATTTAATGTTTCTAGATTTCCACAAGCATAGGAAGCAGATGGTCGAGGAAAAAGAAAGAAACTTCCTTTCAAAATGGGTCCTTAGAAAATGTGACAGTATTTCCATCATTTTTACTTTGAGGAAGCTCAGGTTCTTCTCAAGATCATGAGAAAATCTCAAATATTATTTTCTGAAATGAATGAAATATTTTTTTCTCCCTTATCTTTCATGGGTATTTGGAGTGTAGGTTGTGGATATCTTCCACAGCAAAGAGTTGAAGGCACCACTGACTCAGGCTTTGGAATGTTCGACATGCATTGCTACTACTTTGCTTATTGTAGCTTTACTTATTGGCTTCTTTGCTTTTAGGAGCCGTAGCACTGAAGAATCTTGAAATAAAGGAAAATGCACTGGTAAGTTAGTGAAAATAAAACTGTTACAAAACTGATTCTTGAAAAATGTTTTGAGTTGTATGTGCATTTTTTGGTTCTTATTTCTGGATACACTTTATTTTAAGTGAGAGGTTGCTGATTTGTTTTCTCTGCATTTGTGTGAATTCTCTAATTAATTTGCAATTAAATTTAAAGGTGAAGGTGTATGCTGGCGTCATTTAGCTTTTTTATTTTTTGGTATTTGCCAAAACAAAATTCAGCAACTGCTAAAGTAATGTGTTTTTGTCAAAAGCAGTACTGAAAGACCTTTTTTTCCTCTAGCTCATCAAGTTAGAAACTTGCTCTTGGGAATGTTTTAACCTAGTGTGGTTTAACAGTCTAAATCAGTAACCTTCAGTGGTTGAAAGGTAAATATGATATTAAGGTTATCATTTTTTTTTTTTTTTTTTTTTTTTTCTGTATGGTAACATTTCCCAAGTTGCTGAAATGAGCTTAAGTGTTTTAAACCACTTTCTTTCAGAGTCAGCTGGATGTGCCTTTTAAAGTTAAAGCAGGACATATTGGTAAGTTACATTTTATCATACACCCATATAGGAGTTACTAAACACACTACTTTTCCTTGCATCTGGCTCTAGGCATCCTAAGAAAGTAATTTTCTTAGTTTCCTTGATTTGCATGCTTTGTACACTCTGAAGTTTGTCTCTTCTGAAAAAAAGCTGCTTGAAGAAGCTACTTTTCTTGACCTGAGGTGGTCAAGTTAAAATGTACTGGAGTCTTGCCTAATCACTTCAATAGTAATGTGAAAAGAACCCAACGCAGCAAAGATGAACAACTGAGCAGGACTAGATCTCATCCCTTGTCTTAGCAAGACTCCACAGCTGATTGTGCCTTCCCTTTCTATCCTTCTTCCCTGTTTTTGCTAATACTAAGTTTTCTCAGTGCAAGTTGATTGTTTTGTAAAAGTTAGTGGTTTCTTAAAGTAAACTAAATCTAAAGCCATTATGTTTCCTGTAAATCCACCTGGAAGTATATATTTTCCTGTGACTGATTTCATTGTTTATTAAAATTGGCACCTATGTGAGCAGTGAGAGAGCCACTGTGATCTCAGAGTCCCCATGTTCTCAAAACATGCGCACTACTTTAAGATTCTTTTCCACAGAAAAAGAAAGAAAAATATGTTTTTTAAAAATTCTGATTTGGGGAGTGTTTGACTGATTGCATGTGAGGTGCCCATGCTTTTGTGTATGAGAGTGCTGCAGTGAATTTGCAAGGAGGGAGAGGTTGCTGTTAGGAAGGAGGAATATAATTCAAGGGAGTAAGAAGAGAACCTGTAGACTTATTAGTTCTGCTCACAGAAGAACTTGAGTCATGTTCATTTGTGTGAACAACCCAAATGACATGTGCCTCAGGTGCACTATTTTTTTTCTTTCCAGTGTAATAATGGTTCAGAGACTTCATGGTTAATGTTGATTAGATTTCTGATTTTTTTTTTTTTGCTGTTCAACTATTCAACTGTATACCTCAACCTGTTTATTTTGTGTTTGTAGGTCAACTTAACCTACAGATTCCATGGCAAAATCTTTATACTCAACCCGTTGAGGCAGTTCTTGATGGAGTTTATTTGCTTATTGTGCCCACAGCCAGTAAGTTAATGTAGAGAAAGAAGTGAAATATAGATTGGTGGGTTTTCAGAGGTATCTGGAATAGGTTGGTATTGTTTTTATGACCTTTATTCCTGGTAGATACTCCTACCAAATGCAACTAGATAATGGGAATGGGGCGTTTTCCAGTAGTTTACATTTAGTCACCTAATATTTTTTCTGTTATGTAACTATTAACAAAATGTGAAAATGATTGCTTTTGAAAAAGCATCTTCCAAAAATGTGTAAAGTTTTTTTTTATCATACCTTTTTACTTTATGTATTTAGGCATAAAATATGATGCTGAAAAAGAAGCAAGACAGCTCTTGGAAGCAAGGCAAAGGGAGTTGCAGAGGATAGAGGAAGCAAAGCAGAAAATAGCTGACCAAGGTAAGAGTGGGAAAAGATAATGAAAGTGTTTCTATTTATTTTAATCCTGAAATATGCTGGATTTGTTGCTTACAGTGTTTTACCTTCTTGTTTTCGTCTTGATATTTAAAAACCTATTACTTAAATATTTTTAGGTGTAGCTGCCTGAAAATTAAAAAAGTTCAAACATTGATGTGATCTCATACAAATGGGGCTTTTGAAATATTCCTTGTTTATGTCCTGCATTGCCTGACATTTTCTTTCCTCTTATTTTGTAAGAGATAATTTAACAAGCAAAGACCTTTTATGATTACACTTATTTAAAAATTCTGATTGATTTGTTCTTTGATACATGTTAAGTCTTATCATCTTAAGTTCAACTTTTGGTACTTTCAATAAATAAGTGTTGGTCATCTTGAGTATCAATGGGTACAAGTCATACTTTTGAACAACCTGATTCTTCATGCAGCAGGTGATAAAACTGAAACTGTTTTGCCTGAGGATGTTAATGTTACAGATTGTATAAAACATGTCCTGTGATTACAGCTAGAGTACAACATAAAAGAAAATTTAAATGTTTGTCATATAAACATTGTTATGTTATTTTTTTCCTCTAATAGAGTTTTAAAAATACTTCAATGCAAACAAAATACTAAATTATTTTCCTTTAACTTAGATAAAGTAAAAGAAGAGAAACAAGACACTTTTGTAGAAAAACTAGTCACTCAGGTCATCAAAAATCTTCAGGTGAAAATTTCCAACATCCATATTCGCTATGAAGATGATGTAAGTACTTCTGTGTATCTCAGCATAACGCATTGTGCACTGTAACAGGAAAATCTCTGATTTATTTTCTACCTGTTGCTTTCCATGTTGAGAGAATCCTAGTAAAGCTTTGGAAAATCCATAGTCTTAAAAAAACAGCCAAACAAAAACAAAACCACAAACAAACACCAAACAAATAAAAACAACAAAGAAACAAGACAAACAAACAAAAAACAACAACAAAAAAAACGTACCACAAAAAAAACCCAACAACAAACATTTAAAGTGAAAACTGATAAAAAGCATAAAGATATTTATAAGCACGTAGTTGGGTATGAAGAGGATATGGTTGTCAGATCTTAGTAATATGTATGTGATTTTTTTATTGTTGGCTATTTACTTCCAAATCTGAATTTAGAGCATAAGATAATCCTTTTTTTTTTTTTTTTTTCCTATTTCCGCCCACTCTATTAGATCACAAATCGGAATAACCCCTTGTCATTTGGGATTTCACTTCAGAATCTAAGTTTGCAGGTAATTTTATATTTAATTGAAAAAGCATGTTAATGTATACTGATAGGTTAAGTTACATTTTTTCGTATTATTGTGCTGTCTGGTAGCATACTGTCAAATGAAATTACACCTATAATCATGAGCAATGCACTGTGGTAACTACTTGGCTTATCAAGCCAGCATAAATATTGTCATGGGGGTAAAGGTAAAATGCTAACATTAAAACAGATCTTGGGGAGAAATTATTATTCTTCTGCCTTCTGCACTTTGTGGTTGCCAAGTACCAGACTTTGATGGACTTGGGCTATTCAGAATCTATGAATATTTTACTGAAACTGCTATGAGCCCCAGGAAAGTTACCATTTGGTATCGAGAAGGGAAAAAAAGAGGATGGTATCTTGTTTCAAAGTGAAGCTCAGTTCTTTGCTCTGCCAGCTCCGCTTTAAACTGCTAATAGTAGTCATCATAGACCGTATACGTGTTTTTTTCTGAAAGACTACCTAATAACAGCAATACGCTGATTCTGCTGAGTTGCTCTGATTCAGTAGCTTCTGCTGTGTAACTGATAAGCTTAAAGGAAGTGTATCTAAGTAAATGTTACTTTCTTGAATTCAATAGTTGTCTTCACAGCACTTGTTCCTAGCATGTTGAAAGCTTTTGCTAGTCCCTCCCCCTAAACAATTTTGCATAATGAACAAAAACTTTGTTCTTCCTACTTCACTCTGGAAATGCGTATTAACCTTGAAGACGTATAATAGCATATAGTGTTTCTGTTGGGCTCAAACCAAAATGCTACTTCCAGAATTATGAAAGAGTTCTATTCCCTTGCTCACCTCTTTCCAAAGAGTGTACCTAAAAAGAATATTGGTATAAAGGAAAACAGTTTGCAATAGTGAGAACAGAATTTTGATGAATCTTTTGGTTCTTGTGTGCAGCTTACCAGACACTGCATGTACGTGCATGTATTTTGTGGGGCGGAAGTAGCCTTATCAAGTTTCCACTTAAAACCATAGTTTAATCATCCTAAATCAGAAGATGGCATCCCATTATTTTCAGTGGAGTTTAATTACGATGATGTTTCTCTCTTTTTTTTCTGGTTTGTTTCAGTGATGATAAAATGTTGTTGTGTTCTAGATATTGGAATAACTTTAATTCTTATTTCAGACCTCAGATAAGAATTGGAATCCATGTTTACATGATGAAACTGCCAAGTTGTTCTACAAGGTATGGTATAAACTGTATGATAAAGAAAGAATTGTTAATAAAACAAGCTGAATTAGAGTTCCTTCAACAGAAAGTGAGATCAAGAAAACAGGTAACTGCATAGGTAAAATAAAAAGATACGTAGTCTGCAAGGAACATTTTGAATGTTTTTATTCATTCAAAATTAATGAAATCCAAATTATTAATCTAAAATTTTTAGATATTAATACATATGTTCTGTTGTATTGTCAGCTTGTACGACTGGATAACCTTTTTGCATACTGGAATGTGAAATCAGAGATGTTCTACCATGGTGGTTGTGAGGAATCTTTGGTAAGTAAAGCATGAGATACTGCATCTAGTATTCTAGTTTGTATTCTGAAGCACAGAGGATACCTTCACATTCAGTTCTGCTTCCATTTATGTCAATGTTCCAGAGAATTGTCTTGTAACTGATAACTTTTTCAGGAAAAATAGTAAATGTTAAGGTTTTTATGTGATGGAGGTGGAACACTGATCTGAGGAAGTTAAAAAAATTCCTTCACCGGTTACAAAATTATATGCAATATATGGTCATCTGTTCAGTGACTTTTATTAGCTAAACATTGAAGGCTTATTCTGTTTAAAACATAGATTAGTATTTTGAATTGTACTGTGTATCATGGATTACCTGAAACCTGTATTACAATGCAAACATTTGACATTTTAAAACCTTATCATGAAATAAAAACACCACGTATTTTTAATTTCATTGTGTATGTAGGTTAACTTAAAACAGGGAGTTGCCAGCCACAATGTGATTCCAGAAGGTTATGATTTTGGTAAGTGGTATTTTATTTGTTTGTGTGTGCATACTTTACTTAATTTTTAATGCATCTCAGAGACTGCTACTTTGGCTATTACTCCAATGTCTTAGCAGTGTAGTTTAGTTCTTCTGTAGGAATAACTGTCTCTCTGATGGTGAATGCTGCACCAGATCTGTAGCCTTAAAAAGGCTTTGATTGAAATATGAGTCTTGAATCTTCTGTCAATCTAATGAAATGTCATACATATATTCACATCCATTGATGTAAACAATGTGAAATTCCTTATTTCAAGAAGTTTAGCAAGAACATGCACGTCATGTAAGGTTTGTGAATCAGATTGTTTTGAATAATAGATGAGTGTTTCTGAGGTCACCTGCCGCTTCTGTGAAATGTATCTTTTTCCACTAGAGGTGGAACTATGAAACATCAGCATTTTTGTTTTATTTTGTTTAGTGTTGCCATATGGCAAGCTGTATTGCTTTGAGTGTTGCTTACTTTAGTCTGAAAGTTGTGTTGACTCCACTCAAACATGGTGATTATTTGCTTTTCATTGCATAGAAAATACATGGATTTTATTTCTCATGCGCATCTGTGTGATTGTTTAGTAACTGTTCACAAGTCAGAATGGACATTGAAGTGGCTTGTTCTCTGCCATTCACAGTTCACTCTAACCAGGGTTAATAAGGGCATTGTAATTTTTATGTTGTTTTTTTTTCTTTTTGCCTTTGCCTGAAAGAGGAAGCCTTTGTGTGTCTTGATCTGACTGCCAGAGAACTATTTAGTAATTTCTTCTGATGTCTTATTTTTTTTTTTAGTAGCTAATTTTGACTCTTTTTACAAGTAAGTAAGTTCAAACATCGTCTAACTCTTTACGTAGGAGTTTAAAATAGTTGTATGCAAAGTTCAGAATTTACACTCTAAGAATTCAACAGTGCTGTCAGACATGCAGATTTTTAAAGAATGATATGCTGATATTCTGTGGTAAATGAGAACTCTCACTCTTTTAGAGCAACTCTAGATTGAGACATTGCTAGAAAGGTTGTAAGCACAGAGGCTGCTTCTGTCATTTGATCTAAATGCAAACATAATACTTGCACATAGGAAGGGTGAAAAAGGAAATTTAGGAAGTTAAATACAGGGAGAAAATTAGTAGAAATGCTACCACACAAAATGTGTAGAATGAAAGTAAAATAAGCTTCACAAGAAACACAGGTCTTAAAATGAAACAAGGGTGAATTGGTGTAAACATGTTTTCGTCTTGCAAAAATGTGTTTCCACTTGTATGAGCCTTTCAGTAAACTTAGAATATTTGTTATGTAGACAGTCTATCAGTACTTCTGCTGAAATCAAATGAGTTTTATTTGGTAAAAATACAGTTTACACAAACTCAAGTAATATACAAATTCTTATTGTTGGATCAATTCCTGAAACAGATGAGAAAATGGAACTAAACACAAGGCCATATTTAATGCCTGATATTGCCAGATTGTGGAGCAGATAAAACATTTCTGCTCTGGATATTTTTCATGTGATGTGCTTCACTTTACATAGGATCCTTATTGATTTTTTTCCATGCTTACTTGGGCTTGGATTTAGAAATTTTGTTTTATCCACTGTTGTCGGTATAATTTATCAAAGAGTGTAAAACATCAGCAACATTTAAAAAATATCCTTATGGAATAAGAGTTATTATAGTGGAATAAGTGCAGTGTTTGAAACTATCTTGTACTAAAATAGTTTCAGTCATAGCCAAAACCCCTTAGATTTGTTGCAAATATAAACTATTAATTGAAACATCTGCCATTCAATACTGCATAGAGGAAATCTTGTGAGAAAGTTCCACAAATATTTGTTCCACTAATGTTACCAGAATGAAACTGGAAATTGAGTATAGTTTGTATTGTATTTTAAACCGTGTTGGTTAATTCTTTATGTTTTGAACTCTAGCATTTTAAAATGAACAATCTGTTGTAACTTGAGCTGATCGGTATTATGTATTGTTTATGGCAGTCTTAAATAATTTAGTTGCACTTTTTATATCAACTTCTGTTTTTCAGTTTTCCGTCCAATTTCAGCTAAAGCCAAGCTCCTCATGAATCCTCGTTCTGATGTTGACTTTTCATCACCGAAAATGGATTTAGATGTAAATTTACAGGATATAACTGTTGAATTCAATAAGCCACAGGTATAAACTGTTTTCCTGAAGTTATATGTAATGGGATAAAAGTTAGTTTGCAAGAATAATAAGAAAAGCAGTCTAAAATTTTATAATACACATACAAAATCAACTCACTTCTTGGTCTTATTTTTCTTTGTAAATGATATTCTGTTTAAAGAGAAGCTTGATTTGTATTTTCAGAAAGATGATAACATTAATTTTCTTTTTTCTTATTTTTTAGTACTTCAGTGTTATGGAGCTTCTTGAGTCTGTTGATATGATGACTCGAAATCTGCCATATCGGAAGTACAGACCTGATGTTCCAGTGCACAACCATGCCAAGACATGGTATGCCACCTCAGCATTTGAAAATAATTTGTTAGTAATTAATTTGAAATAATTACCATGGGATTGTTTCTAATTTAAGGAGGTTAGAACTCATTTCCTCCTGAAACAGTTTTCTCTTTTGTTTTTGTTTGTTTTTCTTAAGCTAGGAGTATTAAAAAAATCAAATGGTAAGGACTTCGAACCAAAGGTGAGGACACAGCGTTTGAAAGGCTGCATTTGCTGTCTTGAAGAGCATTATCAGAATCTTAAGTCTGATGGTGTTTTAATATCTTAACTCTGTTTTGATGGAGACCCCATAATATGTCTCACACACACTTATTTCTGTGCACTTCTTATGCAAGGTTACTTTTGAACTTTAGGAAATAACAATCTGTTAACCTTGTGTGGAAAAAAATAAAATCTTTAGGTTTCTCTACTGATCAGAAGTGTGATATTAGGTAAGAGATTTTACTCTTTCACAACTTGAAGTTGTATTTAGTAGGAGTCTGCATAGCTGTAGGTATCATCAGTATACCAAAAGGAATGTAAACTGTACTTAATTTATCTTTGCTTTTAGGTGGAAATATGTTATTGATGGCATCCTTGAAGTAAATGTTCAACCTAAGCTCCAGATGTGGTCATGGGAACATATTCGGCACCATAGGAAACAAGTGAAGAACTATAAAGATATGTATAAAACAAAGATAACGTCAAAAAAACCTAATGAAGAAATCTTAAAATTGTTGGAGGTTAGCCATTTTCCATTAAAGGCTTAAATATTGTTCATCTTGCTATTTTCTTAAACTTAAATGTTTACATGTTCCTAATAAAAAATAAAATTTTCAGTGGCTGGACTTGCAGTTTCATCAGTATCTTTCTCTGTGAGTATTATCAATAAACAGATTTTTTTAATGAGTAACTACAGTGAGGAAAAACTTAAACCTGGAAAAAAAGAGAACAGTTCAAGTTTTCAGCCTGAGCAAATTAGTTTAGTTTGCATTGAAAGAATTGTTTACTGTCACTTCCTGTAGAACTGAGCTGTGAAATCTGACCAAATGAAATTGTAAAAAAATAATTTCTCACTTCTTTTCTAGGAATTTGAAAAGGCCTTGGATATTTTTAACATCACTCTAGCAAGGCAACAGGCAGAAGTTGAGGTAAAATTTCATCATTTAAGTGAATTTAGGAATAAATGCAACACGAGGTTGTGGAAATTTTAGGCAGATGCATTTTAGTTCTAGAGTTTGAATTGTGCATCACACAGTCTTTCTATTGTACTTGTATTTCACATTTATTATAAGCTGTAGTTAGTTTCAGCTTGTAATTAAGCAAAAATTAAATAGCTTCATGTACTGATTGTACAGAATAACTGATCTGGGATAAATTTCTTTCCACTTTTGATAAGGAAAACCTACTGTGGAAAATATAGTGGAAAGGGTGATAGGGTAAGTCAAGTTGGAAGTGATTATATCCAAAGCTGCAGATTGTGGTTTTCCCATCTCCCCACTTCCCCCCAGCGGTCTAGATTATTTACTCCTTTCCTTCCTGATAACCTATTATGCAGGCTGAACACCTGTATATGTAGTATCTTGATCTTTAGATACTGTTTACAAATGTTATTTGGGATACAACAAATGGAGAATGCATTTAAGTAGTTAATCACAGTTAGGCAAGATAATGTTACTTGAATAGTTATGCTTAATTTTTTAATTTTGTTTTTACTAGGTTAGTGTACTGCTTAGTTTACAATGTAGTGTCTGAGCATCATTCCAGGAGACTGTTGTGAAATCTGTTTAGGTTTTCTGACATCTGTGAAGGGGTGTTTCTCCATTAGTAACCACTGTGACTGAAAGTAGGCAGAATATGAATTTAGAATCTGAAATAATGTATTAAATAATTAAACTTCAGGAATGTCAATAATTTTTTATGGCAGTGCTTGAAGGACTTTTTTTTTTTTTCTCTGATAAGTATGGTATGAATACAGGGATAGACAAAATGCTTCTAAACCAAAACTCTAAAGAGTTATCCATAACAGATTTTTTCCTTCCAGTTGTCTGTGTACACCCACGTTCGGATGCTTGTGTGATCATTATTCAGACTTTTACAAACCAGAAGACACACTCGCATTCCTCTCCTTCAGTTGTTTGGTTGAATTGGAGGGCTTTCGACAAGAAGGCTTTTTAATTTCTTTTAATTCTTATTTGACTTTGGCATGTTTTAATCTTGTACTGTGTAGGGTTTTTTTGTTTTATTTTTGTTTTATTTTTTTCCTCCTAATTTTTGCAAGGTGAGGGAGGCCCCAAATAATTTCCTGTTCACTTCTATTCTTCTTTTCTCCAGTATGACCATACTGCTTACCAAAGGTTATGTCCTGTTACATTCCAGACCTCTTTCCAGTCCTGAGTTTTAACGCAGGTTTCTGTAGTGCTCAGTAGGAGGTTGCAAGCAAATGGATTTTCATTTGTTTGGGCTTTAAGCTCTGCATTTGAAAAGTGTTAGAAAATAATCTTGAAAGATCTGCTAACTAACTCGGAATTTATTTCCAAGTATTGAAAATCAGGTCACAGTAATTCTGAACTGTCTCCTACATCCATCTATCTTCAGAACTCATCTGTCTTCTTGTTATCAGGTCATACTTCTGAAAAGGTCTCAAAGGACTTGCAAGAGGCAAATCTACTTCTTGCTTGGTATCCTGACAATTAGCCTTAAGTCTGCTAGGAATTTAAAGAAGCACCCTTTAGATGTGGGTTGAGTAAAGCCAGATAAGGGACCCTACTGTTAGTTATGTTTGGTTTGTTTGTGTTTTTTTTTTTTTTTTTTTTAATAAATACCTTAGAATTGAATTTCAAGGGCTTTCATTTTTCTAGACCTTGAAATCAAGCTCCCCAGGACTCACATTTATGAACACAGTACCATCTGATTTGCTTGGGACTTTGTAGCAAGAGCTTTATATTCCAAACCTTAGGCCACTTTTTAATCTTCATCACTAGTGCCCTGAATATAAAATACCAGCTTCAGTGAGTGCAGCATCAAGGCTCTGTGTCAGATAGCTTGAGAAATTTTGTGCTTTCAATCCAGAAAAGACTTGGTTCTCCTTTTCTTCTAGTTAAAACAGTTTACCTTGCTGAGTAATCTTTCTACAGACTATGGCTGTATTCATTACTAATCCATTGTAAATGGAGGACAGAGAAAGTTCAACAGGATTTCTTCAGGAAATTTCTTTAGTTCCCATACTGCACAAATGTTTTCTTCATCCTTGTAGGAGTACGTTTTCCCCTCCCTTTTGTCTGTAGCCTTCTTACCTCAGACTCTGCTGCCAACCATTGCCTCAGGCATATTAATAATCATAGCTTTAGGCATCACTTCTTTTCGTCTGTGTCAGTTGTCCTTCAACACCAACTCACTGGTGTCCTAGAAACATGAACAGTCCTTTCTGCTAAGGATCTGTCCATTCTTTCGTTGGACTGTAACTTTGGCTTGATGACTTGGTAACCTTTATAAAGAGGACTTTAGTGGATTTTGTGCAAACTTTTTGAGGCCTTGTGTTGTTCAGCTGACATTTTGTATCATCTGTCTGTGGTAAATCAATAGGATCAGTTTAGAACCCTTTATGTTGTTGTGGTAAGTCCTGCCTTCTGTTGGCCTGTAGATGTATAGATGTGACAAGTCCCTAAAAAGTTCTGATTTATAGCCAACTGTTTTCCCTAATTGTGTTGCAGAGAGATATTTGTTCTTTTGAGTGCTTAGAAGGGATCCCCGTTTCTCTGAATTTGGATGTCACATTCACTAGAATATCTCTAACTTCAGGGATTATCTTGATGTCTTTATGTCATTCCAGATCTTATTAATCATGAAGAAAAATTGGGTTGTGCAGTCCACTACGGTTTTGAGAACTCCTCTGTTTCTTAGATTACTTGATGGTCATTTGCTGTCCCTTATGCCAAGCTGTCAGTGGTAAAGTCTGGCTATAGTTTGCCCTTTCTGTGAGGACCTAGTATCGGAATCATTACTGGCACCAGACGGGACATCCCCTAGTTGCTAAAATAATGAATGTGGAAGAAGGAAGGGCTTCCTTACTGTTATAGTTACATGTGTCAGATCCAGATTTTTTAGTTTTCTATATTCCTTATAGTAAGTATTCTATTACAAGAGTAAGTTTTTTTTCCTTTTTTCTTTTTTGTAGCTTTGGACATCTATCTTGAAATGAAAATTTGGCCTGTGCTGGCTATTTCATTGCTTACAAACATTTTTATGACTCTTTATAATTGCGTTGTTGTAATGTGGAACACTATATAATGTTGTGGATTTCTTTTTTTTTTTGTGGTGGTGAGAGCTAGAGAGTGTATCTGCTGTGTAAGAAGCATTTATTGACCTAAATTCAGCTGCCTTTTGCTTGCTTTTTTATTCATAAAGGTGGTTGATTTTATACAAGTGAGAACTGGTCTGATGGTGCACTGTGTAGTTGAAAAAAGCACTAGAAGAAAAACTACTAATGTGTTGCCTTTTCAGTGGTCATCTAATGATGTTTTGATGTGTGAAAGCATACCTTAGGTCTATTTTTTTTTTTAGGAAAACAAAGAAAGGAGCAAGAAGAAAAATAATTGTTTGGGTTTTTTAAATTTCAGGCAACTAAGGCTGGCTTAAGAATCTACAGACCAGGAGTAAAACAAGACGATGACAATTCTGGTGGCTGGTTTAGTTGGATATGGAGCTGGTCAAGTGAAAAAAAGGATGAACAAAAACAAGAAGTAAAGGGTTCAAGTATGTTCATTTATTTGTATTTTTTTCTATTATTAAAAATTACTTCTGAGAATGATAGGTCCCTGACACTAGAACTTTGGTTTTGTTTAATATTTGGGCTGTGGTGTTATTGACATCTACATTTTCTCTTAGTCTTTTTTTTTTTTATGCTGATGAATTAATTGTAAGTTACGGAGATATCATGCAATTCCTTCTGTAGGTCTTTCTGAACTCTCTTCAATTTCTGCTTTCTCCAGGCACAGTTTTTGCATTTGTCTGTGTGGTGTACTATGTATGGGGATTTGAAGACAGTGCTAGAGCACAGCAGCACTTAATGGAATGTAAACAATTTTACTTTCGTTCCTTTTATAATTCGGCTATTTCATACAGCGTATTAGAATTCGATTGACTTAAGTACAAGGCACCTAGTAAAGGTTGTGGAACACAGAAAGTAAATCAAAAAGGTTGCTTCTATTGTTTGCAAGCTAGAAAGTACAGCAGGATGGAATAAAAGTATAACTGCATTTTAAAGTATGCTTTAGGAGACTCAAGACTTCACTTTAAACCTCAGAGGTTTAGCTTTTACTAATTCAGGACAATGTTGACAGTGTCAAATGTATGTAATAGAGCTACCAAGCACTGGAAAGTGTGTAACAGTATTTGCATTTTTTGGATACCTGTATTGAGTTTAACCTCTTGCAATGTGACAGGTCTTGAAGAGCTGATGACACCTGAAGAGAAGGCTAAACTTTATGCAGCAATTGGATATAGTGAAACAGCTGTGGATCCAACACTTCCAAAATCAGTAAGCCATAACTGACTGTGATATTTGTAGCTTTATCTACAAATAAAAGTCCAAAGATGATAGGAAGTAACTTTTAAAATTACTTGTAGCTCTGTGTCTATATTTGAATACTGCTTTGACACTTTTTAATTAAGTCACTGCATGCTGGCTTCATGCAGAACAGAGCATCCTTAGATGTAGTTTCGGGAGAGGGGTTATGGAGTTTACTTTGGATATTCTGAAAACATTCGGAATGGAATTTTTGCTCTCTGAAGCTAGAATGAAGCCATATAAGTAGTATATTGTTGTTTAAGTTATGAAATACTTCATGTATCCTCTTATAATATTCAGAAACTTTTTTAAGAAGTGCATTAGGTGATTCACTGGAAGCTTAAATATGAGTTACAGTAGATGAGCTAGAGTAAGTGAGTGTATAAGGAAAGAAGTGTTTGAAGGACTGTGGTGGGGAAGAGAAACACTTTGAACCATTCAGAAATAGTCTGAATTCGTTGTTATGGGAGATACCATGGACGGTACAATGGACTGCTTTTCATCTTGGTGTCACAGACCCTTTATTGCAAAATGTGGTGCAGAGACACCAAAGACGTGATTGTAAGAACAGTCTACTCTTACTCCAACCCTGCCTCTTTGTAATAATTATTTAGTAATTAATTTTACGCCAGCTATGTTACAAGGTATTTGTAGCACTAGAAAAATAGCATTGAACTGCTATTTGTGGTTTTCATCTCTTCGTGAACTGTATCAAAATGTATGTTAACATATTTTATAATTATCTGTTGTTGTTTTTCCTGCATATCTAGTATGAAGCCATGAAGTTTTCTGTGAAGTTATTAAGCATGTCTATATCAATAAGAGAAAACAAGCAAACTCCTAAGCTAGTAGAATTTGCATTAACTGGCTTGAGTACGGTATTTACCCAACGACCAGGTGCACAAGCAATAAGGTGAACTTTTTCTGTCAAACTGTTTTTGCTCTTCATGAAATGTTGGGGATGGTTAATAGGCATTTTAAGGCTCTATTGTGATGTTTAACTTCCATTTTTCACTGTCATTTCTTATGCAGTTTGGGCACAGAATCATCCTGCAACTGATGGACAAAGTGAATGCTTATAGTTTCCATCTTTCTCTATCTTCAGAACTTTTTGTGCCAATACAGATTTTCTCCTTTTTTTTTTCAGTTTGTCATTGTTATGTACAAGCAATCCAGTTATTAACTTTTTTCTTGCTTTGAAAAGTGACTGTTACTCCTTTTGAAATTTAACCCGAGCAAGGTGATCTTGTAATCACTAGTTTGTATGTGACTGTATATGACTGAAGAGGTCTTGAGTTTTCATTTAAGCTTTTAAATATGCAGAGGAGGGCTGTAATTGGTGATTTGTACTTGTTTTTGTGCTCTCACAGTAGAAAATGAGAAGCAGCGATATGTGAAATATTTTATTTTTATTCCAAATTTAGTCACTTAAAATTCTGGGGAAGGGTGGTCTTCCTGATTTAAACCTTGTCCTTTTTACTTCAGGGATGTATTAGTATAATCTATATATGATAATAAGATACTGTTAGTCTTGCTGAGTTTTATGTATAGGTGTTTGGGTTTGTTTAAAGTTTTGCTTTCAGCTTTTCTTTTTTGTTCCCCTGTGCATCTAAATAACCCTAATAATGCTGTTATACTGATGAAAAGGGAAGAAAATGTTACATTTTTACAGTGAACCATTTTCCTTTGAGTGTTGGGAGATAAAGATCTTCAAGTTAGAGTTGTTAAAAAGGTGGGCAGGGTATTTAAAATAAAATAAATCCAACACCTAAAAAATACTTATTCAGAGTAATGAGGTTATTAATCTTGTGCTCCTCTCATGGTGCTTCCTTTATTTCTCTGCACTGGAACTCGTCCCTCATTGCTCTATCTCTCTTCACCTGTATAAACTGTGCTATCTAATTCCTGCGCTTATACTACGGAATTCCCGTTTGCATGTCTCTGCCCTGACACCTCTCATCATGTCATCTAGGTGTTCCTGCTCCAGCAGGGAGATTGGACTAGACGATCTTTTGAGGTCCCTTCCAATCCCCAACATTCTGTGATTCTGTGATCATGAAAAGTGTATGAAGTGAATAACTTGGGTGCCCTTTTGTATTTCTCAAGGGTGGCCAATAGACACAAAAGATAATGAAATAGAAAATAGTTACCATATGGATATATCTGTTATAACCTTAGACTAAGCTATTTATATTTGAGGTAGGGTTCTTGATTTGTATTTTTTGTTTGTCTGTTCTTTTTTCATTCAGTTCATTCTGTATACTCTTACCCCCAAATTGTACTTAGCCAGATGGATATTGCATCTGAACATGCTGTTTACCTTTCTTTACAGATTTGAAACAGAAATTACCTCACTTGAAGTTACAGGCATGTCCCGAGAAAAGTGTACCCCCTGTCTCCTATCTTCTCGAACAGTCTACTCGGACGAGAGTACTTCACTCTTAAGTATAATGTTTGAGACTAATCCTTTGGATGAGAAAGCAGATCAGAGGCTTAGAATAGAATCACAGCCACTAGAAATAGTGTATGATGCGGTAAGTAAGTATTTGAATTAGTTGTAAATTCTGAAAAAAAACTTAATTAGTATATTTGCCATGTATTGTTTTTATTTTAACAGATGACAATAAATAGCTTAGTGGGTTTCTTCAGGCCTCCAAAAGATGTACATTTAGAGCAGTTGACATCAGCCACTCTGATGAAGCTTGAAGAGTTCCGTGAAAAAACATCCACAGGCAAGTGCTGCATGCTCTTCTGATTTTACGCTCAGGCAAATTTTAGATTCTAGGACTATGAAAATATTATCTTTCCATATGGAGATGTGTGAATCCAAGTCATAGCCTTCTAACACAACATCTAAATAAGTTGAGTTCTTTGATCTCATTACAAAGCATTTGCTCTAGGTGTTGAATGATTTTAAGTCTGTATCTTTTTAAACTTCAACTTTCTTTGTAAAATAATCTCCACATCCTGAGGTAGTATTTCAGTTTGTTACTTCTAACTTTTCTGTTTTGTTCATCTTAGTATCTAGATGGCCTTAATTGTTTCATACTGTTTAAAAATGGTACTGAGATATTGGTCCTCTCATGAAAGCCCGTAATCTTTTCCAGGATCTTTGCTTTTCAGGACACTATCTACCTTTGTATTGGTGTTTTCCACTTTCTTTATTCCTTGATGAATGTTGAGTTTATCTGGATTGACTCAGATCAGATAATATAAACTGTATTTATCTGTCTTCCAGTTACTCAGCATTAAAGCCATTCCTCTAGTTTTCATTTCATCCTAGCTTTTTATCTCTAGACATCTTAGATTTTGACACATAGGTGAAAATAGTGAAGACTTTTAAGACTTAACATTGAGACTTGTGGAATTAACTTTTTCCAGTAAGGGTGTCTGAGGCTTTCTAGATCAGAGAGGTGTATCCAGCACAGTGTCCTCTCTCTGGCTGTGGCTGGGAGAGGATGCAAAGGGGAGACTTCATATATAAATTAATTTTAAAAGAAAACAAAAAAAATTGATGAATTTTTTTTACTTCATTTAAATTGTAACCTCTTAATATTGAAATTGTATATTTAAAAAAATCTGAATACTCAATAAGTGAAACAAATTACAGAAAGCTCAAGCATATCGTATATTTGTTTGCTTTTATCAAGCTAGTATTAAGACTGAAATCAGGCATCAATTGTATTTCTATTCATTATTTCTTCTAATGTCAGATTAATGAGTCAAAGTTAGATGGATCAACTTGCTTGTCTTTTCTATCAGAAGCTTCTTCAGCAATATTGTATAGATTGATACCACAGTTCATTCCTGAGATTATTTGATGAAAACTTGCTTAGATTCAGTATGCTCGGTTCTCTGCTCATTACTACTGAATACTCTGGTTTTGATCATGATTCATTTTTTGTGGAAACATGAAATCATGCTATGTATCTATTATAATTTAAGCATAGAATTTCTTTAGGGTTGTATTCAATGCCTCTTACCTTCACATGAATACTGAGTTGCCCATAGTAATCTGACAGCTTGTTCCACTCACAAATTAGAAGCTTGATGGAAATCTCTAAAAATAGGCTGTGCATTGCTTGTAAAATCTTGACTGAGACTTACAAAATTACCCAGGGAAGAAGATTCGATCTGCAGAATGTTCTGTTGCAGGGAACTACACTTATCTTGGAGGTAGAATAAAAATAATGGAATAATATCAATATAATTATTATATTACATTCAGACTTACGGTCCTTCTCAGGAAAGGATACTTAATACTTGTCTTCCAAGCAGTAGAAGATACTTGGAAGATATTGGGGAACTGTGAACTGCAGAAGTGAGGGAACTCACTACACCATAATATTTATGATTTTCAGCATCACTAAAATATATTACAAAAGCTTAGTTTCCCAGAATTCAATTTATGGACTCAGTGATGTTTACTCCCAAACTAAGGAAAAAAGAAGTATTTTATTGAACTTTCTACGTCACTCAGATACAGTTAGGCATTGAAAACTAAAAACAATATTTTTATTAATCTAAGTTATTATATCTTGGAAAACCTGAGATGTGGTTGCCATCCAGGTCTTCATTGACTGATCTAACTCTCCTGTGGCACAACAAGCTTTGGTAATGTTGGAACAGTTTTAATTGCTCTCTTACCAATGTGGGTGTGCTACAGTGTTATGTTGTAATTTTCAGAATTCATCTCTACTTCTGTAAATATCAGCTTGTTGCACCGGATAAATATTTAACGGGTTATGGCTGCATCCTAAGGCAGTTTTCAGTCCTATGTTGAAGCAAGACCATTCTTTTTCAGAGGAGAAAACAAAAACCCAAACAAAACCAACAACAAAATCCCAAACCAAACAGAATTTTAGCTCACGTGTTCTGACAGGCTGAATTTCCCAACTAATTGTATGGTTTTTAAACAGAATATTTGTAAGACTTTATATTTGCTGGTCTTGAAGATGGAAATGTTTGTCAGCAGAATCTGTGTAAACTTCAGTATTTCAGTAATAACAACGTTAGCACTTTGACCAGTGCAGTTGAGTACTCCCAATAATAAGTACGTCTAGAACAATTATAATTTCTGCATCTATCAAGCACAAAGGGTTGACTCAGCAGTTACCAAATTGCAGTACACATTCCACTTCTCATTTCATCTCTGTTCAGGGTTAAACTTTTTTGGATTTATGTGTGTCACATTGCTGTCTTTATATGTCCATTAGCATTGTTTGCTATCATCATTTCATCTACCTGGTGCTTCTTTAAAGACTGCCTATAGTAATTGTTTTAGAAGAAACATGAAGAGCATCTGTACCTGCAATTAAACTTAGTTATCTACCCTTTCCAGCTCATTTAAGATTAGATTTGAATTTCTTTTAATTGCTTCTTTTAATTCCATAGCTTCTGTATGGATTAATTTGTTTATATTTACTAATTAAATTATTTTTCAGGTTTGCTGTATGTTATTGAAACCCAGAAAGTTCTTGACCTCAAAATTAACCTCATGGCTTCATACATCATTGTTCCACAAAATGGATTCTATGACCATACATCAAATTTACTACTTCTGGACCTTGGTAGTCTTAAGGTATGTATTTACCTAATGAAGTAAATTACTGAAAATCATAGTTCAGCTTTTATGTGACTTCCAGTTTCTTAGTTTGTATTTTGTGGTACTGGTTAAGTAAAAATTCCTCTTGTGGTTTCTTTATTAGGTACTTATTTTAAAATGCTTTCCAGTCAAGGCAGAAATTACTGAACTCTTCTCAGTATATTATTTCAACCCCAAAAAATTGTTAGAAAATAATTCTCCCCTGGAATGAAACCACTGTTGTTACTTTGAACTGTTATGTTGGAAAATATCTAACAATGTTTTACCTCAGAATATCAAAGAGTAAACTTTTAAATTACATTATTAAATAGTCTTATTTTTAATATTACTATTGTTATCAATTACCTTTTGGTCATTTAGTTTACTTTAAAATGAGACAAGTAAACATTGGCAATTTATAAAATAACTTGGGTAAAATTAGAGATATGTTTGAGGTATTTCATGCAAGGGAAAAGTAAAAAAGGTAGTTTGTATTTAAAATGATAATTTAGCACTATAAAATCATAGAAGAGACTGTTCCTGCATATTATCACTTGTTGGTGAACTTGGGTTCTTTTGGGACAAATGATATTACTTGTACACAGGCAATTTATTTTTTTTTTAACTGTACTCTGAGTAAAAGTGATTCTGCCACTTACTATCTTATTAGGTTGCCTTATCTGTGTTTTTTTTTTTTTTTTAATAAGAATTTGTTTCCAAGCTTAAAATCTAGCTCAAGTAAAGTAAGTTTCCTATGTATCTGCCACAGACTGACTGAGTATGTGGGTTTCAGTTAGAATATATCAGGTTCTTCAGAAAGTGGAATTAGTAGAAAACATTGCTGTGTAAATATTAAAAATAATTTGGATTTACACTTAATCACTAATAATTTTACCAGCTCTTCTGAATGCTGATCCTTAGTAGGAACTTTCCAGAGTTCAATAATCCATCTGTATATTGGTTGGGTGCTTGAGATAGCCTCCTAGATCTAACAGAGGGTGGGTAATAGAACAGTCCACCTCCACCACTCATAGGAAATTACCCTCAGAAAAATACACAGAAGAACACATTTTGACATCAGACTCCAGTAAATGTGTCTGAGATTTTTTTTTTTCTTTTTCTGAAATGGGTGAGTAATTTTCATTGTGAATGTGACTTTTGGATTAGTTCCCATCCTTTAAGAAAAATTAGAAAATAAGATGAAAAGTTATATACCTCTCAGGATATGATTAGTGATTTTGCATTCACTTTGAGTGACATATGCTTAAGTGAGATGTAAGTCATCTGTTGAATGAGTATGTTTAATACAAAACAAATAATCTCTTTCCCTCAGGTACTTGTTAAGTTCAAGCCCCAAGGGGGGAAAATGGCACATAAAATTAAAATTGTATCTCAATGCAGATATGTAAGTGGGCTTAATTAAGGTTGCACAAGCAATATTAATTTGGTAATTCTGAATTTTCAATATGCAAGTTACTTTCAATGAAAAAGTAGTCATAGTTCAGTGTCACTGCAAAAAGAAATGCTGTGTCTTGGATGATAGAACATGTTTTATAGTTATGAACCTTTTCTTAACGGTTATCTGGGTCTAACTAAAACAGATATGGATCCAAAATTATTAAACATTTAAGGATGAGGACAGCCACCTTTTATCAGAGGTGAATAGATGAGGGGGAACAAACAAATGTGGAATACTAAAGAAGTATGGGCATCCCAAAGCCAAGTCAAAGTGATATTGATTGATGTTAAAGGAAGGACACTGAACATTGGTGATGAACAGTCCAAGTCCCTTTTTCCCCTTTACTCTGACTAATATGTAACATGGTAATGCCACAACTAATTCAACAGGATTCAAAAATAGATTTCATGTTCCTGAAGCGATTAATGCAGTAATATTTTTATATATTAAAAACCAAAATAGTTATCTTGTTGATTACAAAGGGTTTGAGACTTTATAATTTCAGGTACTATAATAATTTCCTCATAGAAGGAAATTATTCTATGCAAAATATATTTATAGATTTTAAATAACTTTATTTTGTTTCTTTCCGTGAAGAAATGGAGTTGAATACTCTTAGTTTTTTATTTGATATAGACTACCCATTTTAGGTATCTCCTCTGCTGTGGTATTTGTAAGACTGACCACCTATAATGAGGAATTTGAATTTATTCTTTTGTCATGGTAGGATCAAATATTTTTGGAACTAGTGCTTTGACTGTTTTTTAAATTGATTTATGCTTTTTTTGTGACTGTATTTAAGATGAAAAGCAAAAGTCGTTCTGATTTATCGGAACTCAAAGTAGGACAAAGCACTATTGAAGATATAATGTCAAGAGCTTATGACAGTTTTGATATCCAGCTCAGCAGTATACAGTTACTGTACAGCAAAAATGGTAAGTATTAATGAAAGTAATGTCTCTCTAGATAAGTAAAAATAATATGGTGATTGATGTACCATTATATTTTTAACTGAAGCAGTTCAGACTCTTTGGAACATACTTCTTTAAACTGCTGGTCTGAACTCAGTCCTATGAACATGTAACAAATTTCCAAAACATTAGGCCTTAGATTCCAACCTTAGCTTTTGCTAAATAGGTGAACTTACATTAAACCCCTTATTTTTGAAAACAAGTAATTTGATTTGTTGCATGGTAAATGTAAGAGTGTAACTAATTTATTTATGGTATTTTCCTCCACCGCCTTTTCCTTGCCTCCCTACAAATTTAAATCAGAATTCATGAGTTTGTTCATTGATTGTTTGTGAGGGTAAAGAAAGGATCAGAATCTCTTACTGAAGGAAGCTTTTACTAGTAGTTTGGGAACTAACAATGTAGAAACAGTCAGAACCAGGGAGTTTAAAGTATTTAATTCTTAACCGTGTGGTTCCAGAGGGGAATCCAGAGCTTAAACTCCCAGTACCATGCCTGTTAAGAGCTGGGCCTTCAGAAGTCTGTGGCATGGGTGGGTCAGCTCTTTAGATGTGAATGGTAGAAATTAAATTTTCTTGTATGTCTGAAGTTTGTGTCTTGTATAATATACCTGTATTGAAAGAGATTGTGTGGCCTGAATTTTTAGCAATATATACTAATATCAGATACTTTAATTCTGTGATATGTGTAACAAGAAGGAATCTCCTTCAAAGTTTAAAGCATAGGTTTTCTTGCTCTTCCAGATGAGAACTGGCAAGAGGCTCGGAAGCTGAAATATTCATCTCAACATATCTTGCAGCCTTTGGACGTGAAAGTGGAATTTAGCAGGGCTATGGTTGTTACAGATGCAAGAATGCCCAAGTGCGTGGTTTGTCCTCTTTTGAAATTTTGTGGTAGATGATTTTTGTAGGGAGAAAAAAAAAGAAAATAAAAGATCTAATTATACTTGCTTTGTTTTACATTGGCCATGTGTGAATCTAGCAAGTAAAATACCTTTATCAAAACAAATAGAGAATAAATCCAAGAAGTTGACAGATACTGAAGATGTGATAGAATGTTATATTGTTATAAAATATGTACAGTATATTTAATGATTTTTAGTAAAGATATTAATACCTGTTCTAATTAGGTATAATAGCTACATTTCAGTTCTCATTGGAAATACTGAGTAGCAAAAATTCTGCATTTACAGAGTCTCTTTATAAACATCACACAAATATTCTGGAAAGTAATGTGCTGTCCACACTCCATCTCTTTCACTTACGTTATTCATCTTGTCTGTTTACCTACTAGAGATCACTTCTCATGGAAACAGCTCTTAATGCATTGGGTTTGAATGTAGGCTTATTTAGGAAAAAAACATTATTATGGAAATTATACTCAATCAGAATGAAATGTATGTTACTATTAATGATGAAACTTTGACATTAAAGGTCGCTGAGTCAAAGTGGCAAAGATTAACTTTGCATATATTTTGGAAAGCGCATCTTCATTACTGTCTGACAAGGACACTACTACTTGAAAAAATTACATGCAAGGCAGCACATTAATGCATTAAGAGGTAATTTGGTTTATCAAGTCATTAATAAGAATTATATTTTTAGGCTAAAACAAGCTAATGTATGCTTACTTCATTCTTAAGACTTGAAAATGCAGTTTTTACCTTGCCATTCCAGAAAATTAATGACATAAAAATAGACCTAGGCTGTTGCAGAAAATTTAGCACAATCAGCAAAATCAAGAGGCAGTTTATGGAATAAAAGAATTACAAAGAATCTGAGATTTGCTTTGTCAGAAGAAAGCCCTGAAAATAATGTACCTCACCAGTGCTGTGTATTGTGAACGCAGATCTATGATTGCATAATATAATGGTGCCACCTTCTGGAAAGCTGGGATGCCAGATGCTGAATTCTGATGCTTTACTTTACAAAATGTTGTATTCTTTCCCTCCTTACTTTTTCTCTATTTGGTGAAGAAGGGGAGATAATTAGGGAAATACATCTCACAGGAATCTGTTTTTTTGTCAGAAAGTCCAGGAAGGGAAAGTGACATTTCCTTTCTATGGTGATCTAACAAAATGTTCTAATGTAGCTTTGTAATCAGCGTCTCTCCAAGTTATGCTAGTATAACCTGGATTAAGGATTGTCTGCTCTTAATGAAAACACCCATTGCAGTATTGTAGTATTACCTCTCTGTCTTGGCTACCAGGGCCGCCTTCTTTTGACAGTTCGTGTCTAATCTGATTATGGGAAATTTTTCCTAATGAATATAATTTCTGTATTCCACATTCTTATACAGTCACTTACTTGACAGTAAGTAGTTTCTGCCTGTGTCTGGAAATTGGCAATTTTTTTCTTCCGTTGAGATAGCAGTATTTCTTGGAGATCAGCTGCCATTTCTTTCTGAGTGCCTACACACTACAACGCTTAGGAATGCCACGGGCAGCAGTTTGTTGCTAGATACACATACACTACAGTGAGTTACTAATCATAACTAATACTTAACATTCACTAGGAGCAAGTAACCGTGTCAAATCTAAAATTTTGATACTGTGACTCAACAACAACTGAACTTGTCCATTTTCTACCCGGTTCAGTCTCCAAATGCTTCTAGGACATATTCTGTGGATTGTATTAGAGTTATCTAGAGTTATCTACTAATCTTGAAAGACTGGTACAGCAGCTTTTTACCTGATGGTGGAGATTTGACTTTTACTTTAAGGGCTTGCTGCTCATCCTTGTTGCTTTGAGCTCTTTAAAAGTCTGAAAATCATGAACTTCTGTACAGTATATATCCTGTTAGGATCATATGATGAATTTTTACATTTGGTTATATGTTATCCAAATCAGTTAAAACCACAAATGTTCTATTTTCTGCTGGTCACTAGCTCTGACTATTCAAATCGATCAATAGTATCAGTATCAATGTAGCTTCAAATACCAAATCTCTTATTGTCACTGCACAATCTCTTTGTTTTCAAGAGTTGTCAGTTAATGAGTATTTACGTACAAATATTAAGGCCCCTGTGATCTTTAAATGACATGGTGCACAAATATAAAAATTAACTGGTGTCTTTTGTGTCAGAAAAATCCTGTAAACTGTAAATTTTAGTAATTATAGTTGAATAGGGTATAATGCACCACTATTGCTCACATCAGCTACAAATATATTAATGTATTTTTAGTATACATATAGCTATTTATTCCAATTTTTGTAAATATACTTCACTTGGAACTGTGCTGTAGAACAGCATAGTTCTGTTGAGCAAAGTGAGTAGAAAAATGTTTGTTCTACAGCAAAAACTAGTACCAAAATTATTTTGTTTTCTGTAGTAGAACTTTATGAATTCGTCTCTTAGTTCTGAGGATGCCTATTTTACTCCAAGGTATCTGAAAAGCAGGTAATTGAGTGTCTGTTTTTTTGATTCTTTGATGTTTGTACTTCCTTGGGTGACTATTGGATCCAGTTGAATTCCCTGAGGTTTTGTTGTTAAAAATCAATAATGAGATAGCCAGGACTATTGTTTTCTAACCTGTAGGTTTTGTTTTGGGTTTTTTTTTTTTTTTTTTTTTTTGAATGTTTGTTTTATCCTGTGGTATGGTTCCCCCATTTTCTAAAGGTGGTTTCTAGGAGTCTGTCATCAGGTCTTTGAAGGTGTATGAAGCCAGTATGAAGATACTAATAGTAAAGGCATATTTCCATTTAATTGTATTAGTTAAAAAAAAAAAAAAAATCCAGTTTGAAGGAATGTGCTCATTTGCAGCTTTTAGAATGGCATCCTTAGCATTTCCTTCTATCTAAATATAACCAGTCTGAACTTGGAAGAAGTTTCTGCACAGATTTCCTTATCAATTGAAGTAGCTCCTCCATGCTTCAGTCTCTACAAATTGGGAATAATTTTATTCCACTTGCAGATGTTTTCTGAACATTAAAAGCTTTTGTTAAAAGAGCAGTGTAGTGAGCCTGGGATTATTTTCAGTTGTCTGCCTTGTATCTGCCAGGTACCTTCCTTGTAAGTGCAGAGGCTGTCTGCTGCACAAAAATTCATCAAAAATGTCTTAACACTATACATGCACAACTTTGTGCTTGGCTTGCACAGGTAAAAGGAACTTTTTTCCAGTTACTCTTTTAGTCTCAAAGTTAGCTGTGGGTCATTGAAAATGTTGGGATTTTTGTCCTCATATTTTCTCCATATGTTATGTTCCTTTGAAGACCGAGCTGTGAGTTAACACAGCAAAACTGGGAGGAAACAGCAAGTCCCATTTCTTACACCCCATGTTAAGCATCTGCTGCTGCCCGTTGCTGGAGACATTTGGCTTACTGAACAGACCTCTTTATTTGTTTTAGCTAGATGTTGTGATAAAAGCATAATAATGTTCTTGGAGGCAGTCTTCTGCTTGCTTCTGTTCTGTTCACTTCTGTGAGAAACTGGGATGAGTTTTATGTCTTTAGAAAGTCAATATCTGCATTTGAAGTGATTATACTTTTTTTTTGGCTAAAGCCTATTCAAACAGGCTTAAAATATGCTTTACTGCTTTCATTTTTAAAGGCTGTTATTTTATCTCCTTTATTACCTGTGCCATTTATTCCTTTTTTTAAATACCCAGACTACTGCTAGAGTCATCTTATATATATATATATAAAACCTCTAGGAAAGTTATCGTTATGTTATGGTTAGATGAGTGATTTTTCTGATCAGGAGGGTTTGTGTCTTTTTCAGAACAAAATTAATGTGAAGTTTGAATGAAATAGTTGTAAGATACCTTTTATTGTTTACAACACAGGTTCAAATTGTCTGGACAGCTGCCTTTACTTTCTGTCCAAATATCAGACCGGAAGCTGACAAGTATCTTGGAACTAATTGATAGCATTCCTAAACCAGAAAGTGCTCCTGCTACTAGTTCTCCAAAAATAACTGAGGTAAGGTTTTTAAAAAAATGTTTCATTAATAATTATCAGAAAAACACTTCATTGCTATTAGCACTGCAGGTATAAAAGGAGCAGGAGAAAATGGAGAGCAAGCATTTAATTAGTGCCTCTTGAAAAAATTAGCTAATTTTCTAAAACTACAGAAATTTTGCCTCTTAGTTTATTATGGTGTTTAACCAGTAATTGTTAAATAGTTGACCAGTGGTGAATTTTAAAAAAAAACCTCCAAACTTTTACTGCTTTGGAAATTACTTTGTAGTCCACATTAATCTGGGTTAACAACCATATTCACTTTAGTTGAGGATAAGTTTGATTGTACCTTCAAATTTACACATGTATCAAAGTGCTGCAGAGTTTGGGTCCAGCTATTTAGTATAGTGAAGAAAAGGTTGAAACCTTGGCTTTTAAAGTTGGAAGTGTTATGTGAATCTTAGACAGGAGTTTGACTTTCAAAAACAAAACAAAACAAAACATGTCCATTGTCTGTGGCTAATGTTGGCTAAATGGTGCCTGCCTAGCAAAAGCAGTAGCTACATTTCATCTGACTTCGGAGTTCTTCCCAGCTTTTCTTGATTGAATTATACACCCTGTCTGAGTTGGCAGCAGTTCTGCCTTGCATTTCAAAGGTTTGGGAGTGTGGAGTTGGTTCTCTCCCTATCTCCCAGCCCCCTTTCCTTAGGTAAAATTATTTGGGTCAGTGTTTTATGCATTCTTTAGGACAGAGGATTGCCATTTTCTTGTTATCATTCCTGGAAAGTATGTTTTACCTTTTGTTATGAGCTGATTTTAACAAATCTAGGTAGTGAAATCCTAATTCTTAATTTTTAACATCAGTCTGGGGTGCATAATCTGGCTATGTTTTATATATCTTTAAAGCAATCCATATTTGAACATATGTGAAATCTCAAGGTCAAAGACAAACATTTTCCTCTCATTTGTAAATAGTTCTAATTATCTGTCATTTAATCTTTTGTGTACTTGATTCTAAAGGAATAATGGTCATCCTTGGTGTGTTTTTGTTGACCTTTGTTTGTTTTTAAGATTACTTAATAATTATCTTTCCATCTTTATACAAAGTATTCTGCCCTGTGCCTGATGTCTGTTGCTGCAGTTTTGATGGTGTTTTCTGTATCTTATGTTAGCATAATATTGAATTGCACACAACTAGATATGCATACCTATTGAAAGTCTATATAGAGTGAAGATTGCTAACTTGCAACATGTAGTTCCTACCATCTCTTTAGTGGTTGTTAAAATTCTAGTTAGTTCTGACCTTCTCCTTCACTCTCCATATACTAATTGTATCCCCAGCCAAAAACTGCTCTAGTCTCTCTTGTTTTGTGCAATTAATTACAGAAAGGCTTTCTTCAAGAATAAGTGATGGCAACTCAAGTTTATATAAATAAAATGTGCATATATAAGATGATTATCTGGTAGTTTTTAACATTGCCTATACTTTAATTTTAGAATGCAATTACTACAATTAAAATATTGTAAGTGACTTTGTGCTTAGTATTACCTGTACATTACTTGTGATGTACAGGATGAGGTGAAAAAAGACTGTTGAGCCAGTGTGAATGTATTTGCATTATATGCAGCATTGCTGTTAAAACTTACGGTTAATCTGTGTGCTCAAGCTTCTGTCTACTGCAGAACATGACAGATTCTAGCTGCTGGTATTAAATTCAGTTAATTTGAGTCAATTTGCTGCTCTCATGGTGGCAGATATACTCCCACACTTTCATGCTTGTAATTTAAATTCTTCTGAGCTTTGTTGCCATTACATCACTTTTGAACCAAAAAGTGTGTGAAATCGCTTTTCAGAGCTCCACATGTGAACTTTATTCTTTACATTTTGAGTTAATGGAGTAGTTGTTCTTGGGCCGCAAAAACAGAAGACTCTTCAGAACAAATCCTTTTAGGTTTTTTGCACACTGCACTTTTCTTGTACTTTAGTCCACTTCACTGTGGAGAGCTTTATTTCTCATGGTTTGGTAGTGTGGAGTCAAGTAGCGCAGTTTCTTCTCCTTGTCTTCTTAGCATATGAAAGTGTTACAGATGAGATGTTTTCACAGTTAAGACTCTTAGGAGACTTGGTGTATCTGTTACTCATAGACATGGATATATTCAGTAAGGTCAAATCGTGTAGGCTGGAGACTGGGGAGAGAGATTATTGAAATGTGAAGAGCAAGATGAAAAACGGAGTCCCGGAAAAATCATCAAAGATGATTGTTTCTTTCTTTCCATAATACTTAGATTTCTGTAAGATACTGTAAGTTATTGTGTAATTGTTTTAAGACTGGTCTTTGAAAGTAGCAGTAATGGGGAAAAGCAAAACAACAACAGATAAATTACTGTTGTGTTTGTACAGTCCACAGCCAAAGGCACTCAAGAAGCATGGGCACACAGATACCGCACACCTCTTCTTACTTGAGTACTAAGTGCAAGGCACATAGTAGATATGCACATGAAACATGCAGATGAGAATTATTTACAAACTCAAACCTTTCAGGTTTGAGTTTGTACTTGCTGAGGCTTAATAGGAAATCTGGCTTTGTTGAAAAAACTGTTTGGTTACCTTCACTAAGAGAATTTGATTCTGTCATATATTACACCACATGGTGCAAGGATTTGTGTGTCCACTCTAGTGGCAAAATGGTGACATTTCACACATAGTTGTCACTTCTCTGTGTTGTGCATAACTACATCTCACAATTAAAGACTCTACTAGCATCTCTTTTTCTAGATACATGAAGAAATGAGGTTCAACAAGGTCATGGGTCCTGCCCTTGGGTCACAACAACCCCAGGCAGCACTAAAGGCTCGGGGAAGAGTGTCTGGAAAGCTGCCTGGCAGAGAGGGATCTGGGGATGTTGATTGACAACTGGCTGAATATGAGCCAGCAGTGTGCCCAGGCAGCCAAAAAGGCCAACAGCATCCTGGCTTGTATCAGGAATAGTGTGGCCAGCAGGACTAGGGCAGTGGTTATCCCACTGTACTCGGCACTGGTGAGTCCCCACGTTGAATCCCGTGTTCAGTTTTTGGCCCCTTGCTACAAGAAAGACATTGAAGTGCTGGAGAGAGTTCAGAGAAGGGCAATGAAGCTGGTGAGGGGCCTGGAGCACAAGTCTGGTGAGGAGCAGCTGAGGGAACCAGGGCTGTTTGTTTAGCCTGGAGAAAAGAAGGCTGAGGGGAGACCTTATTGCTGTCTACAACTATCTGAAAGGAGTTTGTAGTGGGGTGGGTGTCAGTCTCTTTTCACAAGTAAAAAGTGATAAGACAAGAGGGAAATGGCCTCAAGTTGCACCAGGGAAGGGTTAGATTGGATAGCAGAAAAAAAAAATATCTGCCAGAAGACTGGTGAAGCATTGGAACAGGCTGCCCAGGGGAGTGGTTGAGTCACCATCTCTGGAGCGGTTTAAAAGCCATGTAGATATGGCAATTCAGGACATAGTTTAGTGGTGGACTTCATAGTGTTACATTGATGGTTTGACTTGATCTTAAGGATCCTTTCCAACCTAAAGGATTCTGTGATTCTATGGAATTTAGAAACAATTCTACCTGCTGTAATGTTTTCTCCAGATCTTTTTTCTTTTTTTCCCACCTGTCACCGGTATCATGTGATTTTTATGAAGAACATTTAATTTGTTTCTGTTCTCTGAAGTTCCCGTACTGTAGTTCTGTGAGGGATTAGGTATTGTCTTTCCTGAGTTGTCATATGATGTCCTGTTTCTGTCCATCTTCTGCTGTGTGAAGCTGGGTGTTTGAACCTCGTTTCTGTCTACTGCTGTATTCTCTCTGCAGCTAGATGAATGCGCAGTTCCTGCCGGTTTTATCTGATTTAGACCCCATTTCTCTCCATGGTTTTAACTTTAGTAACGGAAGTGTTTAATTGTAATGATTTGTTCTTAAAATAAGACAAATTTCCTTAAATTATAAGACTTCTGTGCAACATATATGCATGTAGTAGCGTGAGCAATGAATTCAAACAAAACTGTTATGGTATCTCCTGTTTCAGGCTGCAATATCCCCTGTACTGTCAGCACCACATTTATCACAAGGTGTATTTCCTGTTTTGGATCTTCATTCATTTCCTGAGTCAGGTAATACAATCTATTTTAAAGCCTGATTTCATGAACAGGTCAAATCAAGTTTGACTTAATTGAATTAATTTGTTTCTCTTGGAGTAAGTGACAATTTGTGGCTTTGTTTCAAGATCCTGATGTTAAGTAGTATTATATTCTGTGAAGCTTATTATAATATCACTCTACAAAATATTTGTGTGTTTTCTCATAGCAATAAAATTCTGTATGCTTGTTCTTGCCATTGTGTTTCTGAAGGCAAAAATGTTTGGTAGAATAGCTTTGTTTTTTTTGTCTTTGCATATGTTACTACAAATCTGTGTTCAGAACATCTGAAATAGATGTATGTCATTTTTGATTCAGTATGTACTACTTCTCATTTCTTCTCCTACTTAGCTGGATTTATTTGAATTACAAAATACTGAAACAATTACTATTAGAAACTACTGTGTTACAAAGAAATACCATTTTGACTTCTGCAGGATCAAACAGAAGATTGGCTGTGGGGGAACTGGTCGTGTTTAATACTGAGTTGCTGTTCAAACAGCTTAGCTAGATTGTAACAATCTAGTAGTTAAATTTGAAAAATAATCAAATATATCAATTTTATTTCAATGTCAATCACCTTTGTCATGCCAAAACACTTAACTGGAGAAACAGAGAACAATACTTTTTCTCCTGTGTCAAGTTAGTGATACATATGGTTTGCAAACAGTAATAAAATTATCAGCAAAGTTAATTTTTGTCTACTTTATAATTCTAAATTCAGTGTATATACAGTATGTATATAAATATGTACCTGTGTATCATCTTCTATTTTTTGTATGAGTTCCTTTAAGTGCCCAAAGGTAGAGAGAAGTTGTCTTTCAATTCTTAAAAATTAGGGTGATATGAGAGCAAATACTGGCAACAATTAATTTGAGAAAGGAATAACTAGATTTAGATTTAACCAAGTCTGGTTTTTAATACATAGTGTACATAGAGTTGTGCAGTTATTTTAAATACTTTAAGTGATTCATGTTATTTTTCTATTGTAGATCCCTCAGATTCAAGGGTGCTTTCAAGCCTTAGAATTTACCTCTTAATGCAATTTGTTCAGTCTTGTCAGAAGAGTGATGCTTCTTCCAAAGTTACTTTTGACTTCACTGCCTGTGTTTTTTAGGTGGAGGAAAACAGCCTTAGATACTGCAATCTGTTTGTCTTGGTTATACTTCTGTAATAATGTCCAGTGGATTAAAAGCTTGGCAGTCCTTAGGGGTCTCTCCTGAAATGGGAGATCTGTAGCATGAGATACAAAGTTGTGCCAAGGATAGTGAGGCAAAGACTTATGTATGGTCAGCAGCAGCTGGAGCAGCAGAACAGTTATTAAGCCATTACTACATGCTGAAGACATGATGAGCCATGGTCTGTGCTGTCTTTTGCAGAGCTAACAGTGAGAGAACACTGCTGAAGGAGTTAGTTGACGAGAACTGCTTTATCATGATGTGATAGAGGGAGCTGTAGGTCTGGTGAAAAGTTGTGGAGCCAGGAATGGAGAAAATAATAGAAACAGACTTTATTGGTTGCCAGTTATCAGCTAGGTAATCTTCCTGTACTTGTACATTTAAGTTTTTATAGATGTAGACAGAAAAAATTGTGTGTCACAGTACTGCAAAATCTTGGCTCTCTAAAATGTATATGTAATGTTGTGAATTAATCCCTAGAATCAGAAGAGGAATTTTATGATGCTCTAAGCAGTCCTGTGGAAGACATGCCATTTTTTGAAGCCCCATCTGGTTCCCTCAAGCGAGCTACCAGTATAAGGCGAAAAAAACTAGTCAAACAAGAATCTTTGAAAAATATGACAGAATTCCAGCTGAGGTTTGAAGTAGCTGAGGTAAGGTTTTTGTGGGTGTGTTTTTTGGTTTTGTTTTTTAAAATTATTTTTATGAAGCGCATCTGAAATATATTTTCCCTCTTTGTTCTGTTCATTAATGCATGCCTGCGGAAGTATTGATTCCCCATTTCTTGTTGAAACGATTCTGTAGAGTTTAGAGGGTTTTTTTTTTTCCAAGTGACAGTTGTGCTTCTGCATCCTTGTTGCCACTGAAATACTTTGGTATATCCACTTTATTTCCCAACACATTTTATCACTGAATTTCCTCTACCTGACTATCACTCAAAAATCACACTATTTATTTGCTTTGGCTTAAGATGGAGCTTTTTACTTCTTTACTTCCAAATACTGCTGTGGTCACTGGGAAAAATTCATTGATCATCTTGTATGTTAAACATTTTGTAACAAGCACCGTGTTTTTCTGTTCCAGTTTTTCCCAGACACTGTTGATATCAGACCTAAATTTGTAACTGGTTCACTGTGAGTTGTTTTGTGTGTTACTCTTGCGGTTTCAGACTTGGGAAAAAAAAGAGTATTTTTCCCAAAGGCAAGACACTGTTTCCAGCAGCTTCAGCTGGTCTACTAAAAGATATGGCCTCTTACCACCATAATTATGTTTATCATTAGACTGTCATGGCTATGACAGTGTTATTGCTGCTAATCATTGTATAGCTTTACAAATAAACCATACAAGTTGAGTTAACTTGAAAGATTCTCTTTTAGGGTAGGGCTTACATGATGGTTCAGCACATCATAACTAGCTTGCAACATATCTTATTATCTACCAAACGTTACAGAAAATAGATAAATAAAATTGCAATGTACTGTTTTTTTGTGTGATAAGACTGTTTATGAACTGCCCGTCTAAAGATAGATGCTGTATTTTACATGATTCTTTAGTGGAAACTACCTTAAAATCTCTAAGAAAAAAGTACAATCAAGAATCTCTTACCACCTTCTCTCTTATTGTTGACTTTATAGTTTAAAATAACTAACTGCATTTTGTTTTCCTTTTCCTTATTTGTAGAGAGCATTTAGTGGAAAGGAAGAGTACATAGCCTGGTTTTGCATTTGTTATAAAAGACAGATGAAAACAGCTCAGCTAGGTGTATATTTAACAATGTCTTGGTCATGCATGGGTGAAAAAGTAGGAAATCCTCTCACCTGATATTCAGTCTGGGAATCTAACTCTTACCAGGATAGTTCAAAGGAGTTCTAGCGAATGGAGTAAATTCTTTATGCTGACTAAAAATCCAGTTTTAACTGGGTCGGACATTACTAAATGTTTTACAGAGTTGGCTTTGTTTTTGTTTTTGTTTTTTTTTTAAAATAAATCAGTTTAAGTGTAGCTTTGGTATTACATGTGTGAATGGTTGAAGTTTTTGTTAAAAGAGCAAATAGCAGCAGCCAGTATTCTAGCAATTTTGCTTGTTGAACTGTTTATTTTTTCTCAGCATTTGCTGTATAAAGTTAAATGATCAATACACATGAAACAGTAAAAATGTATGTAAGTATATGATCCTATATAATAAACTAAAAGGATAATCACCTACCTTATTTTTTTTCTTTCTTTTCTGCTTGTCTTGGTCTTTTTTAGGTGTTAATTAAATTGTGCCGTCTTACTGGTAATACTGAGACACCTGTGCTGCAGCTTGATATTGTAGGTTTAGGCACTGAACTTAAGTTAAGAACATTTGACATGACTGCAAATGCTTTCCTTCGTGAAGTTTGTCTGCTGTGCCCAGAGTATATGGGTAGGTATTTATAGTCTGTTCAAAAAAATATTCACAAATAGCACTGTGAATTTGTCTTCAAAAAACCTGTAGGGCTTTCTTTTGTCAGCTGAGCGAGATTTGCTTTGCACATTAAACATTGGGCTGAGTGGGAAGGGAAAAGTAATTCAGGAGATCGTTCTCTTAGTAATGCTTTGGTAATTATGTTCTGGTTCTGATTATTTTAGTAGAGACATCTAACTATTTCAGGTCTGCAGAAAAGGTTTTGTGATTAAATAGTAATGACAGCTATTGGCCTAGTTTGTAGTCTGTAAAGGATTAAGAGAATTGTAGAAAATGTGTCAATTTTTTTCTTTAAAAAAATATTTTTTTTTTTTTAAGATGATAATGACAAGCCAGTTTACATCATTACTACTTTGGATAATGTAGAAGATGATCTTCTCACTCTAGAGTACATAAAGGTGAGAAAAGAGCAGACTTCGCTTTTCAATTCTAAGCCAGTTGTGGAAAGTACAATATTATTGAGCAAGTGTTGAAGGTTTTTCCTTACTTATTCTTTAACATATTGAGTGTCATGTACAAAGTCTCTGTGCTCCCTAAACATTAACTTGTATATCTTAAATTATAGTGATTTAAAAAAAAAAAATTCTAATGAAATTTGCAAACTTTTCCTCATTTGTTTTTTGTTTTATATGTGTTTTTGGTGGAATAGGCTGATATTAATGGACCGGAACTGAAGACTGCCTACCAGAACATTATACAGAAAATAAAGGTATAATAGCTGTCTTTTTTAACATAATTTTCTCATTGTGGGAAGAGAGGCATGTTGGATAACCCTAATCTGTTCTTTTAGGTGAACTTTTCATCTCTAGATGTTCATTTGCATACTGAAGCTCTGCTGAATGCTATGAACTATCTGAATAATCTTCTACCCAAACAAGAAACTAAAGTTACAGAAGAACCGGTCCATGAAAAAATAGAAGAAAAGAAGGATGTTCTTAAGAAATTAAGTAAGTTTCTTTATTTGTTGTTTGTTTGTCTGTTTTTTTTTTTTCCTCTTTTCATTCCTCTCTAATTATTTAAGCAAGGAAGAAAACAGATGCATTTTCAATTTTTGTAAGCCTATCAATGACTTTTCAAATGAGACATTTTGTTTAGGTTATGTTTATTTATCCACTTCACATCCTTTTTAAATTTCAGTGATAATGTTAGCCATCAGAGTACTGTGGAGTAGCAAGGATATACCCTTATTCCCTGGCTGGAAGTGTGTAGGAGTAACTGTATAATTAATAATGCATGGTAGATGCTGTAGATGCTGCAGCTGTTGTCATTTCCTGAGGTAGAAATACTAAACGTGTTATGTGTTCAGGTTCACGTAGTTCTGATAATCTGTGCTGAATGATAGTTTACTGGCGGTGATTATGTTCCTAATGGTGTTCTCACATATAATGAGAAAAGTATTTTTGCATTACAGCATTTTTGCAGAAAAGGTGTTTGTAAAAAGTAAAGGAGATAAAAAACTTCATGGGTTAGAAAATTTAGCATGCAGGTGAAAACCTTCTGTGGTAAGTGTATTAAATATATTCTAGGCACTTTTGTGCTTTCTAAATAATAGCATAATTACATTTTTTTCTCCAACTCTTCAGTGGAATGACTTGGCACGCTATCTTCCCATCATCAACTAATTTTGTTGGTTTAACCTTGCAACCTGCAGACAGGTACTCCGTAGGCAATTTATTGATGTGTAGACGTTGGCTGTAGAGATTAGGACAAAATACACAGTGCTGCATTTCGTAAGCTCCAGAACAGTTTTGGTTACTAGTGATCTATTGATTTGCTGGACGTCTAAATTCTGTTTGGCACCAATTTTGTAGGGATAATTTTTTGGGATTACTGCTTTAGGTTTGTGGACTGGCATGTCAATGTGGATTTACCTTGAAGTGTAATAAAGAGGAAGTCCTTGCATGCTGGAAGATGACTTGAGCATTTTTAATCTTTTGTTAACAAGAAGCTGGTAATAGTATTGATTAATTTAAATTGTTGTGTTTTAGGGACACATAAGTAGAATATGAATTCCTGCAATTTGAGAGAAATCTGGTGAGCCTGCTCATGTTTATCAAAGGTACCTGGTACTCTGCAGGTACCTGGCTTCTATGTATGAATTTAGGATTTCTAGCTTTCCTTAGCCTGCAAAAGCATTAGCACTGTTGCATCTTGAAAGGGGTGCAGGCCAGTAAATTATCCAATAGTTTGATCTGAAGGAATTATGCTGCTCTTACCAGGTTAATCTCATCTCTTTCCATGTGCAGTTTTGTGAATATTAGTCAAGACATACCTTTGCTGTGTATTCAAGGCACTGAGTGTATAAAAAAAAATTGCAAACCAAAAATATCAATGTTTGTAAGTCTAGTGTATACTGATGCAGTGATTAATTCACGATGTTGCTGAGGGTTGATGATTTTAGTATGGGAGGCTGGTGAACTAGTAGCCTGATTGTGCTTTTTGAATAAGAATTTGAGACAGACATGGTACTAGTATGAGGAAAAAAAAAATCGAGCTTTTGGGTGCCCAGTTCTTCTTGGGATTTGAGTGTTTATTTCCTATATGTACTTAAATGAAATCAGTTACTTTAATTTTTAAGCATTGTGAAAGGGAAGGTTTTCATCATGTCTGGAGCCAAACAGGTTATTGACAAAATGAAAGAAAATAAAGTTTGTAGCCTCTTTGTTTTGCAGGGGAGATGGAGGAAGATGAAAGAGAATATTTGCCCTAAGAATGATGAGAGGTCAGGTAGGATGAGATGTGGGAAGAGTATTAGTATGTCACAGAACCATTGTCTTTCAGCTGATGATTTTTTATTATTTTATCAGATTACTAAGAAGTTTAGTTCCTCATCTTATTCTTTGAAAGTATTTTGTAGCTCTCCATTGCATAATAGAACTGAAAAGTAAAAGGTGGAATAATTGCTCTGGGAAATAATTCTTCCATTTAACTGTATTTTTTTAAAGTTATATTTTCTGCATGAGATCGTTTTCAATACAGAATCACAGAATGGTTGGGGTTGGACTGGACCTCTGGAGACCACCTAGTTCAACCCACCTGCTAAAGCAGGCACACCTAGGGTAGATTGCACAGTAATGTGCTCAGGCGGGTCTTGAATGTCTTCATGTTCAGATGGAATCTCCTTTGCTTCAGTCTGTGCCTGTTGCCCCTCATCCTTGGGCACCACTGAAAGGAGTCTGGTCCCACCCTCTTGACACTCACCCTTGAGATACTTATAAATATTGATGAGATCCCCTTTCAGCCTTCCCTTCTCCAGGCTGAACAGACCCAGCTCTCTGTCTCTCCTCATAAGAAAGATGCTCCAGGCCCCTAATCATCTTTGTATCTCTCTGCTGCGCTTCCTCCAGTAGTTCCTTGTCTTTCTTAAACCAGGGAGCCCAGAACTGCACACAGTACTCCAGATCGGGTCTCACCAGGGCAGAGTAGAAGGGGAGGATAACCTCCCTGAACCTGCTGGTCACATTCTCCTTAATGCACCCCAGGATACCATTGGCCTTCTTGGCCACAAGGGCACATTGTTGACTCATGGTCAACCTGTTGTCCACCAGAACTCTCAAGTCCTTCTCTGGAGTGCTGCTTCCCTGCAGGTCCATCCCTAACCTGTACTGGTGCCTGGGGTTATTCCTCCTCAGGTGCAGGACCCTGTGCTTCCCCTTGTTAAACTTCATTAGGTTCTTCTCTGCCCAGTCCTCTAGCCTGTCCAGGTCTCACTGAATGGCAGCACAGCCTTCTGGTGTGCCAGCCCTTCCACCCAGTTTGGTATCATCAGCAAACTTGCTGAGGGTGCATTCAATCTCTTCATCCAGGTCATTGATGCACAGGTTGAACAGGACTAGACCTAATACTGACCCCTGGGGAACCCCACTAACTACAGGCTTCCAACCAGACTTTGCACTGTTGGTCACAACCCTCTGCGCTCTGCCATCCAACCAGTTCATGATCCATCTCACCGTGCATTCATCTGTTCTCATGTCTATTCATTCATGGTAGTTGTTTGATTTCAGTTATACAGGGACATGCTTTAACACCAGATGAAATACCATTTGTGTACCTATGATTGTGAACTTAAAGGGTTCTGTTCTGTGGCTTACTGAGAGTTGTGGACAAGATTCAGCACTTCTCTAGTTTTTAACCGTTTTGCTATGGAGGCAAACACTAAAGTATTTGGTATCTTAGCATTCTTGGAAGCAGAGGATTAAATTAGTGTCTTATGTATTAATATGTGACAATTTAGACTTCACACAGCTGAAAAGCTTTCACAGGCGATTCTCCTCCCTCTTCTCCCCAACTCCTGTACAACCGTGCAAACTAAACTTTTGACTGAGGATAACTATTGGTTAATTTACCATGGTGTGTCTTCTGTTAGCAACATACAATAAAACTGTGTGACTGAAGTTGGTGTATTTATGGAACCATAGCTTTATTATGAGGGTTGAGAAGGCCTTAACGTACACACAGTACTTAGAGGTAATCTCTCATCTGAAAAGCTAAACCATGAAAAAATTTTTGAGTGTTTATTTCTTTTAATCTTGCTGCTTTTAGCTTTGTATATAGATTACCTAAAAGAATTTACCACTTAGGACTCAAAGACCCTGAATACAAGATATGATACTTCCCTTTGTCATTTGAAGTAGCATATAGCATTACTTCAGATTTGACTTTCAGAAAAAATTGACTAAGTTACTGGTTGAGTCCCTTATCTCCTGACTTATGTATTTAGCACTGCCCTTATATGGCATCAGTTATGTCTACTCTAAATGAACAGAGGTTGTTTCTGTTAATACGAACACTATTTTATTCAGTTTTAGGAAAACCGGAAATAGACTAAACATTTGGACACCTCTGTTCTGAAAGGCACTCTATTTGTGCTTGTATCTTTTCTAAGTCTTAAGGTTGTTCATACTAATTTTGAACTGTCACATCTCTTCAGCATCTAGTTATATGAATGGTGATTTCACATTTAAAATGTATATTTAGAAAATATAGGTTACAGAGATTTGTTAAAAAGTCACCTGCCATGTGTAAACAAGGCTATTGATTGAAGATGACTAACCAACAGACCAGATAGAGAGGTGTATTAATGTAGCTATCATGTTACCAGTATTTGAGGTAAAATGCTTAGTCCTGAGTATGGTATCTCTAATTTTGCATTGTGCTGTGTAGATGTCTGTTAAATGTATTTCTTGCAGTTAATTAAATACTGATGTTGATTACCACAGTTTATGAAGCACATGAGGATTCCTATATATGTACAATCCTGTATATACAATTCCTTTTTGTTGTACTCACTAGTATGAGTGCAGTGAATTTTGCGGTGCTGCAAGCTTGACACAAACTAGGCTTTGGGGAAGTGATACAAAAGTATTGCTTCTCCTCCTTGAAGAACTCTAATTTTTATTATTTTGTATCTCCGACAGCATCAAAAAAATCAAAGTATGAAGATGTTATTGATCTCAATATCTGTGCAGATTTATCCGGTTTACGTATCTTTATTAGAGAGAAAAAACACAGAATAGCTGAAATTCACATTGAAGGTAGGAACAAAACTTTAATCACAAATGCACAAACTTTGAAAACAGAACAGTCTCTAGATTGTTATGATTTTATTTTTATTTTTTTTAAAGGTCTGGATAGCCAAGTGATCATGAAGAAAGCAGCAACAGAAGTGACTGCAAAATTAAAGAACATCATTATTGTGGATTCTGATGAGACAGCGTTGTATAAAAAGGTGTGCATTTGCATGTATCATTGATTTCTGAATGGAATATAGATGCTAGATTGAACTTTCTTTGTGGACTCAACTCTTTAACTGTGATTTTTATTTTTTTAAATAATGTTTTATGTATTTCCTGGGAGCATTATTGTCTATAGGCAGACTGATTTTGCCCCCACAACTGGTGGTTTGTATGCTGACACTGATTTTGTGCAACTGTGATACCCAGCTGCTCATCGCACACCCTATTTTGTCCTTTGATGGACAGAATTACTCAACCTGAGATTCCACTGAATATTTTCTGATATTTCAAAGATTTTGTTTGTTTATTTATTGTTGAAATATTTGAAGTAAAAATGTCTTAAAAATGTGAGGTACTACATTTTATTTTGGAATTCAGTTTCTTCAGCGTAAGTTTTTACACTAGGGATACTATATATATATTTTTTTTTTCTTCTTAAGGCTCTTTACATCACAGGAAAAGAAGTCTTCAACTTCAGAATGATATCATATGTGAATGCTACAGATGGCATTGCATATACAAATATGGATGTTGTTGACAATCGTATTTACCTAACTGTTGGATGTATTCAAGTAGTTTTTGTCAACAAGTTTGTTTCCTCTATTCTGGTAAGTCAAATTTCCCAGATGTTGTTCCTTACCATTCAAATAAAACTGTCAGAGCTAGAAAAGGATAAAGCATCCCATATGGGGTGGCGCTCGTTTGTGTAAGAAATCTTATATATTATTGTAAAAACTTCACTGGGATTGGTGGTTGGGCTATTTACTTTTCTTCTTCATATTTGCTATTGTGGAGTGAGTGGCTAAGCAACAATATTTGCTATTATTGTTAGTAATTTTTTTCTTTAAATAACCCATGGCAGGTTTCAGATATACACACTGTTCTTTGTTTATAACACATATATAAGTAAATATGTGTTATGTTTATAACACATAATATAAGTAAAAAACCATGAAAATGAATGCCTCTGTGGTAAATTCTGCTAAGTAAATTTATGTTTTACTCTCATTTGAGTCAATAAATGCATACAAGTCATGTTACAAGGTCATTGCTGTTACTATCTGATTTGCCAAATATTTAGTATGGAAATTTGTTATTATATAAATACTTATTATATATGGGCTTACTGTGTCATATTTTGGGGGGAGATTACCCTATTAAAGAATTCAGAAAAAGTGCGTAGCAGAAGTACTATCTCAGGATGGTTGGCTATTTAAAAAACTATGATTTGTAATGTGTTTGAAGTATTGTCATTCTTAATGTTTTTCCTAGGCCTTTGTAAATAACTTTCAAGCTGCCAAGGAAGCTCTTACTGAGGCAACTGTTCAAGCAGCAGAGAAAGCAGCTACAGGTGTAAAAGAGCTAGCGGAGCGTAGTTCCCGTTTGGCTCTAGATATCAATATTAAAGCACCTGTTGTGATAGTTCCACAGTCAGCAATGTCTGCAAATGTCCTGGTGGCTGATCTTGGTCTAATCACCGTGAAGAACCAATTCTTTATCGCTAAAACAAAAACACGGTATAATCTCCCACCTGTTGTTGACTCTATGACAGTGAAATTGAGTGAACTGAAGTTATACAGGTAATCTACTGTCAAGATTTTGTTTACATTAATGTAATCATTTTGGTATACTTCAGCTGTAGAGCTTTGAGATGTTGTTATCAAAGTAATTAGTTAATGTTTGGTGGTTGATGGATAGACTATCTTGAAATACAACACCAAATGGATAAATACTTTGTAAAATCAATTAAAATGTGTGGCTTAGGAGAAATAGCAATTGCACATCTTTTAATAGAATCAAATGTCTGTCTAAGGAGTATTTTGTAGAATAATAGACACACATGATAGTTATACTTTGGGACAGGTTATACTGATTTGTAAATGGCTGTTTTGATGGGCTTTACAAACTATACATGACAAAAAAGATATCAAGAGAGCCATAAAGAAGTGCTTGAAAATGGGCAGGGAATTGGAAGACGGAAGGGAAGGGGATTTTCAAACACAGTTGAAGAGGACTGAAGAAAGAAGGAATTGCCCTCAGTAGAGAGCAGGTAAGAGGTCTTACCTTGCAAGAAGTTAGAATGTTCTGTGCCTGGTATGTGCCTGATGTGTCTCGTCCCTGCGAAGAAAAGATGCCTAGTTGGTGGAGTAAGGTTTTAACAAGAGTAGTAAGAAAACTGTTTTACATTACTCTTCCAAAGGGTGAGGAAAATACAGAAATATGTTAGAATGTGTAAGTGAAGTACATCAAGCTGTGAGTATTTTGTTTCTATTCACAGATCGTGCTATGAGCAGGGTTCATTGCAAACTGAAGTACAGTTGTTGCAGCCAGTCAATCTGGAAGTAGCTGTTGAACGGAATTTAGCTGCTGCATGGTATAATGAAGTTCCTGATATTGAAATATCTGGCCGACTCAAGCCCATGAATGTAAGCACGAATTTCTTAAAGCAGCTGTTAAAGTACCAGTGGAAAAATGGATTCATTTTTCTGTCCATAAAAGTCTAAGTTCATTAGTTAGGGTATTGTTTGTTTCAAGAACTATAGGTAGAGCTGATTTTGTTGTTCCATAGGGGAAAAGGAAGTAACTTTCTGTTCTAATTTTAGCTCTTTATTTTGTCTGTGATTCTGCAGGCAGACTTTGTACTATATATCACTGTTGCTGGTTAGAAATGGGTGTGCTGTTTTAGCCTTCTTTGACCTGTTGGTTAGTATATTTCAAAGAAAGATTGGAAAAATTGGGTCTTATTGGTCTGTTCACTCATTGGCAGTGCAATCACCTGCTGAGTTCCTACCCCTGACAAGCTTGAGTGTGAGTTAGTATGCATGCTCATTTAAATGTAGTATAAAAAAATATAAAGCTTGTCAGCTGTATGAGGGAAACCAATTTGCTAAATATTAAGATAGAACTAGTAACCGTTACTGTAAAGTACCTTGTGACTTAATGTGGATAACAATTCTGTGTGACTGTAAGTCCAACTATATGTGTATGTCTTCAAATACTCAGTTTCTGAATTGTAGCTGTGTAAAGAAAGTTGGTAGACAAAACCAAAATAATGTGTGAATGACTTCTGATTTCTAGAAGTTACTGTAAGGAGTAGTGTGGACTTGAGAAAAATACTTTACTTGGTTCTTTAGTCTCCTAAACAGAGACTCAGATGCGATTAATTCGGTTTATCTGTTTACTTGTGTACTTAGATTTTAGCTACCAAAAGGTTTATGAACTGAGTTGTCCTGAGTTTAATAACAATCTTTTTTTAAAGTTAATTCTCAGTCAGGAAGACATTACCACAATATTGAGAACACTAAATGAAAATATAGGTGAAAGCTCTGCCTCATCAACATCTTTGCCAGAGCCAAAAGATACGACTAGCCATTGCAGTGACATGCACAGCACTTCACAGCACTCTGCAGGTAATGTTTTCTAAAATTATGTGTGATATGCCATTTGTAGGTATTACTGTAAATTTATTTCTGTTGGAATTACCTTTATGAAAGGATGCCAGGTTGTTTTTAACAGTATGCCTCTAATATCTTGACATTTGACCTATAGCCAATGGTAATGATAATTAATAGGAGCAACTGGGCCACTGTGGTGAGTTTTCTAGTATGTTGTGTTTTAATGTGGGGACCACCTTGTTCTTCTGGCAAAAATGCAGAGAGCACCTAAAAGTCTGTCAGCTGTATTTGGTAACATCCCAACTTTGGAAAGTTGTTATGTTACTCTTTTTCCTGTGTATGCTGGTTCTGTTGCTGTTCAGTTTTAGAACTGTTTGTCTTGTCATAATGATGGCATCCCTAAAAGTTGTTCCTATTAAGTAGCGCATCATTGCCCCTTAAACTGTTCAGCACACACACAAAAAAAGCAAGTAAGGTTAAGAAAATAATATTTTATTGAACTTTTCTGTTAAATGTGAAAAATAGCAAAAATGTAGCAAGATGAACAAATGTGAATGAAAGCAAACGTGTATTCTTTTCAACATTTTTGCATACAGTACCATATAACATTAAGGGAAGTTGTACATTTATGTCTTAAAGATGATAAAAATTGCACATAGAATATACAAGCAGAGAATTTTATTTTCTTGAGTATTGTGTGATTTTGCCAAAAATAATTACAGAGAACATGACAGACATGTCTTAAGTGTGAATGGATTTAGGAATGTAGGAAAAGAGGAGTTATTGTCTTTATAGTTGTTAGTGAGGATGTCAGTTTTCGATTGTGGTGTTGGTTTGTTTGGGAGAAGGAGGGGTTTGGTTGATTTGGGTTTTTTTTGTTTGTTTGTTTGGTCTTGTATTTATTTTCTTATTTGTAGTCAGGTAATTTTCTTTAATACAATGCTTTTCTAATTTCTGAAAGGTGTAACTGTTGTGACATCAGCAGTGGTGGAATTGCATTCACCTATGAAAATAAAAACAACACTAAAACTGGACTTCAGATTCGACTCTCTGACTTTAGTGTTGTATAGTCCAAATTCAAAAGAGGTAAATATAATTCTGGTTACAAAGAGAAAGAAACAGCTTTAAGATTGCCTATGGTCTTAGAAATTCTGAACAGGAATGGTTTAATTTATGAGCAGAGAAAGTGATTTCTAGCAATATTAGCAAACATCATGATAAACAGCTATTTTAACTAAATCATGTGACAGATATTACAGAAAGGAGAATAACCAGTGGTAGCACGTAATACATAGCATCTTCTGTGGTCTGACTAAAAATTAGCTGAAAACTTATTTCAGTTTAAAATAGTTTGTGAAGAAAAAAATGCATAGAGGTGCAATGTATTCTTTAGTTACATATGCACATGTGGACACACACATATATAAAAAAAATTGTAGAGAGATATTTTTAATTTGTATTACAGTATGAATGTGTTTTTATTCTTCTCGGGTTTTACTTACAAAACTTGTCAGCAAATTTCTGACTAAAAGTTTGGTAATATTTTATTGTTAATAAGAGAAAACTTAATTTCTTATTTGGTATCTTTGCATATACTACGTATTTTTAAAGAGCAAACAAACCGAAGTTGCATATGGTAGTTCTGCCTTCTTTGAAATATTATCTCACTTTCAGTTATGCAAGCTTGCTTTAGCAAGCTGGTAGGTGGGCAAAGTTTTGCTTTTTTCAGTTTCCTCTGTATGTTATTGATTTTTGATATATTATTATTAGAAATCTTACCAGTTAGAATAAAGCTGTATATCACACTTGTGTGCTGTTTCCATTACCTGCAAACAAATCTACAAACATATTTTCATTTGATTTAAACAGGTTACAAATTTGGATCAGAGAGATGACCTTTTGAAGCTTGCAGAGTTTAAGTTAGTTTTGATGTCAGCTGCTGTCAAAATGTTATCAGATGGTTCAATGAATGCTTCAGTCAAGCTAGCGAACTGTACATTAGATGATACAAGACAGTCAATCCAGAAGGCAACACCACGGTCTGTATTTTGACAAAAATTACTGTTTATTGGAGTTTGACAAAGAGTTCCAAATGTTTCCATTTTTATTTTCTGTTAAAACTTCATTTGTTCTGCTGTCAGTGGTTCTTAAAGTACATGTTACTGTAGGCTTATATGCTGTATATTACTTTAGGCTTTTTTTCCACATGTTGTTTATGAGACCAGTATACATGCTAGAAACAAACTTTAAATATGAAATAAAACAGACTTTAAATATGTAATTATTAAATGCAATAGAAACAAATGCAAATAGAAACACTTTCAGTTTTAGGAAGCTGTTGGCTAAGTAAGACAGATTTTTTTTCATGACGAGTAACAAACTTCAGTAAAGCGTAATAGTTTTGATATGTCAACAAAGAATTGTGATGGTTTGACTTGTTAAAATTATGAACACCTTTTGATGCCAATATATGGGAATTCAGTTAGTTTTGAAGTTTATAGAATGTTAGTGTTTTTATCAGTCATGTTTTAAAATTTTTGGTGTTAATTTTAAATTCACTCTCGTTAGTGTATTGCAGCTAGAGTGGGAATCTTGAGTATTTACAGTATTCGTGGATGCTTTTTAATTGTTTTCATTAAATGCTGTCTGAATGGTATTTCAGGATGGTGGACATGAAACATGGATTTGAAAAGAAAGTTATGATGGATATAAGCTATAAGCAGGGGAGAGATGGCACTGTTCTTGATGTGATTGTTCAAGAGATATACCTTTGTGCAAGCATGGAGTTTCTACTTACTGTTGCAGATATATTCCTAAAGGCTAATGCAGAAAGTGCTGCTGCACAGAGAAGTCTCAAACAGTCTTTACCTTTAAAGGAGCAAGGTATATACTGTAAAGATTTTAAAATTTGTATTTAAATATCTATTTCACTTTGGTATTATAATACTCCTTTAAAAATTATATTATTCCTTTCATGGGATTTCTTGTGTTTGCATATAGAACAGCTTCTTTTAACCATTGATATTTGTTTCTTTGCATCAGGAAAACTGGTTTGTTTCACTTGGTGTTTATTTCCAAATGAAGCTTTGTCTTTCCAGATAAAGCAAGTTCCTAAAAATGTATTTCTAGAAACAAAAAAAAAAAATTAAAATGGGAAAGGGCAGTTACAGTTTGCACTCTCTATGTTTATTTGGCAATCTTTGCAATCTCAACAAAGTTTATAACAACGATTTCCACAATCATCGCTTTCATTCTTCATGAGAATGACGGAGCATATTATATTATGCTTAAATATTAATTCAGCCTCCCAGATACTGCTGCCTAGAAATGTTGATATTTTACTTGTCAGAAATTAGTCCATTTGACCATTAAAGCAGGAAATGGGCTGTTTATGCTTCTAGGCCTCAGGTAGTTCACATCGGGTCTGCAAAGCAAGTCCCTTTTTTTTTGTGTGTGTGTGCTGGGGTTGTTTGTTTGTCTTGTTTTCCTAAGGATCCTAGTTGTGTCCACCTGAGCGTGGCCTGCTGTGATTATACAGTAGATTATCAAAATCTAAACAAGTTAGTAAGTCTTACATAAAATTATATTGGCACTGCAAATGGTTACATCAAGTACTAGTGAATGCTGCATTATTGTCCCTTGGAAAAATGTGTGTTTTGCTGCTCCAGAGAGCAGAAAAAGTGTACAGCATTTTCGTAAGACCCTATTGTAGCTGGCTGATGTACATATATAATGAGGCTGATACATTTCCTACTGTCAGAGGTAATAACAGTGGTGAATTTGTTATCCTTTTGATTTTGACAGAAAAGCTTTGTATTGTATGTAAAAGTAATTAGAGCTTTAATGGTTTTGTACCTCCAGTGAAGAGCCTAGAAATAAGTCAGCTGCAGGGATCTGCACATTTTCTGACACCATGTCTCTCTGTAAGAGACATGTAAATAATGACAATTTAATCTTTGAACAATCTATCTAATTTAATTTCTATTTTTGAAGCACCTGTGCAGCCTGTATCTACAATGGAAATGAACATTGTTGTTAAAAATCCAGAGGTTGTGTTTGTGGCTGATTTAACAAGAAGTGATGCTCCTGCCTTGGTGGTTACAACACAGTGTGAGGTCTTCATTAAAAGTAGCCCTGAGAGGTATAGCATGACAGCTGCCGTTAAAGAGATACAAATGAAAGCGTGTCCATTTCTTCCGGAAAAAAGGAAAGGGAACATTACTACAGTAAGTTTGTAAACATCCAACTTGTATTTTAAAGGTGCACTGTAACTACTAGAATGCAAATTATTTCTGAAGCTTTCATCATTATACAGCACGTTATAGATGGATGAGTAAAATTTTGTGGCTAACTTATTTTGTTAATTTTGATCTGTTTTGTCTGATATACCAAAAAGCATCATCTTGATGTGTGGCTTTGATGTTTGCTTTGTATGACAAACTGAAATCAAGACTCTAGAGGAGTAAAATGTTAATCTTTTCCATCCCATGTAAGCCAAATAAACAGAGTTTTGAGTGTACACTGTTTCGAATGCAATGTGGTAAATTTACAATGCTTTTCAGTCTGCAACTTTGCTTTAAATAGCTGTATAAGTGAATAACAAAGGATCTCAGACAGAATGGGAAGTATGTGTTATGAAATAGATGCTGTTCATAAATTCCTTTTTGTTTAATATTCATAGATCCCTTATATTAAAACTGTTTGTTTATATTTCGGCAACAGAATCAGCCTTGTCAGTTACTGGCCAGGTGGAAATTCACTGACTCCTTACAGCTTCTTCCAGCTTTTCTTCCTCTACAGCAGACTGTGCCTCAGTTAATTCTATAATTATATTGTTGTATCAGACAAATAATTCAATTTGACAGTATATTCAACTGTTGTATGTGGTCTGAGGACACCGATGAATTTTGAAGAATGAGACTTTTCAGCTCAGTGTTAATGCCTGCTTACATCATGAAGCTACACGGGACCAACCAAAGCAATAAGCACAAAGAACTTCGACTTCCACTTCATCTCCTGATCAGATCATTTCATAGCAGCTCACTTTACTCCTTGGGTTGACACAGTCTTTGCATTAATCAGTTAACAGTCTGGTCATTAAGGGAGTGATACACTTGCACTAACAACCAGAACACAATGAAAAGTTACTCGACTTCCATTTTCATAGCTGGCAAATGTGTCACAAATGTGGTTAGCTTTGTAGAAAGCAATTAAGAGGCTTCAAGCTTCCCATCTTACAGGAATATCTTTTGCTAGAATCTCTTATCTCAGACTGTAGAAATGGAGAAAAAGACCTGTATGTGACAGGATACTCATGCTCTAAAGAAGGAAAAAGACTTCTGAGGACCTTAGTTTTGATACTTCAAACAGTACCTTATTTGAAAGACTCAGAAAGTTCTCAAGAGAGTAATAGAGATCAAAAAATAAGACATTCTCTACTACCTGCAGAAAACATGTATTTAAGGAAATCTCTGAATCCAAGCTTTCTGTAAGCAAAATTATTTCAGTCTGAGAAAATAATCAGAGAAATAGAGATTCAGGTGACATTCCATGGCTGCCTTTAGTCAAGAAATAAAATGTATGATATGAGATTGTATGAAGATTACAAGATTTGTGAAGGCTGATATTGATATGAAGATTTTATATGGCCTAACCGTTGTAGACACTACTGATGGAGGAATTAATTCTCCTGGTGAATAAGTTTCCCCAGGTACCCAGGTAACTAGCTTCTGGATTTAGAGTAGAACAAGCCATGAGTTTCTTTCTGTACGTTTCTCACACATACCTTGGTCTAAAAAGGAATATGTTATTTTTTTCTTCCTGGCTGTAACTCGGAAGAAGAAAAAAAATACAGATCAGCAGAGAATAAATAATAATAATATGGACAAAAAATTATGTTAGATCAAACTCACTTGGGAAGAGTGCGGTAAAACTGATTCATGGTGTTTCTATACCCCCAGCATCTGATTCAAATATGGACAGAGATGTTGGCAAAGATTGCAAAATCAATATTGTTTGACATTACCGTTTTTGAAAGACTTAGCTTCCCAGGTAGGGACTGGAGAGCAAATTTTCCTGTCAGTACAGTGTCAGTAGAGTCTAGCTTCATCTGAGTGATTTATTAACTGCATATCACTATGATTTTGTTTATAGCGTACCTTAGATTTGGTTTTAGTAAACCTTGGCAAGTGGGAGTATGCAGGCGCTGATTGTAAAATAAAGCTAGAACTAAGTGATTGTGATTCAAACATTGATGTAATTATTCAGGGAAACTGTAACTGTTGTGGCTGTGTTGCCCTTGACTGAAAAGTCTAGTTCTCCTCAAAAGTCAGAGGCTTGATGGTGCAGTGTGTTTGAAGACATCTGCAGACTTTACCTAAAGAATGGAGTTACTGAAGTACAATGTATGACTGTGTCTGACATTTGAGTCTTTAATGATTGAGAATGGCTGATGTGATGCTTCTGATACCTTTATCTTTCTGTTTGAACATGTTATTAGTGTTCAGATGACTCTTAATTTTGAAGAAGCAAGTAATGGTTACTTTTTCCATGTGATACTTTTGTTGTGTGATATTCAAAAGTGTGTGCTTTTTTTACTAATATTTTTCCTCTATTTAACATGTGTTTTTTCTCTTTTGTATAGGTGTTACAGCCTTGTGACTTGTTCTTTGAAATGAAACAGTCAGGTACTAATCCACAGACAGCTGACCTAACGATTAAATCTCTAACAATAAAAGTAGGTAGACTTTTATTGTGTTTTTAGTTCTCTACTACTTTCTGCTGAGAAGGCTTTGAAGTTGCTTGTGTCTTAGAAAAAGATAAAAATCAGGAGTGACTGAAGTGAGGAATTGTTTCTGTTCTTCATCAGGTCACCTACCTGTTTAGCATGTGAAAACAAACAAAATGGAAAATTAACAATTGTGTCACAATGCTCTGGTTTTGGAAACTGGGTTTTATAAAAAGGCCTGATGTGCAGCGATAAGTTTTCAAGTGTTCAGGTAGAGTATTGGTTGGTGTAGTTTAGAAAGAAATCTGGAAGAAATAGGCTGAAATGTAGCTTGTGGAAAGGAACAAGTTTTCAAACATAAGAGTCCCGTAGAGAACATAAGTGTTTTGTTAGTGTAACATATTCATTAAAATTTTGTGTCTGAAAGTCACTGACTGTTTCCTCTACTAGCTTCTCATGTCCAGTTATTCCAACTTGTTATTTGTAGGTTTCACCAATAATCATAAACACAGTAATTACTATTACATCAGCCCTTTATCAAACTGCAGAAACAACAGAAGAAGAGACTAGTCAAATTCCTCCAGACTTGTGGAATAAGAAAGATATAAAAAATCTAAAAATGTGGTTTCTTGAAGAGTCAAATGAAAATGGAGATACAAATCCAACTGCTGAACTGGTTCCCACAGGAGAGTCATTGAAGATGAATATAGAATCGGTGTTTCTAACGCTTGAAGCTGGGGTTGGGCATCGAACTGTACCCATGCTTTTAGCCAAGTCCTCATTTCTTGGAGAAGTCAAAAACTGGAGTAGTCTAATCAACCTACGTTCTCGTCTTGAGCTGGAGGTGAGGAATACTACATAAAAAAGAAGAGTTTTGTTAAAATATGAAACATGTAACACTATTTAGACAATAAAAGAAAACTAATCCATGTATTTGAAGACTAAACTCCTGCAGATAGATGCTGTGGGAGCAGGGCAGGAATGAAAGGTAGTTAAAATGAAAATCCAGTGTGTTAGATGTAATGTATTAATGGGAGTAATTGGTGTTATACAGTCTCACATTTGTACTCTATACAGTTTCTGGCCTTGTTGTATCAATATTAAATTTTGGAGTGGCAACTTGACTAAAACTCAATCTGAATTTAAGATTATAGTAGAATATGTTTGTGTGTCATTTCTATAAAATAGTATGTAGTACAAGTATTGTACATAAAATGTCTGAACTGGCTCATATTTGGAAATCAGTGACATAAAATTCCATGGTTGCTGTAAGTAGTCTTCCTAATTTATAGTGCTTTAACCTTCCAGTTCCTACAGTTTAAGCCAAAATTATATTTTGAGTGACACACCTTATACTGTTTAGTTGGGAGTAGGTCTTTGCAATAGAGACTCACCTGTCTCATTTATTTCTCTAATGCATTTGCTTCATCTTATGGTGGGAACTGAAAGTGTAATCTTTTTATGTCTTTTATGTTATGAAAGTAAGTAATATACTTGTAAATCAGAATTGTGAGTCTTTTAAAATCTGTAGAACTTTCATTGATTTAACAATTGTATGTAGTTTCCTAATTGATTTCTGCATTTTAATAGGTACACTATTTTAATGAGATGTTTGGGGTGTGGGAACCTTTGCTTGAACCACTAGAAGTTGAGAAGACTGATTTATTCAAACCATGGACTCTTGAAATCAAGGTATACTTTCCAACACTAAACTAAACTCTTCCATTTCAATATGTTACAGAAGGCAAATGCTCTTCATCTTTCATTGCTGAGACTAATCTAACGATTTTGTTCTTCTTGTTGGTTACTGAGACTTTTTTGGCCTATTAGTCAGTGAAACCATCTCTTGCACCAGTGAAGATCCAGAGTCACAGATCTTTTAATTTATGTTGTCTTTCAGGTGGCAAGAAGACTTATTCAGTTGCACTACATAAACTTAATGGCTTTATATCAGTTTCTCTAAAGTTAGTTTATATGCTAATGATGCATTCAGTGACTTTGGGAAGACAGAAGTCCACTATCTCCTTCCATGGTAGTATCGGTAGCAGAAACTTGCTAGAAAAACTGATAGCTGTTATTGACTAACACAAAGCCTACTGTGGGAATAGTGCTCTTCTCAGTTCAGTTCCATCTTTCATACCAAAATAGTCTAGATTCTAGCCTCAAAGTAGATAAGCATCTGAGGAAGAGACATACTTTTTTTTAAAATTTCTTCCATCTCTCTTAACTCTTTTATTGCATAGTTTTCTGTTTTTTTCAAAACTTTTCAAGTATTTTTAGCCTGAGAGGATGCTCAAAATGGAAAACCTTCCCTTTCCTAGGGAGAAGATAGTGAGCCAAACCACATATCTTCTTGCACAGATATGAAATACAACATTTAGAAATACATGATTTCCAGAAATGTTGAAGACCGGGAAAATGTATTCCATTTGAGTTTTATTTTTTCCCTCAAACAGATGAAAACATACAAAATAAATATTTGTTTTGGAAACATGGTTTGGAAGACAAAATTTGGCGTTACTCTTTTAAGAGTAGCAAATCAATTATGTATAATAGTTTTTATGCAGTGTTGTTAGATAAGGTAAATGTTTTCAGACAGCATTTATGTGTTATTAGTTAGTATATAAGTGTATGTTCTTTGCTTTTGAATAATGAGAAATTGAGCTACTGTTATTGGAATTTCATTGACTTCTGAAATATCTTTTGCCTCTTGCCTTTTTGATTCTCTCATTTTATTTTTATTTGCGAATAAAAGCATGAACAAAGAAGGAAAACTGTGGCAGAACATAGAATTAGGAAAGGGAGAAAAAAAAAAAGTCTTGAGGTGAAACTTGCTACAAAAGGAGTGGTGGCATAAGAATTCTTTAAAAATCTCCTTTCAGATGAAGAAGAAGGCTAAAAAAACATTGGTTGAATCAGATGCTGAAGAAGAAAACTACAAAGTTCCAGAATATAAAACAGTAATAAATGTTTCCTCAAAAGACCAGCTCAACATTACACTATCCAAATGTGGACTACAAATGTTGAGTAACTTGGGCACGGTAAGAAAGATTACTTAACAGTGTGACAATTGTTAAATGAATGCTTGCACAGATTATCTTGATGAAGTTTTATTCAGTATATTTGTGGTCTGTATCTATACTTTGTTTTCTAGGCATTTGCTGAAGCGGCTAGTCAAACTTCAGACATCTTCAAAAAAGACCGAGCACCATTTGTGATAATAAATTCTTTAGGACTTCCTATCACTGTCTTACCTAGTGATTCCTTTAGTGTCCTAAATGTTGAATTTGGAGCAAAAGTACTTCATTTAAGAGATGGAGAGAGTTTAAATATGGAATTTGTCAGAACTAAAAACGAGAGTGACCAGTTCACTGCAATGACAACTCTGAGTAGCAAGAGGTTTTACATTCAGATCTGTAAGTTACAGAGTTCATACATCTTCGTTTTTTTAAATATTGCATGATGCATAATATTGTATCTTGTAAAGGTCAATAAGTATTGGGAGACTAGGTAACATGAAAGGAGTTTTCAGTTGGATTCTAGATGCATGGCAGCATTTGAAATCCTGTTTTAGTCTTCACAGCTAAAAGTTACATGTATCATGCTTGTTAATTTTTGTAGCATAAATTTTCTACTATAATAATTTAGTGAAGTAATCTTTATTTCACAGTTTTACTGTCATCAAATATTTTTGGTTGTATTCATACATTAATGCAAAATTAAGCTACCCAAAATTTTTTTTTTTTTTTTAGAATTCTGAGTCCTGTGTGCATGTGTGTTCATAGCAGAAATTACTCTAAAGGGGGATGTTTTTAAGTAAATGTTATTTTAAATTATTTAAAATAAAACACAAGTAGAGCTAAAAGTAAAATTTAGCTACTTTTAATGGTGAACGTGTTAACAATTTCAGCTGATTTATTGTAACAATTGACAGTTTTTCAAACCTGATTTTTCAGACTGGTCTTGGCTATAGGATTTATTAGTTGAATAGTTTTCAGTGTGTATGATCTGTACCTTGTTACTAAGGCATTACATCATGTAAACATTTCTCTTTAGACACTCTATTTGCAGTAGCAAAACCACTTAAATATTTGACTGATAGACTCACTTGCTCTTTTTCCTGTGGTGAAAAAGGAATTATTTCTGTTTTTTCAGTAAAACTGCAAGCCTGGCATAATAAAACCTAGGGATTGTACTTTTTCATCTCTAATTTTTTTTTTTAATAGATTAAGTGATATAGAAAATGTTCTTGGGTGCACATTTCTATCTTTCAAATTTATCTTTATACTTCTTTTGAGTCTTTCCTTTCTCATCTCGTAAATTCTAGGTCCACATAATCATTCCACTGTGGAAAAGATTCCATTGACAAAAGTGGGTCGATGTATTTACAGAGTGAGACACGAGGAATCAGGTGTTGAAAGGTCCATTGTCTGCCAAATTGATACTGTTGAAGGAAGCAAGATGATAACTATACGTTCTCCTATTCAAGTAATTATATTGCCATTATTTATTATTCCATTACTATTTTATTTTTTTAATGGATGAAAATGATCCTGTCATCTTTAAATAAACATTTAGAAAACATATTTCAAACATTTATCTGAACAATTCATGTAACTTTGCTGTTCTCTATTATTAAGGTAGTTTAGAAGAGGTTTTCGGGAATAAAAAGTTTGTTAAAAGTGACACAGACTGGAGTGGGGTGAGGTGGAAAGGGACCACATTTTAGATCAGGATAATTCATTGGTAAGGTTTTTTAATACTAGCTATAATTTCAGTCTTGTTCAACTATTTGATTTGTATGAAGTGATCAAACCCCTCTTAACCTTACCTTGGTTCTGCAAGATATCCTTCTATCATTTTTTGTTTTTTTTCATCCTGTACCATTGATACATGAATTTCAAATTCAGTACCAAGTCAGCTGAAGAGTGAGCCCTTTGAGCATATATCTTTTTTGATTGACATTGTATAGTTTACAAGTATAGAGGTGGTCCAGAAGTTATACTTCTATAGCAATTGTGTCCCTGTTACATTTCACTTGCAGCTTTTGCCCAGAGCAATTTATGATGTAGTTAATAACCTCATTTACTTTATTCTTCCCTAAATGAATTTTTTTCCAGAGCTAATAATGCCATTACATTAACGCTGAAATAAAAAAATGTTTGCAAAGAACAAGAGAGCTATATGCCCCCCCAAATTATAAAGGATGTTGATGGTTTTAACCTTAAATAAATATTTTAATTCCCCTGTGTTTTCTGTCATATGGATTTTGACGCACACACCAATGTCTGTATTATATTTAAGAGAAAGTTATTTGGGAACTTATTATGTAGTTCATATTTATTTGTCTTTGGTTTTACAGGGCTTTATGTTGTCCTTGAAAATAATTTTGCAGCAAATGTATTTCATAGTAATATTAATTTCATAATTAAAATACAGTTTTAAACTGCACAACCAAATCATTTAAGGATGTTTACTGGTATTACAGACAGTTCTTGTGAAGTACCTGACTTTGAATGGTAAATGAATAAGATGAACATTGAGAGAGTTCTCATTCTGTGCTCTCTTAGACTCAAAACACTTTATCTTTTCAGTTTTCCCTAATGCATATTTGGGATTTTTATTTCACATAGATAAGGAATCATTTTTCAACCCCTTTAAATATTTTTGAGGAAGGAAGATGTTTAGGGACTGCTTCACCAGAAAATGAATTCAACATACCATTGTCCTCTTACAGGTACCTAATTTCATTGTTCTTCTCTCATATAATGTGTTTGTGTGTTGTGGAATTATTGTATCCATACAATACACCAAGAAAAAATGTTTCTTCTTGCTACCTAATAGTGTAATTAATACTGTACTATCATTGCTGGGTAGGATCTTCTCAGAACATCTAGTTTGAGTTAAACAGAATATTATTTAATTCTTTAATTGGAAGTATTTTGAAATCCATTTTACCAAACAACTTTAATTATCTAAGTTACTTTAAGAATCTGAGCCCAGGTTCTTTTGGAACACAGTGATTGTCATACATACTGTACAAACTTTTTATCTTAGCAGGATGATATGTAGTGATGTATTGCAGGGTTATTTTAATTTAAAAAGAAAAAAAAAAGTAATACTTTGGTTTTTGTGATTCCAAAGTAAAAAATTGGAACTAATACATTCCATCTCTATCACAGATGTAGAAAAAGACTTGTTAACCTTAGAAAGACTTGGTTTTCAGCATAGTTATGCTATTAGCACCTTCAAGCTAACACCCACTTAAATTTTCAAACTCCTTGCCATTTTATCTGGACTCTCACCAATTTTTAGGCAGAAAAGTTTGCTTTGATTGTTTTTATGGTTATAGAGACTTTTTCCTTCTATTTTCCCCCCAAACACTCTCCTTACTTAAGAGGACAACAGTATGTCTTTTTCATTATTAAATAAGTTACACTTTACTGTATATAAGTTCATTAATATTTCTAACTATCTGTATTTTATTTAATAAGGTTTAGTGACATTCTGATTCATTGTGCAGGTACATGAGTGAGTTCCACTAGGCAGTCAGGAAAGGAAATACCACAAATCTTCAGTCAAGGAGCAGCTGACTTACAAAAGCAGATGCCTTACAAAAGCCACAAGTGTAAATAATCCATAAACTTGATGCTTTATGTGACTGAAAAGAAGGGTACTTTCTGCAGATCTATTATAGGACTGAATTGTTTATCCAGACCTTTTGCTTGGAGCAGGAATATAGCAGCACCTGTGAGGGAATTCAGTAGCCTCTTCATAAGAATTGCCAACAGTCCCTTCTGTCCAAGGGAAATATGTGGAGGTATGGAACAAAAAAACCCAACTTGTACAATTCCATGAACTTCTAGGGTCCAGACCACCTTTTTCTTCCTCCTTTAAGCAAGATGAAGGCAGGCAATGAATTACTGTCAGAAAGATTTTAGAGGTCAAATAATACTAGAAGGTCAGTGTTGCATAGCAAGTGTTCAAAAAATGTTTTCATTTACAGATCCATACTGAGTTTGCAACCACTAACCAATGAAAATGGAGTGGATGGAGAATATGATATGTGTGAAGGAATCACATTTGATGAAATGATGAAAAATGTTGACAGTTTATTACAAAGGAAATGCCAGTCTGTGAGGTCAACTAACCACTCGCTTGTTATCAATATTGTTCCTGTAAAAGACACGTTGACATCTTCATTATGTGCAGAAGATCAATGGGATTTTCCATATGTTGTTCATTTATGGCCTTCTGTTCTTCTCCGCAATCTTCTTCCTTATCAAATAACTTATTCTGTGGAGGTAATTATTTAATGTTTAATTTTCTTGTGATGTTTCCCACCTATGATATTAAGCTGATCATCTGGTAGAAATGTGTTTATAAATTAATATTGAAAGAATGGGCTTCTGTTAGAGCATTTGTGAGACAAGTTTACAGATCATGTAAGGGTGAGTCTGTATCTGCAGAAATGAAATGATACCAGAATGTGAAAAGTGGTGTTATTAATCATTAGTACTAGGTCATACTTTAGATACATATGCGAACTAAAGCACTGTACAAGTTTAGCCATGTGAAGGAGTAACTTTCTGTTGCTCAAGTGCAGATTGAGCCTAATTAAGCAGTGTAGGTTTTGCTGTGAGTTATGGTGACGTACATGGTCAGCCTGCAGTAGCGTTACATGTGCTGTCACTGACTTATAGCAGTAGCATGTTTTCACAGGCCTGCCTTTTTGTCAGGTATGGCTTGAATAGCAGCCTGGTGCCAGTCTATATATTCTTTTCAGATGAAATTAAACAATAAGGTGCACTTTGACTGTTAATAAGCATTTGTTCTAGGGCCAGATGAGAGCTGTTCTTAAGTAAAATGCCTGAAACATGTTCAGTGTGGACATTGGTTCCTCAGCACTAATTGTTTCATTCTGTGGATGTGCTGTGTTTGTGTCCTGCTGCTTACTGATGCAGACCTAGGATAACAGAAGTATAGGTGGGAGACACTAACTTTTTTTTTTCAGATGGTCTTCATATTTAGTACTTGGACTCAAATAGTAGAATTTAATCATAAAATATTGTCACAAATGCACAATTACTGGAGATAGGGACTGTGGCCTCTACCAACTGTATGGAAATATCAGGATTTTTTTCTGTATGTCTCTTACAAATTTAATTATAGTGAAAGAAATACTTAGTTCAGAAAATCTGTCATTTAATCATGCTTTTATATTTGAATTTGTTGACGGATTTGTGTGTATGTGTGTTCATGACCATGCATAGTGGTTTTTTTTTTTTACTATAAAATGTATTAAGATAGACTTTTAAGAATGTAACATAGTTAAATAGAATAGTAAACATTTTAAAATTTGGCCTATCGTAATTTTCCAAGCTAACTAGAAAATAAAAGTTGATACTAATTTTTAGTGTGACTCAAATGTACACTGTTTGGGGTTTTTTTTAAAGGGAAATGGGAACAAATATGACACTCTGGAAGAAGGATGTTCTGCCCAGATTCATAATGCAGTCTTGGATCAAACAAAACTAGATTTGCAGTTGCTTAACTATCTTGATCAAAACTGGAAAAGCGAGTACCATATAAAAAGCAACCTACCAGATATAACCTTCACGACGTTTTACTGCATCACAGAGTTGGATAAGACTGAACTTGATATTGCTTTCCATGTGACTTACACAACTGGGCAGATGATTATAGCAATTCACAGTCCGTACTGGATGGTGAATAAAACCGGTCGAATGTTGCAATACAAAGCTGATGGTATTCACCGCAAGCATCCTCCAGATTACAAAAAGCCGCTCCTTTTTTCTTTCCAGCCCAAAAACTTCTTCCAAAACAACAAGGTATTATATTTTGTAAAACATGACATCTCTGTACTCCTGTATGTTGTTGTGTGAAAGTATTTTTACGCTGTAAAAGTATCTGTACTATGCTGTACTCTGTAAAGGGTATACTATATCCCTGTCTGAAGATAAATATTTTAAGTAAGTGTTTTGTCGGATATGCTTGAGATGGGAAGTTTACAGCATGAAATATTATATTAAGAGAGATTCTTGTCTTTGAGAGGAATAAAATTTACTGAGAAGTGTTTAATAAATAAAATAATTTCCTTTATTCCTAGTAAACTGCATGTATAAAGGTTCTTATTCTAAAACAGACATTGAAGTTGTGTGGGAAATGTAAAGCTGTGGTACTTGAAAAATGGATACTTGCAGTGGTGGTAGGCAGATTGAGTCTGAATTGGTAGTAAGCTAATGTTAAGATGCAGTTTACCTTTTGAGCCTGCTATGTGAGTTTTCAATGCTGAGTGTCACTGACAGATGAATCATATGAGAGAGATTACAAGACTATGGTGATTTACCTTTGATATTTTAATTCTGACAAGTTTTGGTTGCTTCCTCTGGAGTATCTTACAGTTAAATTGCTTAGTCTACATAGCTTATAATTAAGGATGGTAGAAAATACCTTTCTGAGATGATACTGGCAATTGTTATGTCTTGACTTTTTAATAGAAACACCAGTATTTTCAGTAAACACTTACATTTATGTTTATATATATGCATACTTTATATATGATTTTAAATGTTGTCACTGCCTGTAAACTGGAAGTTAATTCAGGATGCTTCTTCACAGGTGCAGCTTATGGTAACTGACAGTGAACTGTCTGATCAGTTTTCACTGGACACTGTTGGAAGTCATGGTTCCGTGAAATGCAAGAGTCATAAAAAGGAATATCAAGTGAGTTAAATTTATTTTTCAATTTCATTACTTTCAGGAGATATGAGCAAGGTAAGAAAATAGCAGCGTACTTCTAACAATGTCTTTCTGTTCACAGGTTGGTGTCACCATACACAGCAGCAGTTTTAATATTACTAGAATTGTAACTTTCACTCCGTTTTTTATGATCTCAAACAGAAGCAAATACACTTTGGAAGTAGCTGAAGAAGGCCAGGAAAAGTGGATTCCTATTGTTTTGCAACAGGTAAACTTATAAAGGAAGCTATTCCATGTTGTTTCTCTAAGGAAAAAAAAAAAGATGGTTTGAACATTCACAGGTGGAAAATAGAAGCCATGTGTTCAGTGACAGTGTCTGAACACGTGTTATTTCAATGAATAGTCTGTGTCCTGTTACCTTTTCTCAATGTTTCTTCAGGGCATATTGTAAAGCTGGTTTATGTTGCAAGTGGAATGTTTTCTCTGTTACCTGCATCATAAATAGCATGAGAAAGACACCTGTACTGTTACTATATTATTTCTCTCTGCAATGGCACTGGAAGCCCTGTTTGGTTTTTGCAGTGGTTTGGCTGACCAGGTACATGTCATGCCACTATCATACAGGAAGAAATCTCATGTGGATCAGTTCAGATAGCTCCAAACTGTTCTTCTGGGACTAGTCTCACTGCTGCTTTTAGTGCTTACTGCATCCTTTCTAGAGAGGGATCACTGGTCCCTGGGCTGTGTGGTGTGGAAATCGCTTTTGGGCTTTTGACTGCTGCAGACTAGGCGTGCAGTTTGGTTGTTTGCACTGCAGTATCCCATTAATTACATTTTGCATGTGCTTTGAGGCCATCATGCTTTCCTTGAGGACATGAAGGAAAAGCAACTTCTGTTTGGGGTAGTGGTGGAGCTCTGTGAAGGCTGAAAATGATCCATACTGCCTTCTGGGAAGAGTGAAATCTCTCTCCATCCCTTCCAATAAGTCATGAAAAGAGTATATGCAAAACAGACAGAGTTTAGCATAAACTCTGGAGGCCTTCTCACTTTTCTTTAGCATTATAGATACTCCAAATGGTTACCAAAAATGCTTGTAAACTTAAATACTAACATTAGAAGAATACTTTAAATCAGATTCATAACCATACCAGTTTGTTAGCTTAAACACATGCCCCTTAAGTGTGCATTTTATCTTTAATGATCCTGGAAAAAATACCTTTTAAATACCATTGTTTCAATTTATGAAATCGATACTACTTTGCTTGTTTCTTCTTGCCATTATTCTGTTGTGATTTTTGTTAAGCTGTACACAATGATGTTTGGATCTTCAAGTGTTTAAATCAGTTCAGCTTCTCATAATGCTTATCATTATTTTCAAAAAGGTTTATTTGATTCTACTCAATAATATACTGTTTCCCATAAGCTGACACACTTGTTCTGTTTCCTACTATTATTATCATCACAGAACCACAGAACAATTGGGGTTGGAATAGACCTGTGGAGATCATCTAGTCCAACCGCTCTGCTAAAGCAGGTTCACCCAGAGCTGGTTGCACAGGAAAACATCCAGGCAGGTTTTGAATGTCTACAGAGAAGGAGACTCCACAACCTTTCTGGGCAGCCTGTTCCAGTGCTCTGTCACCCTCAAAGTAATGAAATTTCTTCTCATATTGAGAAGAAACTTCCTGTGTTGCAGTTTGTTCCTACTGCCCCTCATCTTGTCCTTGGACACCACTGAAAGGAATCTGATCCTATCCTCTTGACACCCACCCTGAAGATATTTCTAAGCATAGATGAGATCCACTCCCAGTCTTCTCTTCTTTGGGCTGAACAGACCCAGCTCTCTCAGCCTTTCCTTGGAAAAAAGGTGCTCCTGTCCCCTAATCATCTTTGGAGCTCTTAGAACTGTCGTAAGACTCTGACTCTACATAGTTTTTTAGGTTCTGAACATGCATGATCCCTCATGTATTTTGTTTATAAAGCTCTGAAATGACACTGGTTCATATGTAGTGGCATATGTAGTGACTTCATATTCTGAGAAAATACAGTCAGATTTTATTACTTCTCAGTGTTTTGTGGTTTATATTTGATATAGAGTTATTAGGATAAATTGAATTATTTTACAGGAACTTTTGAAATTTTCTGCAAAAAATATTCTAAGGCAATAGTTTTGAAAGTTCAAATACGTTGCTACATTTATTATCTGCAGTTTTCCTGTGGCTGTTTTATTGATATGCTTACAGAATTTTCTAGCATGTCCCACAAATGTAATTGTTTCTCAGGTGTTCCATAATTGTATTAATTGATCTCCTTTCAGTTATCAACTATCAAGGGAAGACTTGCAGATTTTAGAATTGCTCCTAATATCTTTTGAAAGATTAGATATGTCACTTTATCAAATGGAGTAATAGAGCTCAACAGAGGAATCCATATCCCCTCCTAAATTGTTCCAAACTTCACTCCAAAAATTGTTTGCCTTTCCACATTCTGTTGATAATTTCTCTTTTGATAAGCAGTATCTAAAAATCTGAGTTATGACAATTAAGTCTGCCAAGGTTATTCATTTGTAATCCAGTTGCTCAATACAGTATGTTTCTTATCTCTTCTAAATCTAGGTAGAGTCCAGACAGTATTGATCTATCTTTGGGCGTGCAGGATAGATTTCCAGAAACAAGTTTCCATCTGATCCTGTTCTTGAGATATAGAACTCTGCTATCCAGCTTACCTAGATTTTTTGTAATTAATGCCTGTAATTTTTTTGGTACTTCTCACTTTGGTCTTTTATGTTAGGTAGCTCTTAAAAAAATACAGCAAGCTTTTTGAAATGTTAATTCATATCTCAACTTGCTCTCCTCTCTCCCATTCTGTGTTTGTCATTTTAAGTTAAGCAGAGTCTTTCCTGCTGCTTTTTTATCTGCTCTTCTTTCCTAGTGACAGCCTGTCGTCTTGGGGAAAAAAAAAAAATCCTTGTGTGGAACCTGTCTCCTCTTGGACATGTTCTCTGGAATGCAGTCAATCTATATAAAACTTTATTTTCTGTTTTTAGAAAAATCCGTTGTTCTTCAAAGGTTGTAATAAAAATTGTTGGTCAGTGATTAGTATGAAATGGCTTGCCAAGGACAATCCTTCAAAGTAGGTATAGCGCAAGACAGCTAACCAATGTATATCCTTAGAGAAACAAAGAAAGGAAGAAAGGCAACATTGCTGAAGGGTGTGCAGAAGACCACTTCTAAATATAAATCAAAGGTCCTATTATGGAACAGAGATTGATGTATAAATATAATAGCTAGTGACAAATTTTGCAAGTCTGTGACAAAACACTGGGAAACACCTTCATTTTACTTTTCAATTCTCTGTTGTTCAGTCTGTTACTTCTTGTTTAGCCAATCTTTTAAAATTATTTTGGCTTTGATTTCAAACTTCTGTTTACTGTTGACTGATTCTCCTTGAATTTCCATTGAGCTCTCTTAATTTCCATGTTGAGACTTACTGCATTTTTTGCTGGTTTACAACGCAATTTAAGTTTTCTTTGTCTGTAGGATATGTTGCTATAGATAACATCTTCAGTCTTGCTGTTTAACTATATTTTTTTCCTTTGTCTTCCTGCTTCCTGTGGTGTGAGAAACAATGGGAAAGGGAGCTTAGTGGTATGGTAAGTTGGTGAACTAGTCTTTCACCATTGAAGATTTTAATTCTAGGATTCAGATGCAATTAAATATAAACATCCCATTTCTTAACCTATGTTGGAAAAAGATGCTCCTGATGTTTTGCATGTTGCAGGTGAACAGTTTTGAATACAGGAAAACTAGTCTATCTAGACAGACTTCAGCTCTTGCTGGTTGAGAGTTATTGTCTATCATAGGTTTTTCCTGTGGCAGAACTCTTTTAATTAGTTGGAAACTTTTCATTAGTTACAATTAAAACTTTTGTCTTCCCTGCCTATTGTCTTATCTATATGGTGTGTACGCTATTGAAGAGAGATTGTCTGTGGGATTTTTAAACCCAGAACGGTTATGATTTCAATTGTGGATGTGAATAGTGGAACATGCTCTCCAATTTAGCTCCCTAATGCTTCATATATTATTTCTACGTATTATATACCTACAGATATGCATGGTTATATATGTGTGTGTATATATATATAATGTATTTTAAAAGAATAGCTAGTAAGCTGATGTCCTGTATACTCAAGTTACTATGGGATGTATTTATGCTGATATCCCTTTTTTTCATTGATTGTCACTGTCAGATGGACCTGTAATTTATACTTGTTTGACAAGAGGTCTGTTAATGGAAGAATGGCTTTGTCTTTTTTTTTTCCATTTTGCCCTCCGTTTGCTCCTCCATTTCCCATTTTCTTTTGTAACGAGCTTGGCCATTTCTGTGTTGTAACCATGCTCAGCTTTACATTCTGGATTTCTTTTACATTATCCATTTTATATCTATTTATTTATGTGCATATGAAGTCTTAAGGTTTTCACTTTTAGCTCCTTAACTCCTCAGTTTCCTCACTGTAGTCTGAATAATTTCTGACTTCCTTGTAATTTATTGTGGTCAGGTAAGTAGTTACTTTTAAGTTTCTTAATAGAGTTTCTGATCTAACTCACTACACTTTTTGGTAGAATTTGAGTAGATCAACTTTGGGCTAAAGCAAATACCATTTAATATCTAGCTTATCTCACTTGAAAATATCTGATTTTATTTTTCTAGTGCATTCCCTTTTGGCCTGAAAGTGATGCCAACAAACTTCTTGTTAGAGTTGAAAATTCTAATCTCCCACCAAAGAAAATAAATTTTGATAAGCAAGAAAACTGTCTGCTACTGCATTTGGACAACAAGGTAAATGGTTGCCTTCAGAAAATAGGTAGAAAAAAATGTAAATAACTTTGATTTCTGTTCTCAAAACTTTCTGTCTTCCCATACAATGAAGTATTGAAAAATCTTAGCTGGGGAAAAGATTATATATATGCAAGTGTATTATTGTCATTCTCATTGTACACACAGATATAAGTAGGTGTTTTGTTTTAAGCGCTTCTCTGCAAAGGAGATCTATGGAAGATAAAACATAGATTGTTTTGCTAATGTTCTCTGGCTGAGGCTGAGAAGTATTTACATTAGTTCTAAAGTAACACTAAGTTACTTTGAAAAGTAACTTTGACTCCACTACATTTACTTCTATGTTACACATAGATTCTCTAGCAGTAGTTTTTAAATTTAAGTGTTTTAATACTAGAATGTTTTGGAGAGCATTAATGAGTATGAATGATTCAAGGAAGATTACTACCAGTCTAAATTTTCACAGTACAGAACTCCTGAGTTTTGATTACAAAGTGCAAAGCCTGTTACCTAGTAGCTGGATCAGGAAAGTATTTTAAAATTATGTTAAAAGAGGTTGCTTGTTTGACTGTTTGAGGGTTTTATCTTATGAGAGTAAAGGTTTTCTGAAATACTTAAATTACATTTTTTTTTTACTATAAATTTATTCCACTGCTATTTACTTTATAATTTTTACATTTTATAGCTTGGAGGAATTACAGTGGATGTAAACCTGACTGAACACTCTACAGTGATTACCTTTTCCAATTACCATGATGGTGCAGCTCCATTTCTGTTGATAAACCATACTAAAGAGGAAATTATTGAGTATGGACAAAGGTATGTAGAAGGAGTTTTAGTGTGAGTGTCTGCATGGAAACAGGTGAACTCTTATTTCATGTATTGTAAGCATGCCTATTTTGAAAAGAAGGCTATTTTTAAAGAAATGGCTGTAAGAAATCTGTTTTATAAATTGAAGGAATTATGGTTAACAGAGCAAGTTTAGATGGTGACAGGTGCCTGTTTCTACAAGTAAAAAAGCTGTTTTGTGGTCTCTCTTTATATGAACTTTGTGGATTTGCCCTCTACATTCCTTTGTATTTGTGGAGAGGCAAAGGATGTGCTTGGCTTTTCTGGAGTAGTGTAGGTGCTAACTGTGCAGAATAATTAACAAATGACTTGTATCAGATTTGATACTTGTACTGTTTTATCACATTTAGTTGAGATTCAGTTGAAAGAATAGGTTAAACAGTTATGTGAGAGATGAGGGAGCAGACTGAAAAATGGATAGGTAGTTACATAAATTTTGTGAAGCCAGACCGAAACTAAGATTATTTTAACATATACGAATTATCTACAATCAGTGAAAATTTTGTTCTGCATCTGCATGCAACTACACTGGTTCTGTTCTGAAGCTGGAATGTCTTTGTAAGTCTTTTCTACTGTATCCAGATACTGTGCAGTGCTGAAAAGTGTAAACATAGCTACAGCATTCTTGACCTGTTTCTTTTTGAAAGCATAACAGCCTTTACCATTTTTTCCTTTTAGTTAACCAGAGCAGTGTTGTTTAAAGATTTTCACTTGAAAAGTGAAAGCTGCTCGGCAAACTAAGCTTGCAGCTGTATGCTTATGCTTGTCTGAAGAATGCTTGCTTTCGTTTTTATTTGTAAAGATTAGTGATTTTTATCTTTTTAGATGGCTTTTGGGCATTCTTAGTGTAAATTTAATAAGTATGTATGTAACTTGTAATGAACAATGTAGAGTAGGATAGGATAGAATATTTCACTTAGAAGGGACCTACAATGATCACCTAGTTCCAACTGTCTGGCCAATTCAGCACCAAGCAGAAAGTTACAGCATTGTCCAAATGCCTTTAAACAGTGACAGGTGTGGGGCATCATTCTTCTCTCTAGGAAGCCTGTTTCAGTGTTTGACCACCTTCTCCGTAAAAAAAAAAAAACAAAAACAACTGCTTTCTGTTGTCCAGTCTAAACCTCCCCTAGCGCGGCTTTAAACCTTTCCCAAACGAGTATTTAAAAATCTACTGTGTATACTTTATTTTTCAAGTATACATATCTATCTTGAAGTATAAATACTGGTTTTATTATTGTTTTGAGAATTTTTTGGGCGTGTTTTTTCATGCATGTTGTTGCTTTAAGCTTTCCTTTTCATTATTTGAAAAAGTTATTGAAGTATTCTTTTTGAAATGCTAGAATGCAAAAGCCATATAAAATAAAATATTATAAAATATTCATAAATATTCATTGATATTTTAATTTAATGTTACTTTGTTCTAGCTCCATCAGTGAACTGGAAGACTGTCTTCAGCCAAATAAGGCAGTACTGTACACTTGGGCAGACCCAGCAGGATCTAGAAAGTTGAAATGGAAATGTGGAAATCGAACTGAGGAAATTACACCAAAAGAGGTACGGTTATCTAAATCTTCTTTAATGCTGTCTAATTTATTATCCTGATCATCAGTGTATATATGAAATTCCGTATGTAATGAGTATAATCAGCAATCTCATTTATGGGGTTTGAACACAGAACAGTAACAACACTCTGTTTGCTACAGCTTGGCTTGTGCCAATAAGCATTGTCTTCAGTTCAAAAGTGTATGTGTGAGAGCTGCTGTAAAACTTATTGTTTTCCTGGACCTATAAGAATGCTTTCTATTGTTGTTCATGCTGCTAAGACTTTTGCATTTTCTTGTGGGGTAGAATGATGAGTAGAGTTGTAACGACTTTTCCTGTCTTGTTTGTAGGACAAAATGGAAATACTCAGCCTGGATTGTAGAAAAGTGGTCTATTTAGTGTCATTTTTTGAAGGTTTGCAGCGTATTGTCCTAATCACTGAAGATGAGAAGGTATTTAGATTGGCATATGAAAGTGTAAAAGCAGAACTAGCAGAACAAGAAATTGTTCTATCTTTGCAAGATGTTGGAATTTCGTTGGTTAATAATTACACAAAGCAAGAGGTGTCTTACATTGGAATTACGAGGTAACGTATTTTGTGTGCCAACAGTTTATAATGTTTAAGCTCAGATGTTTTCACTAACTGAATTTCATTTTGGGTGCAATGGAAGAAAGTCTAAACGATTGTTTTCCTGTTGTAGTAAGAAATGTTTTTCACTATGTTTTATACTAACATATATGCTTTCTGTATTTGGATGTATGTGTTTTTGCAACACATAATTGTAACTCTGTGTGGCAAACTGCCCAGTACATTGAACAGAAGTATTTCCTGCCCATGTAGTTTTGGGGGTGGTAATAGAGTTTTAACGTGTAAGGACTGCGGGTAGCTTGTGTCAGTGGAATTTTCTCTCTTTGTTACAGAAACAAGTTGCTGAATTGTGTGTTGAAATTTCTGATGTAGTAACAGGTTGTAGTTCTTTTGAGATTGAGAAATGATGGTGACTCCAAGGCTCTAGTACTTTAGGTTTTCTGCTATAAGATTTCAGAGGGAAGCAGAAGAGAAACTACGTAATGCTTAAGAAATATGTACTATCATGTATTCACACAGGAGCTTTTTAGAATGCTCAAGGGACACTTGTGTATCAGTGCTGTAATCTACATGCTTCCATATACTCATAGCTGTGAGGTTGCTAGGTTGAGATTTTTTTTCTCTTGATTAATTCTTAGCACTGCACTGCCAAACAAAAAAAACTTCACATACAGGTAAACTTGATGTATTCACATCTGTCATTCACAAAGAAAATCCCAATGCTTACCCTCACTTGAGAAACTGAGCTCTGATAACTATCTAGGCAGTGGAAACACTCTATTGAAAGTGGTAGCTAATTGCCTAGATTCAAAGTAGTGTTTAGATTTCACCAAATCAGTGGTTTTTGGAAGCAGGTATCCATAGTCGGTAGTCTAACAATGCTTATAATTGGTGTTGTTTTCTTGTTAAAACCCTGAGTTGATTTCAAACTCATGAGAGCTCTGTCTGAGGGTGTGAGATGATTCCTTGGGTACAGTGAAAAAACCCTTGTTATCTGTAATGTTCCCATTTGTGAATGCCTCGTTATAAAAAGAACAGAAAAGGCAGTTTGTATCTTACTTGATGCAGAAAAAAGTTTCATCATGCCATTTCTGAGGTGACAGCACAGTGGGGGAGAAATGGGAGAGAGGGAAAAAAGAAAAGAAAAACTCACAATAATTTCAAGTTGGTACTCTGTTTTATAGCAGTTGTTTTGCTGTTTAGCTTGCCTTTTTTTGGTGGTTCTGCAATTGATGTATCTGAGCACAGATGCAGGTGTATTGGATTAGGGGACTGTGTCTGAAAAGCTATGTGTTTGTGGGCTATAGAGTAACTTGTGGAAATACCCTCCCCCTGGCTAATAGTTTTGGTTTGTGCCCTGTGGTATGCCTTCTGTTTGACTGTAAGGTGAAATCAGACATGTAAGCTTCTCATAGAAGCAGTGGAATTAAGCAGAAAAGAGTCTGGTGCCCATTAAGGGTGATTAATTATTTTGTTGCTTGATTAATAATAAAAATAAGAGACAAAAGAAAATTACTTATTTTGGGATACCATTAAAAAAAACCCTCACATACACAAACAAAATCCAAAAATGAAACAAAGAAAAAACCCAAACCAAACAAAAAAACAAGCAAAAACCAAAAAAACACTGCTAAAAACCAAACACCCAAAAAAAACAACCCCCCACCATAAATCATATATTGGTTTACAACAAAAGAGTGAAGAAACTAGCTATCAAAAGTACAGGTAATTCAGGAGGCATTTCATTTTGACTTGAAGAATTTCTCAATTTTGAGCAAATTCAGGTATGCCAAAATACATACAGGGGTGTATGGAGATTGTAGAATAATGAATGCCAGTGCTGGTGCAGCCGAGCTTTCTGATTAAGTATCCTCAGATAACCATCTTCATCCAAGTGGGGAGTTATACAGATTTGCTGTTCACTTCTCTTTTTGGCATTATATTGAAGAGACTGGCTTTCTACTTAGTACCAAGAAGGCAGTGGGTGATGTGGGTCACTTTTATTTACTGCAGTAGTGCTTTATGATGTGGCTTCTCATTCTGTGAGAGCCATACTATGGTGGGCAAAACTTTTTTTTGAAACAGCTAACCCTTCTTTCTTGCTCCTTTGTTTTGTTTTCAAAGTTCTGATGTGGTTTGGGAGACGAAACCCAAGAAGAAATCGAGATGGAGACCAATGAGTGTTAAGCAGACTGATAAATTAGAGCAAGAATTCAAAGAGTACAGCGAGCTAAGCCCTTCAGAAAATAAGATTGTTGAGTTGGAATCAAATGTTTTGGTAATACTGATAGTTCTCTAATGTTGTTGTTTACAAGTAAATACACAAAAAAAGATAATTTATCGATTTTGCTATCTTTGAAGAAACTTCCAGTGAAAATTTGAGATGATTGATTTGCCTAATCCATTTGAAAACACTAGCTAGAAAAGCAATCTTTGGGAAGAAAAATCCATAGACATTTGAAAGCTTGCTACAGAATTCTTGTTGTTAGCCTCTAACTTAGAAATTGAAGTGTGATATTTTTGCAGGTTATGAGACTAAAGAGGCATAAAACTACTGTAAAAAAGCTTTATATTTGGTTCATTTGTTATACCAGGGAGGTGGTCAGGATGTTAGTTTGGGATTTGTTTGTTTTAGTACTAAACCGTGTATTTTTCAAGTGCCTTATTGTGGGATAATTCAACTGTGTCATTCAACTGCATACTTATGAAAAAATCATTCCAGGAATTATTCTGGAATGTAGAAGCATATTATGATCCAAATGCTGCCGCCCTTGCTACTCATGAGAAATGTGTTGTAGGTAAATGAATATGGTATAGGTAAATGAGCTTTTTTTTCTCAGTCATAGACTCTGGAACGCCATTTATTAAACACTAGTAATCCCCCAAATAATTCGTATTTTGTAGCTTTACTTCTATTAAAATTTATGACAAAAGCTGCAAAGCTTTTACTGCTAAGCTATCTTTAAAATGTTAATGAACAGTGTAAATTGTAAAGTATATTATATAAAACAATCTTTTGAAACACACAGCATACCAAATTTTCTTTGATAATACAATAGGTATGTTTAACCCCTAATGGAATGAACATGAAAATTCAACAACCAAATGAGATTCCTATCAGAAGGAATTATCTGCCAGCTTTAAAAATAGAATACAGTTCATCTGCACATCAGAAGTCTTTCAGAATTCAAATTTACAGGATACAGGTGAGTCTTGTCAAAAAAAAAACCTGTGAGTTATTTGTTAAGAAAAAGTGACTTTTATGGAAACTTGGATTTATTTTTACAATTATTTGGATTTGTTATGTTTTGCATTTAATTATACTCATTGCCTTCTACATCGGTTTTTCTCAGTCTTCAGAAATACTACTTAAATGTTGCTGGGGAAAAAAAAAATAAGCAAAACCAACAACAAAAAACCTAAACAAAATAAAGCACGAGACAACTATGACATGAGACAACATTTACCATTCATCTCCCATGCTTTCGCTTTTGGCTTTTCTTAACACCAACCAAAAAATAAAGTACAGTTAGTTGTCTTGCATATGTTCAAGTTTTTCAAAATAAATCCTTTGCAAAAATTCTGCATAGCATTGATCACCACTAACTTATAAAAGCTTTTATAGACTATTTGGATTGGATTATTTCATTTTGAAAATAGAGGTATTTTGAACCACAACAGCAGGTTTTTTTTTCTGCTTTATAGTTGTTGGAATGCTATAGGTAATGTTCATATTTCCTGTGTGTGTCCTGATTTTAAAATATTTCACTATTGAAAAGCTAATGTGCTGTGCCTTGTCCTGTCCTTACCACTATTAGATACAAAACCAGATTCCTGGAGCCATATTTCCCTTTGTGTTCTATCCTATTAAACCCCCGAAGTCCATCACCTTGGATTCAGGTTTGTTGTTCTAGTTTAACATAATCCTTACTTCTAAAATGACAAGATAGCTTTTTTTTTTTTTTTAATTTTTTTTTTTTTGTACTGAAGTTAACCATGTTACTTTCATCAGATGAGGTCTGTATAAGCTTACTGACTACAGAGAACACGAATACTAATGTTAGAGATAATGAAGCTTTTTTCTCTACACAGAAGATAAACAGAAAGTCATTTAAACAGTTAACAGTTAGAAGAAAACATGATTTCTTTCATCCATTGATACCATACCTTTTAAATAATCTTTCTGGCACACTAATTCAGTGCTCTTGGAGAGCATAATGTGGAAGTTACATATGGATCAAGCTTATAAAAGGCTTTTGGCTGTTGCATTCAGGCGGCAACTAAAACTTAATGCTGACTAATACAGGAGAAGGGCTGCCTGCTGAAAATAGGAAAAGATCGAATTGTTTCTTATCTTGATGGTAATGAATTTGTTGCACCGTTTCTGTATTACTTGCATTTGCAGTTCCAGGGCAGTGAGGATTCACTTTTCATATTTAGTCATCCCATTTTTCCCTAATGCCCCAAATAAATTTTTTTATCTCAATCATGTTTATTTTTTCTTTGCTTGCATGCAATAGATGACCTAGTGACCTATCTGAAAAAAACACAACTAATAAAGAAAGGAATGTGTGCCAATGCCAGTCTAAACTCAAAATTGCTATGTGAGGCACCATGTATAAGCTTTGTAGATGGCAAATTATATTTTGCCTACTTTGTATGCAGCCTTTGAAGTTCTCTGTTCTATGAGCATAGAGCTTAATGTCAATTTATTATGTGATGAATTGCAGTATTCAATTAACTTGTACTGGGAAAAGTCACTTGGAAGACCAGAGTAATCTCAGTAGGGATTTTGGATTGAGACAAAAAATACTGCTTGTAATTTTGTACAGAAGCTACTATGATATGAGGTGTTCATTCTAAATATGATCAATTTAAGGCTAGAGAGCATAAATCTGTGGAATTATTTTTTTTGTTATGTTTTTTCTATCTGCTGTTGGAAAATCTTATTCCATGACTAGGGAAATTATTAAAGTCTAAGATTATATCAATATTTGTTTGCTTTTAAAAGAAAATGTTACATTTTCAGAGATCAGTGAAATAGAATTTTGAAGTTCTATTTCATTGTTGTTTTCCTGTTCCTTTCTATTCCTGTTTTTTTTTCCCTGACTTAGTTGTTTGCCAGTCATATCCATTATGTAATCCTGTTTTACAGGATTGAGAAAATCCTGAACATATGTGACATTTTAATTTTAAAAAATAAGGGTATATATGTCATGAAAATCTGTGCTGATCTCTTTTTATTTACAACTTGATAGCACCAAAACCATTTACCGATGTCAGTATTGTCATGAGAACTGCAGGACACTCACAAATATCTCATATTAAGTAAGTATTTTTGACATGTTCCTTCTCTTTTGCTATTGATTATGTTTAAGCAAGCTTTAAAACTAAAGTTATTGTAGGGGCAAACATAATGCAGGATAATTTTACACCAGCTCATTCTTGGAAAGGTCAGAGCACTTAAAGAGAGATGAAAGCTCAGCCCCCTTTATTATCCATGTAATTGCGGAGTACAGCAAGGATTAAGTGTCTTTTTAATGCAGATTCTTAGTCTTTTGTAATTTAAAAAAACCTCTATATTTAACAGTGCTATATACAGTTTTAAATACTGCTACTCGATTAAAATAGTTCTTGTTAGAGGAAACATGTTTATCTCACACAACTATGGGAAGACCTCTTTTCACCAGTAGTGGTGAATCCCTCAAAAAAAAAAAAAAAGTATTTGAAGTCAATATGTAAGTGGACTAAATACCCCAGATTAAATTTTATGTGTTACACATTTTCATAAAATACCTTAATAATTGTGTTTCTTTTTCATGTGCAGGTATTTCAAGGTCCTGATTCAAGAGATGGATCTCAGATTAGATCTTGGTTTTCTGTATGCACTGGTTGAATTCTTCACACAGGCTGATGTGCTGAGTGACCAAGAGGTAGAAACTTTTTGTTGTTTAAAGATTAATAGATTTTAAGTTGTAATTATTCATCTTGTATTTTAAAAAAGAAAAAGGAAAAGAAAAAGAAAAAAAAAACACAAATGAAAACAGCAATAACAAACCATAACAATCTGGACTTCTGTGTCCGTAACACTGGTTAACTGCTGTGTCTGCAACTAATCTGAAGCTGGGAGGGTTTTAAGAGTTACCATTGCCCGCGGCAAACAGTAAACTCTTTCCTTTATCCTCATCTTGCATCCTATGCAAAGAAGGCTGCAAAACCTTCAGAAAAGAATGACATTAATGCTGTTGTAAATTCTCTGGTCTGACTAATGCCTGATGGATCAGTTAATTAAGAAGCCAAGACAGAAAGGAAGTTAAAGTAATACTAGTTGCCTTAGTGCAGCTTATTTAAAAAATAAAAATAAATCTAGGAAAATCTTGGCTGGGAAATCACCGAAACTTGCCTTTCCACGAGAGCAAGAGAATGTAAAAGGAATGGAGAGAGAGCCTAATTAGAAAGTGAAAGTGTTTTTGGTAATTTTGTGCAAAAGTATAAAATTTGAAGATGATGTAGTTGACATGGTGATACTAAGTGGAGGGGGAAGGGCAGTGGGATGGAATTGAATTACTGTGCAGGGAGAATGAGAGGAGTTGGTGCAAAGGACCAGTAGAAATAAAATATAGTAGTATGAAGTACAAGGTGTTCTGCTTGGGAAATAATAGTGAAAACTTCAGATACAACCATAAAGCAACAGAGGAGACAGAGTTTCTTGGATTTGCCAAAGAAAACAAACAAAATAAAATGTGATAATCTTTATAGATATGATGCAGTTCTGATGTATATTGGGTATTCTCTTCTTGTTAAGAGTAATGGAATTTGAATGTCAGTACACAACTAACCGATAAGAAATTGTTTAGATGAAAGTTTACTGGTTTTGTCGTTATCTCAAAAATTCCGCTAGTGAAAAATGAACCAGAAATATTTTCATAAAAGTTCTGCCTGGATGGTGAGAGGAAAAAGTCCTTTTTGATAATGCAGTAAAACGTATTGTCTTACTGTGGCAAGTGAATGCTGTGCTGGAAAGGCAGCTTACTTTGCTTTTGTTTCCCCGTATCTATACATCAGAAATTAAAGAAGTGTTACTACTGGGGTTTATACTAAAATAAGCAGAAAATATTTAAAATTTGCTCCATTGTAAACATACATTGAAAATTAGAAGGAAGTGTGGAACAAGGGAATTAATTCCTGGAATAACATTTCAAGCAAGATAGGGGTTTTGTTAGCATTTCCAAGTTTAGAACAGAATAAATTCATGTAAAACTTGTCCACTATGGGTTGTAGTTCAATACGTTATTTTCATCTTAGTAAATTCGCTACTCTTGCGTGGTATAATGTATTAAATATAACCTCAGTTTCCTACTTATATTTCTTAATCATATGGCGTTATTTGTTTTGAATTTGAAAAAGAAGATCCTGGTTTTGGTGAATTATTTGTAGCTTGTTTTCTGGCGTGTGATAAAGGAAAACTAAATGTACTTTCCAGTTCACACAACACTTAAGTGGTTACCTTGAGTTTGGGGTTGTCAGGCACTAGTTGGTTCTTCCTAGTCATGTCTGTCTTTGCTGTAATTTGAAGCCTGTGGATTCTTTGCAGAGTTCTGGTGGCACCACAGTTTTGTGAAATCTCACAAAACATATTAATTGCTTGTTGACTAAGGAACTCTTGTTTCTTGGTGGTAATGTAAATTTTAAATAAATTTTACCTTAAAGAATGAGATCCTCTCTGAGAGTCACCTTTTTCCAAATCAGGACCTAGGCATGTATTTCTATAATATATAGTCTTTTTATATTATAAACTCTTGAAGCAAAACTTAGTAATGCAATTTTTTTTGAAGGCTGGATGAGTCCAATTTTGTTAAGTGTCATCAGCGTAATTAAACATCTCTAAAAATATAAATAGTAAGAATGAGCAGCCTCATTAAGGTGTATGAAATATAAGGAAATTTGAAGGATTCCTTAAACAAAGCAGAGATTTAATAAACATTAATAATGTTACTTTAGAATTGTTTCAGAAATGTCACTGTATTTTCATGTGCAGGAATATGTAGTCTAAACTAGTCACTCCCAGCAGTGTATTAGGGCATAGACTCTGTTACATCTGTTTGTGCCAGGTGTATCTGTGAATTCTAGATAATTGTGGTAGTTTGAAGAATTATGTTAATTTTCAATACATGGTTGTGTAGTGGAAAAAATACATTGTTGTATTTTATTCTCCCTTCGCCTCCCAGTCAAAAGATGAATCATTTGAGACCAGCATTAGGAGCTGAATGCAGAGATTAGAGGAGACCTTCTTCTACACTTGCATTTTTAGTGGAATTGCGGGGCATGATTTTAGGATTTGACCCCTGCTTGAAATCTAGTGCCTTGACTGTTTGGCTTGTTTAATTAGCAAGGTGATAGCTGGGTTTACTGCTCTAAAAGGACTTCTCACATTATTTTCAGTTACAACTTCTGTTTGTTTCGCTGGTTAGGTCTTTTCTGACTATGGCTTTAGAATTGTTATGATTTAAAAATCTTAAAATGTTTTTTGTAGTTAGCCAATTCTTCCACAGCTTTTGCAAAGGAACTCTCTTTTGAAGGAGAAAAGGGCTAGATGGAGGTTTTCTCAGAGTATGTAAAAGTGTAGTTTCTATGTAACAGAAAATAGTCTTTTGTGTAGTTTTTTGTATTTAAAATCTATGCGCTATGTGTTCAAAAGGGTGTGTATATATATATATATATATATATATATATATGCCCTTTGTTTGACACAGGTAAATGTTGTCCAGACTTTACTTGAAAATATTTGGTATTTGAACTTTCATATATTTTATTTATTTGTTTGTTTCTTTGTTTTTACTATGAAATACATGTATGGTGGATTGTTTTTTATACCTACATTTCCTCCTCTTCATACAAAAAAAAAGGCAGTAAATAAAATCTAGTTAAAAGTCCTCTAAAATGCCAAGTTCTTAATTAAAAAAATAAGATTAGTAGAGTGTAAGTAGTATTAGTCAATGTATTGGATCTCAGTGATAAATCATGATAGTTTTACACACTCTAAATTTTAAATTAATGTTTTTTTGAAAATGCATTTACAGCTAGAACTTTTCAAAAAGGATGTGGAATCTCTTCAAGAAGAACTGATGAGTGTGTCATCAATGGATACATCACAAATCAGCTTGTATGAATACTTTCACATCTCTCCAATTAAGGTATACGTTTTTTACAGTACGGCTTGTGTTTGCTTTCAAAATGAAGGATTTTTGTCTCATGAAGGATAGTGCACACTGGAAATGAAGAAGCATAGAGGTGATCAAAAATAGAATGAAAATGTCCTCGAAAAGTGCTTTCGCTGTTGCCAGTAACTTATGGGGTTCACATAAATATTTGTTGAATATTTGCATTAAAAGTTCATTATTTCATTCCTATCCATGACTTCCTTCATATACAGTAATCTTCTTTTTATTATTTAAGAGATCCTTTCAACATGCTATAGGTTGTGTGCAGACAGTGTGGTGCAGATTGGGGAATGATGTAGTTTCTAAAAAACATATCAAACAATGACATTTTCTGCTTTATTGTTACTCTCTGGAAAAGCAGTTTTTGTTTTTTGACTCCAGTATAGAGCCCTTCAAGCAATTTTCCTGAACGTTTTTCTGTTTTGAGACTGTCACCTTAATTTCTGTGAAACAAATGCTTTGGTTAATTCAAGTCTAGAGAGGTGGAGTTTTTCTTGTATACCTTTTCCAGTATTTATTTAGCACCTCTAAAACTTGCGTTAATAATTATTTGTTTTCAGGCTTTTGTTTCTCATTCTTGCTTGGATGCCATGCTACGTTATTTTGTCTGCTTTGATTATTTGATTATTTGATATTAGTTATAGAAACAAAAAATTTGGAAACAAGCTAATAACCTAAATTATAGCTAAAATATTTTGGAGTCCTTGTCTGAAAACATGCAGAAGCAATTTCAAGTTCATGTTTTCTCAAAGGTAGTTTCAATTATTCTGTTTGACTTTGAATGTCACTGTCTTTTTTATTGCACTATGTGGTGTATTTATGTTCTGTGTTTTGAAATCAGTCAGGTTTCATACAGGATTAGAAATGTCTTAATTTGTAAATCATCTAAAAGATTATAAAGATAGAAATACAATACTTGTAATAACCAACCATGTTATTTCCCAATCTTGTTTTTATCCTTTAGTTACACTTAAGCTTTTCACTCAGCACGGGTGGAGAAGATAGTAACAAAGAAGAAAGAAAGAATGAATTGATACCACTTCAGTCCTTGAATCTCCTGCTGAAGAGCATAGGGGCCACCCTCACAGACGTACAAGATGTTGTCTTTAAGTAGGTTAAAAATATGATTGTAAGGATTACTTCCAAAAGTTAACCCAATATTAGATATGTTACATTTTTTTTTATCTGTGTAATAAGGACTTACTTTTTATGTTTTGTAGGTTGGCATTCTTTGAACTCAGCTATCACTTCTGTACTACACAACAGCTTCAATCAGCTGTTGTAAGGCATTATTCAAAACAGGTTAGAATACATAAATTTCAATATTTCAGTATATTTTTATTTTGAAAGCACGACTGTGTGCCCTGGCTCTTGAAAACAAATAAAATTACTTTCAGCCTTGTATGTTCGTACACAGGTTAAATACATAAAGACATACAAAACAGTTTTTAGTTTGTTGGATTCTATTGCCTTTATTTTGGGAGCAAGTACTGTTTTCTAAATTATGACTTGAGGAAAAGTGGCACGGATAACAAAGCAACTTGCTGGAAGTGATAGTGGAAGGAAACACAATGCAGCTCTGACAGAAGAATCGGCATCAAACTATTGATGCTTTTTCTTGGGCATTAGCAATATATGAATTATGTTCCCTTTTTGGCCTTTGTATACTGTTCAGGTCATGTCATCCAGAGGAGAGAATCCAGCAGACACACTTTTGCATGAAAGAATAAGTCCTCTTCATCCATCATTAATAAGGGATTCTTTGGACATATCAATTCGGTGCTCTGTCTGTCTTTAAAGGAGAGAAAAACCAAACATGGTTTTAATTGGGGAACGAGTTATCTGTTGTTCTCTGTTCCTTCCTTTTCCCAGAGGGAAAACTTGAAATCTCCTGTGAGCCACTCAACTTTTGTTTTAAAATCAAATTACCTTTCATGTAGTTGTAACATTTTGCAGTGACAATGAACAAAAGTTTCTCAGCATATGCAAAGAGAGCAAATTTTGCCTTGTAGTATAAAAGAAATGTAGGTAATGTTTTTGCTTTGTAAAATCTCAAGACCATTAATGTCAGTTATTGGTGAAATGCTCATAAGAAGTTTTGTTTATTTGGCTGACAATATGCTTTACTCACTATAAGATCCTTTTTAATACAACTACTCTTCCAAATAATTTTGAATTTTTTATATTAAACTCATGTTACTTTCACCTTTTTTTTTTTTTTCCTGACCTAGTTATACTACACTGTTTGCCTTTGGTTTAGTGCAATTTCTGAAATATTTTTACCAATAACTGCTTTTATTTTAGGCTATTAAACAGATGTATGTTCTTATTCTTGGCCTTGATGTCTTGGGTAATCCATTTGGTTTCATAAGAGGCTTGTCTGAAGGTGTAGAGGCATTCTTCTATGAACCTTACCAGGTAAAAATCTTTGCTACCTCCTTGTAAAATGTAGCACAGGTAGATAGATATGAATTGTGTTGAAAATGGGGATATATTAATACCTTTTTTTGGTTTTAACTTTCCATTTAGAATTGAAAATTTAAAGTGAAAGTGCTAGGAAAGGTTACTGGAAACTTCAAGCGAGATAAAAAGGAGAGAGTAATCCATTTAATTTAATTTGCAAAAGACTATTCCTTATGGTTCTTATTTTAAAACATTTTTTTTCTTTTTTCCCCATTTGCCTTTAAAATAAACAGACTTCAGGGAATTATTATTTTAAAATAGTCTTAATTTCTCTCACAGGTCCTCTTGTGGGCACTTTCGCACTTTCTCACTCAGTCACGTACTCCTGTTCTCTTAGATATATATAAATTCCAATAACAATTTGAGATTTTAAAATATGGGATGCATACTATTTGAAGCTTAACAAAAGCACCTTAAACACCTTTTTTTTTTTTTTTCTTAGGGAGCCATCCAGGGTCCTGAAGAATTTATAGAAGGAATGGCACTGGGACTTAAAGCACTAGTAGGAGGAGCTGTTGGTAAGTTTCAGCGTTGTCACGGTGTTAAAAGTAATAGTAAGCAATACAGGTGAGTATTTGTAAATTGCATTGGCATTTTACTTTGTTTTATTTTCCAATAGGTGGATTAGCTGGTGCTGCATCGAGAATCACTGGTGCTATGGCAAAAGGAGTAGCTGCAATAACTATGGATGAGGATTACCAGCAGAAAAGGAGAGAAGCCATGAATAAACAGCCCACTGGTCTGAGAGAGGGTATCACTCGTGGTGGAAAAGGATTAGTTTCTGTAAGGAGAAAAAAAATATTCTAAGACTAATGGATTTTATGCAGGCAACAGTAACAAATAGAGACGCTGCTGTAGTCACCAGAGTTGTTACTTGTTCTTTTAATTCTGATTTTGCAAATATGTGGCCACGATGGAGTTATAATTTTAAAGAAAAATTTACGAGGGTAGAAGAGGAGAAGGGAACGATGAAGTCAGTGCCCCTAGTTCTGTTAACTTGTAGTGAATTTTAGAATAGTTCAGCGCATGTGCTTTGAGGCTATTCACCAAAGAAGTAGTAAGAAAAATGTAAAAAATGAAAAATATAACCTGAAAGCATATTTATAATGTCTTTGTTTTTCTTTGTAGGGTTTTGTCAGTGGAATAACAGGAATAGTTACCAAACCAATAAGAGGTAAGTTTAGGGCGTCTGATTAATTTGCTATTCATATGATAGTAAATTTTTGATATTTGATGAGAACTTATAAATCTCAGTTATAAAACATTCTATAAAGATTTTATATTCCTACTGACTTTTAGTTTAAAAGTTGTTTACATGAACTTTGTGTGGAGGAGAGTATGCAGTTGCATGCCAAATAAGATTTGTAATTTAATGGTAATTATGTTTCCTAAGATTGTAAGAAAAACTCAGTGTTTTATAATGATTTGTTGCACTTAATCCCTTTAGGAGCTCAGAAAGAAGGAGCAGCTGGTTTTTTCAAAGGTGTTGGAAAAGGCTTAGTGGGAGCAGTAGCTAGACCTACTGGAGGAATCATAGACATGGCAAGCAGCACATTTCAGGGTATTAAAAAGTAAGTAAAATCAATATGAAGAATGACATATGGCATGAAACAGACAATAGCAGTAGCACATTGTGTCTTTGTGTCACTTCTGTGTTAATGTTTCTGGATCTCTCAACTTTGTCATTAATACAGATGAGCCAGAAAAAAATCTTATCCATATTATTTATATAAAAATAGGTGTATTTTTTAAAAATACACAGTTGATAGCATTTGAAAAACACAGCATCAGATCCTGGATATTTCTAGCATTACCAAAGAAACTAGTTTAAAAGCCTCAGTGATCAGACTTCCTTCAATTGCTGATTTTTTCTATTTACACCAAATAATACAGGAACAAAGGACTTCTCAGCAGCATGCAAAGTTACTGTTTATTATTACTGCTATATGAGATGAGTCCCAAGACTACAAGGTCATGTCAGGATCTGTCCTGGTTGTCCAAACTGAGAACTGTGTTAAGACTCACTTTAAGAAACCTGTTGCTGTAGATGGTCTTGCACTGTAATGTGTAAAGAAGTAGGATAAAGTGTTTTGAGGGGACATTTGGCAGCTTCTTCTGAATACAGATGTTTAATGTCCCTATTCTTTTTAGTGAGCTGGACCACTTTTTCTGCCTTAAGATTGCCAGTCTCTTCTGTTTTTCTGCTTTAAATTCTTTAGCAGAGAAATGCAAGAAAAATATCAGAGCAGGAGTTCCCTACGGCACAGATGTGTTTGATTTTGAAATTTTGAATTGCAATACTTAGACACTAAGAATTGCAGGTGTGTGCTGCCCTGTGCCATCTAATTTTCTAATAATCATTCTCTGAAATAGATTTCTGGGTAAAATCTGCTAGTGTTTCGTAGATTTTCATAGATACTCACTGTGTATTCATATGCAAAAGTAAGTAGACAACAACACTTGCTGTTCCAGTACTTGAATTTGATTTGTATTTGAAATTATTTAGAGCCTTTGTTAAATATTATAGCTGAGTAGAGATATTGACACATACCTTAAATTTGCTGCTTTATTGTCAGAGTTGCAGATTCATCAGAAGATGTGATAAGCCTGCGCCCACCCCGCTTCTTTGGTGAAGATGGAGTTATTAGACCTTACAGATTAAGAGATGGAACTGGAAGTCAAATGTTACAGGTGAAGAAAAGATAATTTGACACTCATTCTATCTCATCATACATTTAACTAAATATTTTACAGAATTTCTAATTTAAGAAAGTTAAGAAATTTCATTTAATTTCTTAGGTTTATGACCACTTTGGTCTTTTAGTTTCTGTAATAAACCTTTTGAGAAAGACCCTATAATTTATACTAGTATATCTGTAGAAGTTTGTGCAAGATATAGAGCATTTTGAAAGAAGAAAAAGTTTTATAAGTGTAATTAAAAAGCTTTATGTTTTTAAATTTTAGTTTATATAAACAGTGATGATAAGCCCAAAGATATTTTTTTAGTAATTTTATAATACACATTTTAAACAGTGACATTTTAATCTCAATTTTATATAAAACAACATTTCAAACTCAAAATAACTGTATTTATGTCATACTTCAGCCATTGATAGAACATAAACAGTTTTGAAGTGGAATACTGTTTGCAGGAAGAACATGCTGAGCAGCAGCTTTTCTTTCATAATTCAGCTGCCATTTAAGCAAATTTGACTCAGCTACCAAAGTGTAAATAATTTCAACTGTCATGCAGCTTACGAAGTTTCTATTTTTCTCTGTTATTAGTAAAACCGCAATTTAGAAATATTCAAATATAAGAAATAAAGTAGTGATTAGTGATCGCATGAATGAAAACAGAATTTTTAAAATACACATTGAAGGATTCACAGTGTGCCAGTGAAATGTTAGAGAAGTCATACAGAAATAACCTTTTTGGAGAAGCAGATAAGAATGAAATAGCCTTAGGAGAGGATTTTTAGTCTAAGAATTGCCATAGCATTTTCTTTCATGTTGATCTCCAATTTGGTTGTTTCTGTTTCTTCTGCATTTCATTTGTGTGTCTTTGGTTTTCTGGTCGAAGAGAATTGTCCTATTTGGGTCACCTCAGCTATGTTTGCTGTACCATTGTCTGGTGATGTAGTTCAGCAGACTGTGAAGGTTCTTTGATTAAAAATTGGTACGCCTCTCCCTTTCTTGTAATGAGATAGCTTTAACTTGTCCTCTCCAATTTGAAGCTAGTGTTATAAGGCAGTATTAACTAATGCATAGTTAGAAGCTACTACTGATGAACGACATAAACTTACTTGCTAATACCACTTTTTTTTTAGTAAGAAAATTAATCCCAAAATATCCTGCTTACTGCTTTAAGTGTACCAATAAAACAAATGCTAGCAAACCAACAGTGTCAGCTGTGATGTGCAGACTTCTCTGATGGCTTTGCATCACTTTTGCTTCTTAAATTTGTACATGCTTGCATTTTTTTTTCTGAGAAACCTTTATAAATTACTGTAATTTAACAGCTAGTTGTAACTTTTCTCTTTTGTGTAGTTGAGTACAGTACCACCATTATGCAACTTTTAAAAGCATAAAGGCTTTGCCTTGTATAATACCTGTCATATTTTGTTGTGGCACCCACCATTTGAAAGTAGCTAAAGTTGTTCCTTGTTAGTTTTCACTACTGATGATTCCAAGGCAGAACCAGTCTTGAAGAAATGTTTTGAAAGCTGCGAACGGGGTTGTAATTCTCCTTGTAGACAGTCAAATCAGAAAATAATGAATTGTGTAGGGTTTTTTCCCAGACATTAATTACTGATACAGTATGTTTGATGTCTTAATCTTATTTACCTTCAAGTGTACTAGTGTTTTTGGTTCTCAGTGTTTCTGGTTCTAGAGATATTTCTTTGTTTTCCATGAAACTCAGTGTATTACATATCCCCTCTCTGAAGCAGTTAGAATATCACATTTTTTTCTTATGGGGAAAAGAGATTATTCTTCCCTTTCGTATTCTTTCTGTGCATACAGGTCTGGTGACTGGCCCCACTGCAGTCACTGTCATAGGATTTTCAACAGATTACTGGATTAGATTGGAATAAAACTTCCTTTAGTGATTTAGTGATTGTATAAGCTGATTAAAGGAATAGGATATGGGTGATTTCATGTGCTCATATTGTGTCCTAAGCTAGGATGTCACTTCAGAATTTCTTTGTTTTCTGGGGGTTTATTTTGCTTATAGTTAACAAATTGCCAGACAAACTAACACTTCTAAACTAATACTTCTGCTTTCTTCTTCCCTTACCATGCTTTCAGAAAAGACAGGCCTACAGGGAATGGACTAAGACTCAAAGTAGTAGTGATGATGATGACAGTTAGCATAATACGGACTGTAACAGATACACGTGGCCTTTGTCACGTTTATTTGACCTTTAAGTATTAAATGTTGCTGCTATGACTCCCATTGAGAAATTGGGGTTGTCTGATACTAAATACTCACTTTTAAAACTGTGCAAAAACATGTGGGGATATAAACTGTGTGATGATGAGTGGCAGGCTCAAAGTATATTAAAAAATAGTCTTATAGTTAAAACTGGATATTAGTTGAAAACAGTATTGAATAATATGAACAAATAATAATACCATGACTTAGAGTTTATTTCCAAATATGTTTCTATCGAGTGTATTTAATGTTATAAATGTGTAAACTGCATTTACGTAAGTGTTTCACAGGTTGTATTTATAATTTGCAAGATGGAATGCTTTTAAATGTCTTTAGTAAAACTTTACTGAGTTGTACAGTCATTATTGATGTTAAAATGCTGTTTGACTGTTTTATTTCATATTTCAAAAGTATTTTGTCTGCTTTTCTTTTTAACAATAAACACGTCTAAAGCTTATCTAAACCGGATTCATTTGTTCTGTTCCAACATTACTGCTTATATTCCCTGGACCTAGGTTATGTAAAAATACTAAATGGCTTATAAAAGTATTTTGAAGATAAAATACATATATTTTGAAAGGAACGTTTAACATAAATCTTTATTTTTTCATTTATAATTTGTTTTACCATGATCTTAAGTACTTCTTTTGTGTATCCATTAGAATCCTTCGATGTGTGGAATAATGGTTTATTTAGTTATTTTTTATTGTACCCATAAATGATTTGATTCTTAAATCAGTATTTTATTGCTTTCGTAGCAACAAGAAAAACTAAAAAATTCCACCTCAGAACTAAGCACTATGTGAAATCACAGACAGATCTCCCAGATAAAAGAGAGGACTAACTCAGGAGCCTTTTTTAGCTGAAACTACTGGTGCTTAAGACTGCCACAAATCATGTATTGCTACTTATTTTAGAATACTGTCATCTCAAAAGGATGTCTTGCCGATATAGTTGAAAGACTCTATTGCAGTGTGTTACTGACTGAAACAACATGGGGAGGATTTTGAATATTTTGGATACAAATAGATCTCAGGTATTTCTTTGAAGAATTAAGTTATTTTTCTCTTCAGTCCTGAAAACAAAGACACGTCATGCCTAAAAGTTGATGAAGTTGTTAGGAGAACTTCATGGAAAGGTTACTGCTGCATTCCATTAACATTACTGGGGTTTGGGAACTTTGTTACCTGGCATTTTCTTTATTTCTTTTGGCTTTTTAGTGCGATTTCTTTTTTCCTATAAAATTTTGGGGTTTTTTTGTAATGACCTGTCATACAAGACAATGCATGTCAATTTTAAAACAAAACATATTTTTCCTCATTCTAAAACAGTTTTAGAAAGTAATGTCATTAATTTTTAATGAGAAAGCATTGCTGCAAAAAGAATAATTTGATTTTTAGAAATAATATGTTTTTTCTACCGAATTGACCTAACTTTTTAGGTTTAACTTGTAGTTCTACTAATCATTACAGAATGTGGAAGTAAAATTTAGGATGAATGGTAGTACTTTTGGGTCAGGTATGACTAATTCCTAATTCAAGTTCCATTGCAATATAACTATAAAGAGTTCTTTCTTTACTCAGTAGATTGAAAGGTTGTAGAATGATAACTTTAAAAAAAAAAAAAAACAACATTGTGAGTATCATTGGCAAATATAATTACCTAACTTTAATTTTTTTTTTCTTTCATGAAGTATAGTTCTATTTTTGAAGTTTTTATATTAATTTAAAATGTAGTCATTTTATATTCTATTTGTTTCTGTCTTGAGTCTATCTTCCTGTGAACATACCTTGGGCAAAGAAATAATTTGGATTTAGGATAACAAAAAAAAAAAAATCACGTGGGATATTAGGATGCCAAAACCTGTGAAAAGCATAATAGCTAAGTAGCTGAAACTAGTGCCCTTTAAAGCACCAAAAATGCAAAAAAAAAATAATAATTTGGCAATTCTTTCTTTAGGTATTTTAAGTATCAAAAAACCACAAACCATCTTTTCAAATGCACTTTTTTGTTGTTCTTCAGTTTAATGTGTTTTAATAGTTTAACTTTTAGCTGCACTTTTTTTTTCCACACTTTTTCATGGCTGAATTGCAAGTCCATTACTACAGCTGAAAAGTCCAGAACTAAGTGCCATCCTTTCAGCTCAGGTTGCCAAGTGTTTTGCTATCAGCTACAGAACAAGTTGATGATTCATCTTTTCCTAGGTCTTTAGTTTTACTCTCTTGGTGACTTGTGTGATGGTTACTTGAATTTATATGCTTCCTCCTTGGTGAGGTGAACAATTGGCTGTGCTCTTTGTCTTTGATGATGTCCAGTACTCCTCTTTTGATCACGGTTCTTTTGCCTTTTTTGTTTTCTCAAAAGTGTCTGTAAACGTGAGTCAGTGAAGAGAGATACTATGGGCAGTTTCTGGGATCACTTATTAGGCTATTTATACCTTTGTTGTTATTAGCCATTTACAGAAGATACAGACATGCCAGAAACTGGCCTTTGCCCTGCCAGGGAGAGAAGCTGAAAGAAAGGCTGGCCTCATGCTTATGAGGATAAGTTATTAACATCTGCACAGTTAAATCAGTAGAGTTCACTGTGTCACAGCTCAGTGCCTACCCAAAACCAAAATCAATTCAAAACTTTTTATTTTTTTATTTGCCTTTATAGTCTTACGAGTTTGTGAGAGCTCTTTTACAGTGTTGTGTAAGGCGGCTGCCCAAGTATGCTGCAGTGTTTGTAAGCTTGTAGAGAGCGCAGTCCTTCAAAGCCGTGCTTCAATTCAGTATCCTACCCTATTGGAGGTGTTCAGTGATCCTTTTTTAGCCATGACATAAGCTTCAGATCAGGTGGCAGAATGTTGGAATGTGTTGAATGGACCCTTTTCTTAGTATTCAAACTTCAGTCTGCCTGGAAAAAACATCTGAGGAATGGGAAAAGTTGTCCCATTCCCTCACGCCCTTGGGCTTGGGTTCAGATCAAAACATAAACATCCATATTGTGAAGTACTCTAAAACTGAGGTCTCACTTCATACAATTATAGGGAGGAATTCTTTCCAAAGTTCAGAGTAACTTCATTTTTGTTTGACATTGTCCTGACTCTTAGCAGGCATCTATTCGTGCATGCTGTCTAGTTTGCTGATCCCTTCATTGAGTCACAGTTGTCGTTATCCATTTTCCTTTGGAAAACCTGTTGTGCCTAGGTTAATGGAAAGAGCACAATCCTTACCACTTAAATGTGCAACATTTGGATATTATTACCTAGCCATTGCCTCTCCCCAAATGGAAGACTTGGATATATTTATGGGAAGCTGGCTGAAACTACGTAACACAATTGTTTCAGAAGAACTTGGAAGCTTGTGTGACTTGGTTTCATTTCAGCTTGTTTCTGTTTGAAGCACGCATGCTTATGTATGGTGGAAAAGCAAGTAAAAACCATAAATGTCTGAGGCAAAGTATACACAAGCTCATTTGCTGACACAGAATACAGAAAAGAACATTGTAATATTTTTCTGTTTGCCTTGCTCATACAGTAATCACTTCAGATGATACAAATCAGAGAACTTCAGTTGTATTGACAGGTAACACAGAGAAAATCTAGATGTGGTCATCATAATGAAAGTGTAGATAAATACGGTTTCTCCATTCAGCTCATCAAGTTAATACTTTTGGTACTCAGATCAAAAATCGACCAGGATAATTCTGCCAGTCAGCACAGACAAATTATATTTCTGTTGTGAAGTAGAAACTTCATGTTCTGCAAGAAAGCTGCTCTCCTAATTTTACTGTCCTGCATACAATGGCCTCAGATCAAAACGTTAACCTGGAGCTCAAATTTCTGTTTGAACAAAACCATGTTGACTGCAGAGTTGCTGTTCAGCATGGCTGAATGGAATCTTGAATTCAGGAACTAACTCTGCTTTTTCTAAAATGACATGGTACATTAGCATAACTGGAATGAGGGAGCAGGCAATAAGGGATTAACATTAGTTCTGATTCATAAAGGATGAAAAGATAATTTTGCATGGCAGAAAAAGGAATGGTTTACATGTTATCTTTTTATCTTTTTTTTTAACAATTCTTCCCTCTTTTTCACACACATTCAAGCTAGATCTAACAAGAGACCCAGCTACTGCTTAGCATTATTAAGTACTGCTGTGGGGAAGATTTGATATGTAATTATACCAGGTTAGCTTGCTTAAAGCAGCAGTTCTACACCTTTAGAAAACATAAGCTTACCATTGCAGCTCAAAGATACATTCAGTGTTGGAGCTTCTACCAACAGCAGTTACCTTCAGAACTCACACATATGGACAGTAATCACTTCATAAGGAAATATGCTGGTAATCTAAAATCCAGTTGAAAACTTCAAGTTAATCAGAACATCAAGAGAGAAGAATAGTAGATTCATAATATATTTTTAAGTAGTAATGGTCTTTACATTATATTTTTACAGACCATGTCAGTTGAGTTCAAGAAGGATATAAAACATTCTGACTTTTACATTGCCTATACTACTAGTATTTTTTAGAACTACAACCAGAAGGATCATAGATACTAAATTTTGTCTCCACTACCTACACTCTGGCCCACAGCATCCTGACTTGTATCAGGAATAGTGTGGCCAGCAGGACCAGGGAAAGGATCGTCCCCCCGTATACTTGGCACTGCTGAGGCCCCACCTTGAATCCTGTGTTCAGTTTTGGGCCCCTCACTACAAGAAAGACATTGAGGGACTGGAGAGAGTGCAGAGAAGGAAAATGAGGCTGGTGAGGGGCCTGGAGCACAAGTCTGCTGAGGAGCAGCTGAGGGAACTGGGGCTGTTTAGCCTGGAGAAAAGGAGGCTCAGGGGAGACCTTATCGCTGTCTGCAACTATCTGAAAGGAGGTTGTAGCATGGGGGGTGTTGGTCTCTTCTCCAAAGTAAAAAGTGATAGAACAAGAGGAAATGGCCTCAGGTTGCAGCAGGGGAGGTTTAGATTGGATATTAGGAAAAATTTCTTAATGGAAGAGATTGTGAAGCACTGGAACAGGCTGCCCAGGGAAGTGGTGGAGTCACCATCCCTGAAGATGTTTAAAAGATTAATAAATGAGATTTTTAAGGAGTTGGTTTAGTGCCAGAGTTAGGTTATGGTTGGATTTGTTGATCCTGAGAGACTCCTCCAACCAAAATGATTCTGCGATTCTGCTCTGTTTCATTGCTATCTTTGTCAAAGACCTCTGTAAATAAATTATGAGTATGTGGTGTGATTAGGAATCTTGCCAAATGTAGAGATGCCACTTTTTAGACACTCAGCATATTTGTGTATCCATCTCTCCACAAGTGATCACTTCTCCTGTTAGATTATTGCAGTGATGTTTAAGCATTTGTACTACAGGTAAGGATTATTTGCAAAGGAGCGGGTTTGTGCTTGGATTACTTCACATTTTACAGCTGTTGGCATGTCTTTTTTCAATAGATTAATTCAATTTCCATGTCTAGTCAAGGAACCATAACATATACTAAAGTAATCAGGTTACTAAACCTTTTTAAATTTGAAATTCAGAAGTTGTGTTTTAAAAATGAGTATTGCTTTTATTACAGCAGTGAAACTAGTATTGAACAAACAATGATTGATCAATATTAACTTCCACAGTTTTTCATTGCCAGGCAGTGGTCTAAGTTTCTGTCTTTCTCCAAACAGTTAATAGCTAGATACAGTAAAATTTCAAAAACGTATTGATGCTTCTGTGTTGAGGGATCAGTTATACATCCTTTTATGTTTAGTGTTGTATAAGGCACTTTGGTAGCAGAGGACTATAAGAACTGCTATAAGAATTATCAGCAGTAAACTGGTGTATCCTTTTGTAATGTATTTCCTCATGAATAGGTGCAAGTCTAATGCTAAAAGGGGTAGACACTATAAATGAAGAGTAGAAAAATCTAAAGGCAGAAAATTTAGTAGTAACTGCTCAGCATTAGCACAGATACAAGTGTTACCTTTGCAAATGGAATGTGTAGCATTTTCCTGTGTTTTATTTCCTAATTAACATATGTTGCCTACAAAACTATAGAATACAGATAACTTGAGCTTATGATCTTTGACTCATAGCTGACTATGAAGAGTAGTTAGCTCAGCGCTTACAACATACTAACAATATTTTTCTGCTGAGTAAATCACTTGGTCTTGAATCTTAGTAATGTGAAATACTCTGCAGAATTTAGTGGACATTTAGGTTTTGTTTAGGATTGCAATCTGTGTGATAGTTAAGTACTGTACTCCCATAATAATTTTCATAGATCTCAAGTCATTATCAGTAAACTGAGTAACTTGCACTGGGGTGACATGACTTGTTGAAAATAACCTAGCAAGCTAATGAAAAGATAACCCAGCCCTCTTATGTCTCACTCCAGCCTCACCTCAGTGCTATGCAAAGCATAAGAAAGTTGTCTTATTTGATGCAGGAGAAAGACTAGAGATCATCTCCATCCTAATAAGGCTAAATTGCTAAATGCTCATCCCCCATAATTGCTTCTAATAGAAGAGAGATGCTGGTCATAGTTTGCAATATAATATGTTTGGTCAGTAAGAGAAATTGCTGTCTTTGTCACAGACTCTTGCAGATTATATGCAACAATGTGTATTTGTTACCTTTACTGAACCACCCTTGCTTTTTCCACACACATTCTCTCTGTAAGTTCCTGTCAGCCTTCTCCTTCCTTTCCCCATTTCTCTCACTGCGCCACTAGCACTGAAAATCCATCAGAACATAGAACTGGACTTGTAGCCTGTTGTCTGGGTCAGGTATCCTATCCATTCTGTCTTCTCATCCAAACTTCTCATCTTCTAGCCATGAAACGTGTTGTGTCCCAGAAAGTTGTAAAGGCTGCCTCAAGAGAGGATTTTTTGATTATTTAGTTATTTAGGTCCAAGCTCCTGCTTCATATGAGAGGTAGGGAGAGACTTGAATCAGGAGCATAGCAGCCCTGGACAAAGCCTGAATAAGGGGTTTCCAAAATGTAAAAAAAAATCTAAACCTTTGATTTCTCATTTCTTATGCCATTCTTCATGCTCTATTCACCCTGCCCCTGACACTAGCTCTTGCAGAAATATTATTCAAGCAGTGACTTACATAAGTGGGCACTTGATCAATAGCTGTGATTTTGTAACCCAACAGAGCTGTGGAGAGAGAAATAATCAGAATGTTCTGAGAGCTTTCTGGAAGGCTCTCTTTTGGGAACCTGGTACTCAAATGTTCTTGCAGTTTAGTCACTAAGAATCAGCATCTTTGAGGGAAGGTATCATTTTAAAAAAATCTGTTTGGGAAAGTGGAGTTATACATGCAGCCAAAATTGAAGTTGTAGGGTATGCTTAATAAAATGTCTTTATCATTTTACAGTGGCGATGAATACTCATTAAATGGTTTTACTATTTTCACTTCTTTGAAAACTAACCAAGATGTTTTTAAATATTGGCATGCATATCAGAAGGAATATGTTTGTAGTTAAGGGTTTATCGAATCATACTGGTTTATACTAATCTGGTTTTGCTTCCAATTTGTAGCAGATGGGAAGTATGCTAGCATTCACGTTGCTATTCCCAACTAAGATGAAGCAATCTTAATTCGATCACTAATTTAATCACTCACTGCTTAGAAATCCAATGATTTCCAATTCATGTTAAAGTTACAGAGCCTCTGTTTTTAAATAGATTCATCTGCTGCCATCAATGTTTTAAATTTATCACCTATTTAAGAATATTCTGCTACAATATTCACAGCAATTGTAGGAAAAGGTTAAGTTGAGGGGAAAACAAAAGAATATGTAGAAATACTAAGCATTACTTCAGGTGCATTATTAATTCCACGTGGTAGTGGGTTCTTGTATACAGCGAATATAGATTTATTCCCAGAATTGTCTACTCCAATGTTTTGGAGGTGACGTGTCATAAATTAGGTAATTAATCCTTATTTCTTGTGTTGTCTCAGAATTGTATTAGTCAGCAGAAGTTTGGCATGTACTAAAAGTATCTAGAAAACAGAGTCTCAAAATGTTTTGAGAAATTACATTGTTCCTTGCCAGTTTTGATTAGGATTGACTTCTATTTGCACAGCTGCATTAACCGCAACTGAATAATTCTACATAATTATAAACATTAGCTGTCACAGATCCATTAGTCATATTCTGACTTCATGAAAGTAGCCTTTTGTTTAAAAGTATGTGCTATGTGATTTGTTATAATTTATACTTTTGGGGGTTAAATGCATTTTAATCACAAAATTAGTACATTAATTTCTACAAGCATGTTCAAAGCTATTAAACTTTTATCTCTTTTAGAAAATTGAAAATGGAAGATTTGCAAAACTTCGGTACATTGCACATGCCATGGTAAACAGTACAGATCTGTTAATGGTAACGAAAAGGTAAACAGTTTTGAATCTGAATAATAAGTACTTAAAACTATAATCCAAATGGGCATGCTTTGATAATTGTTGATTAGTGACTGTGCTTTGACATGTCTGTCATTATGTATGTTGATAGAATAATGGGGAAGGTGTGCTTAGTGTGCTGCTAATAACCTTGCTCAACAGCGGCCGGCATTGTTCAGCATGAGACTGTGTTATTTTGAGTGCCGTAGTAAGTTCTCTATTTAAGGAGAGAAAAGGAATGTTTGGTTTATTATTTCTTTAGCTGAGAAAGATTTGTGATAGATCTGGTTAGGTTGAAGTCAATGGAACTGTGAGATTTATTGATATATTATCATAATGAAGGAAAAAAGGGTAAGACAGGAGCAGAGTCAATAATGTGTAACAGTGGAGTATCTTCTCAAGTAAAAAGTCTGCACAACGTTTTGTAGAAACACATCTGGAAGTAGTGTTATGGTTTTGCTATGAACTACAGTATTTTACATAAGTTAGAGGAAGGTTCGAAATTCACTCTTTTGGAAAGTATGCTGTATGATTGTTATGTATCATTAAATGAGAAATAGCTTGGAACAATTCATGACTTGACCTAGAGTAACTTTATAACTTTTAAGTATTTTTACATTAATTTTTTAATTATTAATTTTATTTTCTGGTGTCTAGTGGTGTGTTATTTGTAACAAAAGGGACATTTGGACAGCTGACATGTGAATGGCAATACACTTATGATGAATTTACCAAAGAACCATTCATTGTTGATGGCAGAAGATTACGAATTGAAGCCAAGGTATGTTAACCTCATCTTCTTTTGTTTTCTTTTTGTGGTACTGTTTATAAAATTGATCTTTCAGTTTCTGATCTCTCTTGTTTGAATTCTTGATCTCTGTTCTAGTTGGGATGCACTCAGAGGAGGGAGTGACTTGGTGTTTGCAGGTCATATTATTCTTTGAACCCTGGGAATTTTTTCTTGTTATGCACCAGTTCATGGTGTATTCATAGTTTGGAAAATGTTGATATAACAATAGCACTCTTAGAAAATTGCAGAATATTTTTATTATGCACCCTGGTGCTGTGGAAATATGCCAATATGTGGAAATCAACCTTGTTGCCTTACCAAAGATTCAAATATATCAGAACAATACATTTGCATGTGCTATGCTTCAATGATTTTTTTTTTCAATTCACTAGTAATCAGACTTTTCAAAAGTATAAAAAGTTGTCAATAACTTCATAGCAGCTGTAATGAGTTATGCTTATCCCTCCCAATGCAAGTTGAAGAATGTTTCTCTCAGTTGCAATTTTTCCTTTAAGAAATCCCAAAACTTTCTTTCCCTGGTAAACTGATAATGGACATAAGGAGAAAGATGATGGCTGATGACAGAGGCAAAGTTCCTTAAAAAGAAGTCATTCTTAAATGCTCGTTGAGGTAGTAACTGAATTTAATTTCAGTCCATACATTTACCTGCCAGTATTTTATTTTGTTTTCTGTTTTTAACAAGCTTCATGTGTGTAATTACACATGTTGCTTGCAAGGACAGTCCTGATGGTGTACAAAGTCATTCAGTTTTTCACTCAGATTATGTGTTTCTATTGCAGAGAGCATGAAAAGCAGAGCCACATTGGTTTGGAAACCTCCAAACCGAATTTATGACTGCAAGTGAACTCTTATAGGATGAAATAATTTTTAGAGTTTCTGCCATTTCAGACAATGCTGAATAGCATATCCATCTTTACCCCTAAAGAGCAGTCATTTCAGAGCCCATTCATATGCCTGCATTGTGGTCTTTATTGAAATCTATGGTTGAAAACTGTATTTTGCAAAGCCCTGCTTATGTTTTATTTCTGAAGCCTAAGTTGCTGTTGTCACTACATAGGACCACTAACTGCAAGTTAGCATTGGTGGAATGTCCTCCCAGGTAATGACTTGAAGAGTGAAAAATTACCACCTTAGGGAGTACTGGATTTTGTTACCCCAGCTACTCCATTATCTGCCTTCCATTCCTACACATTTTTATAGTCCAGTCTCCAGGGGTTCTGTGGTAGAAAGGGAAGTCTGTTATTGCTGGAGTGTGCCCCACTCCACTGTGCTTCCATTCAGAAAATGAAGTTTTTCTGGGTGCGTGCATGCGATGTGAACATACTCAGATTAGTGTAATGGGTACACATTGCCTGTGAACCACATAGCTTCCTTAATGGTAAATAACTTCTCAGTCATAAAGTTTGAAGAAACTAACTTCGGTTTTGAATTACTATGTTTTTTTTTTTTAGGAACGAGTTAAGTCTGTGTTCCATGCAAAAGAATTTGGAAAAATTATTAATTTTAGAAGTCCAGAGGATGCTAAGGTAAAGTCAAAACACTATTATAATTATACTGTGCTAAATTTAGCTTAAAAAGTAAATCAGAAATATTCTTAACCTGAAACTACTATGTATATTTAAAATTCAGCATTTCCACACAGCCATTCCACAGATGGAAAATTGCAATGACCTACTGGATACTGACTTTCAAAAATATTCAATTCCAACACCAAACTTTTCCTTACATAAATCTTCAGAATAACAACTGTCTGTCAAACAGCTGATTTAACACTACTGCTAACAAAAACTAAACAATCAAGAATGTGAATTAAAATAGTATGTTTTAATAGAAAAAAAACAATATTTGTAAATTACTCCTAGTTTTATGCAGGATGGGAGTGGGGTGTCATTACTCTGTTCCATAAAATACAGTTTTGGTTGAAAAATGAAGAAAATCCCTAGTAAAACACAAATAATTCATTTGATATATTACTGCTATTATATACGTATTCTATGTGTCTCTTAGTTTTGACATGACTAGTTTTCACTGCAACAGAGAACAGGAGTGGTTCAGGTCTGCTACTAGCACTACCAGATTGCTGGATTGTGAAAGTTCTGCCTTGTTTTTATTAATGTGGCTCATTATTTTCACAAACAATAAATTAGTCTGGTATATATCCACACCAATGGGATATGGTGGGATTACTCTTTGAAACAGTCTGCATAAGTTGCATCCTGTCATAAGGTTGCTTTTGCATGTCCTCATCAGTTTAAATTGCTTAGGTATTCATGAAGGTAGTTTCTAACTGCAGCTAATACCTTTTGACTCTTACCTCAAAAAGCATTACAAATAATGTTAAGGTATTTGGACCCCACAACTGAATTTGACTTGTCTGTATTCTTTGGAGGTACTGAGCTCCTCTTTTGTTTTCTTTTTGGCTATGTTGGGGCAGAGGTGCCGATGAGGTCCAGTAGTCTGTATGGGAAGGGAATCCCATCTATGCCCTAGCTAAGTCATGAACAAAATAAAAAATCAAATTAGTGCATCTTATGTATGCCGTAAGTCTGAAGCAAGGAAAACTGAAAAAAAGTTGTCTGCACTTTTCACAAAAAAGTTGGCTTGTGTATTTTCCTAGAAAAGTCCGTGAACCTCACAAAACCAACGAGAATGCGAATGTGAGGGGAAGGGTCCCTTTTAGACAGGCTTCGTAAGGAATGTGGCTTTATTTATGAAAACGAATACTTAACAGATTAATTCAAAAATTGGCATCAGGGCCTTTAGGGGCTGTCCTACAGAAAGCAGGTCTTTGAGAGTAGCTTTTGGGTTTTTTAGCCTACAGCTCAGTTCTGCAAATGTGACACTTGTGCATACAGAGAGCCCACATCAAGGGAAGTGTTGTAGCAACAGCGAAACTTGCATCCTTCGTAGTAAAAAGAATCTGAGGTTATTCCAGTGGCACTGCTTTGTGACCATTTTCCCCCTTGTCAGTCTAGTGGACACCACAAGGTTGTTTCGTGTGAGAAAAGCACCATGTTCTGATGTGAATGGTAATTTCCTGAACAGCCAATTCTTCTTTCCAACCTTCAGCATCCTGCTGAACACAAGCTCTGGTTTCCTTGGGGAGTGAGCTTGTGATGAGGAGCAGGGGATCCTAAAGATCCATAACATAGAACTTGATCCGGTAATAGAATCTGATTTGTAATAATCCACTCATCTTCCTTGAAAACATTATGCAGCTTTCTCATGGCAATCCCTTTGTGTAACTTTATCTCCTACCGTATTATTTCCATGTCACTGCTCCTATTTTCCTTTTTTTTTTCTGTCTTGTGAAAGTAATATCCCTTCCATGTTCAGTAAACTTGTGAATTTGAAACTCCTGAAAGAAGCCAAATACAGATAAAGCTTATTTCTAAATAGTTGTGTTATCACATTGCTGCAACCTATTCTTGTCTTCCGTCTTTGGTTATCCTTCCTTCTCTATTGTCATCTGTGATTTGTCTAGAGTTGTAGACTAATGCAGAGCATTAATAATTATGTGGGTAAAATGATGGTGTGTGTGTATATATATATATATATATATTAATATTGTTCACTGAAATATAGACCAGGAAACTGAAATAACAAGCTAGCCAGTTTAATTAGCTGTGGTATTCAATGTCAGATATTGGTACTTATGCCTCCAATTTCATGTGAGAAAATCAGGTGTTTATCTACAGTAGAATTTTGAGCACTGCATTAAAACTCTGTAAGGAAGAAAGCTTGTAGTGATGTGTCTGGTCAACACAATCTGATTTTTGGCTGCTTTGTATGTTTTTTTACCAAGCAAACATATTTTTCATTTTCTTTCACACAGTGGATCCTTTCTAAACTGGAAGAAGTGAGGGAGAATCAGCCAAAAGTATAATGAATGGAGAAGCACCAAGATACGAAGAACACTAAACAGCTACCTTTTAATTCCTCTTTAACAAGGGGAACAATTTGAGTATCAACAGCAAAAGCAAAAACAGGAGGAAAGGAAGACTCACAAAATTGTTTATTACAGTCACAACAGTTTATGGCTATGTCACAAAAATAGATGATGTTAAGTTAAAAATAATAGCGATGAAAAAATTCTGCCGAGTTTTGGCTTGTTTTGCTTGTTTGTTTTTAAGCTAAGAATTACAGATTTCATTTTTGTAAATCACTATAAAATGAATTTACTGTTACATTTGATACTGAAATTGAACTCTGGAATAACTTATGATACTATTCAGAGCAAATCTTTCAGGTTTTGATTCTGAAAATCAATACTTAGTTTCTGTCTTAGTTTTCATATGACTTGACGCTGTGTTGAAATACAATTTTTTTTTTTTGTCAAAGGAAAATGTTAACTTGATATTCACTAGTTTTACAACGGAAGTTCTAAGAAGGAGACTACTGACCAGGGAAGTCTAATTTAGATGATAACAGGAGTGGCTGCTTAGTTAACAACATTACCTTCTTTTTGTAAATGAATGGACCAGATCAGGAGGAATTTACAATACAGTACCACTTTTAGTGTAAACGTTTGGATAATATACTCAAGGAAATGTTGCAGCACCTCTGTCAATATTCACAGAAAATATAACTGTTTACAAAAATGTATAATGGGGAGAATTAACATATCTCTGCACTAAAAATATTAATCAAAGCCTATTATTTTAAATAAATGTTATTAACAGTCTTGCAGCTCAAGGAGTTTATGGGGTTATAAGTGCACTGTTGCATACCAAAAATAAATGCCTTGGATTACACAGTATTGTGTGCTAAGCAAGTGACTAATAAAGTCAGATTTATATCAAATAATAAATATTTCACAGTTGCTTTTATCAACTTTCTTACCCAACAAAACTTTTTTGTTTTATACCCAGACTGCAGAACTTTAATAGGGAGATCTTGAATGTGTGCAGTTCTCCTTATTTCTTAGACACAGTAGTCGTAGTATTGTTGAATGGCTGTTTACTGCAGTTGATATAAAAAATACAGGAAACAGTACAATGTTGCATGAAGGTTTCCATGAACTCCTATATCAGTGTCTTCAACATATCTGGTAGATAGAGTAAGTACCTGCTGCCAAAATATTATTTCCAAACAATTGTTTGGAACATTTATAGCTACAGGATTTAATTCTGACATTGGTGGTGGTGCTCGAGATATCCAAATTGTCACATTATTGTAAAATGTAAAATTAGTAGCATGCTAACCTAAAGCTGCAGTTTTTTAATTTACTCCAAGTCTTGCCTTTGGTGTTGAGTAACCATTTAGCAAGTTACAAAATACATGCAATATTGTAATTTTCCCCATAAATTGTAAATCAAATCAAAATATTATAAGATAATTCCAACCTATGACAATGACTCTGTTATTCCACTTGTTTGTACACCAAGCACATACCAAGAGTATTAACTCAGGTTATAATCATGCCAAACTAATAGAATACTTTGCCTTAGATAAGCAGTGTTATTAGGTGCACTGAGTACCATTCTGTGATTTGTTTTTCATCTATCACTTTTCATCTTAAGCATGATAGTTCAATTAATAGCTTCATTATGATCTTGATTCTTGATTACTGTGTTGTTTCCTCTTCTCTATCCCCAGTATTTACTAAATATCTGCTACAACTTTCACTTCTAGTACCTCTTGCAAGTACTTTGTACACTCCCATTTGTGTAGCTTTTCAACTTACCTTATTCTAAATACTTTGTCTTCACAGATTCTCTGTTTCAATTATTATTATCACCAGTTCTTCACATTCATACACTTATTTTGCCAACAAATACCTGGTTCTTAAATCTCAGCTGGTTCTTCAGTAATAGTTGAGTAATTTAACCGTTAATGTTGAAGGATTTATTTTAAATGTGCATGTCTGTGGTTAAGCTCATCTTTTGGAAAATATAAGAATTCCCATAAAATTGCATTTTTCCTATAAGGTATAAAATATTTTGTTCTTCTCTGCTAACTAAAAGCCTTAATACAAGAACTAAAACGCTGGAAGTGTTCAAAAGTCAACATGGGACCTGTCACTCACCACTCTCCTTGTCCCTAGTTGTAATGACAATGTGATTTTCTATTGTTACCTTTTTCTACTAAATTGTATCTTTTTCCTTTTTTTCCATATGGTCATGAATGAATTTTTCCATTTCTTGGCAGACACCAGTTCTCTCTAACTATAAATCAGCCTGGGACAAGGAGAAAGGTGTTCAGGCTTACGCCATTGTGTAGTTTTCTGGATTACTGCAAGTTTTTCGAGACGTCCACTCTGTTGTGCCTCATTCCTTATTGCAATATGTGTGCTTTCATTCAAAAAGAAGGCAGAATAGATATATTAATTTTTACTAAAAATGTATATGCAATTAGACCAGGGGATCTCAATAAAAATTAAAATGTAGGCATTTCAGTCTGCCCACTGTGGTGTTTGGAATTATACTATGGCCTAGAGAATATATATATACTGGAGAGTATAAAATACTGGAGAATAGTTTCTCTTCTCAATGACTGTTACCTAAACTTAATACCCTTGAGAAATGTCATTTGGGTTCTCGGTAGTAGTTTGTTAAGAGTTAGAATTACCACTAAGACATCAAGGACAAACCAAACATAGAATCAAACATGCCAGCTGCATTGCTAAAGCATTGTAACTCTGTTCGCACTTCTTTTTGTTCAGCTGCGTGGCTTTGCATGGCAGGACACTTCTGGTTTCCATGTTCCTCCCTGCCCCCCAGCCTATTCTTCACCTTGAATAAAGTGAAACTGAACTTCATTTGACTGGAATTTGATTATTATTTGCTCTCTTTATATATGGCTTTAATTAACAGGTAATACCGTTACTCAGAATTTTCTAGGTAGAAATTGACAAAATCAGTCCAATCCCATTTCTGAGGATGCAATGTCAGGCTTCTGTTGCAGGCATCTCACTGAAAGCAGAATACAGACCTTAGTCTTTACCCGTGGTTTATTATAAAGACAAGTTTTTAATAACTGGAGTTACATGTGTAAGTTCCCTTTAAAGTATTTTTTAATTGCTGCATTGAAAAAACATAAATGATGTTGCCAAGTAACCAGATTCTTATGAAATGCTCTTCCTCCCTGCCCCACCCTCCAAAATCTGTATGTATGCCATTAGCTGTTTATTATCTTTAGCATTCAGAAAATATACTCACATACCAAACAAACCACTAAGGTCTTTTCTGCCTTATGAGTTATTTTTAGCCATTTATCTGAAAATAAGAAATACCACACAGTAGCCAATAAAAGATTAGTATTGCTACGTAAGGGTAACTAAAATTTAATACCTACAGCATATTCTTGAATTTGAACTAAAAACCCTAAGTTTCTTAATCATTCTGCTGATGTAAAACAGTTTCTGTAAATACATCACATACCTTAATAGGATTGCTCAGTCTTGTGGCTTTTTTGTAAATATCTCCGTATGCATATGATGTTTAAATAGGTTTATATATATGTGATTTGTATATATTTCCTGATACTGTATTAGCTTCAAGAATAAGAGTAGTCCACAAAACTATTCAGCAGATTTTTTTTTTTTTGCCCCTTCTTGAGCCTTTCACTACCTAAAGACTGCATTGCTTGTAATCATGTAAGTATTGTACAAGACAACAGCACGCAGTGTTTCTCCAGCAAATCATACAATTCCGCAGTTCCTTTTTCCAGCATTAAGCTCTCCCAGTTGATCCCTCTCCATGTGCAGTTACTAATCTTTACTGAAGATGCAGCAAAAACTAAAGAAGCAACCAATACCAATGAAACACCTCCCAGGAACTAAGGATATAGGTGAGATGTTGTGTTTTGGTGGGGGGTGGGTCGTTTGTTTGTTTCCTGGATGTGGATCAATTTATCTGCAACCTCTGCCAAGGAAGGATCTCACATTCTATCCTTAAATGTGTTGCTAAAACCAGACAGGACGAAGGAGCAGTCTGTCCTTGCTATTGTGTGCAGGTTACTATGGAAATTAATTCAATACTGTAGAAGGTTTGGGTTTGTTTTTTTTTTAATTTTTTTTTTAGGAATTGAGACCATGTATTTCAAAAGAACAGGGTTATTAAATGTGGGAAATGTTGGTGAAAAACACTGGTAATGTGCACTGTGTATTTGTAATTGTCTCAGATATGGTGCAAAGTGCTTTTGGCTTAAGGTTTATTTTTCATCTGTGTCACAATACTTGTTTCATTATGCAGATCAAAATTTTACAAAGCATTTCGCATTTTCATACAGAAAACATTTGTGTTTATCATAATCTTCTCTTGAAATGCGAATTGTCGTAGTTTGGTTATGTGATTCTTGAATGCCTTATGCTTTTCTGTATAAAACGGAACAAATTAGAAGACAGCTGACATATTTTTTTCCTGCCTCCAAGTCTACTAGTCAAGATTTGCCTGTTGTTATTCTTACTGGTGGATTAATTTGGAATTTTCTGGCCAGTATAGCTAAGTACATATATGCATCACCTAGGAGCCTGAGCTTTGTTATTTGACCTGAGAAGTGCAACCATGATCTTAGTCACAGTTTTTGCTTTTGTGAGTGCAAGTGGCATCTAAGGATCTAAAATTCCACTCACAGCTGACACAGGATTTTTATGAAAAGGTTTTGATTGTTTTCAAAGCAAATCTGCAACAGGAATTCTAAATATTCTTGTAATACTTCAAGGCTGGAGTGAATTGGCTTTTAAGTGTCCTACTACAGGAAGTAAAAGAATGTCTATGCCATTCATTTTTATTAACTCATCGTCTCCAGATCAATACATCAAAGGATGAAACAAATGTGACTGCTGCAACAGGTGTGATGTGGTAGGACACTAATAGGCAAAAAGGGAGAAAAACCGAATTCTCTTTTTGCTGGATATCTTTGAGTTTTCATTCCTTGCTGCATCAAGCAGACTGAGAACTGTGTGCAGATGTTTGTCCTGGTAACTGTCCTCATGAATGTTTTCAAATGTTGGTTGTGAAGCGTGAAAGAAAAGTATTCTTGTACTGATGGATCCTGTGAAATGGCAACTGCCTCGCAATCTGCAAAGCCAGGCTCCCACATTCAAGGGCACCAATGTGCTGTTCAGCAAATCTTGACTCAAGATACTGAACTACTAAGAGTTTAAACAGACATTTTTTCCGCAGTTCCCAGGGGGCTCAAAACTGTTTCAAGCAGTCCAAGTGCTTGGGCATTTCATATACTTCCTCCATCAAATCTGCTGCCCTAGAACAAGTTTTTGTGGTCTTCTTTTCATGTGACCGGAAGTTTGTAAGTTAATGTAAAACTCCGATATCTACTGATTTTATGACAAGAAATGCTTTTAAATTCTTTTTGAGCAACAGTGGTTAGTTTAGGATGGCAGGACTCAGGACTTGTCATGCTGTCAGTACTTCTGAGGGAGGGTAGTGGTGACACGTCAAGGACACAGAGGACACACACACAGGCATGCTGTTATATTTTGTGCTTTCTGTCACTCCCCCATGGACTCTTGTTCAGCAAGCAGCACTGTACCCTGTACCCCATCCCAGGGTGTCCTGTGCTGTTCCCTTGGTGGTGCCATTCACTTGGTCACTGCCATTCACTGTTATGGGCACAACTTATAGGTCAGAGTCTTTCCCTCACAGAAAAATATTAAAGTAGGGTAAGAACAGGCTTCTACTGCTTGTTCCAACACAGAAGACAGAACAAATTAGTCAAATGTTACAGGCTTTTTTCTCCTTAGCAACCAAAACCAGCTCTGGACATACTTTACTTTTTCTGTACTGCTGGAACTGTGCTGTTTAATGCATGAATCAGTAAATATTTTTTATGGGCAATGTAAGGTCAGGGCGTACTTTTCGCAGGACTGAAGTACGAGAGCTATCAACCTGGCTGAATACACAGAAGAGCTACTCAAGCTGAAAAATCACCAGACTGTTCTACTAAAACACTCTTCTTGCCAGTGTTGCTGGCTTAGCTGCTCAAGTGCCAGTGACTTCCATGACTTTTGCATGGGTAAAAAGGTTTCCAAGATTTCCCTAATATCTGAGCATTTTTCATATGGTGAAGGAGAATTGCCTGAGCTATTGGTGGTGCCTGCATCTTTAGTGGAGAGGTTTGTAGCTGGGCAGGGAGTGGAGGAGATGGGAAAATGGCTGGAAATCTAGAGGAGAGGCTTTACTGCTCGCTAATCTATGCAAAACTGCCCTTGAAGCTCAGCAACTGGAAAATGCAAAGTGCAAAAAACCAAATTATGTTGGTGATGCGGAGGAATTTGTGGCTTAGTTTATCGTGAGCAGCTGTGGATGATCCATGAGCTCCTGTGACACGGAATGCTGAGAACATTTGCTAAATGCCTTGCTGTTTGAGAAGTGTTTTTCCCCTTCAGAAAAGAGTAAATTGCATGGACTTTGTGTCTGTCATTCCTTAACTGTGAAAGGTATCTCAGTATTGCAAGACACTTGGAACAGAAAGGCAGCGATACACAAGGGTCATCAATGATTAGTCTTTTATAATGACTCCTAGAACATTAATGGGTTTGGCCTATCAAGGCTACTGAGAGATGCTTTTGAAAAGTGGAAGAGGTTTGCCCTAGTTTTTCAACTTTCTTACTAAGAACAAGAATATAAAAATGTTTATCACCCTAAAATAACACATAACTTGTAATTTTTAAGGCATCACTGTTTGAAATGTTAGAAGCTATGACTGTAAATGCTAAAAAAAATCTTGAGAAATATAGCAATGTAGTTATGCATGTTCTTCAAAATATACTTAATTTCCGCAGCTCTTAGAAAAAACTCGCAGACAAAACTAATACGAGAAATATGAACACAATATTTTAAATGTATAGTTTAAAAAATAAACTTTGAAACTCATTCCTTACAGTTCTCTTGATCCATACTTCTTCAGTAAATATAAATCCTCCCCCCATTTCTGTAAATGATATTTAAAGAGACACCTTTTTTTCATCAACACAGGCTGTGCTGTGAGTAAACCACACTTGGTAGCTGCAACCACGTTTTTTCTTTAAACCAGGTTGAACTCCCTCAGGTTTAATTGCAGGATCGTGTCCTTGACAGCAGCAAAGACGAAACGAATATTTTCTGTGTCTGTGGCACAAGTGAAGTGTGAATAGATTGCTTTCTCCTTGTCTGGATTCTGATCCTGATACAGCTTCAAAATGAAGTCCCTGGCAGCTCTGACATCTTGTTTAGGTCCTAGTTAAAAGCACAATTAGTGGTTTTTAACAGTTAAAAGCTATGGCTCAAGGAAGAAACATGTGGACAGTAAGTTAATAAGCTAATTTCATATTTCAATGTGACATCACAATAAAGACATACTCCATTGTTGGCATTTTCTCATTCATGCATTAATGGAGCAAAAGGTGTTATGACACTGCTTTCTAAAATGTGTGGATTATGCTTTTTTCAACAGTAAACCCTACATGTCAAAGTAATCGGCTGCAAGAAATCTCTTAAGATTCTGTATACAGTGCTCCCAAAACCCCCCAATGTTCCAGTAAAAATGAGTAACATAACTTTGCATTTTAAGGAACATAGTAAAAAAGCATAGATATCAAATATATTGCATAATTCCACTTTCCCTGTTTGATTCAATGAGGAAAATCTATCTGCTTTAAATATGACTTTTAGCTTTGTGAAGATAGCCTGGCATAAATACTTACCTGTGTATTCTGGAAAGTAACTAATTAGATGGGAGTACATTATTTTCTCTTCTAGAAGATCTTTTTTATTTAAAAACAAAATCACTGAAGAATTCAGAAACCAGGGATATGTAATTATAGTTTTAAATAAGGCCTTGCTTTCTTCCATTCGATTCTACAACAAAAATTAATATTAAGTTACACTCTCTAGACAGTAGCATATACAAATCACATCAGCCAGAAATCATAAAGGTTTTTTTGAACGCTCTTTAAAAAAAATATTACTTTTATTAAATGCAATTGCAATGCATTGCTTGATAATTATTCTACATTTGTTATTCTTACTTGGGACTGCTCTATGAAAGCCTCTTCTGACCTCACAGTGAGAGCTGAAGCAGGGTGTATCAGGGTACTGGAACACAGCTAAGAGACCAGAGTATATGTATTCATCTATACTAGTAATAAAGTCTGTCCATTTCAAGAGAGATCTAATGAATGCCACATTCAGAGATTGCCGTTTGGACTTCCTGGAGACAAACTCCTGATAGCAGTCAGTTTGTTATTTATTTCCTAATGTCCCAAGTAAGAATAACAAAATGTTCAAGATGGTGAAAGGAAAAAGGTAATTACAGTAACCAAAGTTTTTCATGCATCAAAAGATGACAGAACACTGAAAACTGAAAACCATCTCAATTACAATAGATATCGTGATGCTCCAGCAAGGGAAGTAGGGTATGCTTTTCACAGTCCAAACAGACCTTGAGAAAGTGATTTATAAAGCTTTGGGACTTCAGAGTTCAAATGGTATTAAGCATTTTTGAAGGACATTCGAAGGAACCCTCATACTGCAGGTTATAAAGCAACCACTACCAAAAATAATGCAGTTCTGCTACTGTGCTTCTCCCTCATTGCCTACTGTTTTATTTTTTGCATCCTTCTCTACAACATCTGGCTGCTGCTGCTGCTGCTGCTGGCACTCTAGAACATATGGGAGAACTCATTTTTTCTGACCTTGGGGAGGAGGAGGTAAATTTTAAGTTATTTTAATCTTCCTTAATTAATGCACAGGTTGATTCTGAAACATCACAGACTTTACAACACAAAACCAAAACAACCTAAATACAGATGACTGAGGTAGAGTTACTTGTTTAGAGATATTGCTGATACTCAAATTCTCAAACATTTGACATGGTCTAAGCCTTTTAAACATTTTTAAATCACGTTTTGCATTTTAAGGCAGAGTTCACTTTTACAGGCAGGCTACTAACTTAATACAACTTTGAGACCGCTTGATCAGCTTCTTAACGTAATTCTAGTATTCGCACATGCTTTTCTGAAGACGTGAATGCTATCTTTCTTAAAAAGCACATATATTTTTCTGTACCTTATTTAGATACCCCCACTACTTACCTCATTGTCACATTCTGCCAAGACTTGATCATATTCACTTAGTGCAACTAAGAAAATGATGGAAGTAACACTTTCAAAGCAATGGATCCACTTCCTTCTCTCTGACCTTTGGCCACCTACATCCACCATCCTGTTAAAAAGAAAAACAGTCAAATATTATTCATTTTCATAAGACATCCAAAGGCATTATAACAGATCTCCTACCTGGGATAGACTTGAACTGTGCAAAGTATATCCTAACATTTTATGTTTTTTTTTAATATATAAATTATTCACTTGCTGTCATGCTATAGTTTGCATTGTTCTGTGGTGTTGTAGGTTATGCCCAATGAGCAGCTAAGATAACACAGCTGCTTGCTTACTATCCCCTGACACTGTGGGTGGATGGGGAGAGAGGAAAGAAGAGTAAAAGCAAGAAAACTTGGGGCTTGAGATTTAAAAACAAACAGAAAGTTGAATGAGTTGAAGAAGAAATAAAGAAAAGAAAACAAAACAAGCAATGCAAAGGCACTCACTCACCACCTACTATGGGTAGACCAATGCCCAACCAGTTCCCTAGAAAAAGGTGGCTTACCTTCCTAGAGCCCTCTGTTTTCACTTTTATCACTAACCATAATGTTATATGGTGTGAAATATGTCTTCAGTTATTTCAGATCATCTGTCTGGTTGTGTCCCCTCCCAAACTCTTGTACACCCCCAACCTAATCACGGGAGGGGCAGAGAAAAAGAGAAGTCCTTGGTGCTGTGCAAACACTGTTCAGCAAAAGCTAAAATACTGGTATGGTATCAATACTGTATTGGTTACAAATCTAAAACTCAGCACCATATCAGCTACTATAACAAAAATTAACTTTATTCTAGCCAGGCCCAGTAAAAGCATATAAGCCAGCTGAGGCACAACACAAAATACGATTCTGGGGTTTTTTTGTGTGTTAATAGAAGTTTTGGCAAAAGCAGATGGGAACATACTTTTTTGTCCCCGCCAAACACACTCCAAAACCCCCCTTGCCTCTATCTACCCAGAACTGCAGTGTAGTCATATCTCACGCCTCAGAACACTTAAGATGCTCACAAATATCTTAGATCCACATAAAATTCCCATGGTTTTGCAGACAGTTAAGTCCCTCGCATTCTACTCAGGTCAAAATGCTCCCTGGCACATACTGTTTCCAGGAAAAACAAACAAACAAAATCAGAGTTGGGCTAGTTTGATCTTGTATTATCAGAGTGGATTCTGGTTCTATGTTGTAACTGCAGGCAGGTGGTTTGCTGATGATGAATTGGGTGGTTTGGTGGAAGAGCATCTATAATCATACTATTGTGAATTCTGCAGTTTTGAAATAATAAAATATCCTTTCCCTTAGAAAATCAGTAACCCCAACTATTGCAATGCCTTGTCTTGTAGCAGGTAATATAGTTTTAAGGTGCTTCTCAGACTTTCAACTTTGTGAGTTCATTTAATTCTCTCAATTCCACCGAACTTCAGGGTGTTTTTTATTTGATTGTTTTAATATTATATGGCAGAAAGAATAAAAGTATCTACTCTCATGACACTCCACTCTTTCTTCCATCCTTCTTCCCCTAACTTTAACTGAAAGTTGTGAATTCGCTCGAGTGCTTTAACGTGTTTATTAGGGCCCTCTCTTCCAAATAGTTACAGTCAGGAGGCAAAAGCTGTTGGCTATAAATGGAATTAAACTTCATTCCCATGTAAGCACTCATGTTACTGCAACTACCTTAAACTAATCGCTCAGAACACACAGCGATTGGGCTGCTTGAATAGAAAAGCTTTTTTCATGTAATGTAAATTTCAAAAGGAATATTTTGAAATGTTACTGTATTAACTTTGGAGACTAAAAGGGCTGGAAACACTCAAACACAAAAGCTTAACAGACCTAAGTAAAGTTGCACCAACTACTTCCATAATTGTATGTGGAATCATTTGACAGGTAGTCTTACCTAAATATAATATTTTCTAAATCAAAAGGATACTCGATAATTCCTGTAGTTGGCACTCGGACTCTAAGAATATCTTGCTGAGTTGGCACAAATGAGGGCATAGCAATACGATCAACGTCAGTAAGATAGCTGAAAAGTTAAATATACAACAGAAACAAGATTAATGCCCTGACATAAATTAATCACACAGATTCAAAACCAAATACTAACCAGCAATCACAGAAGGGTTCCCACAAAAGCACTGAAACAGTAATTCAGTTGTGCATGGCTTTAGCTCAGTTGCTGCTGGCATAAAGCAACAAAAGCCTTTACTTTAGCTGAGACCTGCATGCACATTTCTGATGGAATACTACTAGTCAAAAGAGACAGTGCCTGAATGTTCTGTAGACACTCATCCAAAACGATGAATTTTATTTGAATAATCTTTGCCATTACCCCCAGACGAACATCAGAATTAACACAAATATAAGTATTAGTCCTAGCCATAATGTTTGCCAACAGTACTCTATCCCCTGGCACTTCATCCATGATGCTAATACTGCACACAAATGTGAAAGGACGCTGAACAGAATTCAGAAGAGTGATTAATGGAAAGCACTGCAAACATGAAGACTTCGAACTTAAAAATTTTTAATACAAAGGATGATGCATTTAGTTTCTGGTCTGCCCATGCAGTCATTGCTCACTTTGCCTTCCTTAGTTTCACGAGACCCTTGTGCTTTTCATGGCTGTGATTAAATTATATTATGACATTTCTGTTCCTCAATAAACGAGCAGGGTGCGAGGAACACACGAAGAACCAATACCTGCTATTCCTCTCTGCAATCTGTCTTTCTGCCACTAGAAGGCAACATTAGATTATCTAAAATCCTGACAAAGCATACAAAAAGTATGAGGTGTATTCCAGATTGTACAACATAGTTGTAGCATAAAAATTCCTTTATGTAAGCACTATTTCCCCTTCCTTTTCCTTTGGTGGAAGAGAGAGAGTGTTGATGTATTCTGCCCTGGCTGCCCAAACATCCCTCACATTCGAGGTCCATTCTGAGTTAAAGTTCACCATAACTGCCTCATCTAAATGTTCCTTGCTGAAATTTAATCCTGTTACTTCCCAACCTTTGCAAAAGCAGAAATGTACATTTTCTGTTCTCATGAAAAAAAATCATTTTTTCACAATTAAATTATTTGAAACTTAGAGGAAAGGCTTATCTTCGTTCTTATTTATATCCTAATCTTTTCACATAACTAAACTGGCTAACTTGACTGCGTTTTGTCAATAGCTTTTTTTACAGCTGTTTTTCATTATTTTCCCCAAAGGAAACTCAGTTATGTACCAGCTGTGTTGACCTCAATACTGGAAGCAATGATGGTTCCAGTGTGTTCATCAGTCCAGCTTAAAAATCTTTTGTGTACCACAGGCCAAGAGAGACACAGGGATAACTAGTAGAGTGAATGTATGTCCGTTCTTGAGGAAATGGCCTCAAATTTTATCGGGGAGGCTTAGTTTGCATATTAGGAGAAATTTATTCACTGGAAGGGTTGTCAAGCACTGGAACAGGCTGCCCAGGAAAAATGGTTGAGCGACCATGCCTGGAGGTGTTTAAAAGACGTATGTGCAGTGTGGTGCATAGGGTGATGGTTTAGTGGTGGACTTGGTAGTGTTAGGTTAACAGTTGGACTCAATGACCTTAACAGTCTTTTCTAACCGAAAATATTCTATTATTAACTTCCTTAAGTCTGGCTTGTCCTTTTAATTACACAGTGTACTTACTACTTAGCAGAGTCTGAGAGCTGGTACTCTCTCCGTCTGTCATAGCATTCTTGAATTCCTGGGTCTTCCCAGAGCTTCTTGATTGCTTCAGCTTGTTTTCTTTCCAGCACTGTCACTTTATCCACTTCCACTTCTTTGATCATCTGAGCACTCTCCTAATCAATTAAATGATTACACTATTGTGAGAAAAGATTGCCATCGGCATGCAGTACACGCTCTCCCCTTCCTTCACTGTACTCTTCCAATCAATGAGACTAAGCATCAGAAAGGAACCTAAGAGAAAATAAGCAGTTTTAATCCTTGAATGCATTTAATTTTTTCAAGTCAAATGGCTGCTACTGAATGTTTTAACCAAGTTTGTCTGTCTTTCAGTCATCCAGATATGATTTTGGTTTTTAAAAGGGGACCTTGACAAAGGTCAGAAGCAGCTCTAAACCCACTATTTTTAAACTCACTAAATTTTAATACTAATTTGTAACAATAGTAATGTTTCTAAAGTTCTAGATACTTTCTTTAGTACAGATACTTTTGTTTTGGTTTTCAGTTTGGTTTGTTTCAGGATAAACCAGAGGCTGATCTATCAGAAACAACTGTCAAGCAGGCATCAAAATCCTACAAGCTATCTTCTGTTTAATGGCTGTATGAGTGAGATACAGCTAAGGTACTACTTTATGGAAATAAATTATTTTTCTTTTTTCTCCTCTGTTAAGTGTAAGAGGTACTGCAAAGATGAACTTAAGTTTTGCTTTTAAGGGATAAAAAAGAATCTATTGTCCCACTGCAAGCAGTGCAGTTCATTTGCTTGAGGGAAGGGATGCCATCCAGAGGGGCCTTGACAGGCTTGAGGAGTGGGTTTGTGCGAACCTCATGAGGTTCAACAAGGCCACGTGCAAGGTCCTACACCTGTGTCAGGGCAATCCCCAACATCAATACAGGCTGGTGGATGAAGAGATTGAGAGCAGCCCTGAGGAGAAGGACTCCAGGGTGTTGGTTGATGAGAAGCTTGATATGACCCAGCAATACACGCTTGCAGTCCAGAAAGCAAACTGTGTCCTGGGCTGCATCAAAAGCAATGTGACCAGCAGGGTGAAGGGATGTGACTCTGACCCTCTACTCCACTCTCATGAGACCTCATCTGTAGTACTGTGTCCACCTCAAGCACTTCCAGTACAAGAAAGACAAAGACCTGTTGGAGCAGGTCCAGAGCAGAGCTACCAAGATGATCAGAGGAATGGAACACCTCTCCTATGAAAAAAGGATGACAGAGTTGGAGTTGTTCAGCATGGAGAAGAAAAGGCTCTGGGGAGGCCTTATTGTGGCCTTTCAATAGTTAAAGGGCCTTTCAATAGAGAAAGACTTTTTTAACAGGGCATGTAAAGAACGAGGAGGAACAATGAATTTAAAGTGGGTAGATTCAGCTTGAACATAAAGGAGAAATTGTTTACAATGACGGTGGTGAGACACTGGACCAGGTTGCCCAGATAAGCTTTGAATGTCTCATCCCTGGGAAATGGTGAAGGTCAGGTTGGATGGGGCTTTGAGCAACCTGGCCCAAGGAAAGATGTCCCTGCCCTTGGCAGGTGAGTTGAACTAGATGCTCTCTAAAAGCTCCTTCCAACCTAAACCATTCTATGACTGGAAGTGCCCTCTTCTGTAACTGTTCAACGGGGTACATGCTGATATATACTGATACTTGCATTTAACATTGAAAGAAATTCACTTGTTTAGTATTTGGAATATACCAGATTGGCCACTGTACATTTAGTTTGCCAACAGCTACATTTTCAGGACATTGCTAGATAGCATCTAGATTTTAACTTACATCCCTTTAAAAATGAAATAAGTTTTCTTCCTTCCTCTTGATTTAAGTTTTGTAGAGTCACAAATAGTAACTCTGCATACAGATCAGTGAATTCTTGGGTCTGAACTGGAACAATCTGACCTGTTCATCTCGTTACTCAAAATGAGATAAAGATCATTCAGAAAACAGGGCTTTTGTACTTATAAGGGTGTTTAAAACTATGTAACATAGAGCCTAATGTCTCAAAAACAATTTCTCCTTGCTCAGTTCAAATTGATTTAAAATATTGTAAGTCTCAAAAATGTTATGAATATACTAGTCTTCTGAGTTTTCATATTAAAGACTTGCAATGCAGTCATAATGCCTGGGAAAATTATCCATGATTGGAATTATCTTTGACACTACTGCTATTCTGTTACACAAAACCAAATGCCAAGTCTTCTAACTGTTATTAAAACTGGGTTTTTTTTAAGAACAGTAGCTAAACACTTCAAACATGAATCTTTTAATTACTGTTCCACCGTAAAATGTTAATCAATGTAAAACTGTTTAAAATGCATCATGGTATAAACATTTCTGCTAGCATTTCTTGTAGATGTTTTACAGATATAATGTAATCCATATTGGTTTTTTACATTAATTTTACACAGCATAACTATGTTAGAAAGACAGTAGTCTATTGAATAAATTTTTCTGTTTTGTAATTATTATGTAAAATGTTCATGCTGATCTAGAACAATGTAGGAAGAGCTTTACCTGCATCTTATACTTTATTTAGGCACTACATACAAGGCAAAAGATTAGAAACCCTGTGTCCTGGCAGTAGCTTTTTTCCATATTTTCAATCTTATCTGGTGAAAAATGTGCAGAATAATGAGTAATTCTTCCTTCGGTTCCCTAAAGTCAGGGAACAGCTATCCTTTTCTAGAGAAAGGAATGGGCACTGGCATGTAAATACCTGTCACAGTATTTTGACTGGGGTTGACCTGGGCTTCATTCCATGCTAAAACTTTGCACGTGTGTAAGAGGGCTTCGTGTAACCGTAGCTGAAAAAAACAGCTTTGATATCAGGTCCTTGTGCCTACATCTGCAAACCTCAGTCCCCTTATGTGGCCAAGGGCCAGATGACATCAAGAAAAATCCTTTTGGGGAAAAGAATTCAGATTAATCTTTCATTTCATAGTATATAGCAGAGTTCAACACTGACAGCTAGTCTCATGCTCGTAATTCAAAGAAAAGACATCCTACAATTAAATGAAAAATTACTTATAGTACCAAGTGATTATAGTATCATTCCACAGGTATCTCTTCCTCATCCTCAGTAAACAGGCACATTCTATTCTAAACAGAATCATAGAATCGCTTTGGTTGGAAAAGACTTTTAAGATCATTGAGTTCAACCATTAACCTAACAGTGTCAAGTCTGCCTCTAAACCATGTCCCTAAGAACCTCATCTATTAGTCTTTTAAAAACCTCCAGTGATGGCGACCCAACCACCTCCCTGGGCAGCCTGTTCCAATGCCTGACAACCCTTTCCGTTAAGGAATTTTTCCTGATATCCAATCTAAACCTCCCCTGGCACAGCTTGTGGCCATTTCCTTTTGTCCTATCACTTGCTACTTGGTAGAAGAGACCAACATTATACAGTCTCAGTTCCTTCAGCTGCTTCTCATGAGACTTGTGCTCCAGACCCCTCACCAGCTTTGTTGCCCTTCTCTGAACTCTCTCCAGCACCTCAGTGTCTTTCTTGTAGTGAGGGGCCCAGAACTGAACACAGGATTTGAGGTGAGGCCCCAGTGGGGTCGAGTACAGTGGGATGATCCCTTTCCTAGTCCTGCTGGCCACACTACTCCTGATACAGGCCAGGATGCTGTTGGCCTTTTTGGCCACCGGGGCACACTGCTGGCTCATGTTCATTCAGCTGTCAATCAACACCCCCAGATCCTTGTCCTCCAGGCACTTTCCAGCCACTCTTCCCTGAGCCTGTAGCGCTACCTGGGGTTGTTGTGACACAAATGCAGGACCCAGCACTTGGCCTTGGTGAACCTCATACAATTGGTCTCAGCCTAATGATCCAGCTGGTCCAGATCCATCTGTATGGCCTTTCTACCCTCAAGCAGATCAACACTCCCACCCAATTTGGTGTCATCTGCAAACTCACTGAGGGTGCACTCAATCCCCTCATCCAGATCATGGATAAACATTCAGCAGAACTGGCCCCCATACTGAGCCCTGGGGAGCACCACTCGTGACTGGCCACCAACTGCATTTGACTCCATTCACCACAACTCTTCGGGGCTCGGCCACGCAGCCAGTTCTTTACCCTGTGAAAAGTACACCTGTCCAAGCCAAGAGCTCCCAGTTTCTCCAGGAGAAAACATGTGGGAAACATGTCAAAGGCTTTACTGAAGTCTAGGTGCACAACATCTGCAACCTTTCCCTCACATACTAAGCGGGTAACCTTGTCATAATAGGAGACCAGGTTGGTCAAGCAGGACCTGCCTTTCATAAACCCATGCTGACTGGGCCTGTATGTGCCGCATGATGGCACTCAAGATGTGATCTCTGCTCCATAATTCTCCCTGGCATTGAGGTCAGACTGACAGCCCTGTAGTTCCCTATATCCTCTTTCTGTCCCTTCTTGTAGATGGGTGTCACATATGCAGTCTGTCATTATTTCACTTTAATAGTTCATTGTTCTACAGCTATGAAATGTATCTGGTTGTAGCCTGGATAACTGGATAGAAACAGTAGATTGAGTTGAAGATTTTTTTTTTTCAAATTAAAATAATGACTACATATGGTGCTGTTTGTGTACCAACCACTTACCATAACCTTTGATTGTATCTTTCTTACTGAGTCTATTCTGTCTGCCACCCATAGGTTGCAATATATTTTTTTCTCTAAGTTTCAATTATTATTAGTCCCCACATCTATAACAGCAGGAATAGTAAGCAGTACACCAGCTGGCAGCAAGCAAAGCAAGACTAAGCAGTGTAACTGTAAAAATACCAGGCCAACCACCACCCAGAGTGTAATTTGCAACACGAAAGTTTTGGCAAAGACTTGATTGAAAACAAGACCCTACACTCAGATCTTATATAAAATTTAATGGATTGACATTAAAAAACTAATGAGAAGCACAAGATATTTGTTTTCTTTTTCACAAAAGGAAACAGTTTGCAGTTTATCTATTTGCCTTTTGCTAAATTATGTGTGAGAGCACATCCATGTATACGTAGATGTTTGTCATCTTCTTCAAACACACAAGAGTTGTTTCTCCAGTATTACATACACGTGGAGTAAAAGTAAGCATGTACAAATATAAATACACAAGTATACATATAAATGCACAGGTACAAATACAAATATACAAGTACACATACACGTAATTTGTGGTGTTCAAACCTCATCTTCCAACACTTCTAGTCTACAGGGGGAAAGGAGAAACAAAAACAGTATAATATCCCCAGATATGATCAAGTGACATTTTGGTTTATTTTTCCACTCTATAGCAGACAGAAATCATTGTTTGGCACACTGCAAAAATATTTGGGTCACATACAATACCATACAATGCCATTTCACATGTGGGTAATGCACTAATACTACCTATTAATATTTGACTTGAATATTTGAGATGTTTGCTCTATAGTCTTTACCCTCACAAACTTCTCTGACCTCCCTCCAAGACAGTCTATTTTCTGTTTTCCAATTACTGCCCTTCCAGCAATTTGGAGCAGAGATTTTATCAAGAAAACACCACTTGCTTGGTGGCCAGGTTGGTGGCCAGGTTCTATTCAAGAAAATTTGTCTGTGATGCCAAAATCTATAGTTTAATTCAATCATATATCCTAGATATGATAAAAAGAATCAATTTCATATGTCTGTTTTCCTGTTTTTACTAGAGTTATTTAGAAATAACTTTACGTTATTTTCCTTCAGTATTTGCTAGTGTAAGTATAGCTTCTGGAAAATTTGAAAAAATAAAGACATTTTTAAAAGTGAACAAATTCTGACATTCCTCATTCTTGTTTTCTTCTTTTTACACTGGACCTACTAAATTCCAGCAGTTACACAGATTTCAGTCAGTGCTGTTTCAAATACTAATAAAAAATAACAGCCTCGAACAACCATATGTAGGTAATGCAGTAACATACCACCGTTAAGTAAACTGGTATGATAAATTAATAACATTACTTTTCTATCTGTGTTTCCCAGCAGCACCTAAAAAAAATTGAATTAAACTGAATTTTCATCCTCTTCAAATAATACACAAACATACATCCATAACAGAAGTTGTCTCTTTTCCTGAACAGATCATTTTGACTGTCTAACCCCGGAACACAGACTTATTTGGATTACATAACTTAATCCAGCTAATCCTGTATATAGTTTCTGTTTTACTCACAGTATTATGAGAAAAGGCAACCAAGTTTAGTGTGAAGATGTGAATTAATCTCTATTACTGCTTCAAAGGTTAAATCAGAGGAATAGCTCTCAGCACACAAAAGCTAAAATACTGTGACTCTGGGTTCTGCAGCAATGTGGCATTCATACTTCTTCAGCAGTCAGTCACAAGCACATGTGCCTTTTATATCCTCTTCTGTGCAATATTTCCTTGTCACCTCCTTCTCCTACACCAATATACCTGTGACAATATTGTCCTTTATCCAGCCACTTCTACCACAAAACCTGCCTGAACTGAATCATCACTGAGATCTCTCTCCTCTGTAACATTGGCTGACACGTGTCAATGGGTTTAAAAGTTAAAAGACATGAAGAACAGCAGCCGTGTACATGGTGTGATCAGAGAATACTTCTTGCTTAAGAAACCAGACTTAATACTTATTAAATTTGTTCCAGCCTTGTAAAACAACAGAAAAGCCTTATGAACTAGTCACAATACACTAAAAAAAGCTCCACAAAGAAAAACACAACAATGATATTCACTTTATAGGTGTTAAAATTAGGGATAAGGTTACTGGGGTATTTTGCTTTCAGCCTGATTTGTATATGTGTTCCACCAGTGATGGTAATGGAGTTCTTTCAGAATTATAGCAATTCAGGAAAAGCATGAATAAGTTCTCTGGAGGTACACTGTGCACAGATTTCTCAAAGGAAGGAAGCAAATTCAGGGTGAAAAAAGTTGTGATTAGATAACATTTGTCTCAAATCAAAACAGAACACAAAAATGCAGCTCACTAAGAATAGGAAATTCATCCATGCCTTGGTTTCCTTCCTTGGAAGTAATGAGGTTCACAGATCCAAAAGCCTGTGCCCCTGTTCTGCACAGCCCTGCATGTAGAGCAAACCTTTCAAGTGGTAGGAGGGGTAGGAGGGGACTCCTGTTGATACAGACTGCTTTGAGATTTCCTCGGCTGAGGAAGAATCTCAGTTAGTGAATTCAGAGTCAGGAAAGAAAACAAATTAAACACAAGCATTAAGATTAAATGGAATGATCTTCTGGCAAAGCAACAAATTCAATTATTAGGCCAAGAAAACATGTTTTGAGACAGAACTTGCATGAAGTTTCTTACTTCTGAAATGCACAGAATTAAACTGTTGGAATTTTCACAGTAGCAACTGGCAGATGTAGGCCAAAAGTGACATAAATAGGTTTTTAAATACGTGACTATTAGATATATTTATCTCAGAGCTACTGGGGTCGCAAAGAAATTATCCAACCAACTGAACACGTGCATGCACACACACAGAAAAAAAAAAAAAAAAAGGGCAAGAATGTGGATGTCTAACCTCTACAGTTTGGTGGTTTGGTGGAAATTCACTAGATTTTCCTTCATCAAACCATGCACCTTTACACCTACTAAGGTATCAGAGTTCTGAGGGAGTAAACACTGATATTGGAAGGTTAATCTTCTCTCACTTATTTCTGCAGTTCTACTAGAAAATACCACTACCTATTGGAAACTTTCTGATTTTGCGTTATAGAGAATGAAGATATATAATGCAAAGGAAGTTATGCAGTGGATAAGTAAAAACAACAATTCTGCATATTTACAATATGTCAAAATTGCAAGAATTGAGCAACTGAGTGTTCCTGCATTCTAACTCCAACTTCTTATATTAATGTATAGAGATTCTGCCTCACAGGCAGCTGGAGACAAGATCCATATGATTTAGAGTTTATGACAGAACCAGGAGCAACTCAAAAGATGTCTTTCTTTCCCAGGACTTTCTCATAAAAAGATATATACATGAAAACCAAGAACTATTATCTCTTCACAAATAGCTCCAGACAAAGCAGGAGCTTGGTCTCTGTGCATCTGAAGTACCAAGACTGCTAATAAAGTAATCCTCTCTTGAAAACAAATTGGAATGAGATGGTGTCAGTTGGTCTCTGTATACAGTTTCCCATCCCCAGTGAACTTCACTTCTAACTTCAATACTTCTGATGCAAAAAATCCTGACCTGAATAAAGTGACATCATATGCTACCAGCAGGCACCCTGAGTGAAATCACATATTGTCTCATTCTTAAGACATATGATTATCAAACCTGAAAATAATAACAAATATATGATGACCTCGGAGACTCGATGTTACGAGCATCTGAAGAAAATGAAATTTCTGCCCACCTTAAGTTTATGCAATGTCCTACAGGAACAAAGAAGGCAAATATAGTACAGTTTCACTGATTCCTTTCAGGACAAAAGGCTGCATCTTCTCATAATCACTCAGTACTTAATAATGACATACAACATTCACTCATCAGTCCCTAAAAGATGGCTCTGAGTTTTCAGTTTCCCCATCTGAAAGTCTAGCTTTCAGTATATTCAGAGATAAAGGGTCTTGATGGATTTGGGTTTTGTATTTTCAAACTTATTTTTTTAACTTATTTCTGACTAAGGGCATGTTGTGTTGTTGTGGTTTAGTGTGCTCTCTCTCACCCTACCCTGCCCCGCACTAGTGGGATAGGGAGGAGAATCAAGAAACAGAAGGTAAAACTCAGGGGTTGGGATAAAACCAGTTTAACAGAGCAGCAAAGAAAAACAGCAACAACAATAATAACAATGAAAGAATATACAAAGCGAGGGATACACAATGCAATCGCTCACCAACCCAGAAAACGAACACGCAGCCCACTCCTGAGCAGCGGTCACTAACATCAGCCCCAAACAGATGATCCCAGAAGAGTGTAGACCCCATAACTGCACTTCACACTCAAAGATCATGGCACCTAACAGCCCATCCTCCAACAATGGAGACGTGTTCAGCAGTGATTCCCCAAGCAGCAAGCCCTCACCTGGCCAGGTCCCCCGGTTTTATACTGAGAATGACATCATATGGTATCAAATGTTCCTTTGGCTAGTTTGGGTCAGCTGTCCTGGCTGTGTCCCCTCCCAGCTTCCTGTGAAAATTAACTCTAACCCAGCCAAACCAGCATAGGACACCACATGAAATGCATTAAAATGAAAATACACTTTTTCAGTGGAAACACCACATATTAAGTACTCTCATTAACTTGGTATACAGGGAAATAAAAAATAATTATTTAAGCAAAAGTGAAACTGTAAGAACATTTAGGCCTCAACCAGCAATTGTCTAAACATGCTAGATATTTCCACAAAATTCATCTTAGTTGATGAGATTATCTTAAACATTTCAGCCTTTAGGATTAACATTTTAATTATACTGCACTACATTCTAGGCTGGTTCTCCCGAACTTCTCCTGTCTTCTTTTTTGAAATAATAAATTTAACATAGTTTTGAAGTATTGCAGAACTTCAATTTCTAAAAAAATGTAAACACAGGAAGCACCAGATATCTAACAATATCTACAAAATCTGCTTTATGAGATTTCCACTCCATATTTGTAGACATAATTAATTTAGATACTGTTAATATCTAAACTAAAATTAACTCCAAGTCTTTTGATGTTCACCCATTACTGAGGATTGTTTTTAAGGTCAATGTCCGTCAAAGTGCACTTCAAAGTGCACTGAGCCAAACTGTGCAGCTGTCTGATTCCCTTGCTAATTTAATTCCTTGGGTATTATCTTGTTTAGTATTGTAAAAGTGTATCTTGTTGAACAGCAGGTAAATGCTGTCAAACATAACATCCCTGCCTGGAGAGATTACATTCTAAGACACTTCAGACACCTCGCAGCACTGCCCACGTGAGCTGTCTTCAGACTTCTATCAGTAGGAAATGCCTTCTCCTTAACCACTTCAATGGATGTAGGGCACCAGATGCCCTGGTCATTCCAGTGTGCAGCAGAAAACCAAGTGAAGATGACTACCAAATGCAAATGTTACTCTTATTTTTCTATATTCAGGAATATCCCTGTATTCTCAAACAGAGATATGGAGAATCTTACATTAGACTTCTTTTAGTACAACTTCTCCTCTCGAACTCTGAAGATTTTGCATTCTTGGTTTCTGTTTCATTTAGTAAATCATTGGTTTACATAATGAATAGATTCAAGAAACTTTATTTAGGAAATTAATTCCATATTTTCATGATAGCTATTTCCTGTTCATTTCTCTCCACTGAGCGTTTTAAAATCAATAGAGATGAAAGCCCAGCCTTTCCCCTCATCTGCTCAAGCTTTTTGGTTTTGACTTTTTAAAGGCACAAAGAAAGAAACGAGATTCACTGTCATTTCCTTGTTAAGTAGTGAGACCCTTTGACTGAAGAGACTTCACGTGATGGCACAACACCCAGCTGCACAATTGATTCCTCTCTCAGCTGTCTTTATCAGCAATGGCACTGGATAATAGAGTCTTGGGTTCACATTTAAATTCCTATCACAATCCTTTTTTTTTTCTTTTTTTAATAAAAAGTAATCCAAGCATATAGATTCTAGCATACAGAAACCCACTTTCTTCACTAAAACCTTGATGGTTTTATATCTCTTGACTAGATATTACCAAACACTGTCAATTGAGCATCAAAGCTGACATATTGCTTGAAAAATCTGGGCTGTTAAGAACAATACGACAAACAGTAAATGCTTGCCCAGTTTGTTAATGATTGACTTCAACAAGAGATGCTGGAAAATCCATTTTCCTCTATCCCGAAGAGGGTTATTACTTTAAAAGAGATAAAATATGAATGGAAGAACCAAAGAACCAATGTTTACTACCATATGTTCTGAGGTACTGCTGTTGGCCATTTATTCCAAATGTGCTATATATTATACATTGAGACAGGCGATCAAGTGTGAATGAGCGTGTATTTCTCACCAAAATCAGCCTTATCAGGGGTCTTGCAAGTCCTAAGTATGGGCTCTGATTTTGTTACAAAATCTCTAGTGGAACAGTGCTTTAAAATGCAACTCATTAACAGCAAATATTTTGTGGAGCCTAGAAATCTACATCTGCCTTCTCCAGTTGACAGTCTAAAAAAGCACAGAAATACTTTTTCAAAGTCAAAACTGTTTAAGCAGAAGCAAAAGAGGAAAAAGTGACATTCATTCCACCTCCTAATTTGGAGGTTAGAGCACTCACTTGAAGAATGAAGACATAAAGTCTAATCTTTGCTCTGATGTGTACTAAACAGTTCTGGATGTTGCTGGTTTATGTTACTCTCTGCAAAGTGCCACACTACCACCAGGAGAGGCTCGATTGTTTATGATGCCTTGCTCACTATGGGTTTAACCAAGGCTGATAAACATCAAAACAGATGAGTGCTGAAATGCTTGATACAGGAATGCGTAAGTCTGCATTAATGACTTCAGCCCAAATGACAATTCTTTACATTAAAGAACAAGGACACACTCACTCCTTCATGCACAAAAGGCCTACCGCATATAATAAAATTGGAAGAATTCACCTTTTGATGGCTTTTCTTCATTGGCACCTGCTTCCATGACAGTTTTCCACAAGTACTTTTTCCTGTTATATGCCAGAGTTCTCTAAAGCACAGAGAAAGTGGCTTTCATAAAAGGAGTCCTAGTACGCGAAACAAACCTCTTTAAGAAAGGCATCGAGTGCATTAGGAAGCATGATACAGCTAATATAATACACTTGGATACACTTTCTGCAAAACACTTAATGCTGTTAGAGACAGTAAATTATCACAGACAAAGGATAGGAGAGTAATCTTGTGGATTACGAATCAGCTAAAAGACAAAAAAGGGACTTAGGTGATCCGTCCTCACAGAGGAGTGGGTTCAGCAGCAGATTTGATCAAGTATCTGTTACTCCATTCCACAAACAATCCAAAAAGATTACATCTTTATTGAAGTTACAGAGCCCAAAGATAAATCAAAATTTTTAAGACAGCTAAAGCTGACAATGAGTAAATGCAGAAGAATTTCACAGTGCTGAGTGACTGGAAAAATAAGCTGGCAGATCAAACAAAACAAACAAACACACAAAATCAAGAGGATTATTCATTAGTGGAACTACAAGTGTCTTTATTCTGGTCTCTGTTTCATACTTCATCCAGGCACTGGAAAGAATCATTGTAAGGGATCTCTAATATCACGCTTTCCATAAAAGCACACTAGTGGGCCCTAAGGCTCACTAGTAGGAATGGCTGGACTTCTCATTTTATTTGGCAGAACAGGATTTATGATCTTTAGTGGAATCCAACTGGGTTTGTTTGATTGACCACTTAGTTTCTATGGAAAACAAATTTCAAATTATTTCCACCGAAGCTACACAGTTATAATGGAAACTATTAGTTTATCCTCAGTGTTCTTAGGATTTTTTTGTCTCTGAAACAAAATTGTTTTGAAACATTAATATAAGCAAGGACTTCTATTTCCTAATGTCCACCCAATTCTTCATGACTCTTCAAAGTTGACTTTCATTACACAAGCATTCTTTATCCAACAAAAACTAAATCATAGGGGTTTGATCTACTTTCCTAGACCACCCAGGAGTTTATTCACAAAGATGAAAACCAGAAACCTTTCAGGAGAAATCCTTGCAAATTAATAAGTGTAAACAAATTTTAGATGCATGCCGTTCCAAAATTACCTGCTTTTGAAGTGGAACCCTCTTAAAAATTTTAAGTCATCCTGCACTTGATTGCAATCCAATTGACAAGTGTAACAGAACAGTGGTGTCACATTACGACGAATTATTGTAGGATTTTCCTCAGTTAAGAATTCTAGCTTATAAAATTCTGCAAAACAAAGCCTCTCAAAAAAAAAGCTTGTGCTTTTACAAAGAGGCTCTTGCACCCTAAACTTTTTTTTTTTTTTTTAAAATTCTCTTATTCATCTCTGAATAAGGTAATTTTCAAGTAGAAAATGTAGTGAAAATGGGAATATATACTGCTTGGACTTCTTGGTGAGTGTGGATTTACATTTTCTTGTTCAGAATTTGTAACTGGAGAGTGAAATCCAACTCCAAGCTACATACAAAACACACTGCAATCTAAAAGCCTATGTAGTTGATCAACATCATGAAGGGAACAATGCACAGTTAAATTAGGAAGAAAAGCGTAAACCAGGTAAGTTAAAAAAAAAAATCCCTCTAATCAAAGAGATTGCACAGAAACCTCATGACCATGCTAGGACCTATTTAACAAAATATTGTAATCTGTCTCATTTTCCTTTTCATTTATTCTTGATTATATTTTTATGTGGTTAACATTCATTACAAAGATTAGGAAAGCAAGTGACAACACTTCTGATATATTTTGTGGAAGCTGAATACAAAACACCTGCAGGAGGCAAATGTCCTCTATCACCATGTGTACTACACATCAAGGAGCCTGAAAAGAAAAGCCAGCACATACAGTTATAGAATAAGGTAGGTTGGAAGGGACTGCTGGACATCTAGCTCTGACCTCTGGTCAAAATAGGACTAACTTAAAATGAGATGAGGTTGGTCAGTGCCTTCTACAAACACATCTTGAGTTTTTCTTCTAGGATGGGAGATACTAGAGTTTCCCCAGCCACAACATTCCTGTTCTTACCTGCTCTCACTGTGAAGATTTGTCCCATATTTCCAATGAGTATCTACCTTACCACAGCTTGTAACTTTTGCCTCCTGTCCATTCATTCTACATGTCTCTGAAGAGCCTGTGCCCATCTTCTCTATAACCACCTGTATCCTTTTTGGGAGCTGAAGACTTCTGAGTAGATCCTACTTCACATATGCAACTGTAGAGTCAAAAACCTCATATAAATGTAATGTTTTAAGGTCTTCTGCATTAGGAGGGACTAAAACCAAATGTACCGAATTACAACCATAACTTACAAATCCACAAACTTACCATGTCAACAGAAGTCCTTTTTAGATAATTAAAGTAGCTGCAACAGCAACGACAAACATTGCAAAAAACAGACCTTTTCCCCAGCAGTGTATTTCTTGGCCTTTAAGGATCTCAAATTCACTACCTATGTACAATTGCATAAGAAATAATAGGCCATTCATCCCTGCAATAAGAGCAGTTCCTGTTAGTCAAGTTCCAGCTCTCTTCACTGAAGTAAATTCTGTGTGTCTGAACTTCTTCAGCTTAGGAATAGATTTCTGATGTGTACATCAACACTAACAAACCACATTAGAATAAGCCAGTTCTCTCTGACACTTCAACCAGTGAGATTCATTAATGATGCAGCCATTCTTTCCCAGTGAATTGCACTTTATCTTCCCTGGACTGACGATGGAAACTGTCCAAAAGTATTAGCTCTGCTATACTTCAGTCAGTGTTCAAGTTTACATTTCTGCCAGGCTGTCCTAGAGTTGAGCACCCCATGTGGAAGGCATCACCACAAAGCAGACTCGGGGTTTTGTGCCTGGCTGCCCTAGAAACATTGTTTGTTTGCCAGCAGAAGCCAAAGTAACTACTAGAAAGGGAGTCCAGAGTAGCTGTTTTCTGAAGACATCTCACCAGCCACCTGATTTACTATCTTACTGCAATGTGAACAGTATCTAGCCAAGGTACGCTTCTCCTCAACTTTCTCATTCTTTTCCTTCCTTCAATAAGCCGTGCCACACAATTTCCTCTCTTAGCAGACTGCAATGACATTATTCAAACTGACTAAAGACAAGTGAAACTTACTGAAACAGATAAAATTAAGGTATCTCACGTTAAGTAAACGAGAGGCCAACCAGTGTTTTGCCTGTGTCTAGCTCATGAATTGCCATTTCTACTCCTTGTAACATCAGCTTGCTCCTAAGGCAGGTCATTGTTACTTCTACAAAGCATCAGGCATCTTGTTGCCAAGCAGCCATCTTATGCAATTCAGAAGAGTTTTATTTTTCTGTTATAACACTCAGAAAACAGCAAATGCAGATGTGTTCACTGTTGCTTTTCGCATAAATTTCATGTTTCTGTCCCAAGGGTATGGAGACAAGCCCAGATGAACTATCCCACTGAGTCTCATCAATGGATTTCGCTTGAGTAAGGAACAGACCTGTATCCTCATAACTCAGGTTCTCTTTTAATCAACTGAAAATGTGCATTAAATGTTGGCAATAATCTGACATTTCTGAATGTCACTGCCCAATGATATGCTTCAATTTTTTCAAAACAGTACTTTCTTTCCTTTGCCTTATGTTTTTGCTTTGTCAGAATCTTTTCTGCAGGGAAATGGCACGTTTGCAGCACTCATTTAACAAAGATTACTTTGATGACTTCAGCATCTCTGCCAACAGAAGAGAAAACCGCTTATTGAAGAGTTTACCAAATATTTGAAGGATTTAACAGAGATCCTAGAAGGCCAGAACACACTGCATTGCATGCCATCACATCTGATGTTATAATTCGCTTCAAGACAAGAAACTAGCACTATCCTGGAGTTATTTTAATCTTCTATGCCACAAACACTGATACATATCAAATCTGTCCATGTTTAACAGTTATGCCATTCTATACCCATCTTGCTCTCTCCTGTGCCCATACACCATCCTGTTCCAATCCCTTCATTATTTTCTCCCAAGAAGTCCTTTGCAAGTTTAGAAAGATCTTCACCTAAGCCTCCAGAAATCAGCTTTTATTTCCAACTTCTTGAGAATATATTTCTTTATCATAAAGTATGTCTAAGGAAACTTCACAAAGCTAGGATGTCAGTATGGATTTAGGGACACTGTTATTCATGCTGATCACAACTGTCTGTTGTCTGTATCACATCTTCTATCTTGCCAGTTTTAAACTTCATGCAATCACCCACACTTCTAAATTAGCTTTCTCATAAGGCTCAGTATAACAGGACGCTGGTTCATGAACAATAATGCTGAATGCTAGCACTATTCATTTTATTGTTAACAACCAACATCATAATCAACATTCGAACTTATTCTGCACCATCCAATACATAACAAGAAACTGAATAGCAGGAGATTTTATTACTAGACAACATACATGAATCTATACTATATAATGATGGTACCATAAACCCATTAAAATCAGATTATCCAGTGAGAATAGTCTGAGAATTTGAATGCAAAACCATCTCTGCACAATACTTAAAGCTACACGTAACTACTAGCTAAATCTCAGAAACCTGGTAGAGTATTTGTGCTAAAAATGAGGATGTAGCTTTGACATGTGTCCGAGTCAACTAACATAGGTAAGAAAGAAATATCAACTCTTGATCAATCTTACATACCAATTAAGAACACTCCTGTGAGATCCTCATTATTCTGTGTCCTCGACAACCTCGGGAGTCAAAGACAGAGGTACGTTACTGTAATTGTACCCAGACTGTCCAGCATCTTCTAGCCTTACGGTCATTGGGAACCAATGGTGCACACCAAAATCAAACTTATTCTCTGACAAATTTTTGTTTCCCTCTCTGAAGCTGCTGTGAGTACTCCTGAATGAGTCCTTACAGTCACGTTCAGTCAATATACTTCTGTAACTAAGAGGACCAAAATGGCTCCACAGATGTTCCTTTTTTGTGAGATTGCAGCATGAGACTAAATACACTCAACATGGTATTCTTACCTCCTTTGCAATGAAAAAAGCATCCTTTGCTTCACTGTTTATCAGCTCTATTTTTCTGTTTTTCTAAAATACAATATGTAAGTAAACACCCAAACCAAAGAACAGCACCTAGTGATGCTAAAACATGCTCTTCATCCAAAGTAAGACACTGGTCAATACATACTTCAGGTATTCCATGAAAGCTCTATGATAATTACGTAACAAAACCAATTCTCTTGAGAAATAAAATGCTGTCCAGAACTTTCAGCAATCTCTGTTCTTTATAAGGAGTTAACAATCTAAACTTGCTTTAGCACAGCAAGACTACTCCAAATTGTCTGTAGAGAATATAAGCTAAACAAAGTCCTGTGATCTTGAATCAAATGTTTGCCTAATATGGTTTAGATTAATTTTCTTCTATATTTTCTTAGATACTACAGGCAAATACCAATGCCTGTAATTAAAGTGTTAAAAAATCACTCCACAACCAGTAATGGAAACTGAAGTCATGCATAGCTTGAATGTGAAAAAATTCTTACAGAAAAATACATGTTTACTTAATGAAGTGCTTAATTTTGCTGCCATTCATATGAGATGAAATTAAGTTTGTATGCATACTTCCATTGCAGATGTGCTACAGAAGTTTCATACACTCTTTCAACAGAAATGGACAAAATTTCATACTATACACGTTTCATGAAAAAAAATATCAACTCCTACAACTCAGTATACATAGTAAATTACAGTCTTCTTAAACCACATTTTACTTAAAACCTTTAGTTTAAATATTTATGCACAAAGAATGACCACATTTAAATAGATTATGTATTTTTCAGCATTTCTGCTTTTTTGCTTCTTTTCACAATTCCATTCTGTTTGGACAACTAATCAAGTTTACACAATACAAAACCTAAAAAAGCAATAAGCAGTATTTTACCGGCAGCAATTTAGATTATTTGTCTATGGTATGCAAGCAAACAGTGTATATTTCAGTATAAACAAATGAAAATTCAACGATCTGGGAGGTGGGGCAAAGAGACGGAACTCTATTCTAGGGAGAAACAATTCAAACAGACTTGGAAATCAGATTATGTAGACAGCTGAGTATGAGTTTCCAATGCTGCACTGAGGTTAGAAAGGCTAATGTGACTCTTGGTAGTAAAATCAAAAAGCACAACAACAGCAGCAGCAGACAACTTCATCTCAAATTTTGACATGGATGTCACCACTACAGGAATTCCAAATATATTCTGGAGTTCTAAAGCAATGGACAATGCTGGTTAAAATCAAATGTTCTTCTATTGTCGTCTTCAGCTGTAGCCAAATGGGACATCTAAGGAAGACCACAAGCATACACTGTATTTCCCTCAATATGTATCTTCCAGCACGCAGTCACTTCCAGTTCAGTAAGGCTGTGGTCTATATGTGGTTTCTGTGTATTTAATAACCCTCAACAGAGTTCCTTTTCATGAATTTGACCCTCACTGCTTGAACTCTTGAACCAACACAAGGATGTTCTTACACTGCCTGCGAACCCACAGCAAGGAACCGTGAAGAACCACCTTGTTTGGCTTTCAGTCTTCATTTGATGCTCTACAGTTCTTGATGTTGAAGAAACAAAGACTAGCTCAACCTCTTCTAACTCTCTCTGTGCTGCTCCAGGTTTTGTAGACCACTATAACCAACCATCACCTGTCTCTTTTCTAGTCATTAGTGACTTGCCTTCATGGTAACTATTTCGTAACCTTGTTCATCCTTTTCCAGACCTACTATATGGTTTTAGCAACAGGGAACCAGAACTGTGCCAAATAATCAGTGCTTGGGCAAGCGGATGATTATAGAGTGGCACAAGGATCTCAGTTTCTTTCTTAACTTTCTTTTTGATTGCTACTGAGTACTGAATTGACATTTTCATTGAATTATCTAAAAAGATCCCCAAATATCACTCTTGAGCAGCAACAGAATTAATCATTTCATGTTAATTTTTTATTTCTTTTCCCTATATGCACCACTTAAACTCTCTTTACACAAAACTTCATCTGGCATTGTATTTATTATTTACTTCATCCAATTTTTTATTGTTGACCCTCCTCTTTACTACCCCAAACACCCAGGAGAGTTCTCATAGGAAAGCTGTGAAAATGGTGAAAGGCATTCTTTTACCATTCAACATAACTTGCACCTACGCAAGGGCAACTGCTTCCCAGAACACTAGGCTGACAGAAGCAGCAGAAATCACTGGCCTGCACTCCACTGTGGCTGTATTTATTTTAATGTAGAACTCCCAGCTAAAGCAGAGAGCAAAGTTTCCCAGCTGCCTTGTGCCTCTCCAAGCCAGGCATCATGTCACACTTGAGACTTGGGGAAGAGCTGGCTTAGCTACCCTGCATCTTGATTTTTGGCCTACACCATGAAGAACATTGGAACGGATCCTGATTAAAGGACTGGAGTCATGCCTAATATGTGCCTTCATGAGAAGGCTGGAACTGTTAAGGGATCAAAGAGAATAAGCGCAAGTAACTCAGTCACTTGAAGTGTAGAACAGCAAGTAACAGATTACTTTTCAAGATAACCAGCAAATATGTAACAATATCCACATGCCAAAAGTGGAAGCTTAGCACGGAACAGAACAAGGCGCCTTTTCCATCCACTCCTGTGACAGTAACCTATCATTGGAACACTTCACCAAGACTTGAAGTGAATTTACTATTACAGTGATTTTTATTTTATTTTGAAATGGAGTATAACTTTTAGAAAAACAGCCAAGCTGGAACACAAGGAACTCCTACAGTCTGTGCTGTACAGGAAATCAGACCTGATAATCACAGTACCATCACTCTAGTCCATTATGTTATTCTGTAATGCATATTTGTGCCAAGCACTTTTGGGCATATTTGCATGGCATAACAGAAAAACAGCAGTCGCTTTTGACATATTTTTGAGAAATGTTATCTCTTGGAATTCAGCAAAATGTGTGTTATGTTCCATGTATATAATTTAATTTGTTCCTAGCAGGAACACAGTGCAGAAGCCAGCAAAGCAGGGGAATTACAAGCACATACCTAGAATCAAAAGGAAAACGAGACACTCAGGAATTTAACAAAGGATAACTAGGAACAAAATACTAACTTCTAAAATACTAAGCTTTATTTATTTTCAGAATTCCTACTCCTCTTTTTAATTCATTCTTTATCCCCTGTTCTCTTTGGGTTTCCTGTATCTTCATCTTAAGCTTCCCCAACTGCTTCCTGATCCCTTATCCCAACCATTTATTTCTGTACCAGAATACTTTAACATTTCCTGTCATCACAGGGGTTATCCTTGAAAAATCACTTAGTTTTTCTACTTTTCTTGACCTGGGACAAGAGGAAAAAACAAACTCTTGTCAGTCTGGTCTTTCTACTAATAATTAAATTTTTCTACTACCAAAGCAGAAACAGGTTTTTACCTTTCACCTTTCTTTTTGTGACACTTGCAGTGTCTGTAGCCCTGTATAATTACCTTCCCCTTGCTTCTGCTCATCAAACGAGTGCTCCTTAAAGTAGAAGCAAAAGAAACAAATTAAAAAGCAAGGAGAAAAGCCTACTATTTCAGTAAATATCTTGACAAGTCTCTTTAAAAAACTCAATGCTAGATATTCCTGGCTTTGCACAGGAATTAACACAGGACACAAAAGTTTGTGCTTCACGGCTATGGAAGTCAGGTCTGCAAATAACCAAAAGTACCCCTGAGGTATCTGCTGACAAAACTCACAAAGCTGCAGATCCCCTCTGGACCTCTTTTTCACTACCTGCCTTCCAGAGCACCTCTTCCTACACAGCACTAAGAGCCGTGCCCTCTCCCCAGACCATCCATCACCATCCCTGTGGAGTTCATGGAAACACAGAATGCTTGAGGTTGGAAGAGACCTCTAAAGGTCATAGAATCATAGAATGTTAGGGATTGGAAGGGACCTTGAAAGGTCATCTAGTCCAATCCCACTGCCGGAGCAGGAACACCTAGATGAGGTTACACAGGAAGGCGTCCAGGCGGGCTTGAACGTCTCCAGAGAAGGAGACTCCACAACCTCCCTGGGCAGCCCGTTCCAGTGCTCTGTCACCCTCACTGTGAAGAAGTTTCTTCTCATATTTAAGTGGAACTTTCTATGTTCCATCAGCATCCAGAGTTAAGAAATAGTCCTCTTTTTCTGACTATCTTCTCTTCTTCCATTAACCATCAGCTGCCCATCTCACCCAACTTTTTCCCAGACACCAGCTTTAGCTCATGGTAGCACACATGGTTTGAGCACATAACTGAAGTGCTGAAATACCTGAGACACTGGTGTGCAAATGCAAGTGTTTACGTGGTATTCTGCCAGGGTAGCGGACATCTAGCACCTATGGCAGAAGGCTTGCAAGATGGTCAGAGTGTTTTCATTGCAATGATGTGGACAAGTAAGCACAATATTAGTACTGTTCCATTAATAATGCCACTAATGGCTTATGTTACTGGAGCTCCTCTCTCAGGAGATTTTTGGCAATGCACGTAAGTTTTAGGCATCCTTTCAAAATTGGTGGCCATTAGTCATTAGTTTGTGAAATCAATTTGTTATACTTTATTTAAGTGAACAATCCATACTATTACTTATACTGTCTTCTCAGTTTCCTTGGACACATACACTCAGATTTCTGTTTTAAAAGAGTACTTGCAAATTCCTAAGAATTTTCACAAGATGTTTTAGCCAATATTTTCAGAAACTATTGCAAATTACAAAAATTCTTTGAAGTGTTAGAAATTTCTGACTTGTCTAGAAAGATAAGATTGATTTTTGTTAACGACTATGGGGTAAGAGGAAAAAAGAACAAACACCAGCAGCACAAACACATACAACAACACGAAACTGGAAAGAAACATATGAGCAAAAAAGTATGCAACTGCTCTATGTTTTCTATTGTACCGCCTACCATGCAGTCTCAGCTTCGGAGAACCCTGGGTAAATTAGTACTGACATCCTTTAGAACAGCACATGTGCCTATTTAGATTAATGTATGTTCTGAAATGGAGAACAAAATCTAGAGAGGGATTCAGAGGAACAGAACTGTACATTTAAGAAGTCAAATAACCAAGTGGAAAAGTGGACAATTCTATTCCCAAATAAGAATGAATTTTCTTCAGAATTTCTAGCGTATGTTTCTGCTCTACCAAACCTGTTCAAAGGAGTGTATTAGAGAGAAGAGAATAAATCTGAAGTCAGTTCCTTAAAACCCATAAGTAGTTGCATATGTTACTACAGATTTTTACATCCTCATTTTTTCCCTCTTTAATGCGAATTGCCTATAGTCAAGTTATTCTGTTGCTGCTTTGAAATTTGTTGTACACTCTAGCTTGAGGGCCCAGTTTTTAAGTAGTAATCTATAAATACCTCAGAAAAACATGAGCTATACTCTTCAATGTCACACTAATTTAGTTAGTGAGTAAATATGTGTATAAAATATACTACTTTATTCTTCTAAGAAAGAGGATTTTCCACTGTACAGCAAGAATTAAAAAAAAAAAAGAGGATTTCTGCTCTGTGTCTTGCATCCAAATACGATGTATTCTACAGTACCACAGATTTTCAGTAAAGGTGGTAAGAATCAAGAGTCATAAAGAAAGCTCTTTTAAGAGGCACATCTGTTCCAGGCTTCCCTTTCAAGTGACGAGCTGCTGATCTGTGCACCCCCACCTTTTTTTCCCTCACTGTTACCACACATTCTCTGCTTCTCAGGAGAGGTAAACTCACAATGAGTGCTACCATCACAATTCGATGAAGCAAAGTGAACAAGGTTTGCACACAAAAGTCAATCTGGCCTTATTTTACTGTATTCTTGTTGCTCACTGGATGAGTAAATAAGTACGGGTTTAAGTGTCAAACCCATTGAAATGTCTATTTTACACAAGCAAACAGGACCTTTCTAGACTCTGCTTGACAGCTGCTGAGCACACCACCGCTTCAGAGTTGTCCGGCCCTTGCAAATAGATAACACCATCAAACCCATCAGACTAGGGAAGTGCCCTTGCTGTGTTGGCAGTGTGGCCTCCAGGCAGCAGCTAGCATTTCTCCATGCCTCTGAATTAATTTCCTAGTCAAACATGGAGATGTGGAAATGGCTTGCAAGAAAAAAACAACTGAAAGCATGCAAAGAGACATCCACTAACAGAATAGTTTATTCTGCCCCCAAAAATGCTCTGCATCCTTACAAGGAGGAGGGCCAGATGAACAGGTTTGCTGACAAGCATCAATATAACAGTCCTTAGAACCCGTTCATACAGTGCAACAATATATGCTAATTTCTTTAAAAGTACAATATACATCATGTTTCAGTGCGCTTAAGGGAAACAACAACAAAAAGTACAAAAATGGCACCATGGTGTTTGCTAGGAAACAGACTAACACTAAAAACACTTCTTCATTGTGCCAAATTAATTCCGAAGAATAATTTTGTCGACAGACCATAAATCCATAAAATGTGTCACAGACTTTAGCACTGAGGAAAAAGCAGGCCTAGAGGAGTTTCTAACCGCTTCTCTTTCTGAAGTGGAGTTTTCATTTTTAACATGACAGCAGATGCTGATTTAAGTGATTTTGGCTGAGTTGCTACTAATTGGTCTTTTCAGCTGCTATTAATTTATTTGTCTTCTTGTTCATTAAGAGATATAATTGCAGCAACACAGAAATTCGCCAGTTTTCCTTTAGAAAAACACCTATTAAACTTTCCATAAAAAAAAAAAAAATCAGGTTTTCCATTGCAAGGAATTAGTTATTACAGTAAATAGTTCTATAAAATGGTGTGTCTCTCTTCTAAGATTTAGAAGTTTTCAACTGCATGCACTCACTCATTTCTATCTTAATAAAAAGCAAAGTATGCAAGGAAGTCTACACTAGAAAACTTCATGAACTGGAAGAAGTTGTCAGCAAAAAACAGTCACACGATCTTTCACACACAGAACATGTCTTTTACACAGCCAGTTGTATGCAGATATCAAAAACCTCCAGCTGTGACACACATTTTCGTGTATCTTCCTCTCAGGATTGACTGGACCTTGGCTCTTCATACCAAATCTGAAAATGCAGAGTTTATGCTGTTTTAAACGTTATCTTCTTAGAGCTTTCCACAAATCAATAATTAAAAAATGTCAATTTATTGTTACTTTCTGATTGAGAAACATTTTTTCCTCATTCTGCTGACCAAGGTCTCTGAGAAATGAACTCTGGCTAATTTTGTTGTGGCAAATACAGATGTGAACTTGCCAGACTGAAGTCAGGAAAAGAGAGCCAGAGGCACGCACTTCCATCCTGCGCCTGATGAAGAAGCCACTGACAGAGAAGCTAAGTGAGAAGATGTATTCAGCCACAGCAGCCTTTGTGCCACGACCTTGTTTCAGCCTCTGTAGCAAAGTTTCGCCACTTTTTTCTCTCTTGAACCCACAGCACAGAAAATAACTGGACAACTCCAGCAGAAAATAACTGCTCCATCTTCTGCATCATTAGCAGAGTTGTTTACCAAGCTTCCCTTGGCTTCAGTTGCCAGTAAGTAATGCTTTTGCAGCCACAAAGGCAGCCGTGGATTTATTCAATTGTTACAAAGGAGAGAGTATGGGGAACAGAGAAGATATTTGGTCTGCAGAACATTAAAGTCTGCACTGAAAAGCCAAAACATCTTAACCACTTGTATATGTATGTATATGTATATACATATATACTTCTAGTATTTACCCTTATATGAAATCCTTCACTTCAAAGCACAAAACAAAGCACTTACGAGCTCTACATAATTATTTTTTTCCCCTATCACCGCTGTTCTTTTTTGTTATCACATCAGTTCCTATGTACATGTAACTGTAGATATGTAACTACTGACACTTTATGTCAGTAAGATTTATAACATCGTAAAGCAAGAGAAGTAGGCACATTCATAATGCACTAAAATCAAGCCTGGTTACTTACATGCTTTGTGCCTGTGTACTTGTGTGTTACATTAAATGCTGAAGAGAAAGAGTAACAATGAAGTTACAACATTTTAGATAAAACAGCATGTCAAGAGTAAAACCCTCAGAGAATTCCATAAAATATGGATATTACATTTTCTGGAAAAAGTCTAATTAAGTATTAACTCTGAGAAGTACCTCATTTTGGTAGATATACTAGCATGCCTCTGGCCAAACTTTCATATTTATGAAAATATAGGCCCTATTATTTGTAAGAAAACTTTTAACTCTTCTCACCATGAACCCCATATCCACCAGTATTTACTTCTCTTAAAAACAACAGAATTAAAAGTACAGGTGCACTTCCTAGTATTTTAAGGGAAAATATGTTCATTCTAAAAAACAAGTTACTTTACCTCAAAGATCAGAAGACCTGAGAAATTAAAAATCACTGCTATAAAAAATGCAACTCAGTTTAGAGACTCAGGTAAGTCAGTTCAGTGCAAACTTCCTTAAAAATCCAATATATATGGATGGTCTTTCTCCCATCCTTCACTTCTCTGCCAGAAACCTCAAATGAATATGATTTCTAAAACATACTTTTTTCCCTTTTCTGCTCTTCTGCTTGTGATATTGCTCCACTAACAGTATTTTACATGTTTTTTTCATAAAACATCCAAAAGGCTGTTAGAACTACTTGAAAAAATTGGAAAGGTTAGCTCTGTTTGTGGTAATCTAAACCATCTCTCCAGTGCAAAACACCAAAAGCAAAACCCACCTTGAACTAAATAACAAGAAGATTAGAAAAAACTTGGAATGAAATAATAAGTTTGAAGGAAAACTCTGTTACATTTCTGGTAGCTCTGAGAATTGAAAAGGTAAAGAAATACATTAAGATTTCTAACCAACTGCCAATTATTTTGAAGAACAAATGCAGCAATTTCACTACAAAACAGGAAAGGGGTTGGTTGGAACTTGCACATTAAATAAAAAAAGCTAAGTGTGTTAATATTGATTTTGCATCTAGGTCTGTCTAGAATCTATTTAGGAAGGAAGTCTGCCAGCAGCCCATGATTCTGAATTTACCAAGAAGAGGAAAAAAACATAAAAAACCTCTAAACCTAGCCACTCACATTTATTTATGTGCTAGTTTGACTGAAAATGAGTTAATTTTCTTTGTGCAGTTAGAAATCTTTCCTTTTCATAGCTAACACAGTCATTATTCGGACTTAGCTTGAGAACAAGAGATAACACCCCGAGACAGAGTTAATGATTTTAATTGCTCTGGTCTAAGAGCCAAGGACATTCTGAGTGCTCTGCCCACAGGTGTGAGGCATCAAGGAAGGGGGCATGGATGGGGCAGAGCTTCACTGACATCCAGACTGATCAATGACAGTATTCCATCCCACTAGTGCCATTCTTTATATTTAAGCAGAGTCGAGATATTCCAGTTTCTCTCTCTCTCTCTCTCAAGCATTCTCGCTCTTGGGCATTTTTCTCTCTTTCATGTGGAGCCAGGGGAGTTCTGTTTGGGATGTTCAGTTCAGCTTTTTGCCATTTTGCAGAGGCCTCTGGGCTTTTCTGCCTTTTCCTCTTTTTTCTTTCTTTGGGATTGGCTCTTCAGGACCAGGGTGCTGCTGCTTCCTAGGACTGGTTGCTTAGTGTGGATGGAATTTATGAGGAATTGCCTTGAGCATCTTTTATTTCTATTATATATATATATTTACTAGTAGTGTATTAGTATTCTGTTATTTCATTAAACTGTGTTTATCTCACTCCAAGTTTCTCCCTTCCCTTTCGATTCTCCCCCCTGTTCAGGGGCGGGGATGGGGGGAGGGTGAGTGAGTGGCTATCATGGTTGTATTGTTAGCTCAGGTTAAACCACGACAATTTAACTTCAATGGAGCAATATGAACCATGACACAAACAACCTCTCTAGTTTTGGCAGGGATAAATAAATGAAATAGATCCCAGTATTCACCCCATCAACAAAATGGCATGGTAGAGAAACTCTGAAGTTTTTAAAGTAAAAGGAAGCCATGGTCCATATATTTAAAGTAGTGTACAGCACTCCTGTAGGTGTCTTAATAATAATTAGTAACTAGCATTATTGTTTATAAGCACAGACTTTTGCTATGACATACCAGAATAAGAAGTCCACCATTCAAGGCAGCGGTATTACTGGAAACAGTCCCATTAGGAGATCAGGAGTCTGGTCATTTTTAAATACAATTAGGCATTCTGATGAATGTGACTGGGAAAACAAACAAACAAAAAACCACCACCACCACAAAACAAGCACAGAAAAACTCCCCACACAACCTCAATAACTCCCACATATTCCAATGTCAACAAACACGCACACATTCCCAAGTGACCACATACACAACCCATGGGTGGCGGGGAAGGCAGTCATCTAAGAAGTGGAAAACCTCCTTTCTGACTTCCACATGGAGGGCATTTAATTCAGTATTAACATGCTCTATATTTGATCATGTAAAGCAGCACACAACTTTAATCCCCCCAAAGTGAGTACTTAACCTCCCTGCTCTAGAATGAAGTCATGTTATCACTCAAAAAATAACTTACAAAACAAAAATAACAAGAAAAACGTATGTCCTTCCAGGGAGGAAGCAGAAGGTCTGATGTTGTGTGCCACAGTGTCTAAGCGTATGATGCCAGATGCTCATGCATGGGCAGTTAAATCCCATTTGGTGACTTAGTGAACCTTGAAAGGAGCCTCTCCTCGCTGACTCTTTGCTTTCACTTTAATTGGGCTCTTGCAAAAGCTTTCTCCTTTCTCTATTTTTAACTGTCCAGCATCACTAAACTCGCTGAAGACAAGAATTTTAGCTTTTTAACCTCGACCTCTTCATGGAATTCAACTGAAATCAGACAGAAGGTCCAAAGACAGATACAATTAGTCTGGTCACACAAGTCTCATTTCCTTGGAAAATCAAATTGAAACCTCTGTTTAGGAGTGCTAGACCCAGGCTTTGTGAATTGGCCCACAATTAAACGTATTTGTTATGAAGAAGGACGCAATATGTTTTGAAATGTTTTGAATTAGTGTCTCTCTAAAATAATATGCTAAAAACGTATATCTAGACTGTTACAAATTCTAGTCCTTTATAACCTGCATAAACACTAGCACAATGAAAATCAGTTACAAAGTACTGTGTAAGTTAACTGTGACCGTAACAAAAAAGTACTTCTAAAAAGCATGAAGTAATGGTAATACCATCAGATTACTCTTAAAGCCCTTGCTATAAGCAATGGTATCTCTGCAAAGGTTTAAAAAAAATTAAGAGAAGAAAGAACTGTGTTATGTCATTTTCCACATCTTCAAATGCAAACAAGCAATGAAACCAATCACTAGTTACTCTTCACTGTCTTTTCCATTTGTCGCAGCTACATGGCTTCCTTCAGTAAGTCCAAAATCTCATTTTAGTGTACTTGTCTTTTTGCATTCCCCTTTTCTGACATAAGTTAATTACCTGTCCCGTAAAATTCATTTGGCATTGTTGTACTTCTTTTGTTCAGAAAAACATTAGTTTTGCTGACATACACTCATGCTGGGGCAACTTTGTAAGACAGAAAGATGCTATATTATTACTTATTGAAAGCAAAAAATGTGTTGGAGATGCAACGTAACAATCTCTTTCTGAAATGCATTTTTACACAGTATTCTGTTTTTCTCCTTAGGAAAAAAGTAATTTTTCATACTACTATAAAGATCTGTTGTTAATTGCAAACATATGCACCATCATCATACCAGCGTATTTTAAAAACTAAACCAACCCACAACAACAGGAATTAATTCCTATTCTATGATACTCATCATTGTCCTGGTTTTGGACTGTACAAATACGATGGCCTGGTACAACACACCCCCAGGAGTATAAAGCTTTAGTGGACACTGGTGCTCAGTGCACAATAATTCCTTCTAATTATAAAGGAACGCAATCCATCAATATTTTTGGAGTGACTGGGGGATCCCAGGAACTGACTGTTGTAGAGGCTGAAATGAGCCTAACTGGAAAAAACTGGCAAAAGCATCCCATTGTGACTGGTCCAGATGCTCCGTGCATCCTTGGCATAGACTACCTCAAGAGAGGGTATTTTAAGGACCCAAAAGGGTATAGGTGGGCATTTGGTATAGCAGCTGTGGACACTGAGAGAATTGAACAGCTGTCTGATTTGCCTGGTCTTTCAGATGATCCTTCTGTTGTAGGATTGCTGATGGTTGACGATCAGCAGGTGCCAATTGCTACCACGACAGTGCATCGCCGGCAATATCGCACCAATCGAGACTCTTTGATTCCTATCCAGAAGTTGATCTGTCAATTGGAAAGCCAGGGTGTGATCAGTAAGACTCGCTCACCTTTTAACAGCCCAATCTGGGCAGTGCGTAAGTCTAGTGACGAGTGGAGACTAACTGTGGACTATCGTGGCCTGAATGAAGTTATGCCACCACTGAGTGCTGCTGTACCTGACATGCTAGAACTGCAATTTGAACTGGAGTCAAAGGCAGCTAAGTGGTATGCTACAATTGACATTGCTAATGCATTTTTCTCTATTCCTGTAGCAGCAGAGTGCAGGCCGCAGTTTGCTTTCACCTGGAGAGGCATCCAGTACATGTGGAATCGCTTGCCCCAGGGGTGGAAACACAGTCCTACCATCTGCCATGGACTGATCCAGACCACGCTGGAGCAAGGTAAAGCTCCAGAACACTTGCAATATATTGATGACATCATCGTATGGGGCGACACAGCGACAGAAGTCTTCGAGAAAGGTGAGAGAATAATTCAGATTCTTTTGGATGATGGTTTTGCCATAAAACGAAGCAAGGTCAAGGGACCTGCACGAGAGATCCAGTTTTTAGGAATAAAATGGCAAGATGGCCGTCGTCAGATCCCAATGGATGTGATCAACAAAATTGCAGCAATGTCTCCACCTACTAATAAAAAGGAGACACAGACTTTCTTGGGCGTTGTAGGTTTTTGGAGAATGCATATTCCTGACTACAGCCAGATTGTGAGCCCTCTCTATCGAGTGACTCGTAAAAAGAACCAATTTGAGTGGGGCCCTGAACAACGACAAGCCTTTGAACAAATTAAGCGTGAGATAACTCATGCGGTGGCCCTTGGACCAGTTCGGACTGGACTAGATGTTAAAAATGTGCTCTACACCGCAGCCGGAGATAATGGACTTACCTGGAGCCTCTGGCAGAAAGCACCAGGAGAAACCCGAGGTCGACCGTTAGGTTTTTGGAGTCGAGGATACAAAGGATCTGAGGCCAACTATACTCCAACTGAAAAAGAGATACTAGCAGCATATGAAGGAGTTCGAGCTGCTTCAGAAGTGATCGGTACTGAAGCACAGCTCCTCCTGGCACCTCGACTGCCGGTGCTGAGCTGGATGTTCAAAGGGACGGTTCCCTCTCCACATCATGCAACCGAAGTTACGTGGAGTAAATGGATTGCACTGATCACGCAACGAGCTCGAATTGGAAGTCCCAATCGCCCAGGGATCTTAGAAGTGATTACAGACTGGCCAGAAAGCAAAGACTTTGGGATGTCTCCAGATGAGGAGAAAGTAAAACGTGCTGAAGAAGCACCACCGTATAATACTCTTTCAGAGACTGATAAGCAGTATGCACTGTTCACAGATGGATCCTGTCGTCTTGTAGGAAAACATCGAAGGTGGAAAGCTGCTGTGTGGAGTCCCACACGACAAGTTACAGAAGCCACTGAAGGACAAGGTGAATCTAGTCAGTTTGCAGAAGTGAAAGCCATCCAGCTGGCTTTGGACATTGCTGAACGAGAGAAGTGGCCAATACTTTATCTCTATACTGACTCACGGATGGTAGCAAATGCCTTGTGGGGGTGGCTACAGCAATGGAAGAAAAGCAACTGGCAGCGCAGAGGTAAACCCATTTGGGCTGCCACACTGTGGCAAGACACTGCTGCTCGGCTAGAGAGCCTGCCTGTGAAAGTTCGTCATGTCGATGCTCACGTGCCTAAAAGTCGAGCCACCGAGGAACATTTAAACAACCAACAAGCGGATCAAGCTGCTAAGATTAAAGTAGCTGAGGTGGACTTGGACTGGCAACATAAAGGTGAACTTTTCCTAGCTCGGTGGGCCCATGATGCTTCAGGGCATCAAGGTAGAGATGCAACATATAAATGGGCTCGCAATCGAGGGGTGGATTTAACTATGGACATTATTTCACAGGTTATTCATGAATGTGAGACTTGCGCCGAAATCAAACAAGCGAAACGGTTAAAGCCTGTATGGTATGGGGGGCGATGGTTAAAGTATAAGTATGGAGAAGCTTGGCTTCCACAAACACGTCAAGGTAAGCATTATGTACTTACAATGGTGGAAACAACCACTGGATGGTTGGAAACATATGCCGTACCTCATGCTACAGCCCGAAATACTATCTTGGGCCTTGAAAAGCAAGTCCTTTGGCGACACGGTACACCAGAAAGAATTGAATCAGACAATGGTACTCATTTCAAAAACAGTATTATAGACAACTGGGCCAAAGAACATGGTATTGAGTGGGTATATCATATTCCATATCATGCACCAGCCTCTGGGAAAATTGAAAGGTACAATGGTTTGCTAAAAACTACACTAAAGGCACTTGGTGGTGGAACCTTTAAAAACTGGGATTCACATTTAGCAAAGGCCACTTGGTTGGTCAACACCGGGGGATCAACCAATCGAGCCGGGCCTGCCCAATTAGAAATTCTACGGACTGTAGAAGGAGATAAAGTCCCTGTAGTACACATGAAAAATATAGGAAAGGCAGTCTGGGTTACTCCTGCCTCAGGCAAAGGCAAGCCCATTAGTGGGATTGTTTTTGCCCAGGGACCTGACAGCACCTGGTGGGTGATGCTTATGATGGAGAAGTTCGGTGTGTCCCTCAAGGGGATTTGAGTTTAGGTGAAAATATTCAATACTGAACTGCAGGATGTGAATTGCCATACTAACAGTATTTAGTAAGTGTCTTTCAGATCAAGACAGTGATGATGAAACCAGAGCTAGCTTCTTCGAGTGGCGCCTGACAACTTCTTCGAAGTTGATGTCTTTAACCCACAAACAGTGGTCATGAGATGCACTTGTACCATTTTTCCTGCCCTGGGAGACTGTTGTGACAAAATGAACTTAATGAACCTTTTTAAAGGATGGCCCACTGATTAATTACTCCTGTGTATATATATAGTAGTAGTGATTAATTAGATTGTGTTGATAGATTGTTTTGATAAGGTTTAAGTATTCAGTGAATGGCATATTATAAGGGGTGGAATGTCCTGGTTTTGTTAAAAACAAGTTTCTCTTTCAGTGAATTTTGCCTGTCAGCTAAAGCCTTCACATTAACTGCATTTTCCTGGAGAACCAGACACATGTTTTGGTAAACCTAGCAATGGAATGCAAACCTATTGATAAGCATGGATGGACATCTCGCGAGAGGGGTAACGAGAAACAAGTGACTAAGAAACTGACCAACTGTGTATAACATTCCATTCACGTGAATACTTCATATAAAAGTGGGAGATCATGAGGATCTCGTCCCTTTTCCTTTTTGCCCTTCTGCTTATGGCCGACCTTAGGAGAGGATCGTCCTGGTCGTCCCTGCGAACTGAGGCCTAGTGAGAGACTGAATCCAGCTCCGGTTGGCTGGAGAGTCCAATCCAGGACTTTGGGTGCCGGCTCTGCAGTTGCTGAGACTTTCAAGATTGGTTTTGTATATTTTGTATTATTTTCTCTATTCTTATTAGTAGCATTAGTAAAACATCTTTAATTTTTCCAACTCTCTTCTCTCTGTCCTTCTTTCCCTCCCGATCACCTGTGCTGAGTGGAAGGGGGGAGAGGGAGGGGCAGAAGGGGGAAGTGGGGGGGGCAGAGGAGGTTAACAATACATCTGCCAGGGTTTTATTGTCACCCCGCAATCTTAACCCTCGGCAATCATGAACAGCTATACAAAAAGGTCTTCCCAGTGGGCTGGGTGTATACTTTTGTTGTTGTTGCTGTTAATGCAAGTAAATTGAAATTTCTAATGTTGCCTTAAGTGGAAAAGAGAGTGATTTTCCTGTAATACAGGATACATGTTAGTTTGGAAGGTGAGGGAAATGTTTTGGTGAACTAATATTTCAAAATCTCTGTTCCATCTCCAGTTTGGATAGGCTTAAACAACTTGTTTCTTCTGCATATTTGTAATACAGAAAAAACTAACACAAATCAGCAAGATGTGACACACCAGCACCATCAAACACCCAAGAAATATTCTAAATCTGCCTTTTAACACTGATGTATACTCACAAATGGAATGCTATATTTTCCCTTCCTCCAACATCACCTGAATTCTTCCTTTTTCTGTTTGAGGTATTCTTTTCCTATACCTTGACTTTAAGTTAATTTAAAAAAATTTGGACAGTAAAAAGAGGTTTCACTAACTCTCAACTAACAGCTGTTTTTTCTTTTCTCTGTGCCTCACATGTACATTCCTTCTTTCATTTACTTATCTTAATATTCACATGAACTCAATCACAATTTTCCGAAGAAGCCAAGAGACAGGCTGTCATTAACTTTCATCTTGCTTTTTGGCAGTCTGTATTATCATATGGAAGGAAGAAGTATTTGTACAAGTAGCTGATTCAAGCCCTCACACAAAAAGACCATCCTCAGAGATTGTGAATCATGTTGTACTGCAACTAGTTACTTAACCAATACCCAATTTACCAATTTCCACTCTACAACACTGAAAAATGTGACATTTAGATGATAAATATTACTTCCTCCACCCTAGCCCCCAGCATACCACCTCTAGCAGCAAATTTTTGAGAGCTGTTATAAAAGGAATAAAAGGAGAAAAATAATAAACATTCCATGTTCCAGTATTTAAAGGGTGAGACTCCCTTTTACGAGGAGTCACATGGAAAAGATGAGGGGTAGTGGGTACAGATTACTCCTGGGGAGATTCCAATTGGACACAAGAGGGAAACTTTTCACGGTGAGAACAATCAGCCATTGGAATAATCTCCCGGGGAAAGTGGTGGATTCCCCAGCATTGCACAGTTTTAAGATTTGGCTGGACAGGGTACTGGACCATCTTGTTTAGACTGTGCTTTTGCCAAGAAAGGTTGGACCAGATGATCCTCGAGGTCCCTTCCAACCTGGTATTCTATGAGTCTATGATATGATTCTACAAAAATCAAACAATCCATTCCAAAACTGTGAGGTTTAGACAGTATTATAAGTCTCTGAATTATTAGGTTCCTAAACATCTGCAGGATTTGTGCTTAAAATATACCCAAAACAAGCTATGGTACTTTCCAACTTCAAATTGAAGACGAGACAAAATATCCCAAAGAATGTACCACCTGAAATTAGGATAAAAGTTGCTCCCGCAGTTAAAGGTCAAGCATAACTATATGGATAAGTGCTTCATCCAAACAACTTCAAATCAATACAAAACAAAAACCACTTCCCATCTCAATGCAGAACTTATAGAAAGCCAGACCATTTAATACTTGCAGTTGACAAAAGCAATAAGAAACCTCTTTAAACACCTTCTATAAAGCTTGCTTTTATTTGCAAACAATGAAAGGATTAAGAGGCCTTTTTGGGCACTCTGTCTGAGTTACAGATTTTCACACATGTTACACTTATAGCAAAGAGACATTCAGCACAGAACAATCTGTTCTCTGCTACAAAATCACTAAATGAAGATATTCAGCAGCCAGAGAATTCCACGGTCCACAGAGAGAAAACATAACCTGGTCAAAGCACAAGTTGGATACAAGAAAAGCAAACAAAAGTGCCAGAGGGAAAAAAATTTTTCAGCAAAAAAAAGGCATGCCATGGAGGAGATGGACACACTGAAAAGTGGAGGAGAAGGCTGGACAACTTCTGTAGTGTCACCAGACACACCTTTGCAATACAATTATGACAGCAGAATTGCTACTTCTCTGTTTATCACTGTTGTTTTCTACTGTTTTTCATTACAGACTAAAGATCCTTGAATGAAAGGCAATTACAAGATTTATAGCAATTCGCATTATATTAATCACATAAACAAAAGATTAAAATGCAATTGTCTCCCGCAAAGTGACTGGGGCATAGCGTGTTTTTTTTCATGCTGTCTCCCAAGAGTTTCTTGGTGCATAAACAAAAATTACTTTGCTTTCTAAGTGCTACTGAAGCTGAGTTTGCCCAACTGTGTTCTTATCACTTATCACTTTGTTACCTTTAATAAAGAAGCAAAAGACCAAATTATGTCTTTCTCCAACAACTGTAAAATAGCATTATAATCTTCTGAATTTGAAGACACTGGCAGCACAGCTATTATCAAGAACACAATTTAGCCAGAATAGTGTGTTACGGGAATGTATCCAGCTCAGCTCTCAGAGCCCAGAATGAGAAAAATTGCTGTTTATTAAGCCTTTGTAATTTATCCTTAATGAGAAGAAGAGAAAAAAATCCACAAAACTAAGTAAGAGGCAGTGCAAATCTATTTTCAACATTTTGTATCAAAACATACACATCTGAATCTGAATGAAGTATATTCACAATAATAACTGCTGTTTCTGTAACTGATGAGTTCTTAAGCATCTAAAGGTGTTTAACAAACAACTTACTAACCCTCAGATATTTATCTTATGTAGGAAAGAATTACACTAATACCTCAACTCTCTGAAGTTCAATATTTGCTTCTGCTGATAACATCTGTTCTTTTATGATTTTAAAAAAATAATTGTAATTTCCCAGTGCTTTATTTTAAACATTTTCTATCCATCATCTCTATAACCTTAAGGAGAACAAACAACAAAATCAACCTAAATAATAAAAAAACCCTGATCATAATTTTTTTGTAGTGTTCACATGCAATCACATTTTCTGAATGAAAAGTAGGCTATCAACTGTATTTTCTTCATATAGTACTTCAGTTAAAAAAACCATAAATTCTACAAATTATTTCTGCCTTGATACTTCCTACACAATCTTCCTTAACACTAAAATTTAGCCAACTGGAAATCCCTCTTACTTTAAGCAAGTATCACCCAATAATTTGCTCACATATTCCTTCTGATACTCAAGCTACTGATGCAACAGATGGATTTAACTGAAGCAGGTTTTTTTCATACATAGTTTGTCACCATTTACTGCAGGACAACAATAAACCATGGCAGATGCTCTCTGTAACAAAATCAGAACATAGTTCTATAGTCTCACACACTGAAATAAAAAAATGCAGTTGTATAACATACATTGTAACTAAAAACATGTTTCGAGAAGACATTCTATATTTTAAAGTTATTTATGTACAAAAAGGTTGGTATGAAATCCACAAAAGAACTCCAGGTGACATGTTTCAAAGCATGCCAGCATCAAGGAGATCTGATGCTTTCCTGCAGTACACCCAACCTTCCTCATTCTGGAGCTCCGCTGACAAATCAGGCCCTGTCTGCATATTCCTGTCATGCACAGTCTAACTCTACAACTTAGATTCAAAAAACCTTTTTTTTTTGGTATGTATTACCAGCTTGCAACTTTGAAAATTCTTCCTTCCTAGCCATCTCTGTCCTGTCCCTGCCCACCCTGACCCTCTTTCCTCTAGAACTTCCCGCTGCTCTGTAGAACCAGATGGTGGAGCACCCAGCTCCCCACAGGACACATGGATTTTCAAGCTTCTGCCCGTAGAAGGTTATGACTCAAATAATTGCCTTATAAACTGAAATTTCATGGGCTGAAACTAGAATTTTCTTTGTACTGGCTTACCTCGCTTTCTTTGGATGTGTACTGTATCTTGAGAGTATCCATGGCTCTGATCATCGCTTGCATGGCAGTAAATACGTTTTGGTAAACCAGTTTTGTGAAGCCTTTCCTGTCTTCTTCTGAGTAACCTGATCCATGAATAATCCTCATTTGTTTAATGAACGTACTCTTGCCACTTTCTCCTGTGCCTAGCGGAGGGGAAGAGAAGAGAGAGAAAAAAAGCATTGTATCTGCAAATCATGGCAATTGAGAATATTTGTAAATACACATATACAGATGTGTACCTTATCTGAGCATACATAAGAGTCACCATTAGTATAATTAGTATTACCTGTAGCATCATTTCTGAATTTTCCATTCTCCATAACATATATTGTTTTAGTCAAAATATTTGCATTTCTGGGTTTCAGACAGGTTTTTAGGTAAAAGATGTATCTAAGTATCTTATGATAATACATTCCACAACGCTTAATCTAAGTGTCCTGTAGGTAGACGTTGGATTACAAAACAAGCAAGGTACATGACTACAAAAGAAAGAAATTTGGCTTGTGTAAGTATCAAAATCCTCAACATTAAGAACTTTGTACAAAGTTTACATACCATTTACACCTTAACAATAAAGCCTGCACTAATCCTGAACTTGGGAAAGAATTTAATCATTACGCCACATTACCTATTTTCACATTTCTACTGATTCTTATGTAAATACTGACTGAAAACATGCTAACTGAAGCCACAAAAAAATGCATTAATTACTGTTAGCTACTCTGGGAAATATTGATTCTATTTTAAAAAACCACAACAAACAGATATTATAAAGTTATTTATGAAATGAAATCATTCATATAATATTTTGCATGTACATACTGCTTCAAGCCCATTTACAAGTCATAGCAACATATTTCCTAACATTTTTCAGGATGTAAACCCCGTTCCTCTGTTCATTCCTATTAGTCTTACAACAGAAAAATGTCTGCACTGACTCACACCAAGCACCCATCCAGGCAGTGTCCTGTCTCTAACCAAGTTTGTAAGTGGTGGTCGAGAGAGGAGTCAAAAGACAGGCCAGAATGTAAGATAATTCCTCCACAAAACCCTCCCTGCATCTTAAAAGTTAGGACTTAGCTTAGAAGTTTATTAGTTGAATGCTATTTGGTAGCCCTCTTGTATTTCTCAGGTACTTGGCCAGGCCTTTCTATAAAGCCATGGAAAGCTTTTGCATCCTCACATATTTCAGTAAGAAGTTTCAGAGTTTTATCACCCATGATATGTCATTTGTTCTGAGCCTGGATCCACCAGCTTCATTTCTGTTTCTTGTATTCAATAAATCTTCCCCCTCGCCTTCTCCACACAGTCTTCATTTTAGAAACCTCTATCATATTGTATTTGGTTTACACAGCAAGGTTTTAGTAGCAGAGGGGCTGCAGGGGTGGCTTCTATGAGAAGAGGCCAGAAGCTTTCCCCACATCCCTCAAAGCCAGTTTCACTAGCTCCAAGATGGACCTGCCACTGGCCAAATCTGAGCCTATCAGTGATGATGACAGTATCTCTGTGATAACATATTTAAGAAGGGGTAAGAAAAGCTATGCAACAATTGTGTGAAAGAGGAGTGAGAACATGTGAGAGAAACAACTCTGCAGACAGCGAGGTCATTGGAGCAGGAGGTCAGGAGGTGCTCCAGGCGCTGGCGCAGAGATTTCCCTGCAGCCCGTGGTGCAGACCATGGTGAGGCTGGCTGTCTCCTGCACCCCATGGAGGTCCATGGGGGAGCAGAGACTCACCTGCAGCCCATGGAGGTCCAAAGTGGAGCGGAGACCCACCTGCAGCCTGGGAGGACCCCACAACGGCACAGGTGGGATGTGCCCTGATGGAAGCTTCAGCCTGCAGAGAGCCCGTGCAGAAGCAGGGTCCTGGCAAGAGCTGTGGCCCATGGTGAGGCACACTAGAGCAGGCTGTTCCTGAAGCATTGTACACCATGGAAGGAACCCATGCTGGAGCAGTTTTTGAAGAACTGCAGCCCATGGAAATGATCCATGTCAGAGGAGTTTGTGAAGGACGACCCCATGGGAGGGACTCCAGGGTGGAGCACGGGAAGAGCAGGAGGAGTGAGGAGCAGCAGATACCAAGTGTCACAATCTGACCACAACCCCCACCTCGCCATGCCCCTGTGCTAGCTGGGAGTATGAGGTAGAAGAGTCTGGAATTAAGTTGAACCAGGGAAGAAAGGAGGGCTGGGAGGAAGGTGATTAAATGTTTGTTCTTATTTCTCACTGTCCCATTATTAATTGGCAATAAATTCAATTAGTTTCCCTAAGTGGAGTCTGTTTTGCCTGTGACGGTAATAGTTAGGTGATTTCTCCATCCTTATCTTGACCCATGAACTTTTTCATCATTTCTCCTCTGTCCTGTTGCAAAAGGGGAGTGATAGAGCAGCTTGGTGAGTACCTCGAAGTCAGCCACGGTCAAGGCCCCCACATATTCACCTTCAGCTGTACTTTTTCTAGGCTGAAGAGTCCTAAGCAGGTCAGTTCAGTTCTCAGATGGAAGATACTTCATAGCCTGATCATCTGCTTCACCCTTGTTGAAGTTTTCTCAGTTCCTTAGCTCTGAGATACACCTAGAATATCAAAACTTGAAATACTAAGGTGCTGTCAAAACTTAGATTTATGAAGCAGCATCACTGGGTTATCTCTACTGTAAGTAATTAGAGAGAGGAGGCATGTGCTAGGTAATTGTTCTCCATCTGCATTACTTTATACTGATCTACAATTAGCATTCACCGCCTACTCTCCCAATATCCTTCTGCATCTTTAAATCATCCTTACAAACTCAATTAGCACTGCACAGAAAAAATTCTCATATAATTGCTCAACACCTTTCCCACCACACCTTCCATTTTCTCTATATTTCCTGTTATTCAATATCAGTGGGATGTGACTGAATAAATCCATTCCTGTCCCCCAGAGCTTTTATATGAGAGGGTCATGGACAGCCTTTTCTTGTTCTTGATGGTACAAGAGCAAAAAATATGAGTTACACTTGCTTCTTAAAACCTTTACTGTTATTTTTCAGAAGTTTAACAATTAACTCGCTTCTGGCTGAGCTATAGGACTTGGTTCACTTCTCCACCAAGAATTTACTGCTGGTAACGTAGTTACCAGCATAAACAAACTTTCAGTATTTTGCACTTAGTACCACTAGGTGTCAAAAATATATCAGCACAAGGAGGAAAGAGTTCCTCTGAACATTAAGTCTTCAGGTAAAAGACAGCAGGAAAACACTGTGTGTGCCCACCTCATCATACTGCATCTCAGTACCATAGCAGAAAATAGTATCTCTTTAATGAAAATCATGCAACTCCAGGGCTCCAACCATTAACAGTATTAACAAGCACAACTCAGGAAACATAGGAAAGTGTATACGTTATCATGCATTACTCGTGTATCACAGCCATTTTTCTGAAAAAATTATCACTGTCATCAAATCTTACTCTATGAAGTTCTTTTGTATTTTGCATCGTCCATTGTGGACTTGCTTTCAAAGCTGTAGCTTGTCCCTTATTCAAGCCCATGTTGTTCAACAGTCCTCTCCAGGACACTGCTAGCTCAGCTCTGCTCTCCAGGTAACAGGACCTACGGCACTCACCAGAAGAACAGTGAAACAACATTTTAATCAAGCAATAAGAAATATTTAACATTTTTGTCTGTAAAAAGAAGATTAATACAGCTGTTCTTTCAACAAGCGTCCAGGATTTCTTTAATTTTGGCATTGTATTGGTTTACTTGGGAGAGATAGAACATACAGATATCCTGGAAACATATGCAAAACATACGGAAACATGTGAAACAACTTCCTGGAGGAATTTGTTTTAGTAAAATGCTGATGTTACATAATGTATCATAGCCCTCATAAAGGGTCCTGGCATATCAGCTTTAAGAAGTCAACCTTATAAAAACAAAAAACCCCCACCACAAACTTTTTTCCCTGCCAGTGGAACACTTATATTTTAGAGGAAAACACTCTGATTAATCCAGGTTGAACTGCTGGCCTAAATTTTTATATAACTCAGAATAAACGGTCCTATGGCATTACAGCAGTGCCCTCTACTAATATTTGAGTTAAAGAAGAAACATTGTGCAACTGTTAACTTCACTGTCAGGGGTATGTAATAACACTGTAAAGTTTGGGAAAAAAAAAAAAAAAAAGAAATAAAATCAAAGCACCATGTATCTAATTTCAGCTTTTAAATAAAGATGCTTTTTTCCAAGCCCCACAAACACCTATGGTAGATGGAGCCACGTTTAAAAAGATCATCACCTGTAAACCAAGCTAGAGTTCTTCCCTGGCCAGAGTTCTTCCCTGCATGTATCCAATTTATTTTTTTAAGAAGTTTAAGGTTAATATTTTATCATCACCTGATTTGATTTTGTCAATATCAATCTACAGAAAATGAAAATTGCCTATTTGAGTTATTTATAAAGTGGTATGAAACACAGGTAATAAAGCCATAAAAGCTTTACCCCTTGACCTATCATAATCCTGATCACAAGTTGATTTAAAAGCTTTTTACTCCCCACCATGACCTTAAGTAAAGTGCACAGTCTTCTTTCTGTGTTCTGCCTTCCAGCAACTCCTTACATTTCTAGCTGTGCCTCTTGTCATAAACCCAGAATACAAGGCCTCTGGGCAAATCCAACAATACATGCTCTTTGTTTCTCCCTTCCCATAAACTATCTAAAAAATCTTCAGGGCTCATTAGCTTAAAATGAAACAAGGCTTTTGAAGCACATCTTTACATAGCATCATTTTACAGCATGTTAAAAAGTGGCAGAGCTTTCTAAAAGAGTTTTAAAATGGAGTAGTCGTGCCAATATGCATACTTGCAAGATACCAAGCCAAAGATAACTGCATTTTAGGATGGAACTGCAGACACAATCAGATTTGGATTGAGCATCTTTTAAATTAAAATAGTTGGAAAAGAAATTGAGACAAACAACTTGGAACTTGTGTTTTAAGACATCAGGTGGTGGGGCTTAAAAAAATTGAATACAGTTTTTCCATTACTAATACTAAACATGGCAGGGGGTTAATAAAAAGGAGGTAGCATAGAAGGTGTAGATAACAGAACAATAAAATATTGACATATTCCTTGTAGATATATATCACATTTTAACGCCACTCATTCTAGAATCATTAGAGAACAGGGGTCTTTAAAACATGGCTATATACTTCCAAGGTGTTAGAATTCTGTTATTAGTACAAGCAAGTTTAAAAGGGCTATTGGCGGGGAGAGGAAGGTAAAGTGTAATTTACTCTTCAGTGACCTTTGTGGTAAGCACATGGCCAGTATACATTTAGTGCATTTAACTTCAGAAAATAATCTGTTGAATCATTACTGGCAAAACACAGAATACACTTTTCTATTGACTAGGTCAACAGACAGAATATTCTCAAAAGGTGAGATGTAAATACATTAGTTAATGTCATATATTTATTCTCCTTCCAGACACTTTAAGCATCCATTTTTTTTCCTCTGCTTTCAACTACTGACTGCCACATAGGTGTTACCTATGCAAATGCCCTTTCTCAATTAAACAAAATATTGGAATTTTGCCAGTTAATTCAAGGAGTAAAACATCATGTCTGTTTTAGCCATTGTCTCTTTCGTCCTTACTTTCTCCTTTGCCTGTCAGCTTTATTTTCCAAGTCTAATATCTCTTTATGGAGAAAACAAATTATTAAAACAATAAAACAAAAATAACAATCCCAAACCCCCAAACAACATAACTCTATGCTTTCTTCTTCTCGTAAGGACTTCTTGTTTGCAGCTTAATTATACCGAGGGGCAGACTGTGAACACAGCCACCATAAAACTAGAAGGCTGTAATTGCCAAGGACAGGGCAAAGCTAACTAACCAGTTTTGCCCTACCACCCTACCACCATTAAGAACAACACAACAGCACATTTAGCACAGATTATAGAGCCTACTGTAAATCCTGGATCCACACTTGACCAGTTCACATGACTGAGTTCCAGGCTGCTCTTCACCATTATTAGCTCTGAGATGGCAACGATACCTTCACCTACAGTATAGACCTATTCATGCGTTCACTTCCACTTGCCATACATGAACAGACGTAGGTCAGCTAGTAAGCAAATATATTTCATCTGTTGCTGCATGAAAACAGGTTTCACTCTTGTCCTGACAGCTGTCTCACTCAACAGCTCTGGTGCTGCTAAGGGCCAAGTCACTGGATATTTGCATGGACAAGCCCCCTGGTCCCACAGAAGCAAGGGAAGTCTGTTATTACCTTCCCAACTGTCCCTGTTGTCAAGCACAATAAACATGATGAAGTCCAAGTGACACAAGTAAAACTAGAAAGGTAAGGTACAGGATCATAAAAGTAATGTTTGATGCCATCCCTTCTCCAGTTACAAGTGGCCACTACAAAAGGCTCACAGACAGAATCATGTTTATAGCTATAGCTGACTTACTAGCTCTGCAAAACTCAAGCCTCGAGCCTCGATGGTAGACCACATTTCTGACTCTTTTTACAGAAAAATAACTGCTTATTTCCTGGGCAGAAATAATTATGAGACTAAAGATACCAACATTTAGTGATTATGTTATGAGATTTGCTACTTACATTAAAAACTAAACTATATTTAAACAGCATCTGCAATATTTTCTATTGCAGTTGTTAGACTTATGTAACTGTAGGACTAATAGTTTGATATACAGTACTAAATGGTGCTGGTGCACAAATGTGGATGTAACAAAAATGGCTTTCAAGTAAATAAAGCTAACTTAGTGAAAATTTACAAGGTTAGAACAACAAAAAATGTTTTTTAAAACAATAGATGAAGAAAAATTATACAGAATGAAATTGCGGTTATCTCAAGGAGGAGACCTGAAGACAGAGAAAGGAAATTTTTGAGGTTTATCAGAAAGGAAAATCTTTAGAGTTATTCAGCAATCTTGGAGGATCATTCTGCATATTCTGTTAAACTCTTTCATGGAGGTACCATATTAAATACTGAAATTATCTTCACAATGCTCATAGTTACATGAAAACATAGTCACAAATGTTTCCACTACTACAAGGCAGAGACAAGACAGTGTTTTCTTGACCTGGGGAAAAGCCAAAGCAGATTTAATCTCTAAAACACATACATAGTTAGTTCTTGCTTTCCAATAGAAATGTAACCCCAAAATAAAATGTGTTTTCACTTCTCTTGTTTGTTTACCAATAACCATTCCTGAAATCTGTGCCAGGCAATATTTTGAATTATAAGCTGTTTCTTTTTTCTCACCAATAAGAACAAAAAAACCCCTCCATAAACATATAAAGAAACAAATTTGATGGGCTGTGAGGAACAACCAAAAAAAACAACCCCAAAGAACAAGCAGCTATTTCAGGTACTCCATTCGTATTCTGTAGGATTAAGAACCATCTTCCAAACCTGTTACCAGGGAAACAGCTCTCATTCATTCTAAAATCCCATGTTAAATGCACATTCTGGTGCCTTCTTCCCTGCTGATGACAGGGAACATGATTAAGAGTTTTGCAATTTCTGAACTTAAATTAACAGAGGGAGAGGCTCCAAACATATTTAGCTATCACCACCAAAAGCTCTGTACAGAAAAAAATGTACTTTAAAAAAATGATATGTCTATATAGATTAGTGCTATGCCTATAGCTGAATGCCTGCTTCTGCACTGGCACCACTTATTTGACACCTACATAACTCATTATTTCAATGTTATTTCTGCTACTAACTATAAAGGTGGAAGTCACTGCAAATAAGCCATTCAATTACAGGATTCTTAGAAAAACAAAGGAAGCTTAAATACATAAATTTTTAGTGAGGAACAATTATATAAAGCGAAAGTTCCATAGCTCATTCTAGTCTTTTGTCCTTGAAAATTGCAGGGTCAGGTTAGTCTTGATTCCATTATTCTAAGTCATTCCAAACACCGTGAAGGAAAGCATCAGAATAAAATCAGGGTCGGATCCAAAAGTTACAACCTTTAGTCAAACTCTCCAAGGTTTGCACATGGGATATGAGGCTTTGTAGAAAAGTTCACGTGCTTAGCATACGAAAGCTACCATCTGCTACAGTTGAAAATATTAATCCTAAAAAGTATTTTTTAAATAATAGAAAATTTTAAATAATAGAAAAGGAGATCACAGAAAATGCAGGCACATGTATGCATACATGCACATATGCATGTGTGTCTTACAAAACTGATAGTAGGACCTGGAGAGGTTTCAAATAGGAAACAAAACAACTTTTCAGGAACAAATTCCCTTGATAATTCTCTGATTCTTCCTTTCTTGCACTGGGGATCCCAGAACTGGATCGAGCACTCCAGTGCTCAGGGGAGGGGACGGGAAGGCTCACCTCCCTCCACCTGCAGGTAATGTTCCTCCCAGGGCAGCTGAGGTTCCATTAGCCTTTGTTGTTGCAGCAGCATATTGCTGCCTGATGTTCAACCTGCTGTTCTTTCTGGAAAGCTGCTTTTCTGCCAGTCAGCCCACAGCAACTGGTGCCTAGGATTGTTCTTCCCCAGGTGCAGGACTTTGTACTTCCCTTTGTTAAATTGCATGAGGTTCCTATCAAACCATTCTTCCAGCTTGTTGAGGTCCTGGGAATCTGGCAGCAAGACTCCATGGTTTATCAGCCACTCTTCAGAGTTTGGTGTGATCAGCAGCCCTGCTGAGGGTACACTCCGCCCCATCATCAAGGTTATTAATGAAGATATTAAACAGGACTGGATCCACTATTGGCCTCCAGCTATACTTGATGCCACAGATCACCACCCTGTGGGCCTGGTCATTCAGTCAGTTTTTAATCCATCTCACTGCCTGCTCATCCAGTCCACATTTTATCAGCTTCTCTGAGAGGATCTTACAGCAGACAGTGTCAAAAACCTTAATGACGTCTAGGTAGACAATTTCCACTGTTCACCCTTTACCTACCAAGACGGTCATTTAATTATAGGAGGTTCTCATGTTGATTGAGCATGACTTCATCTTGGTTGACTTTCTTGTCCCTAATGCGCAAATGTTTTCCAGGATTAGCTGCACCATCACCTTCTGAGGGATCAAGGGGAGGCTGACTGTCCTGCAGTTCTCTGGGTCCTTGCCCTTCTTGAAGATCGGTGTGACATTTGCTTTCCTCCAGTCCTCAGGCATTTTTCCCAGTCACTATGACTGGGCAAAGCTTATTCAAAGTGGCCTCATGACAACATTATCCAGCTCTCTCAGTACTCGTGGGTGCCCTACCAGGGCCCATGGATTTATGTATGCACAGTTGGATTAATTATTCTCTAACCTGATCTTCTTCCACGGAGAGGTCTTTCTTGTTCCACACTTTCTGCCTGGTCTCCGAGTCCTTATATTTCTGAAGACTTCTCTGACATCTTTACTAGTAAAGACCGAGGCAAAGAAGGCATTCAGTACCTCAGCTTCTCCCATGTCCTGTGTCACCTGAGCCCCTACCTCATTCAACAGTGGGCCCACATTTTCCCTTGTCTTCCTTTTGCTACTTACGTACTTACAGAAACCCCTACTCTTCCCTTTGACATCCATTGTTAGATTTAATTCCACACAGGCTTTGGCTTTCCTAACTTTATCCATGTGTCCTCAGCCAGCATCTCTATATACCTCTCCAATTACCTCTCCCTGCTTCCAACTTCTATATAGTCTCTTTTTACATTTGAGTTTTTCCAGGTGCTCCTTGTCCATCCAAGCAGGCCTTCTAGCTTGTTGCTTGACTTCTTGGTGGTTGGAATGGACCACTCTTGGGCTTGAAGGAGGTGATTCTTGAGTATCAACTAGTTTTCTTGCATCACTCTTCCCTTCAGGGCCTTATCCCATGTTGCTCTTTCAAGCAGATCTGTGAAGAGGTCTAAGTCTGCTCTCCTGATATCCAGGGTAGTGCTCTTGTTTTTTACCTTGCACCTCCACTCAGGATTCTGAGCTCTGCTTCATGGTCACTGAAAGCAAGGCTACCTTCCACCTCCACATAATGTCCTTCCTTGTTTGTGAACAGGAGGTCCAGCAAAGCACTTTTATTTGTTGGTTCCTCTATCACTTGGGCCAGGAAGTTCTCACCAACACTCTTGATTTCTATAGGAATGAAGGTTCCTAAACACTTGCCTAGTCTCAGCTCCTTTCCAAGTAAGACAGAATAATCTGTACCTTTCCTTACTCATCATGCTGAATTTAATAACTCCATTAAGATTCAAATTCACTGGTTTGGCTAGTTATCAAGATTTAAACTTATGCCGTGGTATAAGGTGTACAAGCCATGTCTATTCGCCCACATCATAACCCAGCTTTTGGCAACTTCATCTATGAATTAGAAGGATGAAGCAAATTTACATTGAATTTGCACCAAAAAGACATAACACTTGAGGCAAGATTTGTCTGCAAAATATAACTGTCAGTAATCCTACCTTGTCACTTACCGTGAGTCAGCTGAGTCAGGCAATGACTGATCTATTATTCTTGAATCTTTCCCTGCATCAAAGTTTCCTGTTTCAGATCAATACCTTACTTTAAAACCTTACTGTTTTAATTCAAGTACCTTTTCCAGATTAATCCATAAAACAGCAAATGCTGCAGTTAGTGAACTGTAACATGTCATTACTAGACAAGCAGTAACCTGAGGCTGCAGCCTAGTTTGATGTTATAAAATAGGAAATAAACTATTCATACGCACACAATTATACAAAGCTCTTCCATCAGGAGCAGCACTAGCTGTTTCAGATGACATTCATATGCTTCAACCACTGACTTCAAACTGAGTGCAACATACACACAAACAAAAGATGGACTTGCCATAACACCTCGGCAATGCTTATTGCCAAGTGCTTTTTCTGTTGTGGCTACAGTTCTTGAGCACATTGCAGGTAACTGATTTCAGCAAAGGCAATCTTAGAAAATTACTGTACGAGCCTGGGGACATGCTCATTTACAGATGTCACACACCTGGGGGCGGGGGTGGGGAAGAGTATTTGAGAGTCTTAGGTCATTAGAAAAATGTAGCAAATAGGCGATTACCTCCTTAAAAATGTACCCACTCTATCACCCAATTTAGAATTGCATTATAATTCCCAGTAAACACATTACTGGAAGCCGTTACATGGACTCCTTCCAAGCTGTGATGGACAACAAAACATGCTTAGGCATGAGATATTATTCCATAACAAAGCCTGGGATGTGCATGTTCCTTTACAGCAACCTCACTCCATGCAAGGCCACAAGGCCACATCCTGCCTTTGACATACATGGGTGGCTCCTACTCACTTCAAAGGGAGTTTAGTCTATCCAGTGATGGACAGGATATAGACTTATATGTTTGTAAATATTTAAGGAAGTGGTAGTCTGAAAACTCATCTTTGACTGAGCAACACTGTCCTAAACAGGGTATATATAAGAATTTATAGTTTGCCTGAGCCGCATCTCAGATTATTCCTGCAGATACTGGTAAATAGTTGACAGGAAGTTTCCACTTAGAGCATGCTATTAACTGGTGTGACTAGAGCATCATTAAGAGATGCAAAATGGGGCAAATGATTATTTAAAAGGTAATACACACATGCTGGTGTTATAGATTTATGTTATTATAACTAACAGTTAACATTGAATAGGAAGGTTAATTTATATCACATAAAGTGGCTGATACTGCAGTTAATTAACTTATCATCAAATCACCAAATTCAAACATAATGGAATGGCAAAACCCCCCAAAGCTCTTCTGCTTCTTAAGTTCATGTGGCAATGATCTGAAAATAACTGTGATACAAGAATTCAGAGAGATTTCTTATGATGTTGACAAAGAAGCTTTGTTTTAGAACCACGTATCACATGAAATCAAGGACCTGAAAAACTACCAGGAAGGCTCTACCATAACAGTGATGAGATTTGAAAGAGAGAGATCCGTGTCTCTAAAAGTAAAGAAAAAACAGAAGTAAATAGCGTACAGTGACCGACACAGTGCTCTTCCTGAGCCCACTGTCTCCCTGCCTCCCTTTGCAGTCTCTCAGATCCCCATTCCCTCCATCCTTTCCCAGCTTCACCTATCTCTGACACATTCCTTGCCTCCTTCTATCGTCCTCCACACCTCTCTTCCTTTTTCCTCTGTTTAGATAGCACTTTCAGAAACACAGTCCTCACAAAAATCCAGGCAGGCAACAAATAACAAGCAAAGACCCAACAGATATATTTCCTTCCCACTCTTCATCTTTCTTCTTTATTGAGACCATACATTTTTTGGATCTGTAGGTTTACAACTACATTTCTGTGCAATCCTTCCAAAAAACACACATTACAAGCTTCTACTAATCCCCAAATATAGAATTGTAATGAAAAAAAAATACACCAAATAAAACCACTATAATGAAAACACATTGAAAATCAAGGTATGCCAATGTATGTGATGAAGGCCAACTCCTTTAGCCTATCTAGATTACAACATATCTGAACACCTAACAGGACAGACTTGATATTGCTTTGTTTTCTGACAGGTCTAGTACTGAGTAGATAATTTTCCTTGATCAATTCTAATGTTGCAATTTGGCCAGCAGCATCAAGCCAAATTAAATTCTCACCAGCTCATTCCCAGGGAAAGAAACACTGCTAATCAATGTCTTGATGTATCTTGATGCAGTCCCAAAAATCCTGTTTCAACAGTGTTCTGTGGAATAAGTATGAAGGGGCAGTTTCCTTTTGTGTAATTTTCCAAGCAATCACCCTCTATCTCTTCACAGTGTATTGAAATTTTTTTGGCTACCAAAAAAAAACCAAAAGTAATCTGGGTTCCAGTATTCTTACTGTTAGTGAAAAACTACAAATTAAAGTTCTGGCACACTACCAAAGACCAGACACCATCTTTCAAAGCTCAGCACTCACTCTTGTGCTGATCCCTCTTCCTTTGATTCCTTCCTCCACACTTGAGATTCTGCGCACTTCTTGCAAAGCCCAGATGTTCTCCTCCTTCACAATGAAGGACATTGTAACAGCATCTCTCATGCAAGAATGGAATCTCTGAGAATGAAACTGCCAACGTACTGAAGATGCACAGCAATAGGTTCAAAATGAAAATGCTTCTAAAATATACTAGCTCTTCAGATAGGATACTGGTGTTCAGAATTAAAGCAGTCTTGTTTCAGTCTAGCTTTATCGTCTCAAGTTAATCCTCCTGCCCTCACTGAGGCAGTAGAAGAACTCTTCTGAGACAGGTTTGAAACTTTCTCTGCCACTGGCTCAGGGCCACCCCCTTCCATTCTTTTTGGCACCAACCGATCTCTGTGCTGAAAAGCCTGAGGCATTTATGCATAGCAGGTTCAAACGTACAGGCAAAAAAGATCAGTGGGCATTTCTTTTCCCATTTCTGTATGTTTATGCACTTCCTTCTCTCTCCCAGAAACTAAAGGGGAAAGTGGGTAGAAGAAAACCACCCAGACAAAAACATCAAGTCTCACCACTTCTGTGAAAGGCAAAAAATATGGTGGGGCTGTGGAAACAGTCTGTGTTGAGCCCCTGAACAGAACTGGAAAAACTCTCTCACTCTTTTCTGGATGGACTACAGCTGGCTGCAGTGACAAGAAAAACAAAACAAACAAAACCTGCCAAACCACTCTCCTTTGCCTGTAATGCTGGCAGTTACACTACTGCAGCATTATTTCCTATACAATGCAGAAAAGCTAGTCAAAAAGTGAAAAAAAACACCAGTAGTAAACTAAGGAGAATATCAATGCCGACCAGGAGTTACTAATTTTTAAATATTCTTCATATTCTTTAAAAAAACTGAAAATTACTATGTGAATAAGAGAATCTAAGTGACACATTACTGAATAGCTTAATGAAAATGAAAATGAAAATAAAGCTGACATAGTTCAGAATTAAAAGTTTTACACAGGAAGATTGAGACAAGCATGCAGAGAATAGATAGGCCTGAGCAAACTGCATACAGTGGCACAGCAACGCTCCCCTACTTTCCTCTAGGCTTGCTTATTTCAAAATTATCCTTCATGGTTAAATTATTACTGAATATTAAGAATCAAGAGAAATAATATTAGGGAATTCATTTGAGCTACACTTATTGAAGCTTCTGGGATTTTTTTCTCACTTTCCCTCTTTCTCCCAAACTCATCCAATGACTGTTAACTTGCACTTTTCACCTACGAGCCAATAAAAATCATTATTGGAAAAGCTAAATCTGATAGTTATTTTTATCTGCAATATTCACACTAAATTGAATGTTTCTTGAAAAGTCAACAAATTCTATCTTTTGACTGTAGCAAACGGAAGTTTATCCCTTTTAATTGTCTCAACACCAACACAGGCTACAAGAAACCATCTAGCATTCCTGCACTGATACGTGGTTTCCTAATCCTGCCCCAGCTTCCTCTCAGACACCCTTCTCTTTCTTCCCTTTCTGCAGGGAAGCAGGCTGGGCCAGACAGCCTGCAACCTGCGTTTTCCGTGGGTGCCGTCTGTTCCATTTCCTTCAGCTGGCAATGACGAAGTAGCTGCGCACTAGTAAGCAAATCTCTGAGGGCTACAAGAGCTGCAGAGATAATCCAGGCTTCACATTGCATTATGCTACACTGGGACTATGTATCTGACAGAACAAACACATGTTCAAGGAAGAAGAACAACAGGTACACTCTAATCTTATCTTTGAATGATTTCCTTATTTTCCTGGATTTCTAAATCCCCAAAACACGTAACAACCAGCTTGAAGCATGGAAATGCATTATCTTAATTTAAACTTCATACATTCTTTTAAATTTATTTTAAAACTCCCTTTTTGTACTAAATACAAGGAAACAGTGAAACAGTTTCCTAATGGAAAATCTTTTACTGCCACAGGATGTCCCAGATGATGCCAGTAACAGTTTATATTCTTGGCGTTGTATGTGTAATAGGAAGTACTGTAACAAGCAGGAACAAAAATTAAACACAAGAAAAAGCTTGTTTAAAATGGACAAAAACCCATCATATAGTAAGAACTCCAAATACATGTTCTCGTCTTGCTGGATTATACCCAGTTGTTAGTGAAAGGAATGGGTCCAGTGCAAACACAACTGCCAAACCAAACCATCTACCATAAATAAGCAAATGCCAACATGAGTCATTCTCTGAGTTTCACCTCTTCTACAATCTGTACAGAGTTAGCCTTAATAACTGCAAGAAAGACGATTATTTCTTATACTTAGTGGTGGGAGAAACTTTTTCCTCACAAACATTCATCCCAACGCTTTGAAACTGATTGCAAATTAATCATAAAATCCCTATAATGCTGAATAACCACACTCTCAATAACAGCAGAAAAAAAAAAATCCTAACAATTAACACTGTTGTTAACGTAGTTCCTGAAATCCACACCTGACTTCTAGAGACAGAAGCCTCCAAAAACCAATATACCCGATGCATGGATTTGCTTAGGGAAACAGAACTGTTTCCCTGCATTGTCACAGCCGACATGTCAAAACCGAGTGCCAGTGCTCAAGGAGTCACTGACATGGGGTATGGAAAGGCACGGGCAGAAGGGACAGCTCCTGTGCCCCTAATTCATATGCTTGTATTCATTAAGGACAGCATATGGCTTTTGACATTACACAGCAGCTACTTAGCAACTTCTAAACTTTTTAAAAACATTTAGAACTAAGAAATTATTAAAGCTGGCAGGCACATGACTGCATTTCACAAAACCACTTTTCAGTTTGCTTAGCACAATGCAATGACCCCTCACTTTTTTTTCTTCCCCAAAAATCAGTCTTCTCTATACTTCCCTTCCCTCTTCTACAGGTTCAGTGACAGCAACACCCACCTTTTTGCATTGTATTGAAACATGGCAAGTAAAGCTGACCAGCAAAACCTTGACACTTGGCAGGGCAAGCCCCCACTCCTGTGCCTGCAAGAGCCAAGAAAAACATAAGCTCCACTGTGCCTAGTGTAGCAGTGTGGCAGTAGCTCCCTGCTCCTAGGGCATTTGGAAGCTACCACCACTAGAACGTTATGTGCGTCTCTGTCCTCCCCTATCCACATCATAGAGCGATTTTGAATACATGTTCAGTCTTTCATATCCTTGTTTCTTGCTTTACCTACTCTGCCTGACTATTTTAAAACTAAAGACAGAGAGAAAATCTTAGAAGGAATCCAATATTATCAGGAAACAGAACCTTGCACTGAATAATGTGCTCTCTTTAGCTACAAGTAAAGATTTCAAGAAGACATCAATAATTTTTTCAACACGGCAGGAGAGAAAATTGTTCTTTACATAGCTACAGATGCCATTGAAATTGAGGCAAAACTGGAGTGGCAGCATATGAAAACCATTTTCCATTCCAACTGCTGATGACAATTACACTGTTGTAAAAAAGGTGCTTACAAATAAAAGGATTTTAAAAAACCCAACCAAACAAAAAAAAAACCCACAAAATTTAAAACAAAACAAAAAACCATGACACACACACAAACCAAATCAAACCCATAGAATCACAGAATGGTTTGGGTTGGAAAGGACCTCTGGAGATCATCTAGTCCAACCCACCTGCTAAAGCAGGTTCACCTAGAACAGATTGCACAGGAATGTGTCCAGGCCAAGAAGTCTAGCTAGCACCTGCAAGAAACTTTGTAGGCAGCAGCTATACACTTTGCATCCATAACCAGGGTTAGATTTGTCAAAAGAGCTCCTCCATGTCCTTCCAGCAGTGCTGGGAGCAGATCTTTCCAAAACCCAGGCAAAAAGCAATCAAGACACTTAAATGTCATGCTCACTGCTTACATTCTCCACAATAATTAAATCAGCTATGAAGACAGGGGAGAATTTGGAAACCAGATTTGAAGTCAGAAACCATAATGTACTTCTGCGTCACTATGTAAGGAAAGTAAAAACTTCACACAGAGCAGGCATCCTTATTCTCTTAGAATAAAAGTTTGACCAGCTCTGACTTTAAGAAGTATTTCAAAGGGTTTCAGCTCTGGTACGCACAGGGCCAGTGAAATATAAACTACTTCAGCAACATGAAAATGGCAACCGCAGAGCTCAACATCAACCTTTTGCATGTATATTTGGCACAAAACCAAGAGAAGGGGTGGGGGTATTTGGACAAGTCCTGTGATACACAGGACAAAAACAAAACCCCAAGTTACTCATCAGACAAAAAGCCAAAGTGGGAGATCAGCAGCACTCAACATTCACACACTTTGAACTTTATCAAAAGATCAATTTGAGGCCTAGTCCAAACACAAATCTATCAACACTTCCTCAGAACTACATAAAAGTTTCACCAGGTCATCTTATAAACATCCACAGATTGATATAGTAGGCACTCGCTTAGAATAGCACTTGTTTCTCACCAAAATTTAACAGCCTACCAGGATCACTCTCTTTTTTTTACCTATGGAGGATGGACTCTATGTGCTTCTGAGCGATCTGAGCAATTTAGCACCCAAAGTCTTCTTGCCTAAAGTTACTTTCCAAAAAATAAAACAACAAAAAAAACCCCAACCAACCGAACAACCTACCATAAATTACTCATTACTCTCCCACCCTGTATGATCCAATAACATATTGCTCAAATACAGAAATAGAAAATTGTTTCTCTAAAATATTTTCTGGTGTTATCCTTCATTAGTTGGACCTTTTACTACCACTGGACATAAGGAGGCAAATTTGCTGTTGCCATAGTTACATTTTCTTTCACTCCCAAAAAGAGAGAACACCAATTCCAGCTGCCATCATGGCCCCATACAAGGAATGCAGGACTCTGTTTTGAACAGTTACATATAACTCTGAGAAAATATACAAATTCCCATTTCAAGAGGAGAATACCTAAGTATTTACAAAAGCCAAAGAACTTTTATTAGATTGCTTATCAAATTGCTGATAAACAATGAATCAAATTTTATTATTCTCCTACAGATTTTTTTTATTAGCCATATCATTTAGTTACTACTGGCCAAAAAAGGCACAAAGTACTGGCTTTATATCAGAAAAGATAGCAGGTAGGTATTTTGGAGTCTTCCAGTAAGATTATGGACTGTCAGAAACAAACTTTGTGGGTAGTCAAAAAAATGACCAAACAAAAAGCAACCAACCCAAACCCCAACATATTAATCTTAACTGCCAATTATAAAGACTCTCCTCGTCCTCCACTTTTTTGTTCTCCCTGAATCAGCAGCTCCACAGGTTTATTTTTTAAATACTATGGGGAAAGAGCGGGTGAATGGGGATAAATCCGTACTCACAACACATTAACACAGACAGAAGCAAACTCTGAGGCTTACCTTATGTAGCTTCAAACTTTAACATCACAGGATGACAGACATTATTTACAACCGTGAGCTTCGTACACCATTACAATTTTGCATGCGAGCTCATGAGTATAGCCTTGTGCATTGAGCTACAGAAAGCTTTAGAAATAGCAATAATAAATCCTTGCAAAATCTGCTTTAAAAATGAGTGCTTTTTCCTGGTTTTTAACATGAAACCTAGTGATTTCCTTACTGCAGTTCAAGCCTTGGCGTCAGAACACACGAACGCAGCCCATGTCTGTTTGTGGTTTCAGTGTGGCAACTTATTTACTATACACAAGCAAGATATCCAACCACTTTTTGAAAGTGTAGGACATTGTTGAAGTTAATTACTTTGGTTATAAATACACAGCTTCTAAGAGAGAAGCTCCCAAGACCAGCACCCACTGTTAGAGGTTGAGTGCTGTGTGTGTATACATACACACAATACATACAATTATACATATGCAAGTGCCTTTTCTGTCATGCCTTCATTTCTATGAGGTTACCTAGGAAAAGTGTCCAAACAAGACCTATACCTTAATAAAATTCTAGAGCGTAGCAAGGGAAAGAAGAAAGTCAATTAATTTAGGCTGGTGAAAATCCTATCATTCCTAGTTTTGCTATTTTCAGGGAGCTATTAAAATAAATACAACTCTAAGGAACACGATTGTCCAACCTCCTGCCTCTATCTCCAAAAGCCTTGGTTTGAGACCAAAATATTTTCCCAGTCTCAGAGGACCACATAACTGCACCTAATGAACCAGGTCCCAACATAGTACTGCAGCAGATCAGATCCAGAATGGTGTAACTTACTAGACGCAACCAATTCCCAGCTAGTGTTCACTGAGTAATGTCCTGCAATCTTTTGATGAGACTCTATGGGCATGTAGGTATCAAGACCAGAGCTTTTGCAGTGGATCTGACATTAGCTACAGTCATTTGCTACTGTAGCTCCTCGACAATGACTCTCGTTTCCCTAAGAAGCCAGAAGCACATGCTGATGTGTGCCTGCCCAACCATCTGTGACCACTTATAGTATCCCTTACCATTTACACAGAAGACCATTTTAGATTTACATCCCAACAGGTACTGCCATGATGGCAAGTCTGATCACTAAAGTGTCAAATTATATAACATGTGTACACATCTAGTTAACACTTATCATCCTTTCCTCAGGCTTAAGTTTCCAAAGCTTCTAACACCAAGCACATAGTTATCCAGTGTGTTTTAGGTTCGACTTTTAAGTTCAGACTTAGGCTTTGAACCTACAACCATTGCCAAACGTCAAAGAAGCCAAGGTCTTGTAGGGTATAGCTAATATACAGAATTCAGAGTTTAATGCTAGTAACCTAAATAAGAACTAAAAACTAGCTACTAATACTGAACTATTCTTAAGCTTAATTTTAATAGCTGAAAGCCCTCATGGAACACTTGTCTTTATTATGTGGATACCAAGATTAATACTGACGTAGAGGATGTTGTGCAAACTTACACCTTAGCCAAGAAATACAGCTATATTATGAAAGAGAACTGTTTCTCAGGGTTACTCAGGTGTCTGAAGAACTTCTCAAAAGATTTTAAGTAGAAGAGACTATTACAAATTTCTGATGGGACTTTAAAAGGTGACTGTATCCAGTAATATGCAAATACAATAATATAAATCCATCTGAAATACAATTATACATATCCATGTAAACTGGCAAAAAACTTAACAGCATTTGGGGTCATGAGCTTAATCAAAACCACTGTAACCTGAAACTGAACAGTTATTATTAACATTTGAACTCAAAGGGCAAAGCAATAGAGATGGCCCCAACTCCTCCCCCAAAAAAGCGTAAAAGGACCAATAGAATTATCTTTTATATCCTGGCCCCCAGAGGCTATAATAATATGTCAATGTGTTAATATTTTCTTTCCTGAGTATTAAACTTATTTCTATTTATTTATTTATTTATTGCATTAAACAGAGCACAAAAGGATGTATCTTATCAAAGAAACAAAGAGGAGAATAACTCAGTGTTCCTGAAATGCAGAGCTTTAATCCTCCTAAGGAAATCACAATAACTCAGATCTAGAGGTCATGGTTTGCAGTATTACATATAACAAGTCTACTGCTAAGCTTTTCAATATACATTATGCACACCACTTAAGAAAAAACTACAAAACATTACTCCACATGCACAAGTAACACATAAATAGCGAAGTAACAATTTAAGAGACAAGATAAATTGGGTAAAGATTACTTCTGCAGCCATTTGCCAGGGAGGCAGAAATGGTTTAATTGGTGGCCCATCAATAAACAGCCATCATCAAGGAGAAGCCTTCAAAAAGGCAGTCAAGCAAAATTGTTCTGAGAAAAATCATACTAATACTGAAGTCTAAAGCAGAGGTTTTCTGTAGCTTCTGAGTAACCTGAGTTACAATCATTTCATCTAATCAAAGTAGCCTTCATAGGAGTTTCTGCAAATATTTCTACTGTTACCAAAGGTCTTCTTGACACTTAAGAACAGTTCTTGAATTACATATTTGCAACACACGACCATGAAAAAATATCTCCACACATCTCCCTGAATTGCATAGGTAAACAAATAACTCTTGGACAGATGAGTTTTACAAAGCAAAAAGTGATGAAATATGTACTTTATTCCAACATATAGCCACACAATTACTCCTGGCAATGGTAAACTACTAGGCAAAACAGATCTTAGCTAGGGATTGCACCTCAGTTCCAAAGCATACTCAGCACAGTGGATGCCATTAAACTGCTTTAACAGATGCTAGGTATAGACTTACACAGATCATACATTTAGGATAAAATTCACTTACTAATCTCCTTGAGACTGGCGCTGATGAAAACTGTCAAAACTGATCAAAACCACAGACCAATTACAGCAGATGTTACTGTGCTGAGCTCCAAAAATCCAATTACTTCTTCCAGAAAATAACAATTCACAAATAGGCTCACACAACAGTATATGGATCATACACACCGCATTTTCCCGAGAAGGTGATACATATTATGGTGTCCTAATCTGTTCCAATGCAGCAAAACGTTAGACCTCTACAATGAGATTACGCAATCTTTACTCTAGATGCTAATAGCATCAATACACAATCTCCTTCTCTCATTTGGTTTCATAGTCCATAATTAAAACACATCTGAATTAAGGTTTGAAACATGCCAGTGAAATACCATACCAGCAGTCTCTTGCCATTATCATCATACTTCTATCAATCCTCTAAACACAAGAAATACTGTCTTGTGTTTAAAGTACCCCCACTTCAGATACAACCTCAAAAGTGTGAAATACTTTACATACATAATTAGGAATAAAAAAAGACCTGCAAGTACTAAGCAGGCTACTCAGTTTAATCTGCATGTCACAGAGCAACAGCTGTTTCTCCACATAGCCAGATAAAAACATTTAGTAACATGCAATCCCCACAAGACCCATTGTTTATCATTCTCAGCTCTTAAACTTGGATTTTCAAACATCTAGGTATTAAAAACAAGTAGCTGATAAGAATTGCAGGATTTAAAGTGTGAGGGATTAAGAAACTAAACATTGTTGAAGACTGCATTGATAAAAAGCAAGAATAAAAATCAAGACATAACAGTGCAAAATAAAATATATCAAATTCAAAACTACATTTTTGTATTTTTACAGAGATAAGTACATCTCATGATATTTCTGCTGCATTAAGTTTAAAAGTACTCAACATCATACTTTGCCCTGAGTACAATAACAGACTATGATATGTTAAAATGAACAACAATTTTCTAAGAAATAGCTGCCCTTTAAAAACATATCCATTAAATGACTCCTTTTGTTGTAAATAATGCACCCTGAAGTAAAAAAAGCTGTTGTGTCACCTGAATAATATCTAAATTCCCGTAAGTTTCACTAGGCCTGCTGGCATTACATAGAACACATATTTTCAAATCTGTCAGATCTGGCTTTAACTCGCCTATCTAGAGTTTCAGTATGTGAACAATTTCAAGACAAGAACAAAGGTTTGAAACCGCTGCCTCATGCAGTAACAGGATGGCAGAAGTGACAACCTTTAAGCACTCCCCCCATCCCAATTAAGGCAAAGAATGATGTTATGCCTTAAATATCTAGTTTTTGATACTTTGGTCAGAAAAGATAGATGGCTGTGGAGGCAGACACCTTGTCTTTTCTTTCCCAGGGTTTTGTGAAATGAAAAATAGATCTTTAAGATAGAGGCAATTAACAGTGCTGCTGTAAAGACCGCATAGTCTAATTGGGATGATAAGAGATGAACCTTCTGTTGGACAACCAATTACCGAAGAAACCTCAAACTAACAGCTACACCTGACAGGCAAAACAACTCACTTCTGGTCAGTACTGTGAATTTTCCCCTAGTGTGAAGACCCCAGACCCATTTCCAGAAGAGTCTTCCTAATTAGCATGAAGAGCAGAGGGAGGAGATGAATCGCCCTCTCCTATCTCACATGTAAATGAACTGGGTTATAAAACAACCTCACACATCACAGGAGGTGGTGGTGTGTGAAGTGAAATCTTCAACACATCCACCTCCCGCCAGAGGACGTTGCAGGACTGATTGACCTGTGGAGCACTGATATCTTATCCTCTCTCTCTCTCTTTCTTTCTCTCTGATACCTTAGTTTTCCTTCTCTCTCTCTTTTCCTTCTTCTTGAACATATAAAGGTAACATCATAACTGCTGCTGAAGTCTTGTTTTGTAATATAATAACACACTCTTGCCAAGTCACTAATTGCTGTAATTTGTATTCCAGCAAGTGCTTTTAGCAAATTCATAATGGAATTGGACCTCTTGAGTGATTGTCTGTTATTCACTTTGCCTTATCGTGTAGAAATACCCAGAGTTAACTTACACCTGATCTCACCTGGTGAGACGTGGCACGTGCCACATTCAGAGTTAACTCATCCCTAAACCCACGTGGTGGGACGGGGCAGCAGGCAGCTCTAACCTAAAAGAACTGGTCTCAATTCTTTCACATGGGAAATTATGACCAATTTAATCTCAGGGACAGACTGCCAGTGCTCAGGTCAGCTCGTAACTCTAAGCAGCACGTTCACTCCCCTTCTTCTTTCTCTTAGCAATAAGAATTTGACTATTCAGGTGCCATTTTAGAGCAACCTGCTGATACACCTGTGCTGGGGGATGACTGTGCACATGCAGATGGCAAGAATGAAAAACCTATGGTACACTGATACGCACGAAGAGTAAAGGTCTGGCATCTCTGCACTGTGCAACTGGGAGGAACTCCTCTCAAACACAGGTTTGCAAACTCCTTGACATCCATTATACTGTCATTTAAGAATTTCAACTGGAAATTAGGACCCCTATGTGTCTGTCAAGTAAGAGATACCAGCTCCCGCTCGAGTGTTACATAGCACAGTGTTACCGAAGGTGCTGCCTCAGAAAAAACGCATCCTGACACATGGCTTTCCAATTGTGAAGTAACGATAAAACAAAGCTAAGTATAAAAGCTTCCTGCTTGGGTAATGAATGCCATGTTTTTATACAAAACACATTCTCATTTCAAACCCAAAGCTAGGAACTGTGAAATGGATATGTCCTAAGGGCTAAAATGAATTGTTCAGCCTCTTCTACCAAAGAAAATACATCAGGTTGGGAACTAAGTTGTTTTTTAAATTATATATTATGATTATGGATAAGCACTTGGCACAATTACCTTGGAAATACTTAGGTCCAAAACGTATTTACTTTTAAGTTGTGGCTTGTTTTCTTGTTTTTGTTTTGTTCTGTTTTGGTTTTTTTTTAAGGCTTATTTTGTGATCTATATTTGTATTTATTTAGTGTTTTGCTCTTCAGTTACTGTTCCATGCAATTCCCAAACAGTGGCTAACTACAGAGATTTCCAGAATGCTCTAGATAAAGTTCTAATGCTCTTTTTGGTAAAAGATGAGGACAAGAACAAGCCCTAGGAAAAGTAATCACATATACAGGAAATTAACTACAGGAGACTGGGAACTAGCAGTGGAACCACAAAACATTGACACGTATCTAATAAATATAGAAACTAATTATTTCTGTTTATTTAAATATTATATTACAAAAAAGTTTTCTTCCATGGAACACCTTCAGTTTGAAGATAGCAAATGAAAGTATTTCCAATAAGCTATTAATATTTCAGCTCTAGCTCAACATTGAGAAAGTGTCATCATTAAACTAATACTTTCATAGTAGAAATGGTTATTTCAGTACTGATAAGCATTATTACTGAGGAGCCCAAAAGAATTCCAATGACGAAGTAGTCAATGTATTCCTGAACTTTAAGGAAGTTTTATTAACTCATATTTAGTATTCATGACAAGCACACTCAATTTTCTCTTAGAAAGTTGGAATACTGTTTCATAAAACAATTCCATAAGCTAAATCCAACTTCCTAACACAATCACATTGAAATTCCATAATGATGAGAGAAGGTAATCATAAAGAACATCAGCATTACTGGGCACAAGGGGTTTCACAAAGATCTGCTTATCTGTGCCACCGCTGTAGAAAACAGCCTATAATCCTAATCATATGAAAAGGATAGTTTTCAAGAGAGAATCCTGCATTACCTACCAAGAGCTCTGCCCACAGAAAGAGCATCAGTGCTTGAAAGCCTGAAAGTGAATATGCAATATGACAGACTGCATTATCTCCCACATTATCATTCACACAATTTCTGCCTCTGGTGAAATGAAAAACACACAATGTGCTTTCATATTGAAAGAACTGATTCTTACCATAGATGCAGAACTTCATTTTTATTACAACATTTCTCGTAACTACAGGCTTGGGCCAGTAAAAATGCAGGTTACATAGAAGCAGTGTAAATATATTTCAAATAAATGAATTTGAGTTTAATTTAAAGTACACATGAACTCACCACAACTACCAGCAAAAGAAACTATGTTCAGACAGCAAAGCCTATGATACCCAGCCACTAACAGAAAAAAGAAAAAAAAAAAAAAAGTAGCAATTAATTTTCAGGCACAGGTTATTCTCCTGTTTACAGTTCAGAACACTATCTAAACAAAGTTAATCATATATATTTCGTATAATTTCATATAATATTTCATATGATGAGTATATTGAAAGAGCTGTACAAAACAGCAACTATGCAATCAATTGGAAAACACCTTTTTAAAAGGACATTTGTGAACAGCTAAATCACAGCTAATTAAGACGGTCTGATGTTCTGATTTTTGTTTAGGGACATGTATACTTAATTTGTACTACTTGAGTTAAAGAGGCGTCAAATTTAATTCTCCTAAAACAAAACCGAAAAGAAATCAGATACTAAACACATTAAACACGTTATCAAATCTTGTTCCTTTTTCCTTCTTTTTTTGGACAAAACCCCATAGCTTTAACATATCTGAAACATGTGCTAAGCAGAGATTGGAAAAATACTACATAATTATATTTTTTACCATTTAACATTTTTTTCACACTACTTTTGATAATGCATGCTTTAAGTGTGTATGTTTTAAGTGTACGGTGCTCCCTCTCTGAGCTGCTTTCAACCCAGGTATCGGTGAAAAATTTTCAAAACGAAGTGAAGGAAAATAATTCCAAAGTTTCCTATGCTGCAGTTATCGTTCTACACAGCAGTGGAAACTGGAACATCCAAGAAACTGTAATACAATTCTATGATTCTGATGGCACATTCATCTTTTAACTGTATCTTGCGGTACTTTTAGCGCTGACATTCCAGACTACATTCCCTAAGAACTGATGGAAGTCTTCACAACACTTGAGATAAGTAAAAGCAGGTTAATGTCCCTATTTAAGAAAGAAACAAAGAGATGCAGTCAACAGTGAAGCATCAAGCAATGTACCTGAGAAGTGGAAAAGGGTAAGGGTAGAAAACCACAAACTGTTAGTCATACTGAAAAGTTAGTTTACTCTTTCAAGAAATACTGCGAATAAATCTATATGTACAGAATCTTGATCTAAATTTACACAAAATTTTATACATGCAGCAGATGTGAGGGAAAACATAGAATCTGCAGAAAAGCATTAAGATACAAGACAGCCCAAAGGCCACTTAACACAAACTTTAAAATATATTTTAAAAAGTTTGTGAGTTACTACTATTATACTACCATAATAATATCATGTTATTAAATATGATAGAGAATGGAAAGAATGGAAACTTAGTGATAAAAGTTATCAATGCCACCTAATTTTTCACTTTTTTCTTTTTGGTAATCTGCTAAACAAATAAATCAAAATTTTATATTCAGAGCCCTTTAAATCACAGGCTAGATCAATTTGCTGACTGAAAACAGGAAAGTACTTGGGTTAAATGGATTAGTAGTTATCTGTTATTTACCAGTAATTTCTTTCCTATGCATTTTATTATAATCTGATTGTAATTTCAGAATGAGATTTTATTTACTTGAATCAATTTTTAACTTTGTTTTTGGCATATTGAAAGTGGCACACTGCACAACATTACATACTGTCAGATATGAGTGAATCCTTCTGAGCAGAAACTCAAAAACATGTTTCAAGCAAGCCTTCTCAGTGTTCAGTGTTATAAACAATTGGGCTACCAAGAGCCTTCAGGACACATCAGCAAGTTGACCAATTCCTCCAAAAGAAGCCTAAAAGGAACTCTTAATACCACTGAAGTAGAAAACATTCACATACATTTGTAAAGTACCATAATTAGAAATATTTGGTGTCTGACCCCAAACAGTTTAAAAAAATTTTCCAGAATTTTCTCCTTCAACAATGCTGATCCAAAAGCTTAACTTTGCAAGGGCAGCTCCATAGCTACATGCAACAGATTTTAAATTAAGTTCAAATGAGTTGAATTATTTTTAAAAATACATTAAAACAAACCAAAGCCAGAAAAAAGTAACATAGTCATGGTAAACTTCCAACATGCTAGATAATACAACCTGCATTCTTCATGCAAAGAAAGCTGTATCTACATCTACTGGAAAACAAATTCCAAATGAGTTTTCATCCCTTTTTGATGTTTGCAAATGAAGCTGCATGCTTAGGTGACTATCCAAATTAAAGATATTAAATTAAACACAGTATATTTACAATGTTAGGAAGTGGTAAAGTCAACCTCAAGAGCTTTGAAGGCACATTTTAAACTAAAAGATCTTGCGGCATCCATTTCTGTGCTACTCCTCATAAAAAATTATCTCACTTGCTTTAATCAGTGGAGGAAATCGTTAGACCTGGAAGTGATACACAGAAAGTTAAAAGGAAAGCATAATAACTAAAGCTTGTGTTTAACATTTCACTTCATAACCTAGAGCTAAACTATTTCCCAGGACACTATTTTAGTTTTTATGGTTTATTCTTTCCAATAGAAGCACTCATTCAGAAGGAATTGTTCGGTTCAGTCGACCATCTGCTCTTACAAATCAAAAAGGAATAAAATTAGTAATGGCTTTATATGATTCTCATACTCAAGTGGAAGCTAAACAGTAATCTGTCATGCATCAGCACTTGCTAGATATAAAATCAACATCTATTACTTGGAGAGGTTTTCTGCTTAGGTAGTGGGGTAAAAAAGTGACTTGATGACACATGAGAGACTTCGCTAAAGATTTTTTTTTGAGAAAAGGTGTGCTTAATAATAACAATGAATCAGTAAAGATGTGGTACAGCCACCATTAAGCCCTGAAAACAAAGTAAAGGAGTAGCATACTGTGGTCCTTGCCTTCTTTGGGTGCTTTCCCCTGTACAAAGTTATTCTGGACGTAAAAGGGAAACTAGCCAGCTAGATATAATTATTAATATTATAATAATTTTATAATATTTATATAATATTGTAAGATCATTAAAAAACAGAAAATCACCATTTTATCAGATCTAGTTAAACTGCATGAGCAAAAAAAATGACTGTGCTATTGCAGGACGATTTATTAATATACTTGAACAGTCAAACAGGTCACTCATTTGGAAAGGGTTAGTACTGAAGCCATAGCAAAGTCTGTATGACTCACAGCCAATTAAATAAAAGGAATGTATGCACTTCTGGGTTTGCTTTGTCCAAACAAAACCATTTATTGCTGAGTTCGCCCAGCCACTGCTGCTCAGAGGGAAATCCAACCAAGAGTCAGCCTTGGGTTTTAAGTTGTAGTTCCTCAGTAATTCAAAATCAAAGCTTGCAATGTCTAAGCTCCCAGCGGTGGTTCATGTTAGCTCAGTGCCCAGTACCTCACGCACAGTGTTCCTGTGTAACAGGGGAGCTGTGGATTCCTGAGAGCCTGTTTTAAGCTAGACTCTGTATTTTGGTTTCAAAGCAGAAAAATATACTACTCAATTTACTTCTTTCCACTAATATTAGGCAAACTAAGTAACTTATACAAAGAACAACCCAGCAAATACAGCAACAGAAAGTAATCCCAAGGCAATCCTAACAAGAATCACTTAACAGTTAACAGAATATTTACTAGCATTATCATAAAAATATAATTGTTCATTTCTTCATTCTTTCTCTTTCAGAAAGGTAAAGATGATTACATTATACTACTCATTAACCTTCATTTTAAGTAAAACAATGATTTCAGAAAATTCTAATTTGTCTTGCCTATTATGCTATTAATTTGTTTGGAAACAAGGCCAGATAGGATTAAATGAAAAAAATCAATTATCTTCCTTTATGATAGCAGTCACAGAGAGAAAAAAAAAAATAGGCTTTTTCTCCCTTTTTTCTCCCTTATTCTGTTCCATTGTTTTCTTCAGGGAACCTGAAGAATGAACATTAGCTTTCTCAGAAAACAGTGTACCAAAAAGTCAAAATGGTCAACAGTAACATGTCACTTTATAGACAAATTGCAGGGATGCCACTTTATTCCTTTGAATGGATTACCTTTTTGGGACCTTACAGGTTGCAAAACATTCTCAGCAGATCATGTCCTCATTTCTTCACTAATAATCTCTCCCCTCCCAGAGTAATGTCTCATGGGTTTTGTATACCAGATAATACAAAATCAAAATCAACAAAACCATGTGATCTTTTTCCTCCTCAAAACACTGTGCTTGTTTTATCTCAGAGCTCCTACTAGTTGTCAAGTACATGCTATCCCTTTGAACATTAAAAAAAAAAAAGTTCTGATGATAATGGCATCAACCAGAAACAACAACAGTTAAATCCTCCCACCATGAAGCACAGAGAATACTGGAGTTGGAAAATAACTGCCATTTTCAACCAATATTCAGTAAAGACAAAAAAATGCTTTTGGCACAAAGCACTGGCATTTAATGATCATTTTGCTAAGCTTCCAAATGAAAGAATATTATCTTAATACAATCCTTAAAGCATTTAAAATTGCACAATGATAATGTCAAAAGAAAAATTTAAACTCTTCTATTTGAAGAAAGGCTGTTTTAAGGTACACGGAGAAAATTCACAAATTATCATTTGATAGCTTCAACATACCTTTCTCAGAAACATAATCAGTTCAACGAAAGTTATTGTCTTGACACACATACTGAAGGGGTAAAAATCTGAGGAAAGACTTGAGTTACTTGTTGTAAATTAGGATGGGTTTTGCCACCCAGCATATTTATCAAGGGATCTGTCTACCTTCAGCCCTGCAAAATCAAGTGCTCAGTATTAAAGCACATTTCTTCTAATTTATGTAAGGATGCTGCCTTGATCCAACTATTTGTAATGTGATTCAGAAAGAATTAAGAATGAAGATGTATTTGTACATTGATAGAGCTGTTCTCACACATGTTTACGTTATCTCTGGACTTCAGGATGCCAGTCAGCCATGCACAATCCAAACAGTTTATAAATATTGTACAACTGCCTACCATGATGAAGACTGTAGCTACTGAAATTGATTTGTATCAAATATTTGCTTATATAGAAATGGATTATTTCATTTAGTCTTAGAAACCATAGTAAACAATCAGAATCTCAACACATAACCAGCACTTTCTCACGGCATCAACTTTCTCTAGAGTCAGTTTTGGGAATCCTGTGTTGGCAAACCACTAAAACAAAATGAAAAAGAATTAACCACATTCATGTCAAAATATTATTCTTCAAGCTAAGATAGCCTTCTCTGTTTGCATCTATTCAAGTTAGATCAGTTTTACACTATTTCTTCTTGGTATTAATTTTCAAACAGATAAGAAACAAAAAGAACAAATTTACCGGGTGGATAGCAGAGGGATTCCTTTGTTTTCTACAGAATCTCTTCACAGAAGCCAACACAGATGTACTAAGTATGTTTGGCAAATGCAGACAGACAGCTTGGAGGAGAAGGCTGCAGAAAAACAAGGAATCACTATCAGATACCCTCATGACTCAGGATATAAGCACTCCTCTAGTGCACATATCCCCAGAAGTTAAATCAAGAGCCACTTAACTGTGAGGAGCTGAGGGACAGCAGCAGGTGACCTCACATCTGTATTTGCAAAGCTTTATGGAGTTGCACAGCTAACATGCCTTGACTGTGCCCTCCAACACCCACATGGGTCCAGGTACAGTCACGCTCACTGATTAACTCAGCTCTGTCTCAGCCCTTAAGGTTTTCATCAGCCTTTCATTCACCACAGACAGATCTGGGTACTGAGAGTAATAAAAATGATGCATGAAAACCACATTCAAAATGGAAGAGTAAAACATTTCTGGCAGTTATAACCCAGCTAGAGCTATAGCAGAAAACCAATGAACGAAGATGTAAAGCCATTAGTGCACTGAGAAAAAATCCTATTTACTCTAGAGGCTCAGTCTTGCCTCTTTGAGCTTATATGAAATCCAAAGGTATTTATTTTGGATTAATTTATACAGTCTGCTGCTTTAGATTAACACAGACATATCTAGTAAAGACTTTGGTAAGATGGACTCCACCATCACTAGACTGATATGGATGTATTTCCTTTCTCCATATCTTTCCGTCTTGTGCAAATCCAAATCGGTTTTGTCATAGACAGGTTTCTTATTCCTATGCCACTACTCAAAATAATAAGTTGTATTTTACCACATCCATGAATGCCAGCCTGCCCAGTGCCATAAAAAAATCAATGGTACTGATACATCTAGAACTTTCCTGTTCTCAGAGAGGTCTATTTTTGCTTCCTGCAGAAATGTAATGACTTCTTTCAAGGAAACAACAGGTCCAAAGATAAGCCTTGCTACTGCAACGAATGCCACTAAGTGCTTCATCTACCTGTATGGAAGCTCCTGGTCCAATGCAGTGCTTCTGTCCACACACCCATCTATAAGTGAATATGTAAAACTGGACTGTTTCATACTAGGTTGTAGCTGAGTATGTTTAGAAACTCATTCTTTTTTGCAATAACTGGGAAGACAGATCACAGAATCATAGAATACCAGGTTGGAAGAGGCCACAGGGATCATCTGGTCCAAACTTTTTTGGCAAAAGCACAGTCCAGACAAGATGGCCCAACACGCTGTTCAGCTGGATCTTCAAAGTGCCCAATGCTGGGGAATCTACCGCTTCCCTGGGGAGCTTATTCTAATGACTGATTGTTCTTATCATGAAAAAATTCCCACGGGGGGTCTCCATCACGTATTTCAGACCATTGTCCAATCCTCAGAATCAGATGAGCTTCCACAAGACTTCCTCCCACAAACAGAAGCCAGTCAGAAACTGCACGCTTGTGCTCACTTTCTCCTCTAAATGTGTTATAGGACAAAGGCAAAAAGCAGTGCTTGTTGGTTCCTTTACTATCTTAGAAACTCCGAAACAAATGATTGTGTCACATAATACAGTCTTAGAGCTTCACGATTTCGTTAACCTTATGTTTTAAATGGGAAAATTATTAAGCAACTACAGTATCCCATGCATGACAGCAAAGCTTTCGGTAAATCCTAGTTTTATTTTCTGCTCCTTCTCCTTGCCAAAACATGGCCTAAAATTAGAGAGAAAGGAAAATAAAATGTGGTTCATAGACAACGCACATGTGATATGATCAACGCAAACTTTTCCAGGTGTTTAAGAGAAAACGGAGGCATACAACAGCATGTCTATCAAAAGTGAAATCTTATTCCACTGAAATCTGTCATAGTCCAGTCTGGTTGGAGGTTTTCCTACTTCCAATCAGGACTCAGTGTACTACCAGTCTACCATCTTCGTATCACTTCTTAAAATGCATCTCTCTCCATTATACAACCCCTAGGAAGAGTAATTGTTCTGTCTTAACATGGTTTATCACTGAGAACTGAACCTGCCTGTCAAACATGACCCGTTCCACACCCAGCCATTACAATGCTGCAAGCCAGAAGAAACTCCACTTGAGATGGCCTCACAGGGCCTTCAGCAGGACCACCTGAGCTTACCCACACAGTTCACAGCCTGATGTTAATGTGTTCATAAGAAGCATTCTCATATCCTCCATGCTTAGAGGTTTTACACTGAAGTTTTATTCACAATCATAATTTAAATATTTATTTACAAACTCTTACGTCTTCTAGTAAGCAATCAGGAAAAGAATACATTTATCCTTAGCCATTAAGTTGTTTGTTTGTTCTGTTTTTAAAAAATGCGTACTTCTCCCAGTAACAAATCCCTTTTAATTAGGGGGTTTTCATGGGGTCTTTATCTAGGAACCCATAATGCCTGCAATGGGGTCCATTCTGCAAAACATCTCAGTACTAAGGAACTCTAAGTCTGTAACCACTGTCAAGAGGGCAACCTTGATGGATTTGATGGGACGGGAGAGAAGAGAATAAAAAGAAAATGAAAGAAAGAAGAAAGGAGAAAAAGAAAAGCAAAAGAAATAAAAAGGGAAAAAAAAAAGAGAGTAGGGAACACATATTCAAGGGTAACAATGAAAATCAATGTTTTAAAGAAAAAAATAAAATAATGCAGTTCCAAGTATATTTTTCAAGAAGAATCAAGATTTCAAAACGTATTATACACCCCTTAGCACACCGCTGCTGTGCATGGACACAGTGAAGAAAAAAAAATCCGTTATTTGTTTCAACTTGGAAAACATATGGCTGAAGAGGGATAAAACAGGTCTGTAAAACCAGTGGAGGCATGGGCATGGGTGAACAGGCACTGACAGTCTGCTGTCCCTTTCAAATCAAATATTGAGAGGTTTTACACAAGAGGAATAGGCCAATCTAAAACAAAAGGACACGGTGTTTGACACAGAACACAAGTAAGCAGACCATCTCCTGCCACAAAATGCTGTGGATGGTAGAAGGATGCTGGAAAAAGGCACAGAAGAGGAATTCACTAAGATTTGCTGAAAACTCAGAACCCCCATGTGGCTCAGGGAGAGTAACCACCTTTTTTCCTATCATGTAAAAGACTAAAGGAACTGCAGAATTCACCAGGAAAAGAATATATATTTTTACTTCCCAGTGAACAGAACTACATGCTTCATATTGTACTTTCCAAAGTGCAACTGCAATATCTAGACATACATGTTTACATCCATATTCAGTAAAACACCTTAATTACTAGCATAACCACGTTACCCTTCTTAGAGTATTACATATACTGGTAATGTCTGATGTAAGTCACAATGAAGATTTATTGTGTTTATTGGAACAGCTAGTTTCAAAAAAGGCTTGTTATTCCACGAAGACCCATGAGGACTGCCACAGATGAATGCTTTGAAAAGGCCTCCTCTCTGAAAGCATACTGCTTCTTCAAGAGGTTTCAGTCATTTTGCATGAGTGATTAATATTATTGTTCCACCTGAGGTTTTCCTTGATGGTTTGGCACTTCAACAAGCAAATGAAGAGATTTTTAAAGAAAGAGAAGCTGACTGTGGTGCAACAAGAACCAGCAGATGAACACAGACACTAGTCAAACTTACTTTTGCCCTTTAAAGTTATAACATGACAGTCGCTTTACAACCATCATGTTGTAAGCATGTTGTAAACATGATGCCAAGTTTAAAACTTGGCATCAAATATTCTAATGGACAGGTTTGCCCCCAAAACAAAGCCTCATTTTACTTCATGGCTAATAGATACAGGGGATTTCACTCTAATTTCTGCATCAAACTTAAGTCTTGAGCTAGCCAAAAGCACTTCTTTGAGATTGCTATGAAAAATGTTTCCATCTAAATAACACAAAGCCTCTCAGGGCTGGTCATCCATGGATTCTCCCCACCATGACTGGACAACATTGACCCATCTGTTCACAGGAATGTAGTCAAGAATTACCTAAGGACATCATCCTCAGTTGAAAGTTTCATCTGATCTTTGATACAAAGATATACACACTCAATTTTTAGATGCAGCAGGTCATAATTTGCCTACTATGTTCTATCTTTCCATTTACTTTCCTGTATCCTTTATTAAAATCACACTAAAAATCTGCTATTTCTTGTTCAGAAACCTATAAAATTATGCTTGACTCCAAACCATAAATATTTTTATGTCCTGCTTTATGTTCAAAGAGCCAACTTGTCCAACGATTCTTTCAACTGTTGTGCACAACGTACAATAATCACAGCTTTACACTGCTGTATATAGCTGGAGATAGTGTGTTTTACAATTACTTCAATAAGAAAAAACAGTGATAATGTAAGTTTTTTTGTTGGGGGGCATAGTTCATCCTATGTTTTTCAAAACAAAGCTAACTGTTCTTATGTTCACCTGTTTTCCTTGTAAAGCCAGTAAATGAATATAGAAAAAAACACACAGTGTTTTCAGTTCAAGCAAAGCAACATCGCACAGTATGTGATATACCAAAAGCAAACTGAGGCAGAAGTGTAAAAACAGTAAACACTGTTAAATTGCTTAAAGGTAGAGTATTATACTGAAGAAAAGTTAATTGGCATAAAAGTTCCTTTCCAGTCTTTCAAGACATTGGCAGCATATATAAAACATTGCACTAGTGGAGTTTTTTAACAGACAATTCTTATTTCTTATAAATACTCACTGCAAAAACCAACAGGCATCACTTTAGACTATTGCATTAGTCAGCCACAGATTTCTACACAGGTAACAGATGAAGGCAATAGCAAACCACACACTTGACACTGAGGGTGAGTCAGTATTTTGGGTTTTGATTTTTTTTTAAATCAGTTTCACATTAAAATAATTTTGTAACTCACTGTTGCGAGCACTCTGTTTAAATGTGGTTTCTGATGTATGATTTTGTTCAGTCTTCGTAAAAACCTACTGTTGGAGGCCTGGTTCGTTATTTGGTGGGATACCTTATGCAAGCTGCTGTATGATGACCTGCCTGCAGCAGAGAGGAAGGCAAAGCCTCTAGCAAGCGAGTGTTGGCACTAGTACACGCCAGCACTAGCTCACCAACTCAGGGCACTACAGACATAGTCTTCTCTGTCACTGGTTACAGCAAGAGAAGCTGTTCTCACATGAGGGGCATGCACGCCTGAGAGTTTCTGCATCAAGCAGTTCAGGCACAAGCAGAAAAGTAAATCCTCCACAGAATGAGGCTGCATCAGCTCAGTTTCAGATTTTGTATGAAATGGTTTCAAGTTTCTTGTTCTCTGTCAGCTTGTTCTCTGTGGGCTCAGTTTCCCCCCCAGCCAGTATCGGAGCAGCAGGAACGCTATCGTAGGTATGTTTGGCATATGAGTGGAGCAGCAACCGCTAGAAAGACTTAGAGCTGTCAACTTCAGCTGCACTACAGCTCTCACCGCCAAGCTTAATTATAATACCACCAGCAAAACGGCACTCATTGAAGAAGTGGTTAATGAAGGAAACGATACTCCAGGAGCATCACTCCGAAGCCAGGTAGGCAGGCAGGGCCGGGCAGGCTGTACTGCCTCTCCTGGCTCCGCACCAGGAACCCTTCAACACGATGCCGGGGACACCAGTGACAAGAACCACCGTGCTCCCCCCGACGCGGGACAGGCCACACGTCAGCGTAAGGCATTTAAAAACCGTTTCCTGAGCTTAGAGTTATCTTTCACTCTGCAGCATCACCGTACGTAACACCGTGGCCTCCTCACGGTGCCTGGGCACGTTCCCCCCCCAGCAGCAACACTACGCACACAGGGCCGTGAAAATCTGCCGCTCGTCCGCAGCCCTGCCGCACACACGCAGTGCCGGCTGAAACTTCACACGAGCCGCTGCCTGCACCGGCAGGAGCGTCCAAGCCGGCAGCAGAGCCCGCCGGGACGCGGTGTCGGTCGGGCGGCGGCAGCCCCGCACTCACCCAGCAGCAGCAGCTTCAGCTCCCGGCGGGCGTCCCGCTTGTCCCGGCGCAGCTGCCGCTCGATCTCCGCGCTGATGCGCTGCGACTCCTTTTCCTCAGCGGAGAGGCAGCAGCCGGCCATGGCCCCCGTCCCCCCGCCGCGGCAAGGGGCTGTCGCCTCTCCTGCTGCCGCCGGAGGGGCCGCGGGGCCGGGGCGGGCAGGTGCCGCCTCCTCCCGCCGGTTGATGATTGCAGGAGCAGCCGGGCCGCCGCTCGGCGGGGCGGGAACGCTCCTCCCGCAGCGCTGGGAGCTTGGGGGGCGGTGGGGGACACCGCGCAGGCTGCGGCGCCCCGGGGCACTGAAGAGGGCGGGAGGGGAGAGGACACGGTTATTTAAAATAAATACCCTCATACAAAAGCCCCAAGAGTATCTAAAAAAAAACAAAACCAAACCAAAATAAAAATAAAAACACACACACCTACAAAACCAGCACATACACAAAGTTAGGAAGGGGGTGTTTGCCTGGGGGAGTGGTCTGCCTGCGGGGTGTCATCCCGGGGTCGCCCCGTTTGCACCTTCGAGGCCGCCGAAGGGCAGAGGGGCGACCTCAAACATCAATATTGTCAAATGCCCTATCTAGGGCTTTCTTTTCCCACCTAACACCCCTGCCTCCCAACAAGGATGGAAACTGGGAAAGGGAGGGCGACATGCTTGCCTTTGGTGTCAGCTGCCTTTCATTCCCAAGTTTTTTTGGACTTAGCTGTATGTCACCTATTTTAACCTAGCATTTAACTCGGTGGCTTTTATTTTGTAAGGAAGACAAGCTTGGAAAATCTTCCCCAGCTCCATCATACCTGCATTAGTAAAACCATCATCTTTCAGAGCAGCTACAAAGCATGAACCCGGTGTCCTGTCGATACTGTAGGAGCCTGCAAAGTCTTATATAAGGCAATAGTTGCTTCACTTCTGCCTCCTACAAGAAGTTCAAGGTCTGCAGTATCACAGGTACGTCGCAAGTACCAGCAAAAGACGTGTACTATTCCTTTATATAGAAAACACTGACTTAATACAGAACAATTATCACTGCCTCCTTTGAGGACATGGAACTGAAGCAAGCTGCTTGTCTACTGAATGCCAAAGAAACATGTATTCACTTGTGCTAAAATTACAAATATTAATCTATGCTGAGGAGAGGCGAGGTGGAAACTCCTTCAGACTAGAGATCCCAGGCCTTCAGGACTTTTTTTCAGTTCAGCCCCTTCTGTTCTCTGGGTGGAATTGGCTCCATAGCTGTTTTAGGACACACCTGCTAATGTAACATTGCATCATACTCCATGTCCCAAGGTTTGAGACTCACTTGCAAGTTCGCAAACACTGGAGAATATAATAGTTATGACCTTCTAACTCTAATGAAGGTCTGCAAAATCAGGACATGATTCTTAAATCTTGTATCAAGGTTATTTCAGGTGTAAAAAGTATTTTTCCTGTTTGGTTGGTGCTTGGAAGGGGAAAGAACTATTTGTGGCACAGGGGCTAGATCCTCAGGTTTATAACAACAGCATGTATGCATTTATTTTTTTTCCTTGGCTTTGCTTTCTCTGTGCATGTGTTCAAAGCTTCCTTAGAGTTTGATTCTTTACTTTGTCAGCCTCCTGTCATTTTTTTCTCTACTGGTTTATTCTGAAGAAAACAATCATCGTAATGATACTTGAACTTTCGAACTTGCAGAGATTTAAATGCGCTTAATAACAAGCAATAAGCTTTTGACTCAAAGGTTATGCAACAGTGATAGGTGAAAACACTAGAAAATATAAAGATATGCAAATATTTAAACAAACAGAAGTGATTGATTTGTTGGCTTCTTCCCCACAAGTATTTGCATGTATTTATATCGTGAATGTAAAATATTTTTTAAAATCAAAGCTTAGTATTTCTAGGTCCATGGAAAACAATTGTGTTCACCTTTGCCAATTAAAATATATGAGTAAGTAATCATAAAGCAGTTGCTTAATAATTTGAAAGATGAATATTTTTGTGCTTCTTAACGCTAGCAACTTTTTATAATACCTTCCTGGCATAAGAAAAAGATGCAGGCAGGTTTTAAAGGAGCCAGGATCCTCTGGGTTTGCTGATCCTGGAGTTTCATACAAATGTGGCTATTTTCTGAATAATGTTATTCATTGCTAGAGCAAGTAAATATTTGCCTTGTCTAATAGTATTTGAGGACCAGTACATAGAGTTTGAGATAAGTGTTAGAATCAGGTTTTTTTCGTGAACTACAGAGAGGTGTACACAGCAGTACAATTCCCACTAACCTGACAACTTTGAAAATTCACATCATACCCTTGTTCCCACATTAGGGTTGGTTCTCCAAGGGAAAAGAGTCAAAGTCCAAATTTATTCTTACTATATATCTCTTACCTTTATAAGCATTATTCAAAAGCAAAAATAAGTTTCTACAAAAGAGCTTTCAGGATTGCACTACATGAGTTTTTCCTCCATGTCTCCACCAAAGTACCTCGGTCTAGGAGGATACCAATTCCGCCATCCATGCTGCTTTAACAACAAAATCATCATAATGCAGCAGCCGAAGGAAGGGAGGGGAAAAGCAAAGCTACACAAATTCCCATCTCTTAAGAGTAGCATGGTTAGGCTTCTAGATGAGAGGGGTGTTTTGTGCCATAGCACAGACAAGTTCTTGCACTGCTTATGGTTTGACTATCCTGTAGATGAGTAATAGAACTGTGCAGATTACAGGGCTATCAGTATTTTCTGCTGAGCTCCTGAGGCCATTGTTTATCCCAAATGCTGCTACATCTCTCTTGGTGCAGCTGAAAAGAAATACAACCACTGGGAGTACCTGGCAGCCACTTTTGTCTGCAGCAGCCTCTAGATCAGGGGCGTCCAACTCAGTCCTAAATTACAGTCCTAAAATTACATTCGGCCCTTTGATGGCAACTGCGAGGCTGATGTGGCCCCCGGTGAAAATGAGTTGGACGCCCCTGATCTAGATTTTATTAAGAGTTACATTCCAAGAGGCTGTGCAGAACATTAAGTCTTGGTGGTATTTTCTAAATCAGTTAATAGCACCCAGCACATAACCCTTCAACTCCATTGGCTGATCCACCATTAGCCAGACGTATCCACTCCCACAGATAAAGGCTTCTATGAACTCTTAACAGTTCTGAGAGGGCTACTAAAAACTGAGGGGTGTGTAAAAAGTTGGCATCAATACAATTGTTCTTGAGAGCAGGTGAGATTTCAGAAGTAGGATTCAGGTCTGAGCTGGTTACAATATAAATAACCATCAGTGGTGAAAATTCTGCCCTCATGCTAACAAAGGGTATGTTTTGCTAAGGGTAGGTTTGAGATTTTTAAAAATCTGGTGTTATTTAAGAATGCTTAGAACTCTAACATCTGATTGTCTGACATGCCCAAGTAGTGGAAAAAGCTGTGCTCATGTACAGCTGGGAAAAGTCTTAAATCACTCTCTTAAGTGGGGCAGAAGTTATTTTTGGCCTCATGGAGGACTGTCTGAAGTAATTTTCAGTGAACACCTTGTGACAAAATCATGAAACACCTACAGATACCTCCCTCTTTCTCCTGCTTGCACATTGTCATTCTTTGGTAGCAAAGCTGTGCAAAACCATATACTGCTGTTTCCTGCTGATCAGGTTTTCACTGTTGTTATGCTTCCTTAGGGGTGAACATCATCCACAAATCAGGAGGGTACCAACTCAAAACACCAAGAAACAGTGCTCTGTAACAACTGGGCAGATAGTGGATATTGTGGTTTTGGGTAGAGGTGAGTACCTGGAGAACAGCTAAAGCAGGAGGAACTTTTTGGATGTTTCATAACCTCATATTTTATTAGGTGCTTTACATGGAAGTATTTGGTTGAATAAAAAAGGTACCGAGTGTAGGAGTGGGACAGATCATGCTTTAGAAAAAACACAAGCAAAAATGTATCAATGTAGGTTCAATGAGGGAAGTAACTTCAGTTTTGCTGTTTTTAAAATTGTAGTTTTTTTCAGTGGCTCTCAATGGCTTCTGGGGTATTGTTGATATGGAGAGAGAACTTCAAGGCAGAATATCTGATACCAGTACTATTTCAGTTTTACTCCTGAATTACATATACATTTCTTAACTATTTCAAGGTGTATATGGTCTTATCTACGACGGCTGAGAGAAGTGATAGGAGAGCATTGAAAATTCTGCAGTCATTCACTCAAGAAGCACTGAAAAAAATGAGGATTATTTTTTTTTTTCCTGGTCCTTCATAGAACATGGTCATTTTAACCTGTGAAAAATGGGTACAGGATTTTTATTTGGTAGCGGTTTATATCCACTTTTCTTAGGAGTAAACAGCTATGTAAGATACAGAGATTCAAAGACAAACAGACCCCAAATGTTATGCATATTTCAAAATCAGGATATTAAAATAAACTCAATTTTGCACTAACAATCATGTGTGGCTTTCTCTTTGGGCTGGGTGGTTTCGTTTCTATTTGTTTTGTTATTTTACACAGTGATAAAGTTTCACTCCAGCTGACTTGTTTATTTTCTTTGGCACTCTGTGTACTTTGTGCATGTCATTGCCCAGTAACTCACAGTAGCTGTGCTCCTTAAAAGGAACAGACTCAGAGGAACTTTCTTACTGGCCCAAACAAATCTGACAGGTTTAATGACCCCAAATACTGGTGCAGTGGAAAATATCCTAGATTCAACCACCTTCCCAGTACACGTTATTAAATATACTCTTACCTTTCCACAGAAATGCCTGGATTAAAGGACACCAATTAAAGTAGCGCTTAGGAAGTGAAGGATTAATTGGATAAAAAAATCACAAACCAGTCTAATTCTAAAAACGCAAAACTGGTCCTTGCAGTAGGAATACTTTGAAAACAACCAGCTGCAGCAGCTGAAGTTTCTTTCTAACAGATGAGTGAGACTTATCATAGCCGAATTTTGCAAATTTAATTGCATGGTAGGCTAATCTCACCTTTGCAATGTGAAGTTATTGACTATACTAGCACCACAAACAAACAAAAAATGACAAGAGTAAGATAAAACTGCTGGTGTACCTTGTGTCATGAGAGAAATAAAAAAGACATGTAAAAATATGGTTAAATGCGGAAGCAAAGGAATTTTCAGATTATTGTTCTCATAAGTGAAAGGATAAGAGAAAGACTCCTCTCTTAAATCCAAAAGGTTTGGCCACAGAGGAAAATTCTCCTGAGGAACTCCACGTGTGTGTGCTGCTGTTAAGATTTACTAATACGGTGTTTTGTAAAGGCTTATGGTGTGCAGGAATAAAGGAGTTAATGCACACTTACCTGTAAGTCTGAGATCTTGTCGTGTGAATAAAGGTATCCTGTATTTTTCATATTAAAACCACTAATTAGAATTAATGTTACATAACTGTTTCAGTATCTATGGAGGAATTAAACCTACCATCTCCTGTTACAGCAATGATTTCCAACAGCAGTCTTCAAATTCTGTCACATTCAAGTATTTTACAGTGCTTATAAAAACACATTAAATAAATGCAGGTTCAAAGAGGGACTTAGAAATATATTGGATTAAAAGATGTTTTGGAAAAAAACACAGATTTCTATTGCTGGCAAATACAATAAGGTTTTCAATTTTTTTTTTTTTTTTCAATTGCATAATTTTAACTTCATTAAAATTAATGCATTACCACCCACAAAAGCCTGCTTGGATGGGCTGGTTTTACTCCCTATGCTCCACCACCCCTATCTGCAAGGCAAGAGTGCAGGGAATCCATTTCCACTGGATGACACCAGCAGAGCTGGTACAGAAAGCCTGACCATATCCCTTCTCATCCTGTTTTTCAGTTTATCATAAAACATCTAGCAACATTCAGGCAAATGTTTTGAAAATTTATCAGGGTGTTTACTTGTGCTGACTAATGGCAGCGTTTAATTAATTAAACTATGGCTGATAGTAGCGCAACGGTGGCACTGTTCCAGTCTTCTGGTATTTCTCTTGGAGTTCATGATCTATTAAAATTTCACATCAAACAGAACAAGACCGCCTCAGAATTTTTGGCTGCAAGCTATCTGGGCCTGTTTTAATTCCTTCTCAGTATTATTCACAATTATCCCTAGTTGCTAATGGATTGGAAAGTATTTAATCACACTCATGTGACAGCACCTCACTATGTTCCCTTCAGACATATACCAGATATCACTGTCTGGTGTGCCTGCTTCATAAATTCCTCATCCTCATGTTTTACCCTTTGTTAAAACCAAGTAGGATCTATAGCATTGTTAATATATTCTAATGTACTTTAAAATATCTGCCTTTTCAGTGTCACCTTATCCTTAAGAGCTGTTGGTATTTAAATTTCCTTCTAATATTTTCTGTACTCCCTAGCTTTGAGTTCCTGTGGTTAATAACTACCTTTTGAACTTTTTCTCTATGTTGCACTTCCACTCCCTTCCCTTTGCTACTGAGTCAAGATGAACTTTTAGCCAAATCTGTCCTGTTACTGAATCTTTTCTTTTTCTTGTTCTAAAAAATTTCTTAAAAATTGTTGTTTTTCTTTGCAATACTTGGTGCTTATTTTTATCCCATATGTCAGTCATCATTTTTCCTAGCTTACGTAAATTGGCACTTGTGAAGTATCAGGTATATAAGTTACTTCCAGGAATTCTCGTTTCTTGCCTGTAGTAAATGCAGGGAACTGGGGCTGTTGAGCCTGGAGAAAAGGAGACTGAAGGGAGAACTTGTCGCTGCCTACAACTACCTGAAAGGAGGTTGTAGCATGGAGAGTGTTGGTCTTTTCCCAAGTAACACATGATAGGACAAGGCCGATCATGATAGGGCTCAAGTTGCGCCAAGGGAGATTTAAATTGGGTATAATGAAAAACTTCTTCACGGAAAGGGTTGTCAGACATTGTAACAGGCTGCCCAGGGAAGTGGTGGAGTCACCATCCCTGGAGGTGTTTGACAGACACATAGTTGAGGTTCTCAGAGACATGGTTTAGTGGTGGACTTGGCAGTGTTAGGTTAATGGTTGGACACAATGATCTTAAAGGTCTTTTCCAACCTAAATGATTCTAGTCAGATTTTTATTACAGGTTTCTTTGCAGTAACTGGCTTCTGGTCTGATAACTCATCTTCATTATAATTTAGTTCTTAAAAAGGCTACTTTAGACTGTATGCAGTGTTTTAAAAGTTCCTGCACATAATTTTTAGGAAAAAAAAATAAAAAAAATTGGTTTCTTACAGGCTAGGTTCACATTCTCCTGAACACAATCTTCTAACACATTAGTGCCAGGAGCTTTAGCAGTAATTAGTTGTATTCTTGTTTAATTCAATAATTTATAATATCCTTCCTCTCTCCCTTTCTAATTCTGCCAGCTTTGGTGTTTGTTATTATTTTAGTTAATGCCTTGGTTTAAGATCCCCAAAGATTTGCGTTATCAGGTGCTAAAGACAGAGAAAAGGTGTGTTCAACTATGAATACCAAGCAGCCTATTTGATGCACTCTTTTTAGAGCAGGGGTTGTAATCAGATGTATCTACTCTGTTCCTGTAAACCCCTACATCACACATATGCCGAGCTACAAGTATCAATGTATGTAAGTTGTAAACCATGTTAAATGAAGAGCTCTGAAAGCTACTGTTAACATATAAAACTGGGTTTGGGGTTAAGGGTAAGGAAGAGCATTTAAAAGAATCACATAGGGATAGCTGAAATAAATAGAGCCTGAATTGTTGAGAGACTGAATTTTTTGGCAAAATCTAAGCTGCAACTGGAGTCAAAGGAAATTCTGAGATTTTATACCACAGCAGGATTTAAATTCTATCCCAATAGTATCTTCAGAGACTCAGAAGGAACATTTTAGTAACACAAAAAAATAATGCCTATGCCCACTAAATAAAATCCCCGTAAAATATTGGGAAAATAATTGAAATCCTGTCTTTAGCACAGGAGTTATGTGGAAATTAATAAGCATGAAAAATAGCAAGATGAAAGGAAAAGGCCTGGAGCTTATAATATGGTTCAACAGTTGTAAACAGGTTTTTTTAAAAATGAATGCTGCCTTTTATGAATCTACAGCCCGTAAAAGACCATTGATGTATTTAAGATCAAACATTCAATATATGAAGTTCTGCGAACCAGGCAGTAGAAATAGAGTGGATAATTGCGTACCCATTTTAGTTATCACAAGACTGCAAAACATTAATAAAGACAGGTTTTGGATTTCTTCAGCTGAAACAAGTAAAGAAAACAAATAAACTGGGGAATTAGAAACAAAGTTTCTGAAAATTTTTGAAGTAAATATTCAAAAAGGATTAGACATGGTATGTGAAAGAAAGTTTGACTTAAAAAAATAGATTATTTTGTACCATGGAAAACATTAGAGCTGCTGATAATGTCAGCAGCAATGCCAAGTCCTGTCTGTGTTGGTTTATTTCGGGAGAAAAAAAGGATAACTTACCTCAAGTTAAAAAAAAATGTATTCAGCTGGGAGGGAAGTGGATTATCAAAAATGGCAGCCAAAGCTGGAAAAACATACATGCTATCTGACTGGTAGAGAAACAGAAATGCCAAGTGATTCTAAGTTCCCTCCATAACAATTTGAAATAGCTAAATATTATGGCTAATAAGATCATAAATGAAATAAACATCAGTTGTATTTAAACTGTGTTACCTCGAACATAAATCAGATTTAAACAACATCTAATTGTGACCAGCATAAGTTTAATAAAACAATAGAATAATATGTACAACATTCTTGGCTATTCCCTCTTTACCCTGATGACAAAAAAGCCGGTGTTACAAATTAGCGTTTTGTGTAGGAAGTGACTCAAAGAAGATCTGGCAGTTACCAGAATACTTCTTTGAGGTTCTCAGGCCAATTATGGACAGGTATTTTTTATAATCATGTATATATATTTATGTGTATTGATGGAAACAACTCTTTCTATGCATAAGAATTATACTAAGCCATGTTATAGACAAAGCATAATACCTTTAAAGAAATGCATAATCAAAATAAAATTAGGAGAATATGCTAGTGTCTTCTTAATGTCTTTGTGCCATTCAACTTGGGTGTCCCTCCCAGACAGAAGTTAAATATTTTCTATATTACAAAAAAAGCTGTTCATTACAGAAAACATCAGCTGCATACTTATAAAAAATAATCTCATGTCTAGCCATGAGAATGTGCTGCCTATTTTGCCTGTGTCTCCAGCTAATAGCTCAAAGAGCTCATTAGACTTTATCAAGCTCACGCTAATGAACTCCGCAGTCCAGTTTGTAGGTCTGCTACCATGAGTACCAATAATGCAGTTTGGGTCCTATCCTGGGTTTGACTAAAAGGGACCTGAAAGGGGAAGACCAAGTAATGCAGAAGCACGGAGGGAAGCATGGAGGAAAGGGGCCTTTCTCCTATAATACCATACGTAAAGTATTTGAACCATGCCATTTCAGAATAATCTGTACTGTTTTATGTTTCTCTTGAGTTGACCTACCACTTCTGAAGTCGCACCTATTCCTACTATTCAATTGTGAGAAAATCATAATCATAGAATCACAGAATCATACAATGGTTTGAGTTAGAAGGGACCTTTAAATATCGTCTAGTTCCAAACCCCTGATGTTGGCAGGGACATCTTTCACTGGACCAGGTTGCTCAAACCTGGCCTTTAACACTTCCAGGGATGGGGCACCCACAACTTCTCTGGACAACCTGTACCTACCATGCTCACAGTAAAGAATTTCTTCTTAATATCTAATCTAATCTAAATCTACTCTATTTTAGTTTAAAATTGTCACCTCTTGTCCTATCACTACACTCTGATAAAGACTCCTCCCCCATCTTTCTTATAGGCCTCTTTAGGTACTGGAAGGCTGCTACAAGGTCTCCCCGGAGCCTTCTCTTCTCCAGGCTGAACAACCCCAAGTCTCTCAGTCTGTCCTCCCAGCAGAGCTGTTCCAGCCCTCTGATCATTTCTGTGGCCTCCTCTGGCCCCTCTCCAACAGGTCCATGTCTTTCCTGTGCTGAGGGCTCCAGAGCTGGATGCAGGACTGCAGGGGGGGTCTCACCAGAGCAGAGCAGAGGGGCAGAATCACCGCCCTCAACCTGCTGGCCACGCTCCTTTTGATGCAGCCCAAGATGCTATTTGCTTTCTTAAGTTATTCATACTGTAAACTAAACAGAACTTCTAAAAATTATAGACTTGTATCTAAAAGTGATTTTTTCCTATTCTTTGGAAGGAAAACATTAAGTTGAGCTGTAATGAAGTCTGCTACTTTTTCTGTTCAGTATTGTAGGCTTTGAGTTTCTGTATATTTTTAGGTCCAGTAAGCCTTTCACTAACTCTCTGTCAAACAGCCATTTTAATATCTATAAAGTCAACAGATGAAACCAATGTGAATGCAGTTTGTGGCATTCTCCCAGAGCCTGTGTCCATGTTCTTGCCTCTGCAACAACTGGTGTCTGCTAGTGTCAGTAGGCAAAATATATTGACATGGTGTCATATAGAAACTTGATATTTGATTTCAAAGGGTTGATGGAATTGAGACAGACAGATATTCAGAAGACATATCCGGGTCTGACAGAGGACCCATTAGTGGTGAAGGAACAAGTCAAAATGAGACACAGATGTCTGAAAAGTTTAAAGTGGTAAAGCATTTTACCACAGTATTTATCACAGCTACACAAAGGCTTGGGGTATAAATCAGTGTAGCACATCAGTGCTAGAACTAGGAGACCACTAGCACTCTACCTATATTTTACATAATGAACTTTCCTGTGGGACTCATTTATTTCCATACCTCTTTCCCTTATCATTTTCTGACATTTTTTATTGTGTGACTTTTTAAGTACTGCAGGTAAACTAAATATACTTGTGACATCAGGTACTTCACTGAATAAAGACCTATAGTAGAGTTGCAGGTGCTGATCTATAATGGATGAGAAACCCTTCTCCTATTAACCTGTAGAATTCTCTTGCATTTCACAAAACAGTGATGTTAGAACAAAAAACTTGATGCTGCTTTTCCTTATGCCTTCTGCTTGCAAACTTTAAACATTCATTTAAAAGCTCTGAGACCAAGTAGAAATGGGTACTGCGTAAACCTGAAACATACACAGTTTTATTATATGAAGTTATCTAAAATGTAAAAAATTAGTTCAGTGACCTAAGTCTTGGCAAGCAATGAAATTCTAGTTTGTGATTTGTTCTGCACAAACTTATCAACACATGGGTAGATAAATTCTGGTTGCAGTAATACTTACAGGCCATGCACACATCCCACCCCACCTAATTTGCCATCTGGTTTATACAAAGGATGGCACATGTTGTATTAATGGAGGGAGGGATGAGCATGTGTGTATGCTCTTCATAACTTGATTATCTCTGATTACTGGGAAAGTGCTGTTTTTCTTGTAGAGCAGTCACACATAGAGAAACTCCCAAGAAATCACCTCTCTCATGTTGATAATAACCTGAATATATGTTTTCAGTGTTCCTCAGAGTGCACGTCAACCAGAGACTCTAGTTTTGGATCCAACAGACAGAATCTCCCCAACACCGCAGCACTTGTTATATGTGACAGGAGTGTTAGGGGTAGATGACGCACACGTGTTCAAAATCAACATATTCTTTAGTTGATGTACTTACCTGAAGCTCTGTAGACTGCATACTCTAATTACTGTCAGAATACGACACTAACAGCCTGGTTATTGCAATACCAATCATCAACAAATTAGACATTTTCCTTTTGGAAATATGATTATTTTTAAAAGTTGATTGAATTGACATGAACAACCACAGAGACTACCTGATGCCATATGCAAGGCAGAGAAAAAAATGCAATGGGATTTTAAACTTTTGATGTGTGATTATTGATGGAGTGCAAGGCTTACAGGGGAAGGAAAAAGAGAAATCTGCTGAAAAATTGAGTCTTCCTTCAGGGAAGAAACTTAACATTGTGCAACTTAGAATACCACTTCTTAGCTGACCAATGTGCCTAAGTTAGGTAATTGCTCTTTCAATGGCACCAAATGTAAGCTCACTGAAGTTGAGAGCTCTGGAAGGGATGGTGATGAAGAAACACACTAAGTTGAAAAAATAAGTCCATTTGTCCAGGCTGGTCTGCCTGTGAGCACCCTGTTCTGGGAGCTGAGGCCCTTCTCACTGGACAAATCAAACAGAGTGACTCATTCAGCTACCAGATGCAGAGGACTAAAAGCATCATCTTACGAAGTCAAGTGGCAGCAGTTTAGCATCATCAAGAATATTAACTCAGGGGCAGCTGGTAAAGTAATGCTTTGTATGGCATTCAGCGGCTCATATCAGCCATGTGTCAGAATAGTGGGAATGCTGCTCTCACTTTGAATGCAGAAACATCAGACACTAAGACTTTCTGGGAAAGGTGCAAACCCTTTGCCAGTGGCAAGTCATGCATGAGAATGATCCAACTTCTAGAATCTGCTAAGTGCTTGTTTTTATGGTATTCACTGTGACAGTGTTTGCTGTGCAATATAAATGCTGTGTGGTATAAATGTGACTACTTCCATGGGTATACCACCCTAAAATTACATTCGGCCCTTTGAAGGCAACTGTGAGGGCGATGTGGCCCCCAGAGAAAATGAGTTTGACACCCCTGGACTAGATGATCTCCAGAGGTCCCTTCCAACCCTAACCATTCTGCGATTCTGTGAGCCAGCCTGCTCAAGACAGACTGCTGTCAGTGATGGAGGTCCATGCTTTCTTTACACTAATACTTCCACCTCTGTTACTTACAGAACTTGAAACTAGCAAGTAAATGTTGAGAAATTTCAGCTGATCAGCTCTAACAGAAGCCTCCTCTGAGAAGCAGTTTTGTTTTTCGTAGTGGAGTAAAATTTTTACTCAGCAGACCTGCATGCAGAGAAGCGAATCTATTTTCCTTCTACTAAAATGTATTTGGCACAGAATTATTGAAAGCAAAGACTAAAATAGTATGAATCGATTGCAGGAAATGAAATCTGTGGCAACTAAACTTGTCTGCCATTTCATTAATTTCTGGTGGCAGAGACCTGTCTTTTGCTTGATGTGCAATAGAAAACTAAATAAAGGTCATATTCACGGCTTTCTAAGACAGCAAATCAGGACATTAAGTGCTGGAGAGCTGGGAAAAGGAATTCGCCTTCTGTTTTTGTAGCCTAGTGTAAGACAAATGTCCTTTCATATTACCATTACAATGACTGAAGAGTGAAGAATTATAAAGAGTATCCGCCAGGCTACTGAAGTCTCAATAATATTTCTGATTCCAAGACATGCCAAAGAATTGAACTATGCATATTGTGCAGGTCAAACAGTGAAATCAATTTCAGTTGTGTGACTGGGGATGCAAGGTTTAGCCTTTCAAGCCTTGCAGCATGATGCTGTTCCCCTCTGCTGCAGTTTGGAGGTGTCGTTCATCCTGAGCCCTCTGCAATGGTACGTATCACTTAACTTTTGAACACCCGAGTAAGGCAGAGGCAACGCTTGACCTGCATTACCTTGTGATTTTCGTGACCAACGTTTAAAGAAGTCTCTTAGAGATATACTAGCTAAGTATCTCATACCTAGTTTTTATTTTCCTGTTTATCTTGAACAAGTGAACACTCATCTAAATGATTCAAAAATAGTTTCTCTAGTTTATTTAAGCTTGTGAAATTATTCTCTCTGCTTATGAAATTTGCTGTGCTCATTTACACTGTAACACTGTGATCTAGGTTGAGTCCTACATTCACCTTCTAGAGTTATATACTGTTCTCTGGTTTTAAATTAAGAACTACATTTTGCTGTCTTCAGTGGTGTTGCATTTGTTTCATATTAGCAGAAAAGAAATCAGCATGTATGAAATAAATATATATATATAAAAACCTGATTAATCCATAACCACAGAAACCTTCCTCTTGTCCCACAATTCCTAAACTTTCCTACAAGAGATACAAACAATTTCTAGAACATACTAAATAATACTGAAAATCAATTAAGCTGTTTTTACAAATATTTGTCATATCATTTGAACACTTCTGATGTCTGGTAAAGAATCTGAATATTATGATTATATATATAAGATGAAGAAAAGTAATTTACTCTGTTTTACTACCACAAAGGCCTGTTGCAATTCTAGAGGAACACCTCCATCAGCTAAACTACATTGATATTATTGATTTATGTGTTAAAATGGGATATTATTATGCAAGGAAAGTATTTGATTATGTTTACATCTGGCTGTTTGCCTCTCAATTACACTCAGGTTGCTTAACTTAGGCAAAGTCAGATAAAACAGTGAAGTTCTAAAGTAGTTGAAGAAAAAACAATAATGGATTTTACATTGCAGTCAATTTCTTGAGCTGAAATATATCAGGTCCTATCAGTAACTGTGAAGGTTCTACTATGACATTCTGAGAAAAATAGCCGTCAAGATATTGATACAAATCAGCATTTAGAATAAATCAAATATTCTACAGCATGTGATAAAAGATTGATTAACCTCTAGTATACAAAAATCACACTTGTGTGCACAGTTAACTGACAGTTTTTAAGAGACTCCAGATACTTCATCTTGAGATAAATGGACTTTTATTTTTAGGGAGAGAGTGATTCCTCTTTATAATAAACGTATAAAAGTGCAATATCTTAAATATTTACTGCATGCAAGTCTTTTTTTGTTAGCATCATATAAAGTAATCTTAAGTAATAACTTATCTCTGCAAGAATACATTTGAACTTATTGTCCAATTAATGCATCTCCGGTTGACTGCCAGTCTGATCATTGCATTAACCACCTCATACAGGACTGTAGGAAAAAAAGCAGATATTCAGTAACATCTTGGCAAATACAGTTCTCTATTGACAATGCAAAATGACATATTAAAATGGGTATTTTGGCCCAATTTGGCCCACGTTAGCCTATTATATCCTCCAGTTGCCTGTATTACAGCTACAGTGTTGTAGTTTTTTTTCTGAAACACCTGTCCCCCGAGGCTAATTGGATCTGCCCCTGATTACAGGAACTTTCTGAAGCTATTATTTTTCACTATTTCTCTTTAGTTTAGCCAGTATAAGCAACTCTTGAATCATTACCAGAACTAAATCTGATATGTCAAGCAACCTTCTCTTTATGGCAAACAGAATAAAGGAAATACAAAGAAAAATTAATCAGAACAAGATGGCAGAAGGAACATGAAATACAACTAAGCAAAAAGTGTGGTCTTCTTCAGCTGCATTACACTTCATCAGCTGTTCAGTTTTAGCAGACCAATTCACATTTAACTCACAAGGATCAGAAAGTTTTCCAGAGTGTACATGCATAAAGCAGTGCTGTAAAAATATTTTGGTTTGATGGCCGGAGGCAATTAATGAGCGTGATAGAAGAGTATGAATGGAGAAGGAAGGACTGCCTTGGACAGGGACACAGCAGACCTTGAATGTGCCATGCATAGTAACAACGCACTTTAAATACCTTAAGATGGATTTTTAAATTTTTTTTCCACGTTCTTACTGGACTAATACAATTTTTTTTTTTTCCTGTGAGACAAATGAAAGCCCAGTTATTGTATTTCTTCATCCCTAACACCAACTGTGATTTGTTGCCTTCAGTCTGACTGCAGTTTGGTTTAGACCATATATACAGACACTTGTTATTCTTAAAGGGGAAGAGAGAAGAATTTTCCTTGTCCTGTCATTCATTCCCTCATCGTATTTTATTTTTCAGGATAAAAATGCAATCAGGACCTTTCAAAGTGAAAAGAGCAATCCTTCCAAGCCAGAATAGCTAATAAAGTGCATAAAATAAAGGTTTTATTAATAGATTCTGCATGTTGCTCAGGACTAGGTTTTAAAGGGAGAGCAACGTTACTCCCTTCTTTCCTAGCTTCTAAGCCTTTTGGCCACACAGTTCTACCTGTTCCTTTCAGTCAGCTCAGCACTTGTCTCATCCATTGATCAGCCAAACTGGCCAAAATCCCTGAAAATCTGACTACTAAAGCGGGCAAGAAGAATGTGGATTCTCACCCAGGTTACTGGCTGGCCAAGTGGGGAGGGAAAACCACACATGGCTGCGAGCCGGGAACAGAGGAGGTCCGGGAGCTCTTTTCGGTAGCTATGAGAGGGGCCAGTTGCCTCAATACAGATGCTGGTACAAGATGCGTTCCTGAGGAGCTGATAACTGTATATTTTGTGGTGGTCTACAAATACGCTGGAAGTCCAAGGTGTGTGGGACAGGATCCTACAAAGTGGTTGGCAATTAGGTGATACAATCATAGTATGTGATGTAAGGTTTTATCACAACTATGCACAATTTATCACACAGATAGTTTCTACATCTATTTAGCGTATCTAAATATCACCACTTACACTGTATTTTTGTTGACGTTACCTTCACTGAGACATAAAGATAAAATAAATCCTTCCCCACTGATTCTGCAACAGGAAAGAAAAATCAGGAACCATTCACTCAAATCCTTGCTTAGGCAAACTGTTTGGACTCCAAGAATCTTCCTTAAACTGTTGTGATCACACAACAGAGAACAAAGTAATTTTTGCAGTTGGCCTGAAATTCTGTTTCTTTAGTAATGAAGGTTTGAGATCCACTGACTGTTGACCAGATATGAGCCAGAATCCTGAAAAGCAACATGTGGGCATCTCTCCATTATCATCACACAGGTGAACAAAAAGATCAAAGAAATGGTTTACTCTTGCAGTACTACTGCAATCAGCCAAAAAGCTGAAGAAATTCACCTCGCTGTCTACACATTCCGAAAGTTTTCTATTAGTGAAATATAGACTATTATTTATTTTCCCCCATGCTTCCGAGCTTCTGTTGTACATGAGCCAAAAAAACCCTTTAATAATACTGTCAAATGTCTGTTTCCACTGTAACAAACCTTAATGTTCTGAATGTTCTGGCTGTAATAAAGATATTCTGGAAATTTTAATATTTAGACAATGAGAAGAGAGCACATATAGTTAAAAAGTAATAATGGAATAATGCATCTAGTCAACATTTATCATAATAAGAAGCATTTTGGGAGAGTAAGCCCAAATAATATTTCAGAAAAGCTGAAGTTCAAGGAATGAAAATACTATGGTACGAAGTTATGGCCAAAAATATTGTATTTTTAACCAGCAACATTTTTGAGGGGCAGCAACTGTACAATATTAGTTTTTTTTCCAAAAAACCTGTTTCTGTCCCTCAAACAACACACAATACATGCATTTAAATGACACTTTAAGAACAGCAAATATGATCTTTATTTTTAAATACTGCAAATTTAAAAATGTATCTGACAACACCCCCCCGCAAAAAAAAGAAAAGGAAAAAAAAAAAAAGGACGTTTGGTCAAAAAAGGATTTCCTGCAGCATGGTAAATGAGGAATCCAGCAACAGACTTCAGCTTAGACTGTATTTTCAGAGGAAAAAACAAAAAAACCCAAACCAACAGATTTACAGTGATGGATCTGGCTGACTATATTTTTCACATTATCCACAAAATCCCCCTCTATTCCTTCCTTTCCTGCAGCATGGCTACTGTGAAAAAGCTTGAGTGAAACTTACACCAAAATTCCTTTAACTAGCTAAATAGTGACCCTCTGTGTGGTGTTGACTACACGGGACTGTTTCTGGTTTGACTGATAAAACTCAAAATGTTACGGGTATCCAAAAGCTAAAAAAGAGGAAGCGTTGGTAGCTCCTCTTCTCAAACTAAATGTATGGTTTTGCAAGATCTCTACTGAACTAACAAACTGGACAGGACAGAAACAGACGGTTTTACTTGTTTAATCTGTACTAAATTCTAGAATTTATGTTTTATGTTAAAAGAGGGGTCATATTTACAAAAGTGTTAATTTCTACAATACTGTAGCTAATTACCTATACCAGGAGATTTTAACTTCCTAACTTAGGACAGTCTCTCCAAAACTTATTCACTTCACTGGTCTTTTAGCTAGAGGTAGGTCATTTGTAGGCCTTGTCAATATGCTCTGCATATTAACATTGGTTCACTAACGTATGTAATAATTGGTAGGACAACCATGCACAGAGCTCCAAGAACAGCAGCACATATAATAAATTAATTGGGTAAATTTTATTTTTTCATGTCGGTTAACATGTCTCTGCTTTCCCCTAATATTTCATTCTTTTGTGAAGAATGTGTAACAAGGAAAGGGTTATGAGGTTGAGTAATCTGAAAGTCTTTTGCACCTTACCACCAAAGGCTGGGAGTCTAACAATGTCTTTATATGCAGCCCTTTTCCTCCCATTTAGAGTTTTTGCAAATCATGCAGTCAATTCTGACTGATATCCAGCATAAAAGTCTCTTCTCCACTTTCAAACTTAAAAAAGTGATTCACAATCATGTGGCAGTATGATTAAAAATTACAGTCCATACACCTTGACAATCAAGAGTCTGAATTATAAAAAGTAAACTGTCCTTATAGCTGCATCATTCTACATATGTAAGGACAGCGCCAGTTAATTGTTGAAAAAGGCGTTTAAGGTTTCCGTAAAACATGTATTACAGCTTTCTTGTGCTAGTGAACATATAGAATACACAGGTTCCCAAGACGTTTTCCTTCCCTCCTCCCCGATTTACGACATTCAATGAAATCACATAATTTTGGCAAAGTTAAAAGGGTTTCTGTCTTGATGTTTTTTTGCCTTCAGCATCATGTTAGAGGCACAAACTTCTGGACTCAAGCACTATAAGGCATAGTAGAAACCACCAATTAAAACAACAGCGACACCACTACAATGGAATATACTGCAAGTGGGAACAGCTGTGTCATTTAAAAAGGAAACGTTTTTGTAAACTGTCACACTGCAATGCTGTGTTAGGTGATTCATGTAAAGCTTGCCTTGGCATGCCCAATATTTTTTCTTTTTCCAGAACATGCTCAAATGATCTAAACATTGCCACAGGCTCAACTTACCTAAAATATGCCAGAAGTAGCCCAGTGGCGCACACCCTTGAAAACTTTTGCAATCACAATATAACTATAAAGCATGAGTAAACTTTTGTTTTGTATTATACAAAATTCAGAACCACATTTCCTTCTCCCCCACCCAATATCCCATAACAAAACAAATTAAACAAACAAACCAACCCAAACCTTTGTTAGACAGCACTGTCTCTTTTTTTTTTTTTTTTTTTTTTTTTTTTTTTGCTACAGTTCCATTTATAGCACTGAATCCAGTGTGGGCAATGTATTCCCAGGCTAAAAAAAGAGATATTATCAACAGTGGAACTGTGAAAACAGAAGCTCTGTTGCATTTATAGCAAGATCAGGACCTATTTTGTAATGCTGTAAGTAAGAGCCACTGCTCTGATCCCCTATTATTCAGAATGTCAGTGTCACTTTTTATAATCTAGATCTACCTGCTTTAGCTTTATTAAATAAAATGCTTTAACTCCTTAAAATCATTTAAAATAGCGACTTTTTGGTTGTTGTTGTTGTATCTAAGGTTTCTGCAGTTTCTGAAAGACTGATTGATCTGATGTTCTGTATTTATTTATGGTACTTTCAGGGCACCAGCATGTAACCATTAGTACCTATGTACAATAGTTTGAAATATAATTAAATTTCCTTTTCTAATAAAGCCTATTAGAAAAGTAAAAGTAACCTAACATGAATCTGCCAAATATAAATTAAAATTATATTTAAAAGCTTATGTTCCAATCCTAGACATAATGAAATAAATACTTCTACTAAGACTGGTTTCTACACCTGTTTAAAGCCCTGACAAGATTTAAGCATTATTTGAATGTGAATGGCCTTTGTCTAGGTGTCTCCAATTTACTTCTATTCAGGAATGTGCAAATGATTTTATACAGCACAATGCTAGTACCGCTCTGTACTAATTTTTTTTGTTTTGCAAATAAAAAACAACAAATCCCTAGTCAGAAATAAACTGACAAAATTTACATTCTTCTCTCTTAAAAAAGTAAATAAAATAACATTATTTAAAATGTGAATTAGCTATAAGACATACAATACAATTACATAGATACATATCAATACAGCACATTCAATTTGCCAAAAATTAATGATTACAAAGCCAATATGGATGCTGCCATATATATATATAGATGTATGTACAATGATTATAGCATTCAAAATTGCACTATACCTACAACCAGTTTTAAATTACAAGGTGTTTTAAGAGGGAGCAAAAAATAGCGACTGTTCTTACTATTGTTGTTTTGGAATTGGGAGGGTTAAGGATGAAAAACATCTCATTAGTATTAATTGTTAACTTTGGTAATCAACTAATAAGTCATTATTTTTTCCACCTCCCATCTGCTGCTGTGAGGCAGCAATTTCTGTGTTAAGTGCACTCTCGTGCTACTTGTCTTTGCAGATAATCAATCAAATTATGTGTCTGAACTCTGAGTTTTCTGTAGCTTGCTAGCAATCATGCACCTGGTCAAAAAACACCTTTCAACCTAAGCTGCAGAATAAAGGCTCATCAACGTGTGCTGCATTTTTGTTGTTAAAAAATTGCACATTTAAATTTAAAGAATTATTTTCTCACTGTTTCATTTACATTAATAAATCTTTTCTTAAGAACACTGAGAGAGGCTATTTTGCATGAATGCCTATCAAATGTCTGTGAATCAAGACATTATCAAGAAAGGTTCCTGAACATGATCTCTCATCAATAGTTTCTTGTTATACAACCAAAGGTGCCTTGATATTGTTACAGAAAACAATCTCATGTCATGTCAGACATACGGAGAGATTTTAACTAACTGTAAATTAGTAGACCACATGCGTGTGCATGGTGCATCTTGTAGCATATTCTCTCACACTGTTGGTTTTGACATTAGAAAATGGAACACGTTCTAAAAAAGGGAACATATGAGCTGAAACTGTTTGTTTATCATTTGGCAGTTGACTCAATCAGGTCAGTTCCCAGTCCATCAGTTTGGCATTTCAATTGGTTTCTTATGTTTCAAGAGCATTGGTTTTATAAAAAGCCAGATTTGGCAATATTAATTTCATACAATAAAAATAATTTTTCTACTGTGGAAAAAGAACACTTAAAAAAGCTCTAACTTAAGAAAAAAACCCCACACAACTGAAAAAACCCACCGTTTGAGGCTGTAGCCACTGGGGAAAATGTAGTGTCTGTGACATTTGTATTTGGCATTTGTGAATAAAAGAAGAGAGAAAAAAAATGGCACACAGCAATTGAAAAGAGATTCTAACAAATTCCACGTACATCCCAGCTTGTGTCTTAATTATTTCATTACTGTCTTCTATGCACCTTTCTGAACTGTGAAAATATTGTTAAATTTAATATCCCTAGACACCCGTAATTCTATTTTGCAATCCCAATATTCTAGTCCCAGAAGTGAAGACAGAATGAAGACACTCATGTCACGAATTTAAAAATCACAGTATCAATACTTTTGATCCTTCAGAGAAAGAACATACCGTAGAATTAGAATGACTGATTACTTAAATTCTGATGAGAGTATTTTCCTGACCAAATCACTCAACAGAAAATATTTCACCCAGGAACACAACTGGGAAAAAAAAGATATGGGGGGAAAGGAAGGAGGGAAAGAGAAAGGGTCAGGGAAAGAGGAAACCAGCTTGATTTTGCTTCAATAGCAAAAAACTGCTATATTTTGAAAATGTGTGGCTGAGAATTTAAAACACATTGAGTCACAAGGTTTTGCCTAAAAAATGAGGAAATGTGCTGTGAATGTACTTCAGCATCTTTTGGTTTTCCTCCATATAGTTTAAATAAAATCATAATATTAACTACATACTCTGTGGACATTCACAGAGTCCAGGCCGGCAATAAATTAGTATTATGCAAATTGTTTTCACAGATAATACAGTCCCTCTTGTGTATCTTTAATCACGCCAGGTTGGTTTTGGAGGGCCTCCTAGGCACAGTTAGACCAGGTTGTACTCCTTCAGGTTTAACTGTAGGATTGTGTCCTTGACAGCAGCAAAGACGAAGCGGATATTCTCTGTGTCTGTAGCGCACGTGAAGTGGGAGTAGATAATTTTGTCACTGTCTGGATTCAGGTCTACAAACATCTTCAGGATGAACTCTCGTGCTGCTTGTGCATCTCGTTGCGGTCCTGATGATTAAGAAGATAAAGTCAGTTTTTTTAGAGTTGATTCAATATTTGAACTTCTTCAATAGAAAACAAGAGTTAGTCTGTGCTCCTCATGTAAGAGAAGACATGGAACTTTTAATAATCAGTATTTATCATATAGTGGCTACTTTCTTCCTGGTATGAACTATGAAAAATAAAGATGGAAGGAAATTTCTGAAGTTCATCAAGTCAGAGCTATCATGTCAAAGCTGCTCTTTTCCTGTTGACTATACTTTTTCTTCAGAGAGGTGACATGTATAACAGGAGATTTATAACCGCACAGAATGAAAAATTAAAAACTAGCAATAATAACAGATCTTTAAAAATGTAAATAGCATTGGTGAATCTTCAGTCTACACTTACTATATTTAAATTATACTTAAGTTCTTTAAGCACTGCCAACACTTAGCAGTTTTAGAATTTTAATAGGTAGCATAGTAAAGTTATATCCTGAGCTGGTCTGACACAGTCACCAACAGAACTTCATTTACTGTAGTGATAATAAAATACACGTGCTCTCCATCTGAAGCTGTTCAATTGCAAAAGGCTCATGTTCTAAAATATCACTTATTATCTAAATTATGTTTGATAATGATCCTCTCAGATCTGAATTAAGGTTGCAGAGTCTATGAAACCAAACCACGTGTTCAGCTTTACAGAAGAGAGAAGGGAAAGTAATGACTGCCAGCCTGGAACAGTGAGGATTAATTCATGTTCACAGCCAAAAGAGAAGTGCAGGAGCAAGAACATTAGCAACAAGCTAATTCCATTCCGTTATTCCACTGCCCCTTCCAAAAGCTATTATTTCCTCGTTCTCCTCTTTCTGGAATGTGGGTTTCTACAGAACATGCCTGTTTTCTGTGCTGCCTCCTCCTTTTAGTCTTGGTGCTGTTACATGGCAATATAAATACCAGTGCTGAGCTGTTATATGTAGCTCTATCTCTTCAGCAGTTATGAAATCTACTTTGGAGGATATCCCATGCCCATATATTTTTCAACAATCAGATAATAAACCTCATTTTTTAATACTTCAAGCTTACAATTGCTAACATTTCCAATTTGGATTACTCCATAAAATTTTAAGTAAGGAATGCTTGGAGGAGAAGTCACATACTTTCTGGTGTGCTGCAAACCCATGTGGAGGGGGAGTAAGAGTCTGCAATATAAGGATGTATGCACATGAACATATATGTACATACATACACATATACAGATTACACATTTCCTGAGATTTTGATATATAAACAGATCATAAGCACTCTGAAGCAGGACAGAGGACGGTTCAACACTTCCACAGCTTCTAAATCAACAAGCTCTAGCCTTTGGCCTGGTCACTGCAACTCTACACAAACAGCCGCAACAATGTATCACACTACCACAAATAAATTTGCAGTATTTTCGAAGAAAACTCCTAAACTTTCAAAGACAACCATTTTTTCAAAATAAACCACTTACTGTTATAAACAACTTCCCCGAATTTTGTTAAACAGTTTCACAGTAGCTAGACAGAGCACCCTCTCAAAATCTACTGCACTCTTCAAAGCCTCTATCCAAAATTGCTCATCTAACCACATGTCTACTGACCATCATGTAATTCAAATTTTCATTTGACAGAAGTTAAGAGTATAGAAAATTGAGGTGAGAAAGACTATTTATGATCTCAGAATATTAGAAAAAAAATTGAATGAGCTAATGTAAAGTAAATTTAGACTGCAAAGCAGTTGTGATCTAAGCAATTTGGAAACTTGGAAAAGAACTGCCACACGAATCAGTTGGTTTCCTGTCTGCTGCTCCCTAATCAGCAGTTTTTGAAGACTGTGTCTACATGATACATTCAAGATCAATATAAGAAGTCATATATTGATATCTTTCTCTTCTTTCCCTCTCAGCTATGGCCACTTTTTGTCTTTGTCCTCTCCCCCTCTCCCAGCTCTTCGTTTCAGTCTGTGAGTCAGTCTTTTATTACCAGCCATGCAAGGACATCTTCATGCGATGCACTGATGCCTCCGCATGCCTCAGTGCTCCTTCCAATGTTGTCACAATACACGTGTTGCAGAACTGCTTAGCTTAATTTAATCAGTCCAATTCACCATCTTGGCTAGCAGGTCTCACGCCTATGCTACTTTCTTCCTTATGCAGGAAAACGGATGGGAAAAGTGATGCTAATGAAAAGTACCAGGTTCTGATCACACCCTCCTCAAATCTTCCCACCCTCCACATCCCCAGTGTGCTGGGACAGAAGCGGGGACCACACGGTGACCTCCGCAAACCACAGACCCCACCCTGCCCCCAGAAGAAATCAAATCAAACCATAACCTTTCCTATGGAGTTAAGTCCAGCAAGATTTGCAGAATTAAGAGACAAAGACTCTTGAGGACTTCCAGGTCTTGGCTCCAAGAGCCCTACCAGTCTATAATCTTTTTTTTTTTTTCCCCCTCACCAATGGCAAAGGACAGGAGGAACAAGGTTTCTCTGAGCTGAGTGGTTGAGTTCTGTCTGTTTTGTTCTGGACAAGTGTTTAACACAGATTCTATTGTCACTTGAGTGGTGATAACAGAGCAGACTTTAGAGTCTTCTCACCTTCAGGATGTCATCTAGTCAAACTGTCACATGAAGTAAACTCAAAAGAATGAGCGTATTTCTATTCAACTGCCAGTTCTCTTCTGCATAGCACTATGAAACTAAACTTACACTGACTCATAAATAATGTGGTCTGATACTGCAGGCTGTTCACTGTTTCCTTCACCCTTAAACAGGAAACAAAATGTGAATTTTGCCTATTATTACTCTCCACACTTGTACATGAGAGAGATTTAAGCTTTTATTCAGCTTTCAAATCTGCCATTCCCTCCCTGGTGGGACGAAACTGATTTTCTTTTTTTTAAAACAGGAACATTTAGTTCTTCTGACCCCTTATTGTATGAGTTTGATTCTTCTGTTATCTCAGTTACCTGAAAATACTTAGTTTTTTACCTCAGGAGAACTTTCTGAAAGTATAATTTTAGTAGGAAGAGCTGTACAATCCATATAATTATTTTATGGACAAGCATGTTAAACTTCACATAAACAATGTAAAATTAAAACAGAAGGAAAAAAAGAGGTACAATAAAAGGGTGGAAAGAGTGGTACTGATTTCTCTGAGCACCACAGAGAGCTTATGACACTTCCCCTCAGATATTCACCCTTACACAAAACCAAAACTCGAAAAAAAAAAAAGGATAGGAGACTGTGTAAAAATGAGGAATGAGTTTTTCTTTCGTTTCAGCATTTTTACTTCAGCTTAAACCCTCACCCCAGCTTATGAAAAAGGACAGAATGTGGTTTACCGCTAATATGACAATACTCATCTAAAAGTCAACAATCGCCCACCAAGGGTTCTACCATCTTACCCATAATTAATGTATAAAATGAAATCCTAGCAGTCTAAAAAATCCCACAAGAGTTCAATCATATTTAAAAACCTAGATGATTAAAAATTGCAAAGCACCTTTTTTTTTTTTTTTTTTTAAAATAGCAAAATATATCAAAGGATGTATCTGTCTAGTATTTGGACACGACTTTTACAATTTGTCATTACTGCAGTATAAATAGAGCATGAGTTCTGATGCCATTATACTTACCATCATACTCTGGAAAATAATCAACTAGATGGGAGTACATAATTTTCTCCTCTAAGAGATCTTTTTTATTTAAGAACAGAATGACTGAAGAGTTCTGGAACCATGGATATGTGATAATTGTCCTAAAGAGTGCTTTGCTTTCTTCCATTCGATTCTGCAATTAAAAAAAGAGCAGACTTTTTGTGGTCATGACAGTATTTTTAAAAACTTTTTGAAAGAAAGTAATGCAATTTCACTTTATTTGGCAAATAGATTCATTTCATGGTTTGCACCTTCCTATCAATATGTAAGGTACCAGTAATTAAATTAAATTAATAAGTAAGCAGTTAATTAAATATGCAAGCATTTTCCTTTTGCAAATTCAACCACTCAAGCGTAGGTATCCTTTAAAACACAGGTCATGAACATTGAAGCTGCAACAGGTATATTTGTGAAGTCTGAGTACACACAGCTATGACCAGACAACAAAATGGCAGGTATTGAAATGCATGTGATTCATGGTAGGGAGAAATATAACAAAACAAGACACAATAACCAATTCCAGGTTTAAGAACATTATTTATTTTATAGGCCTTCCCGGAACTTTAAATGAAGAGTTAGATAATACTTAGAAAGAGATCACCTTTAAAATAGTTGCAAGCAAAATTCAAAGCTGAGAACATTTCCTCAACACCAAAGGCTTATGACATAAAATCTTAAAAATCTGTAAATAGCTAGATTTGTCTCTAACACTGTTGCGTTATCCTTAACTTTAATTGCATAACTGCTCCTGAAAGCCACTTTGCATTATAGCTGAGATATGAGTGAAGCCTACAGTTCTATTTGTAACTCCTTTTTGTCACTGTAAAATCGTTATGGTTTGATACAGTTCTGAGAACTGCTGGGCTGACATAATGCTGTTACTTCAGAGTCAGAACATATTGAGTTCAAAACAAAGGAATTAACTTACTCTTTTTATTATTATTATTTAAAGCTGTAGCACCCTGAAAACAACGTGTTTCACCATCAAATGGGGCTCCAGAGAACAACAGCAGGGTGAATCCTGCAGATTCTGCTGTTCTGGGTCATACAACAAACTATCAGGTAACTCAGTCTTACAACAAGTGTATCCTTGCTTGCATTAATTTGCATTTTAAAGAGGTGAACATAAGCATGACAAACATGAACTTTAAAAAAACACAAACAAACAACACACTACAAAATTTCCATTTTGTAGCAGTTGATGGTTTGGTCTCTTATGTCACCACAGAATCTAGAAGCAATTTATAAAACTTTACTGCATGCTGCAGTGGTAGGTGAACACAAATAGCCGAATTCATAGATTGAGAAACTAAGGCAGAGAAGTAAAACCTTTGCTGTCTTGCAGTCAGTTGTTATGACTCACATTTCAATGGTGCCAGGATTTCATTCAGAAAGGAGAAAAACTGAAATGTCAACAGAGCTGAGCCTGAGGCCTAAGTCCTTGGACTGGCTGTTAATGAGACCATGTTTTCTTCTCAAAATTCTATATATACTTGTTCTCTAAACAACGCCTTACAGAAAGGCAATGGGAACTACACAGACTTTCGCCTTCATAGTTGATGAAATGAGAAGGCAATGTAATCTTACAAACTACTGTTTAAATGACAAATTTAAAACTAAACTCATTAACACTTGGTATTTTCTAATGTGACACTCAGAAGGTGAAACGGTGCCATGACTCAATTAGCAGTCTTCTTCCAGAGTACATTTATATGCTATTGAAAACTTCTCCGTAAGAAAAGTGCAGAGAAAACACAAATAAATTACTTGTGCATTGTGTGTTCCTTTTCACAAAAACCCTTCAAGAAAGCTGCAGTGTCTTCACCTATAATGTTGATTTTTTTCCCCATATACATAACACAGAATTGCAAATACAAAACCAATAAATCCATTTGTATCAATTTATGACCATGCCTCCAGGAAAGCACAAGAAAACTGTTTTGCAAACACTGCTATTAGATCCAGAGAACATTTTCATTTTCTGTTTGAAAGGGATGCCAAACAAGATGAAGCAGAAAAGGTATGCAGTCTACATTGATATCATGCCTAAAAGAATTTCTGGCATCCCATCAGCTAAAACATTAACTCTGTTAGTGTTGCATATAATAAAACCACCAGGAAACATACACAATAAAGAATATTGTGTCTTCAATGTAAGAAGATGATGTCTTGTATTATAATTTCATTATTAATTCTGTATAACATGAATTGCATTCCACAGACTTACTTTTTCATGTTATAAATGTCCCTCAAGTCCTTTCAGATTTGACTCCAGGCATATGATTTTAAACCCATCCTTCACAAGATATTTACTAAGGATTCCACTCAACAGACAGATGAGAGATGAAGCAGGTTTCCATCATTTCAGAGATAGTTCAATTAATTCAAAACCAATCTGGGATGCCAAAAAAGCACCCTACTAATAAAGCAGTGTAAAAGAGCTGTTTGGAAAAAATGTTATACCAAAGGAAATAATTACAGCCTTGAGAAATTTACAGAAGTGGTCAATATGTGCAGTCAAACACAACTGAAAGAAATGCTCAACTGCTTTAGGGAAAATACATAGTTTGGGACATCAGTAACTGATGGCAATAAAACACTACCAGATTATCCCAGCCTTGTGCACTTCACTGTATTCATTAGTATAGTCGAAGCTTCACTTCATCCAGAAGCCACTTGCCTCCAAAAGTCATCCAGTTAACTGTATTTCCAGGAAGAGCCGCGATAAATCTGAATCTGTCCCTGCTTCTGGGAGAACAGGCTTTAAAGAAGCCAACAGCTGTAGACTGTTGCCCTTGTTATTTTGTTTGCATTAAATTACCCCATCCTAAACAAAATTTTTCATTAAATTACCCCATCCTAAACAGAAGATTGTGGGAAATGATAAAAAAATGCACATTATATTGCCAGAACCCATTGAAGTAGAATTCTGTCTTATGGTACAAGGATCTTGCACTGTACCAGCTGAGGATATTGGGAAGGTAAGACATTGAAGTCTTGCACACCAAATGGTAGGTCTAAGGAACAGTAACTATCTCGGTATAGGGATTATTTCAGAGTATACATCACTACAGAATGGCCCTTACTGCACTTACATCTACAGAATGAAGCAAATAGCAGAGAATTAAGACATCAGGAAGGCTGCAGACACGTTTTCTAACGAGTTGCCAAAGGATGACAAGCTGTCTGAATCAGTTAAGAAAAAGGTCACTCTCCTGAAGATTCATAATTGACAAGTCTATGAACTTCCATGATGCTTCTCAAGGAACAAAACACACAATGTTATGTTCTGGCCTTACATCGGATACATGGAAAAAAGACTTTGGATGTTACTGGTTATCTTCTCTGAATGTATGCCACATTGTGGTGTTCCACAGACAAATATGCCTTTACAAATGACATATGTAATAAGACAGATCGGCCAGTTCCAGGGATTCAATGCAGATTTCATATCATTTGTATATTTAACAAGTGTCTTGCAAAGCCTAGTAAAGCTATTAAATAAGAAAATTCCTCTTCAGTTGCATGACATACCTAACATTATGTATATATTACTAAATGACTCCTGTGGTCAATGCTATGTCACTTAATCGTAGGTGCAACAGGGTCATGAAGGAATTGTCCATGAGGTTGCCTGCTTTCTCTGACTGTATCTAATAAAATTATTGTCTCTTCTTAAAGATATTGCTTATTTTAGCATTTGTTTGGCCATGGGGATTCTCTGAATGAAAAACGGCAGTTGTATTTGACAGCATAATAAATTATAGGGCTCTTATTGCACTCATATGTCACATTAACATAATAGTTTAGACATCTAAGGATCAAACCAAGGAAATCCAAAATCCATAACTGAATGTTAACTCTGTGTTCTGTTGTTTTTTCCCCAGTTATTTTATAATTTTATTATGTGTAGACCTAATAATAATAGCATAGTTGGAAACTCAAGAGGACCCAGAGGAGGAGAAAAAATCTACTAAATAGACAACCTAACTTCACACTCAGGTTGTGTGTTTTCACTGTTTGTTTCTGCATCTTCTTAGTGCCATGAACTGCACCTATAATATGCACAATACTACCAAAATGTAAGAAAACAAAGTACTTAACATGCCCTGAAGAGAAGACGGATACTCACTGCATATTAACCATAGCTATATCTCTTGGTGTGTTGTCGTAACATAATAAAGCCTAAATGATTTATCTCTTCTGTTCCCTCCCTACAATTCCCACCTTGAAAGGTCAAAAATTTCAAAAGAAGCCACAGGCACAACAAAAGAAGCGCAAAGATTAAATGTGATATGGAACGCAATGGACTTCCTAGGAACACACTGCAATCTGTATTTTGAATTTAAGGACCAGTTTTGCTAAACTTGTCACTGAAGAACTCAGTATAGTTATAATGAAGAACAAGTCCATTCAGCTTTTGTGAGGGCAGCTGATAAATATCCAACAAAAGCTCTGAAGATGAACACCACGAGAATTAACTTCTTACATTACTAATATGCAAAGAAACTGGATTCAGCAATTCTAACTACAAACATGCGTGCACTCCTCCAAAGCTACTCATTTGCTTATGATCAGCAAGACTTGCTGTCAGATGTTCTGTTAGGAAAGGAGTAGGAAAGTATTATCATATGCTCTTCCATTTCCAAGTAGCTCTTCTCAAGAGGCAATCTTCTACATACTCTGCACTAAGACATTGGGATGCTTTTATTTGGACAAGAAATTTGCCTTTATTTCACCAGGAACTACTTGTTATAAAATCAGAAACAGTAATTTACAGTTCAGTGCCAAAATCAGGCTATTCCTAGTATCACAATACTGCTCCTACCCAATACACATTTAGGGTCTGGTTATCTGTATGGCTTCTGAGTAAGGGCTACATCTACCACTAGTAAAAACTACAATTAGATGACAACAATTACTATTATAATGTAAGAGAACACACAGAGCATGATTACGCACATACAGTTTTTCTGCCACTGAAAAACCACTGAAATGGCAGGAAAGTATTGACTCTTAAATGTTGGCTGGAAGTATCTCTAGAGCTTATCTTGCTTAGTCTTTAATTCCAGTGGAGCTACTGACAACATGTGATCAGGTCAGTCATGCCTTTGTCTTGGCAAAAGATGGAGATCTCAACACCTCTCTGGTTTCCCCGTCCCACACTAACACCCCAGGGAAAAATACATTCCTAAGATACAACCTGAACTTCCCAAGCCATAATTCGTTACACTGGCTCTGTGGCACACTTGCAACACTTCAAATATTTGTTGGCAAGTATTAGTGTCCCCTTCACTAGACTAAACAAGCTCACCCTGTCTTCAAATCTCATTTCAGCTTCAATGGAAAAGGCTGCAGAGAGAAACCTGTGAATAACTAATGTATAGAAGTGTGCAGCTGGAGCTGGCTCAGGGGTCTCCCAGCAGCTGACAACTTCCACAGCAACCCCCTCCCACAGCCGCCACAGCTCGCTGTGGCCTCCCTGGCTTTGCAGGCAGCTGGCACGAGCAAAACGAGCAGCGGAGTCACTGTTTCCACCATCCCCCAGGATCTGCTGGCCTGGCAAATTCCCTGATTGGCTTATGTCTGCAGTCAGTCCCAAAATGCATAAAGGCATATTGAGATCACCAGCCATTACTCCGTTTTTTTCTCCTTATGATATACAGATGCCAGCATAAAATTCTGCCATCCTCCACACAACCTGACACAGTCACCACTCCAATGTAAAACTACCATCCTGACACACTGTATAAAATACACAAGACAAACTCCGCAAGTGAACAGACATTTGTTAACTATAAAAAGATCACATAATCTTGGACCAGATTATTCCAATTTCTTATTTAACATCAAGAAAAAATGCTGTACTTATTTACAATTCACAGGACTGTCCAGTTTCATGACTAGAAACATGTTTGTATGAAACAGAAATAAAAATAAAATGAAATTTCTTTCTTCTATGTACCTCTTACTATACAAAAGATTTTATGCTGACAAGTTTTTATATGACGGTTGAATCTTCACACAAATATAACTAGACATAAAAACCATGTTTAGCCACATTTTCAGCTAAATGCAAACTCTTACTATTCCCCATTTTTAACAGATTAAAAAGGAGTATACTTCCTTTTTATTTTTTTATATCCTATATTTTCAGTTGTCATATTAAAATGATGAATTTCTAGTTTGGATTTAGGTATTAAAATTCTCTTTTCTATCTGCTGCTCTGGACAAAATATACAATTACTTCTATAAATACAGAAACAATAGAACCAGTATAATATGTATAATTTTTAAGTAATTGACTCTAAGAATTGAGATCCTAAGAAAAACCTGAAGAACACTAAAATATTAATAGCATTCAAAAGCTGCATCAGCTGGTACCCAGTAAAGGGAAAGCAGCATTTCCCAGCTAATAAACATAGTACTTTGACATTAAAAAACCCAAATACAATATAATCCGAAACAATACAGAAACTGTAGTGTGGAGTTTCACCCATTATTGTCTTTAAGACTTTCTAGAGTGTCATCTAGTAGGCATACTGTAGCCTACATATTGAACGAAAATGTAGTAAGTAACTTTTGTCTTAAAAGTTGCTATTTAAATAGTGTCTGTTAACAAAATAATGATTTCACAAATTTTGAGAGAATGAATTTTGTTGAAACGATAAGAGAGAAAGTGGTGAGGGGATAAACAAGATGCATTTTTCAGTCAACAACTTGCACTATATATATAACTACATTTATGCTGGTAGCAGGTGTTTATTTGAGAGAAGGGGCATTCAGGGATAATAATTATAGAAGAGGAGGTACTGATGCAACAGTGCTTCAGAAAAAAAGCAGTGGTTAATATTTCAGAAGTTGTTTAGTATCACAGTAATGGACTGTATTATTTAACATTACAAAATCTAGTGCATGTGAATGGTTTTTGTGTGAAAGTCTATATTAATTAGGAATGTCTCCAGTCCCCAAGTAAGATTTCCAGCAGTTACTTAAATGGAACCACTACATGGCTGCACAGAAAGATTTACAGTGTATTCCTTGGCTAGATGTTATAGAGATGCTGCATCAAAGTTGGGAAATAACAGAGGAAATCAGAAGTGGGAGGTTAAGTGCAGAGTCCGCCACCATGTAAAAAAGTATATACAGTACCAGAACTGGAGGCACTTCAGTTTCTTGCCAGTATAAAGTCTCATCTTGCAGCAATACTGCTCTAAGTAGCCATCCAAGAAAAAACTGCAATGGTTGCACAAACGTTTTGATAAATAACTCAAATGCAGTAAGAAACAACTTCAAACACAGAGCTCAGGAACAATTCCTTTGTTTTCTTCACTGGTCTTGAATCTCTCTGCAAACTAGGCTGACAAGAAAAGCTGCTGCTAGAGGACTGGGAAGACATCTTTGTAGATGAGAACTATACTTTTAAATCACCTGGGAAAAGAACTCTCACCTCTCGAATAACCGAAATCTGCAGCACTGCGCTTGGAAATACATGGCAATTTTATCTACCCAGCAGGGGGATACATGAACCAAATGAGAGCTGAAATTCATCAAATCAACATGCTTGACAATGATCAAAGCACGAAAATACTGTAAAAAAAAAAAAAAAAAAAAAAAGGTGGTCCAAAAAGTGGTCAAAAACATGGTCCAAACATTGCTGCAAATATAAATAAATGCCAAAACTTGATGAACTAACATAAATGCCAGAATAATCAGTTTTTCATGAATGCTGACATATTTTTGAGAAAAATGGATGAAAATACTTCAAAATTGTCATCAAAAAAGACCCTTCTCTGGTCAGTTTTGGCACTGGTTATTGAAAAAATAAGTGGTAGTCACCTTTGCCAGCAACTGCTGCCAACAGCAACATTTCCCAGCAGCATTTCTGGCAGTGTCTGCAAGCAGGTTCGCAATCATTCAGCCTCCCCTGTTCATTAAGAACCACCCACTTCAACAAAAGAGCGAGAGGCTCTGGCTCTTCCAAATGCTTCTCAGTACTGATTCTTTACATTCGGAAGGTTTGGCAGAGGTGTTTTTTTGTGTCGTAAATGTGTTATTTTCTCTAGTTTCCAAATAAACGACAAGTTCTGGACATGTTATTTCCCATGGAAATAATATTGTTACATAATTATGAAGACCATTTGAGGATTTTAATTCTATCTGAGAGCTCATATTACCCCTCTGCTCTATGCTCAATTGTTCTGGATTGCTGAATGTTGGTGAAAAAAACAGACAACTAATATTTATTCACGATGCAGAAAAAGAGAAGTGCTCTGATCTCAGCATTGTTTTCTTTCAGCCCTTCACTCTAAGCCATATAGGACTAGCCTGCAAATAAGGAACACAGAGTGCTGGAAGAGAAGTGGAAGCATGGTCAGATGTGAACATTAAGACAGTTGTGATAGTTCGGAAAAAATGAAATATGTGCTTCAGATAACTGTCTGCATAAAGACTAAAAGTATTCTGAACTCTGTGGCCTCACGCTATTTCTTACTTTTGTCCCACATAAGAAGCAAGTGCGATTGGAACATTGTAGCAATTAGTCACCCATTAAGAGATGACACTGATGAACACTATTGTAAGTTCCATCTAGGCTTTGGATACTCATATATTTTGCAGATGTATTTAGTCCAGATTCAAAACATGAGCATGTATGCCTGCATCTACATACCACATACACATATAAATGAGTTCACACTAAAAATGTTTATCCTAGGTTTCATCTCATTATTTTAATGTAATTTTAATATATTCAACTTTAACTGGATTCTTTTTTCAAAAAACCAAACAGTGTTGATCTTTCCTACTTGGGACAACCTAAGAATAATAAAATTTTCCATCAATCAAAAAACCCAACATCCTTGCACAGTGCCTTTATTCAGTACCTAAAGCACAGAAACATCACAGAAAACCACCCTACAAAGTTCCTTCAGTTTCAATTTGCAATGAATACTTTATGCTGTCCAATGCCTCTGTAGCTTTGCAGCCTCTGGTGATACCTCAGGAAAGACAGTATTTGCTTTTTGATAGTTTAGAAAATTTCAAAATTTCACTTAGTCTATTAATCCATTAATTTAGCTGAACTGAGTAAATTGTATCCTGTCTTTTCTGTTCTTTCTCTGGGAACACAGAAAAACAAAAGACCTCTACCTATAAAAAGCCCACACTTTCATAACCACCACAGACCTATACAACCTATGTGAAATCATATACGCCTAGTGTACTAATGTGGAAGTAAAACATGTACAAGCATCAATAAAGACCGTCCTTCATTTTCGCACTTCCAAGTATTTAACAAGCTCTGCAAATATAATGATAACCTCTTTATTAGGAAACCAGATTTTACAGGTGTACTGTGACGTCTCTAGTCTTTCCATAAGAACAAGTGGTTACCGATTCTCTTATAAAGCTGGAACTTGTTTTCATATTTATTATACTGACACCCTGAGATTTTTTACATTTAAAAGAGCTACCTGGGATACATATATAAATGTAGCATATCTTGGAATATGGATTAATACACTTTATCCAGAAAAAAATGCTTTATTTAAGAAAAGAAGTTGACCTTAAAAACATAAAAGTTCTAAACCCTGCTTTTTGATAAAACGGCAAATTACTCCAGATCTACTAGTATAATTCAGAGCAAAGGACTTAAGGACTAGAGGACTTAATACATCATAAATTAATTTACCAGAGAGATTATTCCTTCATTTTTTATCTCATCCCTGATTGTCAGAGTTTCTGAAAAAGTGAAAAGGTCAAATATCTGATAATTCAACTTACAGCATGTTGTCCTTCATCACATCGTATCAGACAGAGGGACAATTACTTAATTTACCGCACTATTAATGTAGTTAGTATATTAGGTCTTCTGGATCTAATTTTTCCTCATTTCCACCCACGAATCTAAACAGACTTTTATTAAGGGCAGAATGTGGAACAGTTTTTTACATGTATTTAACAAGAGAAAGGCAGTTCAAAACTGAGTATCATCTGAAATTTTTGAAAGATACATTTACATACACTGTTCTTACCAACTCTCATTTTGTATTTTTGCACCAAAATCACATGCTTAGTTATGTAAAATCTAAACACATACTCAGAGAGGAGAGATTATCTTGTTTGTAAGTATTGCCTGTTAGAGGAATCATAGCTATAGCACAGTTGGGCAGCCATGCGTGCTTTTCTTCGAGAGTGAAGCCCCCAACTGTTTAGCTGCAGATCTTTGCCATGGGATTGCAATTTCCACCCATCTATCACTTAAGAGTAATTCTACTCAGGACTCTGAATAACAGGCAGTCTGAACACTTGTCTTACTTTGTATGTATCATGTCCCCTTACAGAGCAGTTTTAAGGTATTCCTCAGAACTTTTAATACTTAATTCCTCCAAGGGCATGAAGACAGAAACAGTGCCCAGCTCAATCCCATGTGCAGACAGTGAGTAAAAGCCCCTGAGAGGCACTAGAAAGGCCTCTAAACTTAGTATAGTCTCATCTGATTTATAATCCAGATGTATTTACCTTGAATAAGCTACACAAGGGAAGAAATGGATTTACAACTGAGATTCTATCAGATACTAGATTTTGAAATACAAATGGAGACTCTTACAGGGCTCTAAACCACTTTCATAATGATGAAGGGTCATATAAACACACATACACTGACAGGCAAAAAATAATTCTTACAGATTTATGTTTACTCATGAAAATGAGATCAATGAAAAAAAAGTACTAACTGAAAAGAATGCCGTGGATGATTTAAAAGTACAGTTTTCTTTGTAAAAACACACTACAAGGAAAAAGACTTCAGGCAATAACATGCAGTGGACTAATTAGAAAAAGAAAGTAGGCCATCTTACAAAAATCATACTGTTTAATCAGGCCATGAAAGCAATGGAAAGGCAGTTGCAGGGCACTGCAAATTGTCGAGTTAGATCTTTTAATTTCAGTAAGAGGCACACAGATCAAAGAAGGATTAGATGCTATCATAGTATCACACTGGTGGCATATATATGAAGAAAGTAGGGCATTTACACACACTCTCTCACTTTGGTGCTAAAATTTTCATACTGTTTCACAATTTAAAGGCAAGTGCGAAAAAGTATCTCTTGGCTGATTACCAAAGTCTCCAAGTTAAATTACTGTATTCCCTACAGAGTTCATCACACCCCAGTGAATAATAAAAAAAAAATTTTTGGGGTGGATAAATTTCTTAACTCATGCTGTCAACTAACACATTTAAAACCTTTTCCTCTATTTATGGCACATCCACATTCAGACAAACCACTCTGCTTTATGCGGAACAAATAAACCCATTCTTATTCCATGCATTCTGGGGCTGCAATGTTTAGAGATACAGGGGAGGGAAAAGGAAGGGAAGAAAGCAGTACTATGGCATACCAGCAAAACCTAGATGGACAGCTTGCAGAAAGCCAAAACTAAGCTGCCCAGATGGGTGCTTAGCTCTAAGACAGTCTGGATCCATCCCAGATCTAGAGTAACACAGGCCTAAGGCCACTGGAAAGCACTACTAGGGTATGTATGTATGACCTGAAAACAAAAACTGGTTTGAATTACAGTTATGAACGTATTTTAAACTGAAAGACAAAAAGGTTCGGAAGTTAATAAGAAATATAGTTTAGCAGTGAGGTGGAAGAACATCTGCAAGACAATGGGTTTTACAGCTTTTGCCTCCACAATGTGTTTCAAAAGTGAAAACTTGAAAAATGAAACCAGCTTTGTAAGTAAAGTGATCTCTCTCATAATAGTTCAAAAGTAATTATAGAAAAGGTATCACAACTTTCAGTATCACTTCAGTCACTGGAAAGTTCAAAACGTAAACGAAATCTTTAGTCTGATGTTCTACTTAGTTCACAACGTGTGAACCCTTTCAGCTTGCAAGAACACAGAGCAAGACTGTATGCTTCCAGTGATTCAGTCTAAGTGAGATATTGCTCCATCTTCTATAGCAGGGATGCTTTAAGTCATAATCTGCACACTGAAGTTATCTGACAAATCAGAGCAAGGGTCTGAGCAAGCTACCTAACTAGAACAGGATACACTTGATAGGGAACCAGTATGGTAAACCACTCCCTGTGAGACAGCTCCAATGAGAACTTCTCCCTATGAGAAAGACAGTATGAAATACAGTGACAAACAGCTAACATCAGGAAGTTTGGAAGTTTATTTTGGATAGTTAGAATAGTATTTGAAAATTATCACAGTTTTTCTTTAAGTGAATTCCAATATATTTGGTTTTGACTTGTAAAATTAGAATGCTTAATACTTCTGCGTTTACTTTGTGGTTACAAAAAAACAAGGCAAACGGAAAAATGACAGAATCAGGCATTTCTAGCTTGGCTTAAAATAAGCTAAGTCTGACTGAGTTCTTTGCTTATCTACACATGTAAGTTGGTGTAAATAAAATCATCGCTTTTGTAAATTCAGCTTTGAATTATATAGTAGATTATGTAACTAATGTAACAGAATTTTTCTTTTTATGGGAAGACTATAAACGTAAAGGCTTTCAGAGCCCCTAGACTTTATTAAAAATGAATCTTGAAGAAAGTTCAGCATGAAAACATGAATGTCCAGGGACACCTGTTTTACTTGGTTATGTCAACCATTCTCTTAAACAATGAAATCGACATGTATGCTGTCATGAAGAATATTCAAGGGTGTCCCTTTTTTCACCTAACTTTTCTAAGTATGTGTTAAATGGCTTGCACAAGACAGTGCCAGTGAGTAACACATAAAAGTTTGATGAATAATTTAAAATAGTCCTCAGAAAGAGAAAAAATCTAACCATTAAATAATCTCCCTACTCTGTCAAACTGCATTAAAAGGACTAGATACTAGTGTGCTTTACCTCCTTAGCTCATCCGCTTTCTCACTTCTGTTATGTTTTGAAATAAGATACAACATATATCCTATGCTTTAAGCCACAGGAATGAAGTTTACTACTTTAGGGTCTGTTCTAGCAAAGAACCTATAAATTTTGTCTTAATTTCCACCACCTATTTCTGTAGCTCTGCTGCATAACACTAACTGTACAAACAGCTACACTAAGAACATTTTTCTATATTCAACTGTATTACACTTTAACAAAAAATAGGTGGGTTTCCTTGAACCCTCCATGGAGTGGATCAGCTTTGCCACATTTGAAGACTGATCTCCTCCTCTCTTCTTGATCCCTGTAGTGCTTCTACTCCATTGGGTGAAGTTGTGTATGACTATTGGTAAACGCACTTGGAAAACACAGGACTGGACAAATGAAGTTATTTTTTTTCTTTAAAACCGGTGCTTTTTGCCGATGCTTGCTTACCTCATTGTCTGACTCCACAAGCACTTGATCATATTCACTAAGAGCTACTAGGAACATGATAGATGTGACGTTTTCAAAGCAATGTATCCATTTTCTTCTTTCTGATCGTTGGCCTCCTACATCCACCATTCTGCAAAATTAACACCCACATCAACTCTATGAATACCTTAACAGATAAACACACGAGCACACACACAATGGTAAATTTCAAGAATTCAGTTCAGCACAGTGTGGTTTGTCTTAATGATATTTTTTCCATTGATATTTAATGGAATCTAAGTAGACAGTAAATCATATCTGCTTTCAAGTCTGATGCGTTTTCTGTATTTAAATTATTGTAGGTCTCAAACCCCTCAGATTTCTGAGATACATCACTTGACAATATATGGCCTGTGTATTCAGCAGAATGTGAACAGAACAGACTGGGTGGCATGCCTTTTCCCCCCCAAATTACCAAAGTCAACGTTCCCAACTTGTTAAAAATGCATCATCTTAAGAGGACAAGTAGAATATAATATGTATCAACTAAAACTTTCAATAGCAAAAATTAAATCTCAAATTTGCTCACAGTGTATTCCCACTTCATCCTATGTCTCAGAGTAACTATATACAGGTGTCTAACTTGGAATTAAACAATTATTTTTTAAACAACTGTACTTGCACAATCACGTAGTGTCATTCCTCTGTAAAGGAGACCAATTTCTCTCTAAAACTCAACTTCACAACTGGTAACTTTGTATTCCAGAATTTACACGAATTACGTGGACATACGATTGTATTTTCAGATTATTATTCATGGTGAAACTTTGATATGTATGACTGAAAAGATGAACTGCAGGCTTTCTATCAGTAATAACCTTCACAAAAAGACCAACCTAATTATCTTTCATCCTTTTGACATCTTTAACATCAGCTCCTTATTGTAGGTGGACAATTACATGAAAATATAATGACCACGATCAAGTTTTAAAAAAACAAAATAAGTGCTTTTTATGCACTCTGAACCAATATCTTATAGATGGTATTACTAATGTAAAAGGAAAAGAAAATAAATAAAGCAAGTGGGTATTAAAATGTTTTTCTACCTGAAAATGACACTTTGTAAGTCGAATGGATATTCAATGATCCCCGTGGTTGGGACTCGAACTCTGAGCACATCTTGCTGAGTTGGCAGATAGGCGGAATCTGCTATGCGGTCCAAGTCGTTAAGATAGCTATAGACAGGGAGAAACAACAGGAATGCAAGACAGTGACACCATCACCCCACTGAGGAAAAGAGAAAGGAAGACTTGGGAACGGGAATGGGCTGTGGGGTAAGAAGAAGTACAACAGAAAGAAGAGCATTATCGGCACAAACGCGGGTACAAGGTATAAAAGTGTGCTTCATCCTCCCTTCCTGTATAGTTTCATGACTTCAAGTAAATTCTAAAGAAGGGTAGCATAATTATTCTGGGTTTTGTTCGTTTGTTTTGGTTTTTTGTTGTTTTGGTTTTGTGTTTGTTTTGCATTTTTTTGTTTTGGTTCAGTTTTTGTTCCTACAAGTTTGCTTGGCTCTCACATGTAAATTCACCAAAGACTGAAAGTTTACAATTATGTAATTCTAGGCAACTTCCAGACAAATAATATTTTAAAATGTGTGAGAAATACAGAACTCCACAGTTTTATTCAAACATGTAATATACTTCATGATACTCATTCTGCAGTGTCTACACATATACATGGATAGAGAAACATGAGTCTTCCAAGGAATAGTGAACTGCTATAGAATAGATCATTACCAGTTATAAAATGATAGGAGGATAAATGGTACTGTTTACAGATTAAATTAAAAAAAAAAAAAAGAAAAAAGAAAAGAAAAAGGAAAAATCCACCTACTTAAAATCACTCTCCAGATCTTGTTATCAGAAGGCATAATTCATTATTTAGTGGGATATCTGGCACCCTAAAGTCCTGCATTCTCACTGAAACTTCTAATTAAGTTAATAAGCCTGCAGTACCTGAAATATATCCCAATTGGTTAGCAAATAACCTGAAATCACTATGAAATTGCTTGTAAAGTTTCATTAACTACAACACAAAACTCTTCTGCTACTGCTTGATGGTGGGTTTTAACCACAAAGCGCCAGTGTAGTGAAGATTTAATTCTCATAAAAGAGATGCTTCAAAAAAGAAGTGTACCAATGCATGTGTGACACCCTGTTTGGGTCCAGGAGCTGGATATGTCATGAAATCAGTTCACCAGGCAGCTTGGACTCTCCCCATGGCAGATATCTGGGAGAAAAACAGCTGCAAAAAATGAAGGCCATAGGCATTTGGTTCCTTCCCATCAGTTAGCTACTGAAAACAGAAATTAATCTACAGATGCCCTCATTCACTCTAGAGGTAATTTATCAAACGACGATGAAGTACCATTAAGCTCTGAACATGTCCTTTTCTTGTAGCATTAGTGAATGTGGTCTTCTAAAATAACCCCCCCCAAGAAGTAGACTTCTTACAGATGCTCTGAATTTCTTAATGAAATAGTGAGAGCAAGTTATCCCAAACAAGGAGAGAAACAAAGCAGTTTGATTTCTGCCTTACAACAAAAATACATTAGAAAGAATTTGTTAGGTCTGGGAGGGAGCCAAAAACATCACCAAATCTTTCTCACTATGATTTTATTCATGAATGATTATTCCAGTAATAAACACTGAATACAAGAATGTTACACAGTCAGAAAGATGTACTGAACCATATATCTCAGGTAATTCAGAAGCTACTCCTCTGCAAATACTTTCTGAACACACTGATAAGTTTCTGTCAATAAGAAAAACCCTGAGGATCTGAGCACTCATCTGCCTCCCAGTGTTTTACATGAAAAGCAGAATAGACAAGCACATCATAAATCCATAAACATCACAATAAGAAGGTAATGGCGAACTAGCTTCTTTTCCGCCTCCCATCTACTAAAAAAATTGGGTTTGTTTTGTGACTGAACTTGGAAGAGTACAAAAAACCATGACATGATATAGTGATATTCACAAGAGCAGGAGAATTTTAGCTGAATAATAATGTAAGTGGCCAATTTACACAATCATCCTGTTGCATTCCTTTGGCAAGCTTCAGCTGTGGTCTCCAACACGAGCCTGGTTACCACACCTCTGCTCCATCAGCACAGTGGACATTACTGTAAAGATGCGCTGTAATGCACATCTGGCTAATTTTATAAAGGCAATAACACAAAGGGATATAATCAAATAGTTAAATCTCATTTGTGTTACTGGAAACCGCTAAACTGGCAGATTAGTACTTCTCTTTTTTTCCCCTAGCACAAATCACTGATGTAGTTAAGTTCCAGAAGCATTAAGTTATCCTTAAAAATACTTATATTTTCCTCATCCTCATTCAGTTCTGCTCAATTTCTGGTCAGTTACTAAACAGCAACATTCTCACTCATTTCACCTGCAGCACCTTACAGAGCCTAGACAGTCCAGAGAAGAGTCCTTGTGCATCCTTACGGAATACTACTGATTTCCCTAGACTTCTTCACTTAACAGATCAGAGTTGGGGCTCTCTGAGAAGTGTCCTAGTTAATACATTCAAACCCAGAATCAAGGAAGCAGTGTCAAAAACAGTGAGAGTACCTCACAGAACAAAAAATCAGATAGCATGCTCAAAATCCTTTAAAAAGAAAATCTTTGTGATACTGACAAATCATAACCAGAGTTTACAGTCCAATAAAAGCAATTTAGAATACATCCTGCATTTCTGGTTTTCAAATGATGACATTGAGCCCCTATCACTTCTCCTTCTAACTTAAAACTTAATAAACAAACATATTATTGTATCTATTTATTTAAATGAAAATGTCCCAGTTCTTTGTTGCACCATCTTAATTCTATATCTTTTATTATTGCTGTTTACATGTTGTGAGCATATAGCAGATAGTCAATAAAAATATTTTTAAGTAGAAAAAAATAATATTTTCCATTGAAGTTTTGCTTGTTTTTTTTTAACAGAAACATTTCTGCTGAAGAATTACTTGTGCTGGAATTCAGACTTTAACGAAGTTTGTGTATTGTTAATCTGAAGCAAAGGAGTAAATATTCTCTGCTTACTGACTCTTAACAGTTCTGCAGGTCAGTTACACTTACTGTTGCTATGAGAGTACATGTAACTTTACATTCTGCTATCAGCTTCCAGGGGATTAAACACGTTTCTGAAAATCATACTGAAAGCTTTACCTGCAGCAGCAACACAAAGTTCCCTTCTCTAAAATAACTAAAAACTTCTTAAATCTCTCTTAAAAATTTTTTTTGTATATATTTCTATATCTATATCTATCTATATATATATAACCCTCTAGAACAAGTAACACAATTGATTAAAAAAATCCATTATTTGGGTAAGAACATGTAACATTGGGATTGACACCAGAGTCCTTTTCCATTGTACCCATTGCTTTATATCACATCTGAAGACTTTTGATATATTGCAGATATGAGCAGTCTCTCTTCAGCCAGGTGCAATCTTCTTAACATGCCAGTGCGAGCATAACACTATACTTCTATGTCCATAGTACCAAAGAGACAAAAATCAAGGCATATTCTTTTTTCAAAGCACAAGAACAGATTTTTGCACTGCATTGGGAGGGGTGGGGTGATAAGTCTGATTTTTCTGAACAACTGCTTTGTTGTGTTGAGTCACTATGTCAAAATGCTGAGAGGGATTATGCACATGAATACAGGGGTCTATTTATATTTAAAACAAACAAACAGACAACTGGAATAACAGTATTTAAAGACATACTAACAGCACACACAATTTTCTCACATGACTACTGCAACTGTTCCCATAACACTGAAAATTTAGAATGTCATCTATTTGTTTTATCATAGTCAAATTCACTGCCACAAGAACTATTTACATTTTCAAATCTTCTTCATACCAAAAGGGTTGGAAATTTAACTTTTTTTTCCCTATAGGAAAGCTGGGGTTTAAAGAAATCTCTGATCATCAGGGGAATGCAGCACTGCATACACAAGCTTTAAGCATCCAATATATTTTTAAACTAACAATTTATTTATTTTTTAATTAATTTAGCCACCAGCAACATTAAATAAAAACATCAAAACATGCTAGCTAATGCAAATTCTTTTCGAACTTCAACCGTGCTGGCTCAAGCCCCTCTCTAGATGCACCTCTGCCCATTCCCAGCTGCCAGCTCTTTCGCTCGTGCAATGGCTTGATAACACATTTCTGTCAAAATTACTTTGAATAGTGAAGAAACACTATTGAAGCTGTTCCAATTAAGCTAGCTTATTTGATGGAAACAGCCTGGGGTGTGGGAAGTCCATGTGTACCAGCAGGAAAGCAGGGTGGAGTGACTTCCTCCACTGGCTTATCTGCAACCAGAAGAGGACTTATGAAGCCAGGGCTGTGTGAAATGGCTCAAGTCTCTGAATTCAGGTGAGCTAGAAGTTAATGAAAACTTTTATTGACTTTTTTCTATATTGGCTTACTAAAAAAAAAATTCACCATGGCTTTAAAACACTTATCTAAGGGAGCCAACAAAGTACTGACAAATATATTGCTCACCTGGGCAAACAAATCCTGTGCATGTACAAAAATATTAAGCACATAAAAGAAAAGCACAGGGTATTTTAGAATAAGTGCCTAACTCAAAATGTATGCACAAATACTGCAGTGGGCCTTTGCAACGTAACTTCAGCATATCCTAGAAAGGGGTAGCCCTTACCAAGAAATATAACACACATGCATTCTTGCAAACAAAATGTAAGACTTGTCATGAACATGAACTACCACAAAAAGAATGTTCCCAACAATTGCCCAAACCAGATGTTTCCTCAGTTTATTAACTTCAAAATTTTAAATCATAATAACTATATGGGTATTGGAAATACCCTGGCAGCTGTCCTGAGGGCTAGTCCCAAAGTGGGTAACCACCAGAACTGCCACAGAGAATTCAGTTGTATGTGTAGCAGCAACCGTGCAAGCCATCTAGGTCTCAACTATATGGCACTCTGAGTTTATTTTTACCACCTGCTAAGAAATGTCTCACTTTGATGAGACACTAGCTATATGGTCTCTCGCCCAAACAGTATCTACTCAGCCCGGCATTATACAAAGGAATAAAAAAGGGAAAATTGCTTGAAATTACTTAAAAGAAAAAAAAGGCCAAATCACATAGCTCTGAGTAAACTTATAGTACAGACCAAGTTTATAAAGTTAATTATACCCGTAATTAGTTTTGTAAATTGAATTCTATTGGCTGCGGAGGTAATTTTCCAGGAGCTTGTTACAGAGACAGGCAGAAGGTGGATTACTGAAGCGATGCGTGTATAATGAGCTGTTGGCAGTGGCTGTCCCTTGACATCAGGACAAACGGTCACCGTTTTGCAGCACACTTGTGATCTGCATGCTGACCAGACATGGAGGAAGCCTTTTGTCTCCCAGCCAGCACTGAGAAAGAAGTACTTGTGTTTAATGTACTTTACACCACCTACGACAAGGTCCAAGCCCGCCACAAGCTTCATGGAAGCTGTCAGGCTATGGAGGTGCTAACAATGCCCTTGAAAGAGACCATGATTCAGAGGTCTGTTTGTCCACATTTCAAAACAAACAGGAGTGGGATCACAGGGGCAGACCAACTGGCTCTGTATTTTCCTACATGCCCTTCCTATATAGATATCAGGCAAAGAAGTGAGACTCCTAACCTTAATAAAAAGACCAGATTTGTTTTAACCAATAAACTTCTTCAAGAACTTATTAATAAATATAACACACATCACCATGAAGAGGTAGCTCGACATTCAGCCTTAATTAGTTTCACAGAATCACAGAACGTTAGGGACTGGAATGGACCTTGAAAGATCATCTAGTTGAGCTACAGAGCCTAGTGAAGACAGACAAACAAAATTTGAGTTTATGTTCTGTGAATAGGGCTTTGAAGCACCTTCAACATGGACAAAAATGGGGCTGGCACTTCAAACAAACACCCTCCTTCAGCCATGAGCTACTATTTTCCAGCATCTTTGAGGCCAGAATTTCATTGCAAGTAATCGGGTGCTAAAGTAGCATTTTCTCAGCAGTAATTCCATAAGATGAATTTCTGTAACTAGTTTAAGTTTAGTGCATAGCGTAATTAATCAAAAGAAGGCATTAAGGCATAGTCAGACAAAGGCAGAAAAGCTGCCTTTCATATGCATGCATCATTCATATGCTGCCTTTCATGCATTCATCTATAACACTAGTTTCTCTTTCCAAGGTTAAAAATGAGATGGATGTATTAATCAGTACTGCCTAATGACTCTGTCCAAATTCAGCAGTCAAAACTACTGTAGCAAGATACAATCATAGAATCATTTTGGTTGGAAAAGACCCTCGAGATCATCGAGTCCAACCGTAACCTAACTCTGGCACTAAACCCTACACCTAAGAAATTAATCTACGCATCTTTTAAACACTTCCAGGGAAGATGACACAACCACTTCCCTGGGCAGCCTGTTTCAATGCCTGACAAGCCTTTCCATGAAGAAATATTTCCTAATATCCAATCTAAAACTCCCCTGGTGCAACTTGAGGCCATTTCATTTTGTCCTATCACTTGCCACCTGGGAGAAGACAACACCCCCCATACTACAACCTCCTCTCAGGTAGTTGTAGACAGCGATAGGGTCTCCCCTCAGCCTCCTTTTCTCCAGGGTAAACAGCCCCAATTCCCTCAGCTGCTCCTCATCAGACTTGTGCTCCAGGCCCCTCACCAGCCTCATTTTCCTTCTCTGCACTCTCTCCAGCACCTCAATGTCTTTCTTGTAGTGAGGGGCCCAAAACTGAACACAGGATTCCAGGTTGGGTGTCACCAGTGTGATGTACCGGGGAACGATCACTGCCCCAGTCCTGCTGGCCACGCTATTCCTGATACAAGCCAGGGTGCTCTTGGCCTTTTTGGCCACCAGGGCACACTGCTGGCTCGTGTTCATCCAGCTGTCAAACAAAACCCCCAGATCCTTGTCCTCCAGGCACTTTCCAGCCACTCTTCCCCAAGCCTGTAGCGCTGCCTGGGGTTGTTGTGACCCAAGTGCAGGACCCAGCACTTGGCCTTGGTGAACCTCGTACAATCAGCCTCAGCCCAATGATCCAGCTGGTTCAGATCCATCTGTATGGCCTTCCTACCCTTCAGCAGATCAACATTCCCACCCAGCTTGGTGTCATCTGCAAACTTACTGAGGGTGTACTCAATCCCCCTATCCAGATCATTGATAAAGAGATTAAACAGAACTGGCCCCATACTGAGCCCTGGGGAACACCACTCATGACCAGCCACCAAATGGATTTGACTCCATTCACTACCACAACTCCTTGGGCCTGGCCATCCAGCCAGTTCTTTATCCATCAAAGAGTACACCTGTCCAAGCCCAGAGCTGACAGTTTATCCAGGAAAATGCTGTGGGAAACGTGTCAAAGGCTTTCCTGAAGTCTAGGTGCACAACACACACAGCCTTTCCCTCATTTACTAAATGGATTACCTTGTCATAGAAGGAAATCTGGTTGGTCAAACAGGACCTGCCATTCAGAACTCCATGACTGATTGCTTGGTTATCCTGTATGTGCCCCGTGATAGCACTCAGTATGATCTGGTCCATGACCTTCCCGCGTGACAGGCCTGTAATCCCCTGGATCTTCCTTCCAGCCCTTCTTGTAGATGGGTCTCACATTTGGCAACTTCCAGTCAACTGGGACCTTCCTGACTGGCCAGGACGGCTGATAAATAAGTGAAAGTGGCTTGGTGAGCACCTCTGCCAGCTCCCTAAGTACCACTGGGTGTATCCCATCTAGCCCCATAGGCTCGTGGATATCCAATTGGTGCAGCAAGTTGCTAACGATTTCCCCTTGGACTATTTGGGCTTCATTTTGCTTCCCATCCCTGTCTTCTGGCTCAGGGAGCTGGGTACCTGGAGCACAACTGTTCTCACTATTAAAGACTAAGGCAAAGAAGGCATTTAGTACCTCAGCCCTTCCCTCATCCTCTGTCACTCTCTTTCCTCCCACATCCACCAGAGTGTGGAGATTCTTCTTAGCCCTCCTTTTCTATAAGCTTTTTTTGTTCCCTATTACAGCAGTAGCCATGCCCAGCTTTAGTTGGGCTTCAGCCCTTCTGATGTTCTCTCTGCATAACTTCACAGCATCCTTGAAGTCCTCATGAGTAGCCTACCCTTGCTTCCAAAGGTTATAAATTCTCCTTTTATTCCCAAGTTCCAGCCACAGTGCTCTACTCAGCCAGGCTGATCTTTGGCTCATCTTTAGACACAGAGTGATAGCCTGCTCCTGCGCCTCTAAGATTATCTTCTTCAATAGTGACCAGCCTTCCTGGACTCCTTTGTCCTTCAGGACTGCCTCCCAAGGAACTCTGCCAACCAGTTTCCTAAACAGATCAAGTCTGCCCTTTGCAAAATCCAAGGTAGCAGTTCTGCTGACCACCCTTCCTTACTTTTCCAAGAAAGGAAAACTCAGTCATTTCACGATCGCTGTGCCAAAGGCGACCTCCAACAGACACGTTGCCCACGAGCCCTTTTCTGTTCACAAACAACAGATCCAGTGGGGCTCCTTCCCTAGCTGGCTTCACTGACCAGCTATATCAGGAAGCTGTCTTCCACACACTCTAAGAGCCTCCTAGACTGTTTCCTCTCTGCTGTGTTGTACTTCCAGCAGACATCTGGTAAGTTGAAGTCTCCCACATGGACATGGGCTAGTGATCATGAGACTTCTCGCAGCTGTTTACAGAATATTTTGACTGCCTCTTCATGCTGGTTGGGTGGTCTGTAATAGACTCCCACCAGGATGTCTGTCTTTTTGGCCTTCCCCCTGATTCTTATCCATAAACACTCAACCCTGTTGTCACCATCATTGAGCTCTAGACATTCAAAACACTCCCTGACATACATGGCTATGCCACCTCCTCTCCTTCCTCACCTATCCCATCTGAAAAGTTGATAGCTATCCAATGCAGCACTCCAGTTGCGGCAGTCATCCCACCACGTTTCTGTGATGGCAGCTACATCATGGTTTTTCTGCTACACAGTGGCTTCCAGCTCCTCCTGTTTGTTGCCCATGCTGCATGCATTCGTATAGATGCACTTCAGCTGGACTACTGATCCCACCACCTTTTTGTAGTGAGAAGCCTTAATTCCTTTGTGGCCATTCTCAGGTGCTTCCACGGTTTCTAACACAACTATAACCCTTGTGTCTTTGCTACCACACGGCCCTCCATCCCCCACCTCCACTGCTGAATTAATATCCACTAGCACCCTAATAAACCCTGTGCTTAAAAGCAGTCTACCCGCGAGACCTTGTGAGCAAAGAAGTCTGTGGAGCAGTGTGCCTCTGAATGCACTGTTGCCAAGAAGGGATCTGCCTGGCAGTGCACCAGAAACACTCCAAGAGAAATCCCTAAAACAAAACCAAACATGTTGAGATTGAGGTAATTACTGGCACTGATAAAAAGGTCAGTATAAAACCAGTGAAACTTACTTGTTACCACCTAGCCTGCAAAAATGTGACAGCTTCTTAATCTATAAAAGAATGAGAGTACAGGGCAAGAGGGAAGGGACAAACCCCAGTAAACAGTTTGTTAATAGAAACTTTGTCGGTTGATTTCAGTGTAACCACAGCTATAAAAGCGAGGCTCACCACCAACTTTTCATTTGCAAATGCTTTCACTGTGTTCAACCACATCTAAGACAGATACCACATGGCTTTTTCTAGGTATGATAGCACCCACAAATATTTCCATCTTTTCAACCCTAAAGATCTCAGGTTTCACACAGAAAGGAAGTGTTTTCCTTGCAGTTAGGATAGTTCATAAGTATAACCCTCTACAAAATGCACTCCCTCATACATGTACAGTGGTGGTGGAAGTGAAAATAAAACCTTCACCGAAGTCTATGACTCATACTAAGTAGCCAATCTATTTAATAAGATTTGATATATCCCTGTCTTTTGTAGCCTGGCTACTCTGGAATTGGGTAGAGCTACTCTCTGTACCGTTACTCGGGTTTGGGGAGTTGGAGGATTGTTGGTTTGTTTCGCAAAACTCTGAACCAGCTCATAAGACAATCACAAACTAGCACTAGTTTTGACAGTGAGCTGGAAAACAACCTTCGAAAGGGAAAAGCCTTTTTCTGCTTTTTTGAGGAACAAACAACTTGCTTGTCTTTCAAATCCACAAACGCGAAACGTTAAAAGTTGCTGTTAGGAGGACTTTTCCTACCTCACAGACCTGCCAGAATGACACAAGTGTCTTCTTTGCTAACAAGCAGCACCACAGTAAATGGAATTAATTTTCAGTGTAAAAACACAAGCTGTGAACACAGCTAAGTGTAAATAAGTATTGTCATTTCTGAGCCTCTACACCACCGGTGAAAAGTTAAAGCACATTTAGCAGTTTCCAGAACTATTTAATCTTAATGTAAACACAGTAAACCCAAGATCTTCACAGTGAGTTAGGAAGAAGTCTGCACCATGTTCTTTTTATCCTTATCCCACCCAAATCCTACCTAGCTGTCTCTCTCAATTTCCTGAATGACTAAAAGCCAATCTTAGCAAAAGCTAAAAAAAGCAAGTGATCAAATTAAAAAAATGCTTGTGCTAACTTTTCTTAATAGGAAATGTGGTTTAAAAATCATACCAATATTAAAAACATGTTCAGTACTGCATGAAAAAAAGGATCGTGAAAGAAATACATGATGTATACTGCTTTATATAACCCCACATCCCTTTCTGAATTTCCCTATCTGTTGCATAAAATTCAGTTTTTCTGTAGGATGCAGTGTCTTGGTATACAGTGCCTTGGTACGCAGCAGACTTCATGTCCCATCTTTCTTCAGACCTTCCTTTTATATTTGGGGACTATATCAAAGGCATAAGATAGGGTTAGCATGGCGCTGTTGCTAGTACTTGATCGTAATCTTCAAGACTTCCATTTTCATGTGCTGTTTTATCTTATTTGCAAACCCTACACAAATAAGGCTGTGAAAATTGTAAATACATGAAAGCAGAATCTACCATTCTGCAACACAAATTGTTCCCCTATATAGCTTTAGAACCTTCAGGTACATTTTTACAAATGAAGGGAAGAAAGAACCAATGAACAGTTCTAAAATGTTTTTAAATTAGGATGTGCTTGTGTATCTTACAAATTATGAGCATATGGTTTCCTCACTGCCAACAAATGGGTGTTACAAAGATGTCACACAGTTGCTCATAATTTGCTACGCCAGTGTCAGCCACATAGCAGGTCTCAATTTAGGACAGTATTAGTTCTTCTGAAAGACTCACAAAGACCCATGATGCCCTAAGAATTCCCTACAGCTTTATGAAAAAAAAAAAAAAAGGAACGTTCTGATTGCTAGAGGCGATACCAGCCAATGGAATAAACTGCTGTAGTAAAACTTAGATTCACACACTGATCTTCCTCCTTGTGTGCACCAAGCACATCCTATTTAGCACAAAGCTGTTCCACTGAAACGCATGACGTTCAGAAATGGAACGTGGAAGCAAAATGTTATTTTTAATGGACAGGTATGAAGGAATTAATTGTTCAGCAACTGAAGTTTTACAAAAAACTTCAAACTCAGATGGAATACTGTCATACAAAAATTACTAATGTGTCAAAGCACTACAATTCATGCAATAGTCTCCCTAAAGGTGAAACATGAGCTTTAATGAGTAGCCATCATTAGGACTCATTTGGGCTGCCACACTGTGGCAAGATATCACTGCCTGGCTAGAGAACTTGACTGTAAAAGTAGGTCATGTAGACGCTCACATACCCAAGAGAAGAGCCACTGGGGAACATCAAAACAACCAGCAGGTGGGTCAGGCTACCAAGATTGAAGTGGCCCAGGCGCATTTAGACTGGCAGCACAAAGTTGAATTATTTCTAGCTTGGTGGGCCTGTGATACCTCAGGCCACCAAGGAAGAGATGCAACATATAGATGGGCCCATGACTGAGCAGTGGACTTAACTATGGATACTAACACACAGGTGATCCATGAATGTGAGTCATGCAAGCCAAGTGGTTAATGACTCTGAGGTACGGAGGACAATGGCTAAAATATAAATATGGGGAGGCCTGGCAGATTGACTATATTATAACACACTCTCACAAAGCTGAAAAGGCAAGTTTCATGTGCTTACAATGGTGGAAGCAGCCACCAAATAGCAGGCAACATATCCTGTACCCCATGGCACCACCTGGAATACTGTCCTGGGCCTTGAAAAGCAAGTCCTATGGCAACACGGCACCCCAGAGAGAAATGAGTCGGATGATGGGACTCATTTCTGAAACAAACTCATAAACAATTGGGCCAAACAGCATGGCATTGAATTGGGTATATCACATCCCCTATCATGCATCAGCCTCCAGGAAAATCGAACAGTACAATGGACAGTTAAAAACTACACTGAGTGCAATGCTTGTTGGAAACTTCAGCAATTGGGATTCACATTTAGCAAAGGCCACTGACTAGTTAACACTTGGGGATCTATCAGTCGAGCTGGCCATGCCCAATTGAAGCTTCCATGCACTGTAGAAGGGGATAAAGTCCCTACAGTGAACACGAAGAATACGTTAGGGAAGGCAGTCTGGGTCACTCCTGCCTCAGGCAAAGACAAACCCATCCGTGGGGTTGCTTTTGCTCAAGGACCGGGGTGCACTTTGTAGTTAACACTGGAGGATGGAAAAGTCCGATGTGTTCCTCAGGGGGATTTGATTCTGTTTAAGAAGACTCCATGATTCGAACTGTATGATATTAATTGCTACTGGTAATTGTCACTTAATACTGTATGTCATTCAAACAGTACTCAGTAAGTACCTTTCAGATGAAGAGTGAACTTTGATACAACCAAACCAAGTGCAGTGGTGATGGAACCAGGACTGGCTTCAACAACTGGCATCCAGCAACTTCCTCAAGGTTGACATCTTTAACTGGCAGACTGTGCCAGATAAACCAGCTATGTGTTCTGGATCCAGCATGCAACAATCCAACACCACATACCACTTCCACTGCCCTGAGAGACTGTTAAGACAGATGGAACCCAAAATCATGGAATAAATGAATAGCACGAACATTTGAGAGTGATTAAATGATACCATGGACTAAGGGAATAATATCTGTGTGTATATACGTATATATACATATATATGAAAGTAGTAGTAATTAATTTGAATGTATTGGCAAGTGTAAGACCTAAGTATGACATAAATGGTATGGAATAAGGGGTAGAATATGCTGGTTCAGCTGAGATAGGGTTAATTTTCACAGGAAGCTGCTAATGTCCTAGGTTTGGCTGGGACAGAGTTAATTTTCACAGGAAGCTGGGAGGGGACACAGCCAGGACAGGTAACCCATACTAACCAAAGGGATATTCAATACCATATAATGTCATGCTCAGTATAAAGTGGGGCAGCTGGCCAGGGGAAGACTCGCTGCATGGGAAGCTGCTGAGATGCAGAGTGCTCTTTTTTTCCCTTGGGACAGGTGGTTTGGCATGATCATGTTTTGACCGCAAAGTGTGGCCTTGAGTTTTGCTCTTCCAGGATCAGTGGTACAGGACCAGTGTTTGTGATCGCTGCCACGAGGGTGGCTGCTCAGGAGTGGGATGTACATTGGTGTTGCCGTGTGGTGAGCAGCTGAATTGTGTATCCCCTGCTTTGTGTATTGTTTCATTGTCACTTTTGTTATTATCTTCTCCCTTTTGCTGTTCTGTTAAACTGCTTTTATCGCAACATACTAGTTTTGCCTTTTGTTTCCTGATTCTCTTCCCCATCTCACTGGGGGCAGGGAGGGATAACCAGCAGCACGTGGTTCAAGTTGCCAGCTGGGGTTAAATTATGAGGACAGTGGGGTATTAAATACCCACTGGCACAGCTGACACGGTGGAGTAGGAACTTGAGTGAAAATTATATATAATTATCTGAAGCGTTACAAAACACAGCCATGGAAAGTAAACAGATATCCTCAGTGCTTGTGTAGCAACTAGAAGGTCCTTGGCTGGAGGTACACATGACATAATACTTCCAATTCATGGGGCATGATAAAGATGAAGTTTTTCAGTAAGGCTCTGGAACACTTTCCAATTCACAGAATCACAGAATGTCAGAGATTGGAAGGGACCTTGAAAGATCATCTAGTCCAATCCCCCTGCCGGAGCAGGAACACAAAGATGAGGTTACACAGGAATGTGTCCAGGCAGGTTTTGAATGCCTCCAGAGAAGGAGACTCCACAACCTTCCTGGGCAGCCTGTTCCAGTGTTCTGTCACCCTCACTGAGAAGAAGTGGAACCTCCTGTGTTCCAGTTATTACCATTGCCCCTTATCATTGCTTGTCACCGAGAAGAGCCTGGCTCCATCCTTGTGACACTCACCCTTTACGTATTTATAAACATTAATGAGGTCACCCCTCAGTCTCCTCTTCTTCAAGCTAAAGAGACCCAGCTCCCTCAGCCTTTCCTCATAAGGGAGGTGCTCCACTCCCTTCATCATCTTTGTTGCCCTGCGCTGGACTCTCTCCAGCAGTTCCCTGTCCTTCTTGAACTGAGGGGCCCAGAACTGGACACAATATTCCAGATGTGGTCTCACCATGGCTGAGTAGAGGGGAAGGAGAACCTCTCTCGATCTACTAACCACCCCCCTTCTAATACACCCCAAGATGCCATTGGCCTTCCTGGCCACAAGGGCACAGTGCTGGCTCATGGTCGTCCTGCTGTCCACCAGGACCCCCAGGTCCCTTTCCCCTACACTGCTCTCTAATAGGTCTTTCCCCAACTTATACTGGAACCTGGGGTTGTTTCTGCCCAGACACAAGACTCTACACTTGCCCTTGTTATAATTCATTAAATTTTTCCCTGTCCAACTCTCCAGCCTGTCCAGGTCTCACTGGATGGCAGCACAGCTTTCTGGTGTGTCAGCCACTCCTCTCAGCTTGGTGTCATCAGCAAACTTGCTGACAGTGCACTCTATTCCCTCATCCAAGTTGCTGATGAATATATTGAATACTACTTAACATTTCCTACTTTTTCTTCATGAAGGGAAAGCCTTTAGTGTCATATTGGGGCAAAATGGTGATGAACCTCCAAAAATTTTAGTTGCAAGCCAAATTCTGCAAGTTGTCACATAAATGTGAAATGAAACTTAAGACAGCTCTCTCTCTTACTGACAACAGTTAACACTGCTGCCTCTCCTTTCTTCACAGTTTGAAAAGCCATGATAGAATCAGACTTTCGACTGGTAACCTGTTTACATTTGGTTTAAGGTCTTGACACCCTGTAGAGTACATATTGAATGATCTCATCTCAAACAGCTATTGCTCAAGGCAATCCACAGTGTGGTGTTGGTTTGCATCTGTCTCACACCATGAAGAGTATCTTAAAGGGAAGTGGTTTAGCGGTAAGCAAGTGGTTAAGTCACCCTATAATGTATATGTGAAGTGACTAACCTATTTACCTGATGTGCTCTTGACTTTACCACAAACAAGTCTAGAAACTGATTTTAAAAACAACATGAACTCCCAGCCTCTGGAGCATCCAGTAGCAAGGGAAGAGAATGGAATGTATTTGTTGAGCCTCCAAGCGGTTCAAATCAACTCCCAGGATGCAGGAAATTTTCTTTTTTAGACCCGAGCTTCATTTCTTCTGGTAAACAAACATCTGATCTATTTTTCCTGGGTACAGCAGTGGGTATAAAAACATAAGAAGTGTAGCTAACAATGACAAAGCAGGTCAAAAGTTGACAGAAAGTTAAGGTATAGAAACAAACAGGATGTATTAGAAACTACAAACAGAATTTAGAAACAATAAAAGAAACAGAAAATACAGAGGACATGCAACCTCTGAGGGAAAAGGAGAAAACCTGTGAAGACAAGAGTTCTGAGGCATTATAAATCTTATGAACTGTTGGGAGGTCTATCTACCATTTGATTGCACCTCGCGGTATTTACTACTGTCATACTATATGAAAGTATTTTTGTGCAGCTTGCATTTGTGATGGTATATCAGGGGAGATTATGGGCTTGAACAGGTATAAGAAAATGAAAACATCGGTGATTAACTACTCCTAGTTAGAATCTTTAAGATTTCAGATTACCACCAATTGTCATTCTGTGAAGCAAATACAGATATAATCCTAAACTAGATGTACTCCACTCCTTAAAGCATCCTCTGAATTCAGTTTACTAAGTGTATTATCATGCATGTTCGTGCTACATACACATACAAATATGTGCACACACATACAGTGTAAGAAGCTAAAAGTAAAAATTACTTAGTTAGTAACAGAAAATGACATATAGTTGTTTGTAGCCATCATGTACTTACTATTTAGTTGAATCTGATAACTGATATTCCCGTCGTCTATCATAACACTCCTGAATTCCAGGGTCATTCCATAAGCTTCTTATTGCATCTACATATGGGTTCTCGAAAGTTGACACCTTCTCTACATCGACTTCTCGAACTAACTGTGCATGAGCCTAATTCAAAACAAACAAAACAGTAAAATTTACTCCATGTTCTATGCTTGCAGATAGCATATATACAATGAACATGATTAACAGGGATAATTTTTCATATTGGCCATACCACCAGTATGCCTGTGCAATTTGAAAAACCAAGTACCATGAAGAAGTTTACGAAGATGGAGAAAAGGAGACAACCGTTAGAGGGAGTTCCAAAAATGAGGAAGAACAGAAAAAAACTTCACATTTTTATTGATAGTACACAGACCTCAACAGGGACTAGCATATAATTTATCTTTCATGCTAAAACAGACAGTTAAATAGAATACCTACCATCCGTTCTACCAGCCAAACTACTCATTAGCAACTGAACTCAAGACACTTGGACAACTTATAGAAAAGACAGTAAAACCCCAAGATATTCAGAGTTGGATATTTTACCCAAATGTGTATTCATGTGAACAAACTCAGTGACGGTGCAGGAAGGAAACAGTACTGTTGTTTTATTGGGGAAAAACCTTAAAGCAAAGTGTGAATGAATGAACATAAATAAGAGTACTGAATAAATTATGAATGTGTGATGATGTGGTGTGTTCAAACAAAGACTAATAGTGCTTAATACGATATTAGACAGAAAGTTAATTAATAAACATACATATGGGCCCTTATTTCAGACTATGCTTACTACAATCCAGTATTATTTAGATGAAATGAAGTATTCACACTAAAATTTGTATTTAATTAAGTCCCTTTAAAAGAAAGATTTAATTTTAGATTTTTCAGATAGAATCTTAGAGTATATAAACATGTTTTTTAAATAATGGCTAGTGAACCAGCTTGACAGATTTAGACCCTGACGGTAGGTGGGAGAATGGAAATTAGGAAGTTTGCCTTTCAGAGATTGATAAAAAAAGCTCTTAAGGTTACAACAAAAGTAACAGAAGTTACTACTAAAAAGGAAAAGCAAGAGTATTAGAAATTGTTTTTAGTTTCAATTTGTACTGAGATTCTTAAAAAGTAATATCTAAAATTGGGAGTAGCTAATAAGAAATAATTCCTAATAAATCCATCACCCTCCTAAATGCTTAAAGTTTGGTTAAAGCCTATGGAGTTGAAATCACCAAAGAAATATAGCAGAACGATTTCTAATTTGTCCTGGAAGTATATCAAATACACGAATGTGTGTACCTGTGTAAAGATATATACACATGCAAACATACACACAGAGAAGAAAACAGATGAAAACTTAGTCAAGCAAAAAGCCTGAGAGATTCAACTCTCATATCTAATTTGCATTTGAGGTGAGGACACAAACATATGTTCATTTTAAAATTAGGTAAAGGTATACTGAAAGGAGTTTTCTTGTTATGTTTTAATAAATTTATCCTCTGCATACACACCTACGATCCCCACCCCACTTCTTACACGGTCCAGGAGAATGATGCTACTGCTCATTACTTAACAAAATATTATACCTACAACTGTTGTTTGCTCAAGAGGAAATGAAAACCTCCAAGTTTAATGTGAAAAATGTGTATCTTAAGAGACAGGGAGAACATACGTTCTCTGTTATCAGAACCTGAATCTCCAAAACTCTAACAAAAGGTCTTTTCTTCCAGATCATGCCCATGCATCCCAAAATGTCTAGGTAAATCATGAAGGGACTCTACTTTCTCACAGATAGTAACAAGAAATGATACTCAACACAAGCCAATGTTCTTGTGTTACAGGGTAATTTTTAAAAAATTATCATATATCTTGTCAGGCTCAGTTTTGTATTCTATTGCCCTTGTGTACTTCCAAAATAATGACACCTTGAATATTTTCCTACAGCTTGTGACAAACTAATAAAAGCATATATTCAGATACTGATTTTCCTTTTTTGTACATGAGCTCTGAATTTGTAGCCAACTGACGTCAACATGGTAGGAGAGCTAAAAGATGGACTTCCTATACAAAAGCTTTCATTTGAAAATCATCATAGCTGAACTACTTGTGCAACAGTTCCCAAAACATTCTCTAACAGGTGCTCAACTATTCTACATTGGTAGAAGATATAATCTTAAAAGGTAATTACTTTATTCAGTTACCTACCTAGACTTATTACTACAAAGTTGTCCTAGATCTTGCATTATTTATCAGCTCTGTATGTTCTGCCATACAAATAATATGACACTGCACCATGTGACAAAACTTACAATAAACTATTATATATGCCAAGAAGTTGCATCCGTTTAAAAATTGATTCAACTTTTGAAAAAGAAACAGCATTTCCTCAGTGAGCATTAGGCCTTCTTGTACTTTTGTGTAGACAATTTTTCTTTCTTTAAGAGTCTATGTCAGGCAAAACCTTTCGCTGGCTTCTAATTTCTGGTGGCAGAGACAGAGATGAAAATACAGGATCTCATCTATTGGCCTGATTTTTCTCTTATTTGCCCTGGTACAAGTAAAAATTAATTTTAGTGAAACCCTGTGAGACAGAGAAGCATAAATTTAATGCCCAGGAATCAAATATGCATCATGTAGGGTGCCACTACTGCCAATTACTGGCTTTAATCTCCTTCCACTAATATAAATAACAAATTTTGAACATAACTTTTGATGTTAGCACTGAAACATGAAAAACTCTAAGAATTCATCATTAATCCAGTTTACACCACTATAACTGTCATTGAGGACCTCTTACTCTTTCCTAAATCTTTCACTTTACCCAAAAATCAACATTATTTGGGGGGACAAAACAAAAAAAGTAAAGCTTTTTGCCCTGAGAAAACTCTACCTTCTCAGAGTTGTGTCCCTTTTGGGACACTAGAAACTGTTACCAAAGCATCAAAATGGACAAAAAATCCCAAGCAGCAGACAAAACCAAGGATTCTGCAAGTACCGCCAAATTCAAACTGGTCATTAAGATGTAACTACTACTCCAGCTGTGATGTTCCACAAACAAGATCTACATGGTGTAGGTGACTTTCCAGTCCAACAAACTTTTGACACCAGCAGTCAACATTTCTCATGGCCTTCTGGGAATATAAGAATACTTTGCAACCATTTCCACATTATTTGCCAGGAATCTTACAAACAGTTATTTAACTCTTATTGGCAAACTACATTTCTCCTACACTTAAGTGCTTCTTCACTGATTTCTACAAGTATTTAAAAAATTACCCCAGAATAAGAAACCTGGAATTTTTGGGAATAGTATTGGATTCTGAAACCAAGAAAGCTCAGCCTGAGGACATACCAAAATAGCTACAGTTTCTCCTTCATTCTCCTCAGAAAACTATTGACAGTGCTAAAAACTAATTCTGAACTTGAATAGTGTTATAGTTTTATGCTCGTCTTTCTGGCAATACTTTTTTGGACACAACCCAGTAATAGTAAATATATATTTTTTAATCTCTAGGTTTCATCTGTCAGTTTTCTACTTATCACCTTCGTAATTTTTTGAAAGCTCTGATGTTTCTTAGGGACATTAAGGCATTTGACACAGTCTCCCACAGCATCCTCACAGCTAAATTGAGGGAGTGCAGTCTGGATGAATGGGTAGTGAGATGGACTGTGAACTGGCTGAAGGAAAGAAGCCAGGGAGTCGTGCTCAATGGGGCGCAGTCTAGATGAAGGCCTGTATCTAGTGGAGTGCCTCAAGGGTCAGTACTGGTGCCTGTATTATTCAATATATTCATCGATGATTTGGATGAGGGAATAGTACTATCAGCAAGTTTGCTGATGACACCAAGCTGGGAGGAGTGGCTGACACACCAGAAGGCTGTGCTGCCATCCAGCGGGACCTGGACAAGCTGGAGAGTTGGGCGGGGAAAAATTTAATGAAATATAACAAGCAAAAGTGTAGAGTCTTGTGTCTGGGCAGAAACAACCCCAGGTTCCAGTGTAAGTTGGGGAAAGACCTATTAGAGAGCAGTGTAGGGGAAAGGGACCTGGGGGTCCTGGTGGACAGCAGGACGACCATGAGCCAGCACTGTGCCCTTGTGGCCAGGAAGGCCAATGGCATCTTGGGGTGTATTAGAAGGGGGGTGGTTAGTAGGTCGAGAGAGGTTCTCCTTCCCCTCTACTCTGCCCTGGTGAGACCACATCTGGAATATTGTGTCCAGTTCTGGGCCCCTCAGTTCCAGAAGGACAGAGAACTGCTGGAGAAAGTCTAGCGCAGGGCAACAAAGATGATGAAGGGAGTGGAGCACCTCCCTTATGAGGAAAGGCTGAGGGAGCTGGGTCTCTTTAGTTTGGAGAAGAGGAGACTGAGGGGTGACCTCATTAATGTTTATAAATACGTAAAGGGTGAGTGCCACGAGGATGGAGCCAGGCTCTTCTCGGTGACAACCAATTATAGGACATGGGGTAATGGGTACAAACTGGAACACAAAAGGTTCCACTTAAATTTGAGAAGAAACTTCTTCTCAGTGAGGGTGACAGAACACTGGAACCAGGGAGGTTGTGGAGTCTCCTACTCTGGAGGCATTCAAGACCTGCCTGGACGCCTTCCCTGTGTAACCTCATCTATGTGTTCCTGCTCCGCAGAGGCATTGGACTAGATGATCTTTCGAGGTCCCTCCCAACCCCTAACATTCTGTGAATTGGAAACTGATTGGGCCAGTCAGTGGATCTGGTCTCATATTCTCTCTGTATGCACATCAATGGGCTTGATAATCTTACAGGTCTTTTCCAATCAAAATTATTCCACGATTCTAACCATTTTGAGCCTTACAAGAGTGGCTACAACCAACGTAACAGGCATGGAAAAGGTCCATAGTTTTATATCCCTTTTGATATATTCTCTGTACTTTTCCCAAATTAGCACTGTAACCTACCAGAATGATTTATATGAGGGAGATCAGGCAGAAAAGCACAGTCTGTTTCAAAAGAAATACCTCTGGGATTTTAAATCCACAGGAGAAACCAATATGCTTGAGAAGCAGCAGGGTTGCTTCATATCAGTGGTCTCTGTAGACTAGCTGATCTGAAGTTGCCAATTTAAAGAATTCTCTTCCATGTGAGGGAACATCTTCTGTTTTGTAAAAGAACTTCCTAAAACAATCAGAAAAAGCCTATGGCTGTAGTGCTTGGCTGTCAGTAACTAAAGGATCAAGCACACTGATATTAGTTAGGTCTGGATAATATCATTTACACTGATTGCAAAACTGAGAGCAATGGTGTGTGATCAGATCCCAGAAGTCCAGGAGCTGAACAGAATTCAGATTCAGACCACAGTGACTTGTGATCTACAAGCGCAGCTCACACAAACACTTTGCTTTACAGGGCTGTAGAGCAAGATAGGCTGCTTTGGAGACTCCCATAAACCTGCAGATATTTGAAGCAAGTATAATATTCGAGGAGGGTTACACTAGTCTATTTCACTGTCTTGTAAACTACACAGTTGGGGTTTGTGTTCCTTAACATGTCCAAAAGCAGCAACTTCTGACTGATAATCAGTACATGGTAGGAAAGTGTTTTTATACAGCAGCCCGCAAAAAGTAGTTTGTAAGAGAATGAGGGTAAACAGGGAGCAGGTTTCATGGTGTGCTACAGCAAATAACTGTATTCAAATCAATAAAGTGTGCTACAAATTGCTGAAACAAGGCTTGGTGCAATTCTAATCATCCTTTAGTTGCTGATAAAGGTTAATAGGGCATCAAACTACCTAAATCAGATGTCACGTTCTCCTTTTTCACATTCTAACCTTTATAAAGAAAAAATAGGATAAGCTACTTGAAACACTATTCCACTGACACATAAGAAAATCTAAAAAAACGAGTTTGCATCATTTTCTTTTTGTTACTGCTCATTGTCTTTACTGTAAAAAGCCTATGGTAATGGACCCTAATCTATGGTTTATAGACCGTACAATGAAATTATAAGGATTAAAACAAGTTATTTTGTGACTTATGCTGGAAATTTAATCCATTTAAAATGCATCATTAAATGCTAGTTGTAATACTTTTACACATTTAAACACTGGAATAACAAATGTCTACACATATGAGGTTTGTTTTTTCCGTTTATTTTAGTAGAGCTCAGAGAAATCTTAGAAATTAGCTGGAAAAAACCCCTACCTTTATTCATACACTGCAATCGGAGCCCTGAATTTTCTTGCTGTCTTATTTAGATTTAAGCTGCACCAGACATGGAAGACAAATACCAAGTCACCACTACAGTGCTGCAACCAAACACTCAAGCAAGCTTTTATCGAAGGTTATATTAATATCAAAATTTCTATACAGATAATAGAAAAGGTTGTATTATCTCTCTAGTCCTTCTTGAAAAAAATACCGATTTAATAACCCAGCAAGAGATACATGATGAAACAACTTCTTGTCACACTAGCAGATTCTTTTACAAGCGGTAGAGACACTGAGTGTTATAGGACATGAGTCATGCCAAAGGAGATGACACTGGAGGTTAGGTGTACAATTTAAATACAGAATCCAGATCTTCATAAATGTACTTTGTTACAGTTATCCTACTATTCTATTCTCAAGTTTCTGATCCTCTTTTTATAAACAAAAGGTTTTGATAGCAATAAAATAAGATTCTTCTGATGTCGGGCAGAAGAGTAAAAATTTATCTTCCTCTGCGATAACTAATTCATCCAGTATGAACAACTGTTAGAAAGTTAGCTGAGCTAGAAAATTCAGTATATAAAAATACAGGTCCCCTTCATGAAACACGAGATGTCCTCCTATGAGATGGAACATATGCATTATTTATTTAGGAAAAGGAAAGCTATGCGATGGTGCAATTACAGCAGCACAGTGTAGATACTGTTTAGAAATAAATAGATCTAAAGAGCCCAAGGCTAACACAGACTTGTTCTGCTATGACAAATCATAGTATGGGGCAACAAAAGGGTGTGATCATTTTTCTCCTTACTGTCCAACTCCCCCATTTTCCATATATAAACTTCAGGTTGTCTGGCTATTGCTGTCAAGCTGTTGCCTAACAAATAAAAGTAACATAAATATATAAACATTATATAAATATATAAACATTAGTGTTGCTTTGACAGAATACCTGATGCCATGTAATGCCCTGAATTACCACTTTTATTCACTATTCACCTATTTTAATACTTCCATCAACTGAAACAACTTGTTCAGCAAATGCTCCTGGCAGTCAACCTCTACAGAACAAACCAGGAGAAAACAGGAAAACACTGAGCAGAAGAGAAATGAAGCGTCCATATGCCATTCCTTCTCTACCAAAAGGACAAAGAGGAAGATGAAGTAAAGATCACTTGCAGTGATCGTAGGTGACTTCAGCTGTCAAAGTCTTCACCATCTCATCCTCTATGAACATGGCTAGGTTTCTGACATTCATCCTAATTTAGTTTGGAGTAATTCTAAGAAAAGCAATTTACAAGAAGGCTCTAGTAAAAGAGTTAACAACTCTACATCTAATAAGATAAAAATCTTCCTGAATTCGTATATCTAAAAAACAAATATTGACTTTGGGATTTTTGTAGAATGTAACATAGTATTTTAACCTAAAGATCTCAAAACATTTCACAAAGTTCCTAAGTGCTGTTCATAAAACTGTCACAACACACAGATCAATCATTTCCAATGGAGAAAGTGTAATCATGTTAGTGTTCAATTAACAGCAAGTACCGCTAGATTATCATTACATTTCAAACTAAGATTCAGTCCTATAGGAGAAAGTAATTGTTGTTACCTTCGAATGATAACACCACCCATATAAGCCTTTCTAATGAGGTTACTGACAGGGCACAGAATCTGATGTGTCTACATCAGAAGCCACAGGAGCGTTAAGTGGCGTAACATAAGATGTGACCCAGGAACCAAACACAAAACCACACTCACATGTCTTACACATCCCTGAGTAAAAAAGCACACTTTGTCTAAACTATTACTTCAATTTAGTGAAATAACTCTATCACAGTTTGAAGAAATTTTTCCTTCAAGTAGCAGGTTTCACAGATATAGCATAGCTTTCTACAGCCAAATTTTAAAGGAAAAGTAAAAATATATTTTGTTTCAAGAGCCAAGAAGTTCTCCCTGCGAAACTAAAGACATTGCTTTTGATCTTGCTAATAGTATTTTTTTCCATTTTGTTTGATTGTCAGTTTTGGTTCTTCTCTGCTTTAAGGATCTTTTTAATTTTGCTATAATGCACTATTCAAGTGTACTGTTTAATTTTAAGAGAATTGTTTTAGAACAGTATGTCTCCAGAATGGGAAACTGAGTAATTCTGAGGCAGAATTATATATTCCTTTCACTTCCTTTAAGTGGAATACAGCAGAATTAGATATCTTCCAGCAGATAAGGTTAAGATATGACATTCATCCCACTAAACAGATCACATATGAAAAATGTGGATTGCCATTTGTTTCTAAAACCTACACTGGTCAAATGAGAATACTCAATGAAGCCACACAGCTTTCACAACCAGTATTTTCAGAGTAAGGAAGGAATGAATTTAAGACTTAAGACTTATTTCTTCAAATTATTTTTGCAGTAATAGAAAAATGGTGATACCTGGTCCTACGCAATCTGCTTCAAGAGGGAAATGTAATGGCTGGAAAACTTACTGTAATTAAGCACTATAATTAAGAATAAGGTTCACACTTTCAAGACTCTGCTCTCTGGCACGTTAGGACTACATTGATGGTGGTTTGGATTAGCATTGGACTTCCTTTCTGTCAATGAGTTGACATTACAGTAGTACAAAATACTTGCTCTCCTTAGCTATTTTATACATTTACATCAAACTGGATTTTACTAACCTACCGAAAGTAATCTTTTACTGAATTACCATGGTGGTTAACTATGGGAACAACAGCAGTTAGCCAAATAAACTCAAGAAAAAAAAAAACCACTTGATGCCAAATATCTGTTGAATCTTTCCAGTTACATGAGGAACTAAATCAGTCATCTTTTTTCTCTAAATAAAGCAGCATCAGTCTTCAGAATGAAACATTAGCCAGATCTCTGAGAAGTGTCATCAACCAAAAAGGGATAAAATAGTAATGTTGCTTTCTATCTTCTGTAAGCCTTTGTATTGAGCAAGAATGCCCACGGAGCATCCCAAAATCTTGGAAGTCAGAAGACTGACCTGCCATATTCTTCTGGACAATTCATGACCCCATAGAAAATGGAAGGATAAAACAGTCAAAAAGCATAGCTAGGTTTTCAATTGCCTGATCCATGATAAACTTGGAGGGTAAAGGAAGCCACTCCCAGCTGTGGATACGTACGTAAGGAAGTTACAGGAAAAGACACAGATCATCTTTTCTCTTTGTTTTTTTTAGCTTATTTATTTACATGTCCCTCTCCTGTGAAGAGCGGGTCCCAAGTATGGAATGGACTAGAGGGGATTAACACCCTGAAAGTTTCATGTTGCCACAGGCTACTCTTGTCCCACTACTCAAATGAATTACAAGTCAGAACTGCTATCAAGTCTGGAATTTCTCTTGTAAAAAACTCTGCACAGGATTTCAGACCCAGCTGACAGTCAGATAATGAAAAACCAGATTAAACAGCAGAAACTTTTTGAAACAAGTCATCTGCTTGCTGCCAAATGCCTGCCAATAGTGGCTCTTCCGTGAAGCCTCTGAAAGGCGGAACTCATTTTACTGGGGTGATGGATAACAAAGGCAGAGTACAGTGAAGTACTACCTTGTTGTTCTGTTACACTGTTATTTACTTTTATTACTAAAAACCCACCGTCTAGCTTTGTTTGATATCAGGTAACAAGACAAAGTGGGAAAAAGATAACTTTATCAACACACTAAGAATGGAAAATGATACTAAAATAAATCTAATAATACCCCTTTCCTTAAGCAACGTCTTTAGCTTCTGGATCATATAATATGAACAAAAAATATGAGTGAAAGCTAAATTTTCAATCTCATGCATGAAATAAGTTCAATTTTTCTATGACAGTTATTTTTAAAAGCTGGGACCTACATGGCCAGCATATTCAGTAAGTTCATTTCCAAGAATGTAGACGCAAACATCCGGAATTATAACATTCAAATAATTATGGAAAATCTCTGAACGGAGATTTGAAATGGCCTCTGATCAAAATGTTTATAATTTAATGGATAGCTAAATGGCTCCCTGCCCATTCTACCCCACAATTTTCTTGTATTTATATTAAAATGCAAATGCAACTATAAGTGTTCATAAACACAAGCCTTTTATGTTTCTGCCTAAAAATCATACCACAATTTACATGAATCATCTCTAACTCAGAATGTTTTACATTGTATTAAAACATACTAAGACATATTTATTTCACGTACGTACTTCAAAGTCTCAACTACAGAAAGACAATGCCACAGCAACTTTCAATAATCCTAATGGTTTCGGGGAGGTTGAACTTACATGCATAAACTGAAGATGTGTATTGTAACACTTAAAGAGCAAGAATGCTGCAGCTGTAAGTCAGTATGTGCTATTGTCATCTACACAGAAGGCAGGCAGAGCCTCACAAAACCTGTTAGAGCAGCACATTCCTCACCATGGCCTCTCTTCCAATCTGAAGATATACACAACTATGCAGGCACAAAGGGAGAAATAAGGTTGTACAACACCTTCTTTATTCTCTCACAGTGAGACGGTACAATCTCACTTTAATGAACTGAAATCCATTAGAATCTCAGACTTGTTTACACAGAGCCATTTCCCTGCAAATACACACGCACACAGAGAGTTCTAGTCCATCATATGACAAGATATCATTAATATGGTGCCAATATCCAATATGCTATCAGTAAGTTTTACTATACTCTCGACGTAATATATTTCAACAACCTTGACATCTTGCTGCCCAAACTGGGTAACTTGTGGACTCTGTAACCACCTCAGCAATGCTCTCATGGGGCTGATTAAACATTTGTGACACAGCACAAACCCTCCAATTAAAACACTGCAAACATGTTACAGACTAAATTATATTAGACAATTTTCACTGACTTCTCATCACTAAACTGTCCTTTAATGATTCACAACAAATCTGTTAAGAAGCAATAAATCACCAAGAAGTAAGATATAGAATAAGCAAATGGTAGCTCTGCAGACAAACCTTTCCATGAAAATGTGAAATTGTACACTATTTCTGAGGAACCACTCAAAATTCCTAGAGCTTTACATTGCCCAGGATGGGACGCATGACTATAGCATGCTGAAGCACTTGTTCTCTGTCATGAAAGTCTTAACTACCAAAGTATCTCCTATGCTTTGCCCGAGTCCGGTATATCAGGCAATTTACGAGGCATGTACTGCCATTTCAGACAGAGCAGCATTTCTGAGACTTCAGACTTGATGACAATTTCAGGTATAGATTTGTTTTTCAAAAGCAAAATGAAACTGAACTATTTCCTAACCTTTGAAATTATTTAATTATATTTAACGACAAACATCACAGTGATTTCTAAGCATCTTTTATTCTCTGTGCTCCTGGTCAGAGAAGGAAGAACAGCCAAACCCTAAAATGTCTGTCATTGGAAGGAAGGAAATTCTTACTTCCTCTCTTGGCTTCCCAAGATCTTAGCTCCATAGGAGGTAACTCCACGTCTTGTCCATCACCTTACATTGTCTCTGATGACAGAGGTAAAAGTGAGAAACAGAAATTTCCACTTTGGATTTTAGTTATTTAGTCTCCCCTTTTCCACTAGATCTAGTTGCTTCATTTTTAGATACAAAATAAAATATACTCTATGTAGTGTCAGATCTGCTAAACAAACAAACAAACAAACAAACAAGCTCTTTTATCCTTTCTTTAAAAGTTTAATACCCCTAACTCTTAAAGGAGCTTCTCAAGACTTCTAGGGGACTTTTGGCTGCTTTCCTTCTTAGGTGACCCTTTTCTGAAGTAAAATAAAGCACTACAACTTTCCTTGTTAATGACTGCATAGGCTGTTACACTCTTCAAATATTACCATAGCTACGAAAACTGAGCTCGAAGATGACACTGATGTCCAAAAACTGAACTGCGGGTTGTGAAGACCTATTCAAAAAATCGTCACACTTAATATTCACTCAAGCGTGTGGAATGTTGCGTTTGCAAGAGACTACAAATTAGTCACTCTCCTCTCACATTGCTGGTAATAAACCTAGCACCCTAGCATGAATTTTTACACACCAGTCCTGAAATTGTGTAGCTAGTGAATACTTTCTGACACGTACTGTAAAAACTCATTCTTGCTGTTGAGGATCCCAGAAACTGCTTCACTCTTTTGGACAACACTTCTATTTTGCAGAGTGGGGCAAATTCTGCTGCTGACTTTCAGAAACCTCTTGATGGATCAGCCAACCACCATGTCCTTTCCAACTGCTTTAGCAATTCACCTCCAAGTAATTGTTTTTGTCTTGTTGGAAGGCCCTGAAATTGCTCAAGATAAATCTGCCTGACCACCCTACTTGATTACATTCACTTCTGCCAAAATACTTTTTATAAAATGTACATGCAATTATATTTTAATTATGAACAACAGCTTCCACTTCTTTAATTACATAATTCATTTGTATACATTTAACTGTTTGATTAGGACTGTATTAAATTAATTCAGCAGGTTCAGTTTGTTTTCCAGGCTTTGCGTAACTTTGCTTTGAAGAAAATGGAGCAACAAGTAAAATACAGACCACATAAGTAAAGAGAGGTTCAGAGAATTGGACTGCAAAGTTACTTTACTACTAGGTTTAAAAAGGGTATAATCCCAGAACGTCATGTTTAGACTTGATTTCCAAATGTTACTTTTACTGCCAAATTTTCAAAGATTTTCAGTGGTTGTCAAAATTCTGGGATTCACACCTTGGATTCCCAAGGAAGTAGTGGAAGATACCTACTGCAGTTTTGAAATAGTTTAAATATATAGTTCAAAATGAACTGTATCATTGGAGTTCTAACATAAAACTAAATCCAAACTTCGCTGGACTTAGTCACTAGCAACAATTTACATCCTTATGAAGTTCTCAAAATTAATAACTGAGGAGCCCAAGTGGGTAAAATATTTTCTAGTGATAAAATCTATTTTCAAATTTAACTCAAACCTGCAATGACAGAAACTAACATAAATATTTCAGATTTGAACCAGCATATGCTAGAATTGGCAACAAGATCTCCCCTCACAACAGGTTTTGTAGCTAACATGAATGATCCAAATTATTGCTCTATGTGAAGACAGTATTATCAAAAAGTGTTTTAAAAACTATAGTCAAGCATGTATACACAATCACATTTTCAGAGCAATATCCACATCATAGGCTTTTTGTTCTGAGGACCACTTTTACTCTAAGATCTTCAAATATTGTATAGTACTCCTACAAATAATTATTGTAAACACATAAGAAAATATACCATTGTTTCCTGAGCTAACTAAACCAGTTCACATACACACATAAAGTAAAAATGCAAACTACCAGACTGTTTCTTAGTGTTACTCCAGTTAAAACTCCAGGTAAATGTTATTAAAACTACCGCATTGAGCTTACCTGCAGTAAATACAAAGGCAGGAGGGAGTGTACTTGCATCGGGGAAACTCAAAGAAACTCTGTATATGCAGCTGGGGAAGACTTAGAGCTGTCTTTAACAGCTATGAGCCTCTAGAGAACACTGCCAACCCCAGAGTTAGGCATGCATTTTCCACTTCGCCACAGTTGCTCATCATCCATATGGTTCAATCGCATGTGCCTGACAAGCTTGTCATCCAGGAACAGTATTGAAAGTACTGGACCACAGGGTAACACAGAAAATTGACCCCTCACAATCTTTCCTGAAAAGCATCTTCCACCTGCTTTGCCTACAGAATAATATATTTATTTTTTTTTTAAAATGACAGGGAAACCAGAAGGAGTTAAAAAAAGCCCAGAAGAAACTTCAACTGCCCATCTCTCTACAGTGACTTCCCAATAAGCTATGATAAATCACTGACATTTTTAACTACTCTTACTTCACATGCACCACAGGCTTGAAGAGCTTTATAGCAGGTTTTATGTCCCAGCACCTGTTTTTGAAGAATGGTGCTCAATAACGGTATTGCAAATGATAGCAAATTTTTCCACAATAATATTTTTCTGTAGGTACAGTTGAATTTATAGAAGAGAATATTATGTAAACATGGACATGCTGAAATTGTCATTCAATTTTCAAGCAAAATAACTGGCTTTACTTCACAGTCCCACAGGAATCCACTAGTTCAGTCAACAACTGCAATACAAGAGTAAGTGCACTAAAAGAAAGAAAATGAAAGGACAATGTTTCAGTACGATAATTCTGACTTAAGAAGCATACAGATGCACAGAACTCCTGCAGAGCCTCACTCTTGTACAAAGCCTGAATGAGTCTTGCACTGCAGATGTTTGTAAGGACCAGAGAATAGCAGCTTTGGATTAAAATAGCTAGAGCTAAAAAGCCTCTTCACAGAGGTGAGATTACAGCCAGTTGATTCAGGCAGTTCAGGAATTTTGCCACCTCATCCCCTTGCCTACACACAGAACTACAAGAGTTTCTCTGCATTTACGAGTCGGACAACCACCTATGGTGAACACAGGATGGGCACAGGGAAGCAAACAGCAGACTCTTTTTAAAGGAATCATGTCATCATATCTCTGTTTCAATTTAGAAGCAGAAGTATTACATGAACTATAATCCTGTACAGAATTCTGTCATATCAAGTTTCACAATATTTTCAAGCACTGAAAAGCATTTCACCGGTATTTTTAAGTTACACTTTCTCCTATTTTTAAAGGAGGAGACTGCCCTCTGCTGACTAACACAGAGCAGCAGAGGCAGTTATTTCAAACTGCTATTTCTACAGAGGACTGGGAGGGTCCCTTTCAAAATAATGAATAATTCCAGCAGGAATTTTCCTCTGCAAAAATTGCAACTAACTTAAATGGCTGCATTTGTGTGTTGTCCAATCAAGAAAATTGTCTTTCTAAACAATTGCCTCATTTCTTGGAAGTAAACTCTGAAAATGAGCTTCAGACTTACCCCAGGCGTGCAAAGTTTTGTGATACCCTATCACCTACTTCTTTCGGGTGCTTTTGCTAATCCCTTTATATCTAGAGTAATAACTGGGAGGACTGAAGTAAGGGGGCAAAATGGTATCTCAGATGAAAAGCTGTTGTTTAGAATAGGGTCACACAAGAATGAATTTAGCCCCAAGATGTTAAAGATAGCAACCCAACATTATTTTCTCTAGAGAAACCGCAGACAGATTATACCACGGTGATGAGTAACTATTTGAAACATGCCTTGAGGGAGAATTAAAAAAAAAGTTTTATGCCATGTGTGACCTAAAAATGTGACACCTTCTTTATAAATTAGGTACAATCTTCTCATTCCTAGAAATGCACCACATTTCTGCTGGCTCAAAAGAGATGCCAAGAAGAGCTTATTTAAAGAAGGAAGCAAAGTACTGCTAACTCCTCTTTCAAGGCTCCAGGCAAAATACCAGTCTCCTGAAACATGCTGCCAATGTCTGTCATTAGGAAGGAGGAAGAACAACCAATAAAATACAACATCTCCCCTATACAGGAATCACAGAATCAAGTTTTACACAAATAAGTGCTTAAAAAGCTTCATCCTTTCCTGCCTGGTATGTGTAGAATTGATTAATGGTCTCACAACCTAATTAATATGTATTTTTAAATGATTAATTTTGCTTACTAACTCTTCAGTATTTACAGAGAGAGGTCACAGCAGGCTTTTTTCACAACCGTTCGGGAAGCCTTATTTATGTGCCAAAGCACAAACGGATTATTCTCCCAAAATATTAGCCAAAATAACACATGATCCTTATAAATGTACCATTAGTCATCAAATGCCAGTAAACAGGTTTTTGGAGGGTTTTGTTTGTTTACTTGCTTGTAGTATGTTTTTAGTGATCTAAATGGTTTATAAAAGACTACGTTTTCAGTAAGAGCTACATGTATGTGAAAGAAAGCAAAACTGGGGGCTTTTGAATTAATTTTGATTAAACTGTGTCTGGAAGAAGCTTCTGGGAACTGAATAAGAGAGGCAGAAAAGTGACAACACGGTCTACTGAGAAGAACTGCGGATCCTCATTATTAGTACAGTAACTCATTCTCAATATGAAAATGATCCTAATTCCTCTTTGGATAGGGTAGATAAGTATTCTAATTCAGACTTCTGGCCTAAAATGAACTACATGTGATGAATATTTAGCTTCACTGGATAATTACGGTACTTTGATTTCATGTGGTCACTGCACTTACAGAACACAGACCAGGAACACCTCCTGCATGTTTGTAGGTAGGCCAGAACATTATTAATCAAGATAAAGAGAGCACAGCTGGAGGTGAAGAATTAGAAGAAGTTATAGCATACATACACACTTCTCCAAGTAACAAGTGACAGGACAAGAGAAAATGGACCCGAGTTGTGTCAGGGGAGGTTTAGACTTGTTATTACGAAAAAATTCTTCACTGAGAAGGTTGTGAATCAGTGGAACAGGCTGCCCTGGGAAGTGGTTGAGTCACCATCCCTGGAGGGGTTTAAAAGTCACGTAGATGAGGTTCTTAGGGACTTGGTTTAGAGGTGGACTTCGCAGGGTTAGGTTAACAGTTGAACTTGATCTTAAAAGTCTTTTCCAACCTAAATAGTTCTATGATTCTATGAATATATATTTTCAAATGACTGATTTAAATTACTGATTTAGTTGAGAAGTTCAATTCTGAGCAGATAAAGTGGAGCCTTAATGATATAGCTAACTATGCAGTTACGGGATTTAGCATGGACTATCCCTTATAATGAAGTGTGAATTATATGATCAAAATATTATCATATATTGGTTCAAACACAAACATAACAATGTTGGAGCCCCTCCTACAGAAGTACTCTCAGCTGCAAACTCTGCCGTGCTGTCAAAATCGTTGTTAACTGTATTATAACTGATTTACAGTAGCTGAATAATTCCCTGCACTGGTGTCACACTCATGAATTGCTTTTATTTGCATGAAAAAGTAATCAAAATCACTTAATGGAAAGCTAGGAAATTCACAGTACAGTTCAAAGAAAATACTAAACCTTCTCTGTGGCACAAGCCAAAGGAACCTCAGAACTCAGGATTACCAGAAAATTTTGGTGCTGTTTGCCCTGTATCTTCTTCCTTTCTGTAATTTCCTTTCATAGGACACTAGTTGCTGTAACTGTTAAACTACTCCATATTGAACTGTTTTAAATTCTAGAATACGACTTTAACTAAAAAGAAAAAAGATAATTTAGAAAATAGGATATCAAATTCTGCTATAATATTTTTCCACGAAGTAACCAGTTCTTTTCTTCTTTGATCACAAATTGCAAACAGTCTTCCTCATTATTTTTCAAAATTCAACTTTTCACAATACAGAAAGATTTTCCTTAGTTACGGGCTCTATGACAGAGAAAGCTACCAGCACACCCAGAGGCCCCAGTAATTCACCACCACCACAAGTATTTATATAAAGGCAAATTTGGACTAGCAAGCACATTTACATTTCACAAACCGCTAAACACAGACCAGTAAAATATTTTCATTCTATAAGGGAAGAAAGTAAGATACCAGTTTGAGGTCAACAAGTTTTTGCACTTTGTAGGTCACTCTCTTTTCAATTTGAGCAGCAAAAAGCCAGAAATGTTTGCAGTGTTTCCTCCTGAGAGCCAGCACATGGCTCAAGTATAATGGAGGAAAAAAAACCCACAAAGAATGAAACAGTCTGGATACAAGCAGGAAGCTTTGCCTGTGTACAGTTGTGTGGCTGCTGCTCTGCAGACACCGCCTCAGCCTCCTGCACCAGGGTCACTGTCTGTTCTTCTCCCATATAATTTATTATTTTAATAGGAACACACAAATTCTGTCTGTAAGTTTTGATACATCATACATACTGTACCTCCCTGTAACTCCACTGCTGTAATTGTAAGCAAAGCCTTTGATCAAGGAGAAAATTAAAAAAAAAAAAAAAAAAAAAGTGATGGCAACAAGAAGGAGGAGATGGGAAAGACAATGACATCTTTGAGGACAATATACTGTGGACAGCACCATGTTATATTGTCCCAGGACTACAATTATAAAAGCAAGGCTCTATATGCTGAAGCCAAAGGAAGTATTAAAAATATTCCTAGAACAGTAATTTTAAAGCATATTTAAATTGATGTTGCTATACTGGTCTCCCAACTTTTATCCAGAGATTCAGTAGGTGAGGTAAAGAATTCATTGGGGGAGAGCGGCTGGAAAGCTGCCTGGCAGAAAAGGACCTGGGGGTGTTGACTGACAGCTGGATGAACATGAGCCAGCAGTGTGCCCAGGTAGCCAAAAAGGCCAAGAGCACCCTGGCTTGTATCAGCAATACTGTGGCCAGCAGGACTGGGGAAGTGATCGGGATGATTTGGCACTGCTGAGGCCCCACCTGGAATCCTGTGTTCAGTTTTGGGCCCCTCACTACAAGAAAGACATTGAGGTGCTGGAGAGAGTGCAGAGAAGGAAAATGAGGCTGGTGAGGGGCCTGGAGCACAAGTCTGATGAGGAGCAGCTGCGGGAATCGGGGCTGTTTACCTGGAGAAAAGGAGGCTGAGGGGAGACCTTATTGCTGTCTACAACTACCTGAAAGGAGGTTGTAGCATGGAGGGTGTTGGTCTCTTCTCCCAAGTAACAAGTGACAGAACAAGAGGAAATGGCCTCAAGTTGCAGCAGAGGAGATTTAGATTGGATATTAGGAAAAATTTCTTAACGGAAAAGATTGTGAAGCACTGGAACAGGCTGCCCAGGGAAGTGGTGGAGTCACCATCCCTGGAGGTGTTTAAAAGTTGTTTAGGTGAGGTTCTTAGGGACATGGTTTAGTGCCAGAGTTAGGTTATGGTTGGACCCAATAATCTTAAGGGTTTCTTCCAACCAAAATGATTCTGTGATTATTTATAAAAAGAACTGAGAAACACAGCTCTAACCATATGGCTATAGATTTTTTATTATTGCTTTTCATAGTAAAGGCACCATCATATTAACTGTTTTCATGTACAATCCTCCCAGCACCACATTACAGATAAGTCCAGTTTCAGTATTAAATATTCAAGTGATATACCAACAGTACCCACACCAACACAGAAACCTGACTGCTGAGCCTTAAAGACTGCTAGGGGTTCATACCCCTGAAAAAACTGAGAACAGGTGGTGTAAGCAGCCCTTTTATCTTCATCAAGAGGCCTTGCTCAGATTTATGCTGTCTTCCAACATGAGTAAATAAAGACATTGGAACAAGCAACAAGCTGAACAAGTACTCTAGCAGAAACCGAATTACTCATCCAAGTGTCACAGTGGCAGCTTGCCATGAGGTTGTCAGACACACACAAATGGCATCAAATGAAGCAGGAGAGAGCTGCCCCTCATAATCTGCATAATGACGGAGGAGATGCTTAACAGTTTCTAGACAACAGAAGAAGCTGGGCATGCCTGTACATTCTACACTTTCACAATTACATTGTGACTTGCTTTTTCAGGATACAGGGGACTGACTTTGACTATCCACTATATTGGGTAATCCGTGAAGTATGTTGTCTGAGTCAGGCTGCAAAAAAAAAAAAGCTGGAACTGAGAACCTGGTGAGGTGAATAACCTGGGAAAAGAAACGAGGAAGCAGGCTGAGAGATTAAAAGATAATCTTCCTTTTCCCATTCCTCCTTTCATCGCTTTTACATTGCCTTTCTAAGAAGGCTGAAACCAACTCTAAACCAAAAACAACATCACCATTACAGTTCCCATCTTAACACTTACTTAAAACTTTGACAATGTTACAGTACCCGTAGATATTTACTTTTTATACTAAACAAACAGGTTTCCTTTGTTCTAAATAAAAACCACATAGCTGCTTGCCCAAGAGATTATAAATATTCCATTCAGCTGATCCTCAAGACATAAGCAATCACCAGTTTGGTTACACAGTCACCTGTTAATGTCACACACTGAAATATAACTAAGTGAGAAACCTCAGTATGACCTAGAAGTAACTTCAGAAACATTTTAAATAAAATTACTATAGCAATATACTTTACTGAAACGTAATTCAGATCGACACCAAGTTAAACAAGTCACTGTGTTAGGTATACTACAGGTAACAGAACAGTTTTTACCCTCTGTTCAAGCTACAATATTGTGGATTGTTTTCCGAATTTAAAACAGGGTGATCTTTCTGCGCTTGTACAGATCTTAATTTTTCATTTTCAGAAGTCACACATCATTAATATCACTTGCTCTAGACATAATTTATCTGAATGAGGTTCACGAGATTTTCTGGATCATCAGATAAGTGAATACTGCACCAGTGACTCTGGAAGAGAAAAGAAGTCTTTGGGAAGTGCTGAACATAGAGGAAGAGAACGGACATAAGGAAAAGCAGAAGAACAAGACGTAACCCTGAGAAAAAATGCTAGATACAGTGTACGTGCTTCCCTACTTTAAAATGGTGTAGCTGGAAATACCTCACAACTCTTAGTGCAAATGAAAACACAGAGCTATGTTAGAAAACATCCAATAGAGGAAGCGATGTGGAAAAGGACCTAAGAGACTTAAAAAGTATTATACATCACATTTCAATCCGTGCACTAGAGTATCTCCAAAAGACCAGAGGCAAGAGACAAAGCAGCTCCAGTGACTTGAAGAAGGACCTTAAAGTAAACTCTATTTATTCATTGATCAGAAATAATCACATTTATAGTCTAAAAAGGTCAATTAGAAAAAAATAATGAGAGGAAAAAAAGAGCAAAGCAAAGAACCTTTGCAATAAAAATTTCCTTCCTCAATATCATGTGAAATGGGTGAAAGAGTAGTCTCCATCTTGTAACTAGAGTCTATGAATCCACCAGTCTATATAGAAAAAAATCGTGCCTTTAACTGAAATCTGAAATTAGTGATCATGCATTCAGAATAGATCACCTTGCCTGTATCACAGTTACCCTGGAGATCAATGTCTAAGCTATCATTAATACTACTCAGCTGGCAAAAAGAAGACTTGGCCATGAAAAATTACCAAGAAAACATACGTAGTTCTGTTAATGCAATGGTATGCTGCTGGAGGAAGACAGCCTCCTGGCTACTTTAGAACCAGACAGAAATCTTCTGACATCAGAACTATTAAATGCACAAACCACCAAAACTGAAAGTTGTAGAGAAAACAACAGTAATAACCATGAACTCGTAATTCATGTGCCTTTCTCCACCGAATTCTTATTGGTACTGTTCATGTATTTCACCCACATCATGCTCCTATTATTTTTTTCTCAGGACGCTCTTCTACTAGCCATTACTTCTTTCTTTATTTTTATTCTACATTAAGCACTTAAATCTTATCAAAATATACAGAAGTAATTGTATACAGATAGCTCTGATTAACACTGTAATTTTTAAATGTTTTGTCTCCTGAAGGCCTTATTGATAGTTTGATAAATGCACCCCTCTTTCAGAAAAAGCAAAACCAAAAAAAGCCACAAAACCTAAACCAACCAACCAAAAACAACAAACAAACAAAAAGCCTTCACTTATTACTGCACTGCAAAATTAACACACTTTCACTTTCTGTTGGAACACAGTTTAATAGCCAGACATTTCAATCTTCATTCTCTTTCAAGATGTTGAGCTGTTCTGGATTCTTTCAGAAAGCCTGGAAGTCAGCTTTTGTGGCCCTGAACGTAGGTTTATCACATTAAAAAGAGAAAATAATTTTTAAAATAGACTTATCTGGGAATTGCCACTTTCTTTCCTGGGTATAAGAAACAGAGATTTGAACTGAGCTCATTCTTTGGCAGTATGAGAGCTTTTACTGACTCACAAGCTTTGCTGGATTCCAAAGCCGCATGCATTTATCATGCAGTTCTTTAGGAACTAGGTTTGAGATAATTGCTTTTGACTTTCTCTCTGATACATTACACAGGCTGTTTTATACCACAGCTATAGCTTCAGTTAAATGCTATGCTTGTTGCATTTATGGTTACTGATTATTTTTATATGAATTTAGGCTACTGCTTATGGAACATACTTTAATTTTCTATTTTTTTTTTTTTTTTAATTATTTCTGTACCTGCTTTTGTGAACAGTGAGAAGTACCACACTGGACCAAAATGTTTAATAAACCTATTTTAAGAATAAACAAAGTGGTTCCTATGTTTTTTTCCCCAATTAAAAAAAATTCTCTTTCAGTATTAGAGCACATTGTAGGTGTCTCCCACTACCAAAGCCAATGGCTTCTACATATGTAAATATCTAAACATTCAGAAAAACTTACTGAAGTGGAGACATACTCACTGACTAAACAGTTCTTCATTCAGATCAGCCTAATCCCCTTTGGAAAGTAGGTCTGCTCTTAAAAGTTAATGCCACCCCAAAAAAGGCCGTGGGAAAAAAAGAAAAAGTCAATATTAGAATGGAGACTTGACTCGTATCCGGATCTCCTGTCCCAGATCTCATCTGTGAGCTCCGCCGTAGTCTGAACCCTGATTGTGGGACACTGGAGACATTCAGATTACATATGTTAATGGAGACTGGTATTATAGTAATCGTTTTCTGAATTACTTGGCCTAGGGATTAGAAAAGCCCTCGGTGTGATTTTTGGCCCCTTGAGAGTAAGGCAGACTACTGCCATTTTGAAGGTGCTAGATTTATTTCTCTGGAGAAGCACATTACAACAAATGGTCATGAGTTTGTAGCTAAATTAGGTCATTTAGATTTATCAGACACAGGACTATACATACTGGATTCTCTGCAAGGAGAATAAACCAGACAGGAGGCCACAGGTAGATGGTTTGCAAGTAAAGGGGGCCAAGAGCACAAAGCAAACTCTCTGAAAAATTTTGGGAGGAGCAGGTTATCAGGAATATTCGGTGTACTCCAAGCCCCAATGGCCAACTCCACTGCAGCAATCCTAGCCCACCCAATGACAGAAAAAGAAAGATGCAAAAAATGACTGTAGGAACATTACTGAGTCAAACACTAAGAAACTTCTGTGGTGTCCATCTCCTGTATTTGGTTTTGCTCATGAGACATCTGCTAGAAATTCTGCCTTCAAATAGCAATAGAAAAAAATCCACAGATTACTTCTAGAATTGTAATTGGGCTGCTTACATTGTAAAATATTTTACAGTACTTTAGTACAGACTGAAATGTATTCAAAATGCAAAACCTGTAGCTGAATTTTGTAGGTGTTCTGATTTCCAATAGCTAAACTACACTAATATCTGAATGAAGAGATTTACCACACATCTGTTTTTGTATGCATAGTATAAACTCTCTAGATTTGATCAAGGCTGAAGACCTACTGTGTAAATGAGTCTCAGCTATTGTGCTTGCAATTTATTTTTTAAGTGAGATCTGTTGTTATGCCAATAATGTTCCTGCTTCACTAAACAAAGAACAATTATATATTTATTCCACTACTAAAATCTGACCTTTTTTAAAATCTGAAATATTTAAATGGAGATTAATTGTGTGAGTTGTATTAGAAGATTACAGTTCAATAGAACGGTTTTGATTAGAAGTAAAATATAATTATTTAAAACAAACTTTTTCATTTTCTATTAATCAGTATGAATCTTAAGAATTCTACACCTCTTCTCCAGACATTATTTATTTAATGAAATAGTGCAGAGGTCTTCATAGTGCTTAGTGGGATTTCTAAAAAAATTCGACAACTGAAACAGATCCTGACCCTACATATGCCATGCACACCTTTTATGGTACCTTTTACAATAGAAAAGCGGGTGATTAAGTGACTTGTAGCTTTCTGCAACCATCCAGAAGTATTTAGATACAACCACATTTGTGTATCTTACTGAAATACAGTTGCAAAACATCTCCAAAATGTAGACACTGCTGGATGAATTGAAGATTCTCTCCACCCCAGTCTCATTTTTCCGACACTGTTTCTTTCCTTATCCAATAGTTCCATTTTGTGAGTTCTGTATACATTTTCAGGTTTTAAAATTATTATTAATAATAAATGTTATTAATATTTTCAAGACAGGGCATACTAGCCCCATAATAAAACTGCAAAATAGAAATTTAAAATTAACTCTGGAACTGCCTTCCTAGAAAGCAAGCCCTTGGTGGCAAGAGTGATTTCTTTCATCATATTTAAGGGCCTCATGTAATCGGTAATCACTGATGCCTAGTCTGCCTTGAAGAAATAGTACTACACTGTTTAAATGCATTACAATGTCTGTTATGTAGGAAACATCATTAGTGCAACATATATCTTGACAATGAGGGTGAAATGCTAAGTATTATAGAAAAATACACATTAAAATGAAAAGGTTTATTTTCATTGAGAAGTCACAATTCTATTTAAATTTCTTTGGGTAATTACAGAAAAAATATTCTAAATTGTGTTGAAGTACAGTATTTTAGGAAATAAGAAAAATTCCTCCCAGAATTTGCTAAAGTATCAAGTTATCTTATGAACGGTAACCTGTAATTGTTGAATGCACAGTCTAACCGATGTGAATCAGTGTAGATTCACTGAAACCACCAGTGTCATGTTCACCTCCCTCTGGCTGAGGGAGCAGGAGGGGTGGCACCCTCCGTTAATAGGCAGAGTCCTCAGACAAGGAGATGCCCAGGCTCAAAGATGCTTCTGGACCATAGTGTAACGCCCACAGCCAGATCTGACCGGGCTATAAAACGGGGTCCCTGTCGAAGACCCCCTTGGAGTGGTCTTCTTGGAGTAGCGGGTCTGTGAACTGGATCCCTCCCCTCAGACTGGGACGCTGTCTAAGGAGACTTCCCAGGACTGAGAGCACCTCTCCTTCTCTTTGGTGAGCAATTTTCTTCTGGATATATACTTCAGTGAGCCGTTGCCCACCGCAGTGAAGTGATTATTTCTTCTGGGTACCCTTCAGGAGAAGAGGCCCGTTGTTTTTGTGAGCGTGTAAATGCCATGGATCCTCATTATTCTTACATGGTCATATAGTAATACTTCCAACTGCAGTTTACTAAACACTGCTGGAGCATGGACTGATTTTGGTTCCACATCCCCACTTGCACTGGTTTCAGTTTCAGTTCTGAATTAAAGTTGCTTTAGGCTTATTATTTGCTTGGAGTCGTTTTGGAGTGACTCCGTGACAACTGCAATCCACAAAATGGATTCTGGATAACTTTAACTTTACATCTCACCCTGATTTAATTATTTCATATAGTGGAAAACAAATTTTCAGCCTCATCTTGGCTAGAATACTAAGAAAAACAAACACTATGAAAATGTAAAAATGGTGTATTCTTTCAACATAACTTCAGCAGAATAATGCATCACAGAGGCAAAACAATTTAAGTATGTAAGTATGTAAAAAGGATTTTTTTTTCCCGTGGAAAACATGAAACATATAGAAAAGATTAAAATATATGAAACTAATTTCTTGTTAAAACAGTTGTATTAACTTCTTTAAGAGTAACAAAAGTGTTAGTAAACAGATAAAAACATACCTGCTTTGTTATAAAATACGGCATTTATTTTTAGAGCTAGAAGAGAATAAGCATACTATCATATGGCTTTTGCTTTTCAGTATATATCTAAAGCAAGAGAAAATAAAAATGTTGACAACAGAAATCACGACTACCATTGGATCCACAAATTAAAGAGACAACAGGCACTGGGCCCAGAAATAGCAAATCAGCAGAGATCAAATGTTATAGGCAAATAAGGAGAAAATCATATTAGGAAAAAATCTGGGAAATGAGCATGCCATGTCCATATGTTGAATGCTATGCACTTAGTACAGCTATGAGGACTAGATGTAAAGTTAGTGTTCAGCATTTACAGTTCCACTGAGCTGGAGGCTATTTCAAAACAAAGTAAATTCATTCCAAATACACATCATTTAGATTTTACGGGGCTGCAATACGGCAGTAAGAATTTAAAATCACTAAAGAAAGAAAAAAATTATGGCATAATCTTACGAGAAAACTGAACTAAAAGTTTTTCACATATTTCAAGATCTCCCATATAGATTTTCTTTAAATCTCATTTGTCTGCAAGTTTGTGGACAAGAGTTATTTCTACAATCTCACATATTTAGCCATACATGGTTTTAAATCATTGGTAGAGGACATATTCAGTGCTCTGAGATAATTATATCTAAGCTTTGGTTTTCAGTATAATTAACAGCTGAATTTAAATTAAAATAATGAATTAAGTGATCTATTCGTTTTACTACATATTTTAAGTTGTTTGACTAAGAGAAGAATAAGAAACAGCATGAGTAAGGACTTTTCTTCTTTCTGGTCTTTTTCAATTATGTTTTTTCCCCTCAAAAAAAGGCAGATGTCCAAAGGCTAATAACTCCCAGAGCTATACATAATTTTCTGGTTTAATGGAAACTGAAAATGAAATAACTTGGAATAATTGTACAGTCACTAGTACAGTAAACCTTTACAATACTCTTTATCAATGCACTTAGAGAAAAAATAAATATAGGCAGAAAGAAAGAAACACGTACAGAACAAAGTTTTCAAATAACCACAACTTCTTCATACATAGTAAGCAAGGACATGTATTCTCAGAGGGACGCTAAAGAAAATAATATGAATTTGGAGTTCCCTACATAACTCCTTGCATACTTCACAGTTTATTCTACCACTAGTTTTGTGCCCCTCCATAACCCATCTGCACACTTAGAAGAACTCTTTACAAAGTACATGCAATTAAAATGAGAAATGTAAAGAAAGCAAAGCAGTTTTGCTATCCCAGACTATTTGCAACATCATGGAGAAGCTCCATTAAAAAGTCCCATTCAAGGCACTGAACTCCTCCCTACTTCCCTGCAACCCAATAAGAAAAATGCTCTCCATCAACTATTCTCTGGTTCCAAACTAGATAATCAGTAAGATTATCAGTGGAGAAGAAGAATTTTTAGAAACAAGCTGTATTTCATCTTCTGAGTTTGGCTGTTATTGCACGTACGTCAAGCCCTAACTTTACACTGAAAACACTTTAACGTGCAGACAAAACAAGTTTGACAGAAGGTTTATGTTTTAAGGAAAGAGAAATCGAAGGGGAAATGGAGGCAGGAGAGAGATGGTTTGAGAAGAGCTGCTGGAGAATAAGAAGCACAAAAAGCTGCCAATTCAGGCTAGCATTATATATAATTAGGTGCATCTCTATTTGAGTTCCTTCTAGATTAATCTGTGACTGACAAAGGTTTTACCCCCATCTGCCCTCCAAACATATTTGCAATTAACACCAAATAAACTTGCTAGCCTGGACAAGAGGCAAAAAAAAGCCCCTCAAGCCACAAAACCCAACAAAAACTATCAGGAAAGGTGCACAATAGAATTAAACAAAGAACCAGACAAAGGCAGTCATTTCGTTATAATTAAGACTGAAACAAGCTTTTCATCAGCTTCATCAAAACATATGGAAAGTCACACAAAATTTCCTTTTATTTTTTATTCTTCCATTGTGATCTGATAGATGGTTCTTTGGGAAATACTGAAGGCTTCAGAAAAGAAATCTAATTTTATCAACGTTTCTTGTAAACATTCAGTAAACAGTTGATACTACTTAAAGAGTTAATGAGTCATCTTTGTTCTCCTTTGTTAAAAAGGTACTCAGCTAGTTTATGCAGCCAAAATACAAAAGTTCATGTGAAAACCAGGAAAATAAATAACTAAAATTTCCTAGGATTCACATGGGTTGCCTTTTTGCTTTTGCTCACTGAGAAAAACAAAACTATGTCAATTCCTCAATTCCCTCCCGTCTAAAAGAGTTAAGGATGATCCATTCAGGAATGCACACCCCAAGAACTTCCAGGCATAAAACTCAAATGCATTGCATAAGATTAGGAAGAGAATATTTATTTTCCTGAAATAGAGAGTTCCCATATAAATTACAATTCTCATAATGTTCTCAGCGGGGTATGGGGGGTCCTATAGCTGGCATTGTATTGCCTGAACAGCCTCATAGAGGACCCTCTGAATCCCACCCAGGCCCAGGAGGAAGGCTCTGACGGACAAATTGCAATCACATGTGAACAGAAAAAAAGGGAAAACAAAGCAAAGTATAACCATGAAGCAGTAGAGAGCTTTGGGAATGTAGGCAGCCAGGAAGACACTTGGGGCAGGAGCGTAAATGGGGCTGTTCTGAGAATCACCAGATGACAGTCTCAAACTGGCCTCATGATCCACAAGGCTTATTAGGGAATATTTCTGAATAAATTAGGGGAGAGAGGCTTTGCAGCATGCAGAGGCATGGAGATATTTAAAAATCTGATTTTTTCCAATAGCTGTGGATTATCTCTAAAGGAAGATGTAAGTTATATTTCCTGAACAACAGGGAACTTGTGAATTCAAATCTGTCCTTCTATTTGTTAGAAACATACCTTTTAAAAGAATAATTAAAAATATGCTCCAGAAATAGAATGACAACGGAATATGATACAGTGCTACCACTGCCCCAAGCAAAGGCAGCAAACACAAAGATATCTTTATCCCAGCAAGATTCTGAGATTAGACAGATGATCTGAGCAAAATTCAGCTTGTTAATGGTCTGTAACACATTAACATTACATCAAAGTAATCTAATCCTACAGCAAATCACTCTGAACAGACCACCCAACCAGGAAAAACAAGGGTATCTAAATGTTTTCACCAAGCAGCTATCAAAACAGCCAACAGACCCATTTCCCCCAAACCTATGAAGTTGCAGAAGTATTGTTCACCAGCTGCACATGTTCAAAACCAGAAGTAACTAGAACTAACAGTACTTGAGAATATGTACAATTATAAAAACATGTTCAGCATAATGTTGCCATTTTATAAATACTGCTACAGGTGCTGCTACAGAATTAGCTCACTTGCAGGAAAAATGGTGTAAATTAAACTATGCTCCTGATACTAACTTGTTCAAATGGAAATGGGAAAAAGGTCCATCATATAATATCCTGGACAATATTTCTGCTTAATGAGAAAGCAACAACAAAACCTGCATGCAGTTTCTCTATTTACAGCTTTTCCATGAAGTGCATAGAACTTAAAGCTCTGCAAAAGAAATGTGTGTGCATATGTACAGAAGACATGTAAATGGGATAGGATTCACTGGTACAAATGTTGCTGCTTTTGGTTTCCCGTATTACATTTCTTGGCTGAACGTGCTTTGTTGTTGAAACCGGAAGTGCTTGTTGTTTCTTTACTATTGAATTTAGGTTACCCAGAAGAGAGAAAAGTTGTTGTTTCTTTTCCAAGAAATGACCATTTAAAGTAATGTTTTGTTTCAAATCCTCTTCATAAGATGTGATTCAAATACTTCTCTGTTTCAGATTCATAATAAAAATTGCAGGGTTTTGCACTTGGCAATACATAGCCATTATTAAGGAGTAACTGAAATTAAGTTAAATTTAAATTAAGTGAAAAAACAGAGGATGCAAAACAGAATACCACATCTCTCCTGTTTGTTGCATTATATCACAATTTCAGAAACTGAAAAAAATGCTGTGCATCTTAGTTGCTAAATGTCAATAACAAATATATTAGTCTTTCTGTACAGTAAGCATTTAGGGAAATCTCCAGACTGGACAAATAAAAACTATGAAGAAATTTTTTTACAGTTCCAGTTACTTGTTAACCCTTCTGAAGGCAGATATTAAACCTGCACAGCTAAACATAATAACATAAATGTAATCTTATTTAGCATATTAGGTATGATCTAAGCAACTTCTGAATACAACATTAAAAAACTGCAACAGTTTTACAATCCTAAATTAAATTGTCTGAAATGTTGCGGGTCTTCTTCCTGAGATGTAATTTTCTGAAACATCAGTGGAAGAATAAAACCACATATAAATTCCTCATTACAATGAAATCCTCCGTGGAAGGGCAGAAGGGATAGATTGAACCCATGGTTTTGATGGGGAGAAGGAGTTGGGGTGGGGAAAGGAAAAAAAAAAAAGAAAACAAAACCTAAAGCAATTCTTACTTGACTTTTGGTAATTCAGCAGGTGGAACAGCACAGAGGAACCTGTTAGAACAACCCAGTTTGTCATCAGCTAATTCTGGAGGCAATTATTTTCTGAGCAGAATCCTTCCTTACTATGAAAAAGTATCTTCTGTTAGCATGAGAAAAATGAGAGAAATGTTCTGATTCCCAAACTATGTGCAGGCTAACTGTTCTTGCTTTAAAGTCTCTAGAGACACATCAAGGCTGCTGTCAACAAAAAAAACCCCAAGCAATTGCAACACCTTGACAGGTGGAAAACAGATCAATAAGGTCTTGCAGAAAAACCAGGAGACCCTGAATGTTAATTTAGAGAGAGAAAAAAAAAAAAAAAGAAGACTGAAATAAAACCAAGAACTATATCCTGTATCTGATAATATTTCAATTTTTTTTAATTAGCCTTTTGAGAACACCATTAGGAATAAACAGCTATCAAACTCTACAACAACTCTGCAATTGATGTAAATGAACTCTACATAAATACTGATGAAGTTAGAGTGATCATCTTTTAAATTTATTTACAAAAGATCCCACTTCTAACACATAAGTCTTTTTAAATCAGTGAGGAGAAAAAACGAAGCAGCGCTACATACTGGATCACATGCTGCTGTAACACAAATTGCAATTATCGTATTTTTTTCAACCTCTACTTTTCCCCTCTATCTTCCCTTTCTGTTGTTTCACATATTTTCCATTGCTCCAAGTATGTTGTGTTGCATTCTCACCCTCTGCCTTTGTAGCCTCCCAGGTTCTTGCAAGTTATTGCCAAAACTTGCTGAACACAGTTTGTGCTAGTCCCCATACTGCCTATAAACACCTGAGCTTCCAAAGGTGTGTGCAGCTTAAGAACAGGGAAAATGGAAATCTGCATGGTAAATGCATGCGTAACTGTATTACTACAGCATAAACCCTTATCCTTTATCACCAAAGCTGAAAATTAGGAAGCATACAGAATTTATCTACGTCTGTGTTGAAGACTTGTTTGTATTATGTTTTCCAGCTTTTCATACATTTGAACCTTAGAAATGAGGGCCTCCCAGCACTTCCCTGAGAGATTACAATCTCTTCAAACAATGTCTAATAAAAACATGTATTTCAAAGACATGAAAAAAATAATTATGATCTTCACATATATTCTAAGCCATCTATAGTCCAATTTTATCTAAAATTTGAGTGTATACTTTACCAGAAAAAGCCTACATAGTTGGAGCTATGTCTTTTTGATTCAGGAGGTTTATTAAGGTAGTTCATGCATTCAGCAAGATCCTGACTGTACAGGCTGACTGTAAATGTGAGGTTTTATGAATATATTAAATACCTTTCTCACAGTTACTAAATCCAAGTTATCTGAGGGTAATTCTGAAAATATTGGAGATTAATGAAATATAGTTCAATAAATCTGTGGTTTAAATCTACTGAGTAGTTATTCATGTTTGGTACCAGGGTAAGGCCAAGGTACAGGAACATGAAGCTTCCTTTCCTTTTAGAGCAGCAGATCATCCACAGAAGCTTCAAATCTCAGCAGACCAGGAGATGCCAACAGAGCCCCAGGCTCCGGAGGCGACATTTCTGAGTGGGACAGAGCACTGGATGTGTTTGTTGTTACTGGTTTTATAAAATGATTTAGTGAAACAGTGCAAGGACAACACCTGCTGCATTTTTCCAGTTCTTCCCCAGACAAGTAGGAAGCATACTTCCATCTGATTAAACACAAGACCAATAATAAAGTCAAATGGAAACATCGTAAATGTTGTCAAGCTGTAGGTTTTCTTTGACTTGCATACATAGTTTGGATAGGTTCACACTATGATATTTAAATAAAAACTTAAGTCCATTTGTACCAAAAAGAAAAAAAAAAGCTTGTTTGTTTTTCCCCTTTTCTTTCCCACTCCTACTCCTCTTACTTTGGCATTATGGAGAATCACCGATAAAATTCATTTTTGCTTTGTTAAGTATATAGACTCTGCTATCTGGCTGCAAATCAGTGTGAGGACAACATTATCTCTACTACTCATGCACATACTGAACAACATGAGCAAAAGGACATGATGAATAGGTTACTCTGTCTATTTCTACCCCACTATGGGGCAGGGACCAGGGACACATGACATGGGGATGGGACATGGGGGACAGCTTCTAGTGTTACAACTGCACGAAGGTACAGTATTGTACAGTACAAGCCCAGAAACTGCTATGAGACCTCCTTTATTCCTCTTTTTGGTTAGCATTTCAAAACATGCAGTAATACACACTACACTTATTTTCATGAGGATCTGAACTAAAGGAGTTCAGTGTGTATGGTTGCTGAATTGTGTAAAAGTTTAAAAATTTTGAAATTTTTTGCCTTACTTTATATGAATTAACGATTTTTTTTCTCTTACTTCCTGAACATTTAATCAAAAATTCCCCAAGCACTACTACAAACCATGCATGCTCTAATATTTGGGGATTTTGGTATAAAATTTTCCTGAGTAGCCCAACATACTGTTTTTTACATGAACTGGAATTTGGTCCTAACTTTATTCTCATTATTGTCTTTCTCACACAGCAAATGGTGCTGAAAGCTTTATCTATGCTTTTAACCAATACCATACAAGATGTTGATTTTATTATAATAGTGACACATTTAGAAACAAGCTAACATAAAATTATTTTAACACAGATAATTTATGATTGGCATGGTTTTTATCCAGTCTGTTCCAAAATTACTTTAACCACAAATATTTAAAGTAGTGTGGAAACAAAAAAGAAAAATCCTATAAAAATGTTTATCTGGAAAATACACAATCATTGATATATACTTTCAAAAAGGTTTTCAAAATAGCTTTTACCTTTTTATGCAAGAACTGCAAACACTGCTGTATCACAATATCTTTTCAAAATGCATATGAATGTCTATACTAATAAAGACAAACATTATAAAACTTCCCAAGATCACTATTCATCAGTGTTAGCAAAACAGGATAATCAAGGAACAGTGTAGTCCTCTAGATCCACTGAGACAGACCTTAACCTAATAGGTGACCATTATAATCCATCTCAGTCATGAAAACAATCATGTCATTACAGCCTAATGACCGCTTGGCCACCTGTGTGGGGTTTTCTGACCACTGCCTAACTGTTGGCAATGGTTTACCACATAGTTATTGACAAGCCAAGAAGTAAAAAAGTCACGGAACGCTGCAGTGAAGCCCTTCAGAGCTGCACCACACCTAATCCTCACACAGCTCGCTGCCTTCTCCTACGCATTGCTGCCTCTGATCAGCATCAACAATGCCAGAGCCCAGATTCAAACCACACTGCTTCCAGTGTCTGTAGGGCTCCTCACTTCTCACTGAAATGAGGAGAGCCTGGCATCTAAACGCTTCTTTAAGTCTAAACCAGAGTGCAAGCAGAGCTCATAGTTCACAAACTCTATCTACCTTTCTAAGGAGGTAATTGATGAAGCATCTCCTGCCTACTGCATTCACAGTGAGCAGAAAGAAGCCGCAGTTTCATTGACACTAGCAATATATTAGGCAGAGACAGTTGCACTGACTTGTTCTGTTGTAAAACCAAACAAATCAGAGGAACAATGAAAAGCCCTCAACCCCTGCATGACTGTATGTTACAATTTATGTCAGTGCTCATGTATTATGGTGAAAACCTGCTTTGTTTATAACAAGCATCGGCCACTTGAGCTGGTTTTGGTTCCGTTTCCAAGGCTATTTCATTAATAACTTGAGCTCCAAGTGAAGTACTATCACTTTGCTTGCCTCCTCCTTTTGTATTTACAAAGATAACAAGCATGAATCACATGCATATTAAAAGTGCTGTATGCCTGACTTAATGGCCAGAAAGCTGAATTGCTTGTGCTGCTGTTCATAGCTCTGTCAAACACCAACAGAAGGAATTAACAAGTTTATGATCAGCATCACCATTATTTTTTTCAGCAGCAGTCATACAATCAAAACACTGTGGTAATTGTATTCTGCTGCTAATGCTTAAGGGAAGTTATGAAATGCAGAACTGTTGTTCTTCTAGACTTGAGTTCTTAAGGAGGAGGAAAACCTAAAACACAGCCTGAGACAGCTGTCAAAAAACACATACACACAGAGGCTTTCTGAAATGAACACTCATTCTTCTCCTCATACACTGAGCAGGACTGAAGAGAACCTCATCTAACAATTGGCTTAACATAAAGGGGAGTCCCAGAAATTCCAGTCTAGCACCTTGAGGATATGTAACAAATAACTAAGAGAATACCACCTTTCCTTCTCCAGCAGCTACTCACTGGGTGTTGCCAAGACTTTAAGATGAAAAGTATTGCCCATTGTCGATTCACACCCCGCCATATTACTTTCGTTTAATTCTGGCTCATTAGGCTTAGACTCCCTGCTAAGCGGAATAGGAATGAAGAGTCTCCAAGGCTGAGAGTCAAAATCAAATGGTAGACTAATGACTGTGAGATGCAAGTTTTATCAACCGCCAGGAAATGCATGACTTTGCCAGGTAACTAAAAAATCCATTTCATTTCAGCTACTGGCTTGCACAGATTAACCATGTATTTTGAGCCTCAGGAGCAAAACCAGAAACAACAACAAAAATATATCAATACACCAAAAATTACACAACTTACTAATTATTATAAGATTTAATTCAACCAAGGTCTATAGCAAGTTTTCATTTCACAGTTAAGGGATGGAAAAGCAATGAATGAACTAATAACAAAAGAATACAATTAACTAGACACTGAGTCACCAACAACACAACGATGCATTAAGTAGCATTAATTATTCCTAGTTTGCTTGCTATTAAGTATCCAAACCTAAACCCAAGGATATCAGTATTGTTCCTGATGCAATGTGTTTCTGATGAAGGATTCCCATAAAGAGTTGCTGTCTACACAGACCTCTAAAAAAATTATCTTAGTAAACAACTACTTCATTTGTTTTACACCTTAATTAAAAGGGAAATAATATTTCAGCATCTACATCCTTGGAAGAAGGCTAAAATTAATCAGTTCAGGCAACATGATTTGAGATGCTAATGTCCCCCCCCCCCAGATAATAGAAACAAGGGAAAAGAGAAGGTAAGGTAGTAAAAGCATAAGGACCATGCCATGGATTTATATGATTAAGGAATAAAAGCATTAAATATACTAAATAAAACACAGGCCACGGAATATTCCACTGTCAAAGGTAACATTAACTGAATTTCAGTTACTTACTGTTGGTAATCTTTCTTTGGATATTGGTCTCCCCCTTATTTTTCATTTCAGTAAGACACTCAGTAATATTAACAGTTCTTGTTCCTCACAGGCTTAACAAAGAAAAGCCTCAGAAAATCTGCAAACTGTGTCTTACAAAAACTGTCTTCATGCAGCTCACAAAATTACTTGCTGAAGCACAGTCTGAGACCTAATTTTAATTGGCACTTATATAATAAACACAAACTATAAACAAATCCACAGGTTTCCTGAACGGACTTGTGGGGTTTTTTTGTTTGGTTGGTTGTTTTTTATGGACAGCACTCTGCATATCATGGATTGAGACTCAGCCTTAACATCAAGCATAGGAAGATGCATTAGTCCACTAAGGAGGGCTTTAATCAGTCCTGTGCTTTGGGAGAGGAAGACAGTGAGCTAGAGAATCACCTCTTAAACATTTGAAATATCCTAAGCCCAACTATGCGACCTTTGTTCATGGTCATGAATTCTCGTATTAATAATTTGGTATTAGTTTGAACAAGTGCTCATGAACATGTCTAAGAGGACAACCACTGGATTCACCATAATTAATACTGACTCATAAGTGCCCTTAGGGAAGAAATCGAAAAATAATTATGGGCCAGATCTAGTTCAATTTATACTACAAAGTTTAAAGATTTCTTCAAATACGTGTTTAATATAGTTTTTACAAAAACGTTTTAATATGAGGACTTCCACTAGACTCGTAAAGCATGTTTGGAAAGATGCTTGATGTGAAGAGGGAGATGTCTGTGGAGTGAATAAATGGAAAGAGCACTTATATTTTTGGTTACAATTTCAACTACATCTTTCATCTTTATTACTTTGTTGAGGAAAATCAGGAGGAAAGCCTTTCAGCATTGTGTCTAATCTGAAATGCAGGTACTGCGGGTCCTGGAGGAGTAGCTAAATACCACCTAACTGCCATGAATAACTCCTACTGCAGATAATCTACATAAATTCAGAGGCAAAGGGGTTTCCATGAGAGAAAGTGTTCTGGGGTAAACCACCCATTCTTGTTAACTGCATGCAAATCACATGGCAGGTGAACCACAGGCTCCTGTTCTGGGGTGGCAGCAGAGTGTTGATTAAAAAGACTCATGAATGATGAGTAGGTAACCGCAGATTAAAGACATAAAAAAGACGGGTGTTTCTTGAGCGAAGCTTTCTGCCAGCTGGAAGCAGCTTAGTCTGCTTGCCTTGTGCACCACACTCTGTCAGTAGATCCAACTTAGCTGGCCTATGGACTCCAGATGATGTTTGTGCACGTGTGCTATCTGTATGGAAGTCACATGCCCCACCAACACATACTGCTTACCAACACCGGTGACCTGAGCCAGACTGTTTCTGCATCAAGGCTGGCAGTGCAATTAAAAAGAGATATCTTCTCAGAATTTTCATTGAGCTTTCACTGTCCATCTACCAGGCACAAATCCATTTCTGTTAACAGCATTCAATTAGAGGAGCTGGAAGATGAGGCAAATAAGGTTTGCCTTCCTAATTGTTATGTCTGACTTCTACTCAGTTGCAAAAACCTGTCCTTCTGCTTCCTTATAATTGAAAAAGTGATAGTGGAAGGCTAAAAACCAAGCAAATGCATTAAAAACAGGAGAAGAGGTGGTAAAGCAAGGAAAAAATAGAATGATGATGGAAAGTATTATCATGTATTTATTATAAATTGACTAGGCACAATCCTGCAATTTCCAAAATTAGCAGTCATTTGTTACAACTTCTATGAGAAGACAGATTTGTAACACCAAGGGAAAAAAACCCCAAACAAACAAAACAAAAAAAAAAAAAAAAGAGGAAAAGAGAGTCACTGAAAGCAGAATTAGCATCAGTTTTGTGTCATCTTGTTGAATCCAGATTTAGGAATAAAAACATTGACACCAAAAGCCCTTCCCTGTGTCTAGAAACTGCTAGTACAATTATCAACAGATTAAAAAAAGAAAAAGCCTTTAAAATGCCATTAGACATGCTTTAGCAAAGAGCTGAGATTTTCCTTTTAAATATTTAAAAGAACTGATGCCAGAAGAGGAAGCATTAATTTCACCAGATTAGAGGAAATTTACTGCGTCTTGTCTTTTGATGCTTCAGAGAAAAACTATATTTGTTGAAGCTGGCAACTCTTTTTCTGCTTTTTATATAGCCAATATTAAAATAAAAGTATTTTTGAAGCAAAGGTCTTTCTAAATTCCCTTACTCACCAGTTGAATTGTAGTTAAATCACTGGTGTTTCATATCCAGGAGTCCCACTTCTTAAAAGTAACTTTTCCAACATAAACAAACAAAACAGAAAAACCCACACCAAACGCCCACACCCTGATAACGTGTAAAATTCCTATTCAGTGTCTAGTGAGCAGGGAAAATTTCTGGACAGGCACCAGTTTATACCTTCAATCTGATAACAAAGATGAAAATGTACATAATTTTTTACCAGGGGGTACAGGGGGAGAGAAGGTTTTTTCTGTCTTTCTATCCTGGTTTTGGTGATAAATGAGCAATATCTACCTCTATAAATTAAAAAGAAAAGAAGTGTTCAACCAACAAATCAGGTCTTAAAGAAATGAGACCTCGTAGCACAACTTCAGTTGCTTACTTTAGCTTCATGTTGACCACTTTCTGATTTAGTTTAGGGAAATAGTCTGTTCCTTTTTTTTAAACCAGTGGAAGGCATATCTAATTACCTGTAATATCTGAAAAGCCAGTGAATAAATGTACATTAGAAATTACCCCTAAAAAGGGTCTGGCATTGACTGGCTGACATTTTCTAGAATGTTTTATTGTTGCATGTGAGGTCTGAGGTTAAGCCCAAGAAAGCTAGCCAAACAATATATGCTCAACACGCCTAATAAAGCAAGCCACGGGGGGAATGAGGTGGGAGAAGAGAAGAAAGAGTTAAGCATAAGGTACTGATATCTTCATACCCTCCTGACTGTTGAAGCTTTTAGCTTTGGGCAGTACTCCAAGCTAGAACATCCTCTGGGCTGACCTAAGTCTCAGCTGTTAATGGATCTGCCAGATACCGGTCTGCTTTCCCTCCTCCATCAAAGCCCACGGTGGTCTGATCACACCTCTGTACACTCACATTACTGTACGCGGCTGGAGGCAACTGCGGAGAACCTGAGGCTGGGCATGGATAGCATACATCCAAAAGCTCCACAGACGATTATCTGAACCAGCTCCCGCATAGGCAGAGCACGTATTTCTGTTTGGCTGCACAGTGGCACAAGGCACCGAGCCACAAACACATGATTCCGGTACTCACTTCTGCAGTCATACAGGTTTTGAAACAACTCCAAATGGCTATGATTAACACTCTGGTACCCTTAAAGGGTGGAAACAGTTTTGCTTCGTACAGAGGTCAAAAAGAGGAAAAAGACATGATCGCCATACTCAAATGAATTTGCTTCAAGTTTTCTATGCTTGAAGTAAATACCATTAATGCTAATTTAAATGCTGTGGGACCCTATCCAAGATCCATATTTAGGTTCTTAGATGCGCTGCTCCAATATACTTATTGGCAGTTATGCTAGCTACTAAAATTAAATTAAATTAAGCAAGTAAAACAAATTAGAGCATTACTATAGGATGCTTAGGTCAAATAACCTAGATTTAGGAAACATATTCAACACTTCTGGTTAAAACTGACTTTCCAGCGGCTGCACAAGCCAGTGGAAGTGAGCGGGATCGAAGACGGGATCCTTACAGCCCAGCCACCCGGGCGGGAGAGCCCAGCGCACAGACCGTGTGGATCCGCACACAGTGGCACGAGTTGGCAGGCTGGCTCGCCCCCGCCACCGCGCTGCAGCGCTCTTCTTTGGTCTAAGGTCTAGTTATTAATATTTCAGACCCACTCACTGGTCTCTAACAGCACAGGTGTCTGCATAGCAAGATGCTCTAGGAACACGAAAAGACAGTACAGACTAACACTCAGAGCAGCAGGATTCGCTCAAAACAGAAGAAATACTTCAAAGGGAGCAAGCCTTTCCCTTCTTCTATAATTGGTCATGCTGCGGAAAAAAATCTCCACAAATGCAGAGGAAAATGCTTTGCTCAGTTACTGATTTTATAAATAAACTGTAACAGTGCTGGCACCCATAACTTATCATAACAGTGAAGATTTATCGTTGCTACTTTCATTACATTCATCTGCTGATTCAGTAAGGCATAATTAGGAGATGGAGATGAATAGAGATGTCTGGATTTTGGGTGCGGTAGGGCTCTGGTTAAGCACATTTTTATTCAGCCTTTCAAAGTATCTATGAACTCTGGTTTCTAAGACAAAATGACTTAATAGTAAAAGCATGCATTACATTTTTGCTTATTGTAAGGAAGAGATAATTAATGTCCTTGCTTTTCATGTAGCTTATAGAAGAGATGTTTTGTATTTTGTGCAAAGCTACCAACTGCAGACCCAAAATTATGGCATTGTTTTCTGTTCAATTCCTCAGTCACTTGCAATTACTTATTTTTAACAAGTACTACAGTAAAATTCCCTGGAACTCTGCACCTGGTATAACCCTGTCTCTGCAAATTGGGTGCTGGAAAACACAACTAAATCAGGAAGTCTGTACTCCATAGCCATCTTAACCATATTTTGTCCAGCCATATGAAGCTCTGTCAGACAATGATCCCATCAAAAAGTCTGGAAGTCCAAAAGGAATCTGAGAACCACGTAAAAAACCCAACGGTTTTGTTTATTATCCTCTGACACTCTTCAGCAGAATACAATTACACAAGATCTGACAGGGAGAATACGCAAGGTGAAAAAACACCAAAGAAAACCCAACAAACCAACCAACAAAAAACCTCACCACAAAAACAAGACAGAAACACGATCCTTAATACAAGGGAAGAGAATTGCCAAATCCAGAATGGGAGAAAAAACGCTGTTTAGGGAAAAAGCTTATTTGGTAACTTGCTGAGAAATAACTATGTCATGTTCAAAGAACAATGACTTAATTAGATCATTTGAACACCACAGAAGCATTACTAAAGGAAATTATCTTCAGGGATTAACCCTAACTTTAAAATAGGTTCTTGACAACTCAGTCTTCGTATCAACTGTATCACTCCCTTCGCGTAAGTTTCTACCAAGCTCCTTCCAAGGCATATTTATTTAAATTTCCTCTCATTATGGTAGCTTCATACAAGAAATCTAATTTTCATTCCTTTCCCAAGAGGAAAAAATTCATAGAATCTAATTCTCATGTAGTTTGGGCCAGTAATGTGGGGCACAATGAAAAATTGCATTAAAATAGCCAGATTTTGATTGCATTTTATGTTGGCAAGGTTTCTGTAGACGGTGCCTGTTTCAGTACACTCAGACAGTTATAATATCCGCTTGGGATGCACTCATAAAATGTTGCTTTCTACTGCATATCCTAGTCAGTAGATGACAAATCGAAAAAGACCTACCAGATCACAGAAATGCATCCCAATGTGAATTAACAACCTAACTCTCTGAATAGTACTGACTTCAACGAAGAAAATTTAAAAATATCCTTGTTGCAGTTTTCTTATTTGTCAGATGGGCAAAACACCACCCACATTGCTGATTCATATGTTATCATCAGACAGCAGCGCACAGGAAGCTCTACAGGAAGACCACAAAAGAGGACAAGTGTCTAAAAAGGGACAGATAGGCAGAAACATACCAGTAAAAGCATACAACCACCACTGGAATCAGGAAACGACGGAGCTGGCGAGCAAGGAAGTTATAGCTTCTCTCAGTCATTAATACTAGATCCTCAAAAATCTACCTCTTTGAAACATACGTTTATTTTCTGAAACAGAGATGAGGAAAAGCTATGTAATTTTTCATAGAAGGGAGTTGCTGTTTAAAATATTTTGCAATGCAGTAAATGAGCACTCCGCTACAGCAAGGGCAGCCAGTGCAAGTCATTGTTTATCACACAAGAAGGACGTGAGCTACAAGGCTGCACTGCCATGCCTCTCTCTGATTAGGATGGTTTTATTTATAAATTTGCTGGGCAGAAGAACTTTCTGTTTGAAATGAAGTCTTCCACAACAAGTCTAACAATGAGGTCACACAAACTGCTTTCCTGGCCAGGGGCACTAAAACCACTTGCAGGTAGAAATTAAAAAAATAAATACCAAGACTCAGCTTGGAAAAATGTCAACAGGTGTTTAGATTCATTCATCTCTAAGAGCAGGAAGACTTGGCTTGCAAGCAGCAAATGAACTATATACAACACATCCATCACATGAGTTCTAAAAGAACATGCTTCTACAAAATAACAAGCCTACACAAATAGGCATAACCCCTCTAGATTGTAAAAGGGTCCTTAGAAACTGCCTGACTTTAGAAACCACCTGTACAGTCTATGTTCTCCCTTGCAGAAATACATCGCTCATTCCCAGTATGCAGGCTCCTTTGCAACCTCTGAGAAGATCTGTCCATTCATGCATTCCTCAGTTTCCTCATACATATCCTCGAACATCTTCCCTTATAAGCAAGTTTGAATCAGGCAACTCCAGCTCTCTTTAATAAAAAAATCTGTTTTAAACTGCATACACCTCAGTACATCCGTGCCCTAGTCAAACATTCTTCATGTCTTTCAGTGATGTCTCAGTCTGACACTGATGGCTTCTCCATCGAAGAACCAGTTAACTTTTTTTACTGCAGAAGAGTTTTCAACAGCTGCCTAGTGGCAAGTGGTTGAAAAAACCCCATTTTTTTCAAAAAAGAGAATAAACATTGAACTTCTTTCTTTCCCCAATTGTCATTGTATATCTAAATTTAAAAAATCAATAAAATATTTTTGAAAAATGTCACCACATTTCATTCTGTCCCATGACCTTCCTTTTATTTGCAGACTACTGGCTACAAGAGAATTCATAATATGTGGTATGTTTCTGCACTGTTTTGAATGGCTTTGTTTTCAATCCTTTGCTTTTACTCTTGCAACTCTTCAAAGGTCAAGGCAGTATTTAAAAGTTGAAGTGCTAAGAAAGTGAAAGAAAGAAAAGAAGGAAAACTAACTGAAGGAAACCCAAGAAGTCTCACATTTATGAGAAAAAGTAATTAAAGCTTTCCTGAAAAAGATTTCAGCTTTCAAGAAGTCCTTTTTCAGTCGAGTTTGAATGAAAGCAGCTTTAAAAAAAAAAAGGCATATAAAAATACACGTTAGAAGTTTTTCAAAAATATTCTGTCCCAGAAATCATAGGTTTTTGTGATTACATGGGGTTGGGGAGGGGGGGGGCAGTGGGAAGAGAGAGAAAAAAAAAGGCAAGGCCTACCCTCCAAGACCTTAGAATTGCACCAGATTCTTCCTATTGGATTGTTGTGGGTGCCTTTAAGAAGTTTAGCTTTCAGATGCTGGTACAATGAAATAGTCGGGCATTAGTGTTATTCTCAAAAGATATTTGTACATATGCTGTTATGGTTTAAGACAAAGAAATGCACTTTTTCATGGAATATATTCTTGCTTGGTACCTTACATAAAATAAACCGTTAAAATGCAACAACCAACCTTCTTCCAATCCAAACTATACATTATAATATTCTGTTACTGAAAAAGCAAACTGCTAACTGATACTACTACCTTTTCATCTACACTCAGCTGAGTAGCAGTATTTTTGCAAACTGCAGAAAATTGTTGTTACACCAGGAGACCGCTCAAAATTCTTACCTGGGGCACAAATCCTGCTTCTGCACAACTACAAGTTGCCAATGGAGTCTGAGAGAATACTTAAAAAACCCTGCATGTCTGTTTCATACTCAGCAGATTTCTCATTTAATGATCCTTGAGCAATAGGTACTACCATGTTTCTGTACTTCCAAGCAACAAGTTGAACAGAATCAGCAGTAAAGAAGAAGCCACTGGGCTACCTCAAAAATAATCATAATTGACGAAACATGTACTAATACAAGTGCATACATAAAAATCTAATTCCACTTTGTTCTAAAGCTCTTCACAAATGCAATATGACATAGGGTGGCCCTACAAATGGTACAGTTAAAAAACAAGTCTGCAGTCAGACTTTCCAAAGCCAAGATGATACTTTTCTTCTGTAACATATGGAGTAAAATCCCTGTAGATTATAAACAGACAGGATAATGAGTCAACATTAAATCCTATCCCTGTGTTTTTCTGTTCTTCGGATAAACAGAAACAAACATCAAAATAGCCATGTAGTGGTATAATTAACCCCAAACACCACAATAACATCTATGAGGCTTACATAATGACTGTGTCAATAGCTGTTCCTCTGTGGCACATCCCCATTGCCCCTCCACGTGGGACATGGCTGTGCTGGAGTCCCAGCAAGGAGGACGGTGTGCCCAAGGCTTCCTTCTGATCCAGTGACAGGCAGTCACCTTTTCATCCAGCCTGCATAACTGGCAGCATTTTGTTCATGGCTGAAGGAAGTAGCTGGATAAAGACTGGAGACCAGATGTGAAGAATGTCTTCACATGTCAAGGGCGCTCATCTACCTGCTTTTACAGCCAACAATACATAGAGAGCTTAAGTTCTCAAACCAGCAATCACAGCTTACCAGACAAAAAGATACCTAAAAAGAGAGAGCATCTCCGAATACACATGACTCAGGACACAATCTGCATTTCAGAAATTTTCAAGTAACACTGCAAACTCGCAAAACATGTACATGCAACCCATTACTATACTGTATCTACAAACTGGCTTGGAAGGTTAACAACTAAACAATAAGCTAAATTTTAACTCTGGCTGATAAGTCACAGTAAGAAAAAAAGGAAAGTCATCATCAAGAAGCAACCCTAATTAACAAGTAACAGCTTTTCCACAGTACCACTTGTCCCAGCCACATGCCCACAAAGTCTTATATATATAAGATAGGGACGTTAGAGTCAGAGAAATGTTAGGAAGGATTAAACGCAACTCTTCATAGCTACTACGCCTCCAACGCAATATTAAGCACTCTTTCATCATGCTTGAGACTGTTCACAGAAGTGACTTGCTCATAACATGGTTTTCCTACCTATCCGCTGTCTTAGGTCCAACATAACATTAAACAATCTATAGTCAAGATCTGTACACATTTTCAACAAAGCTGAAGCATGTGACCAAAGCCTTGTGTCTGATTGTTATAAAGGCCGTTAGAAAAAATTAGAACATGGCACAACTAACATCATGCTTAGATTTCCCTTTGCCAGCCTCTTCTTCCAGAAGTAAAGGACTGACCTCTTGCCTCTCACCTCTATACAATCACCCAAAGTGATGACAGAGTCTAAGAGTGCAGCTACATGGGCCCATAGTCTGAAAACAGGCAGAGGCAGACATGTGGTTGGGCTGATGAAGCATGAATATGTGTTCAGTTCTTCATGTGCAGACACTTATACCTACTTTAACTGGAGAGGAAAAAAAAAAAAAAATTAAAATAGTCTTTCAGAAAACGTAGAGAATCAAAGGAATTATGTGAATACCTCTACCGGGCAATACATCCCACAATACAAAATAAATTATATTTGAGGAAAAAAGAAGGGAAGGGATGGTGTTTTGTTTTCTTTTTAAAACAACACCTTTGCTTAACATTAGCCTATTTTCTAAGCCAAAGCTGAGTTTTATCATAAGACAAAGCCTTCTTGCACCTCAGACATTGTAACTTCTATGATAGAGGAAGTGCAAATTGTACAAGAGACCGACAAAACCTGCAGAAAAGTATGGTCCATTTTAGCTGAAGGTTTCTTAATCCATCGAAGTTAACCTTATTTCAAGAAACAAGTGAATAACAAACACATGAGATTTCAAGAATTTTTAGTCATTCTGCGTAACTTAACCAGAACATAACTGGATCCAACTTCTCCAGAAAAGTTTACAGCAGGAAGGAAATAATTTCATAATGTTTCAGAGGAAAATATGACAAAAACATTTCAATATTAAATTACTTCATAAATAACTGGATAACCTTAGCATGTCTTCTGTACAAATGAACAAAATAATCAGGAAGATGTCTCTAAGAAATACTTATATATGGTTATGTTTATATATTTTCTGTTTAAAATTGTACTATATCAACACTCATATTTACATAACTGTTGTTAATTATGAAGAAAGTCAGAACCATTCCAAGAATACGAAATCTCATTCCCTTAAAATAAACACCAAACTCCTATCGCACAAAAAGTTGCCCTGAGCATATTTCACATTTTCATTATTATCACTTATTCATTCTCCACACTAGCAGAAAGAGTAAAATGGTGAAACTGGAAAGATTAAACACAGACATCGCACCCCACATGAGTGTTTTTGTACATTACTTATCACTTCCCATTAGCAAAAGGCAGTTAATCACTTAAAATGTTGTCTTAAAAAACAAAAAAAGCTTAACTTAAAATGAAATATAAAAGGAGGAAGGAAGAAATCTTATTGCTCTGCAAAAAGAGCAGCTAAAATTTAGTTTTCAAATTTACGTTGAACTGCAGGCACAGACAGTTCCTCATTTTGTATCAGTGAAATTATTTTACTGAGGAAAGTGTTTATCTGTATGGGATTTTTAAAAAGAAATATATTCTCAGATCTCATGGCAATGTTCAATCCTGCTTGTCTAGCTTATTTCTGACACACAATAATTTTTCTCCCGCACTTGGAAAAACATCTAAAACTCACACTTCTGCTGGCGTAAAGTATGAAACACAGAATATAACAGAGGAAACAAGTAGCTGATAAATGCATTGGAGCAATACAAACACAAGACACCTCTGCTCTAAACACAGAGCAAGCAAATGAGTGAACTGCCAGAAAGAGGATACAGTTCAAGTAACCACATGTATAGGGTTTTCAAAGAATGTAGTAAAAAAATAAACCAGGAGAAAAACCAGCAGAGAACAGAATAAAATGGTAAGGCCACAGGTATGTAGATAAAGACCTGCTGAGGTCAAATGTATGTAAGACTGGAGAGGTGCCAGAGAAAAAGGCAGGGCATGAGAGGAGTAGATGACTGACAGAAGGAGGCTGATAAAAAGAGGAGAAAGACAGCTGGGGAGAGGCTGGGATCTAGTCAGGATTGTCAAAGTCCTCCCGAAGGACTCTCTACAAAGAGCTCGGGAGGAAATGGTTCATGGCTTTACTGGAGCTCCTAAAGCTTCCTGAATCAATGTCTCCAGGGAGGAAACACTATCAGGGAGACAGGTTTTACCTTGTATTGTGGTTCCTGGGTAAAAAAAAAAAAAAAAGAAAAAAGCTGTCTTCAGTTCTTGTATCTGAATGCATGATGTTAAAGGATCATGATACTTCACATGCAACTATACTCTCTTCCATGTTGGCCAGTGCTGCAACAACCTATTTCTTGCCAAAAGAATGCATCTGAAGCTGCCCAGTGTTAGAAACATGTAACTCTTCCACAAGGCTCCTATATATATTTATAACTTTTCTTTGTTTTTGAGTGCCTGGAGAAGAACACCTGAGAATACTTAAATACTGAGCACTATGATACATTAAATACTAACTAACACTATTAGTACAAATCTCTTTTTCATGCAACCTGTGTAAAGCCTTCTGCTCCAGGTTCAAGATGCTGCAGAATAGTGTTTGTGCAGATCGCACCATTCAGGTTTCTCCATCTGCTTGAAGAGCCACTTGGTTATCTCTGTTCCAAACCAATTTCATTTCAGCATCCCAAGAATATAATTCTTGCTTTTAATAAACAACCAAAATCCACAAAACATCCCCCCCACCAACAAAAGGCCAGAAATCCCACTTCATCTGACAGTCAGCACCCCTCCCAGTGTTTGCACAGTCCTGCTCTGGATTCAGTCCCTCACACTCTCTGCATATCAGGTGAGGTGTCTGCAGGAGGACCTTTCCTCCAGCCTAGGTTTGTTCAACATCGACATCTAGAACACTTAACACCCCCACCGTTTACCCGAGATAAAAATTCATGCAGTCTGACTCCATAGCCACTCGTGTTGTCCTGCATCTGTCCGTACTTTTATTTGTTTGCTCCAGTGGATTTATCTTAGAAGATTTGTCTTAAACGTGGACCTGAAGATAATGCCAGTAAAATTTTGGACTTTGAAAGCATTTCCCCTATCTGCAAAACATTCCTCAAACTGAACAAGGAAAAATACATAAAGCTTAATCAGAAAACACTATTAGAAACTTAACAGCAAATGTCTGTGCGTACAATAAAAGTTAAGTTTTCAGCTTATTTGCAAACTTTCTTGTAGCCTGTTCTGCTACTGTTACTCGCATTAGTTATCTTGTTATGAATATTTACAAAGTCTCACAGGAAATTATGGGCATGGGATTCGAGTAATATTTCCTGCCTGTTAACCACCACAGAGTGACACCTTCCTGATGCTGCCTGGTAGAGCAGAGACACAACTTGTCTTTTGGAATTTACATTGAAAGGGAATAGTATGGGGTAACAGTGGCAGCCAGTGTTCAGTACAGCAATACATTTGTTTAGTATAGTAATAGACTTGGTAGAACTTCTTAATGACGAGGAAAAAAAAAAGCCACCCATATATACTGCCTACCTTCAGCAATATTAGACATGTAAAGAAAAAAAAATTTAAAAAGGAGAAATACAAAAGGAAAGGCTTCTAAGCCATTATGAAGAATAATGAAAACGTAAGAATTTAGAAGATTAATATGAATGGACTTATTTCAGTATTGGGAAGGAATTACAGAAGCATTGAAACATGGTTTGGCTTTCTAAAAAGACAAATTGTAAAAAAATAAACCTGTATTTTAGTTTTTAAAATGTGCATTTGAATACCTGCAATTGCATAAGTTAGTCCTGCACACTCACAACATTTTGCAAAGCCAGCCAATTTTGAGTATTGTTCATAAACATTTCTATAAAAAGACTAAGGTTTTCCCATATTTCATAAAATACTCTAAAATTCAAGAGAATGTGAGAACTGCATAACTCCCAGTTAAAAAATAAGTAACAGAAGAACAATAACACCCAAAAGGAAACTGAAAAACAGCCCATAAGCCACCATTTCCTATGACAGACAAATTCCTAAGAGATCACCCTCACCCAGCATCTTAAACCTCAATAGAGCTCATATTCTTAAGTTTAACACAAAAAAGAAATGTCTTCCATGTTATAACGTTGTACAATCAGAACTGAGATATTACATTCTAAATACTAATAGTGATATTTATCAATTGACTTTCACTACTCTGACGATAAACCTTTAAAACCAGCCTAGATATTATAAAACAGGACATTTCACTTGCTGCCTCTTTAGCTATATTGGTGACTATGAAGCCAACACAATTCCACAAGAACTAACTTGCTAAACTTAAAACTTGCCACTTGTTACATCACTTATATTAAAGTAATCCAATCCATTCCACACAAAGATTGCAACTGTGTACTTAACTAACTTTCTGATACAGTAATATTTCACATTTCAGCAGCATTCAAAGATTAAAAAAACTCCAATTTTAATAATTCCCATTTAAAAGTAAGAAAATTGGTACAGGAGAAGCATTTCTACTCTAGTCCCAAAGTCTACTGCAGAACATGAAGACAAAAAATGACATGACAAAAAAAAGGGTCCATTTTCTTTAGGCCTAAACATATCAGTACCAGCTTGAACTGCAGTTTGCTAAACTACTGTGCAAAACAACTACTGTGCTAAAAATATGTTGTTACTCAAACTTTGAGATATTCTCTCCAGAGATAGGACTTCCTGATAGGAGATTCAAATTAATAGGAAGTGCCCTTCCTGTGTTTTCCAGACTGCTAGGCTAATGAGTTTGTTTTCAATGGCCTTTAAAAAAAAATAAATAAAAAAAGAAACAGATTAACCAATTGATTTGCTTTCACTGCTTTAAAGTGAAGTGACTTTGTATACCACGCCTTAAATGCAGCAGACTGCAATCTTCTCAGTTCTAGCATGACGCTGTAGCAAGTTTGGTTTCCCCTGTATTTCCAAAAGAATTCGTACAGGAATTACCTTGAGACACTGTCAGTTGGTGACTTCTATTTTACTCTGCATGTAGCCCTATTAGAAACTGATAGGAATGCTTGTGAAGGACCTGAACACAAAGATTTTCACTTTCAGGAAAGTTGTTTTTATATAGAGCAAGTGAACAGCTCTGGACATGTGTATACAGCTCACTTCAATTACATAAAAACACTGTAAATTCAGCACTCTTAGCTTAAACAATAACTACAGAAAATATACTCTGTAGTATAATACAAGGAAAAAAAAAATCCTGATTTACAATTAGGACTTCCAGATGCTATGGGGCAAAGTGACAATCAATATCTACTTTGAAGAAAAAATTTTTGCGCTTTACAATCAGCTAACTTTTCAGGCCAGTATGCTGTATGCTTTGTGCACAGCACAAACACGGAGTCAAAAGGCTGTATGACACATACAAATGCTGTTTCCTTTTTAATACTAATTACACACATTTGATTTTGATTTGTGAGGGATGAGGAGAAACTAGAAAGCTCCAGTGTGCAGTTAGATTAGAAGTCCAACAATTTCTTTACCAACTAGGACAAATTTTTCAAACTTTTTCATGCACAGAAAAAACCCCACCCAACATTCAAGAAGGTTAACAATATGGACTTTGACAGACAGGATCCTTTTGACTTCCCACTGCACAAAGCCAGGCTCCTGCAAGACTCTGGTTATTGCAACACCACACCACCACCAAAGGGATGACCATCTGCAATGACTATGGCAGAATCAAATCAAATGGAAAAACAAAGCTTCTTTAACCTAGTAATAAGCTTTACCTTTCCTACTTCTAGATTAGATACCTTAAGACATACACAGGAGTTTAGTTATAATAATTAAACTTCATGTATGTAGACACAAAAAGATTTTCATCTTAACAGAAATTTATTTCATCCTGTCTTCCCCAGTTAACAGAAGCTTACTTCTTTATTGGAAATGTCCGTGTTCTTTGATAGTTTCTGATATTTAAAAAATTATTAGAGTAAAAGAACTTTGGAGTAATTCAAAGGAATTATTATTTTCATCCAGGATTGCTAAATAATAATTACTTTTTCAAAAGACTGAAAGAAAGGTGAGCCCTCCACTTGTGTGACATCTTAAATTTTCCACCTGACAAAGCTGCTGATAATGGCTCAACAGTAAAAATCAGAAGTTCTGAAGAACAAATTTGTACCGCTCCTGTGAACAAGAAGTGGGAGATATAGCCATGTAATCCTGTGCTCTACCATGTATTCAAATAAACATTATGCATTTCACTCTCCTTCATAGAATAGTTTGGGTTGGAAGGGACCTTCAAAGGTCGTCTAATCCAACCCCCCTGCAAGGAGCAGCAACATCTTTAACTAGATGAGGAAAGCAGTCAGACTGGTCAGAGATGAACCATCCAAATATTTCAAATCTATTTTGTTATTTTAAATTTCAATCACAGCAATCTCAAAAGAATCTGATTATTTTAAGGTCTTGTGTTGAAATTTTTATTTCACAATATGTTCACAAACAAACAGGAATCCCCACCTACTTTTATAATAATTTGAATTTTTTTCCACTTGTAATGCTAATGGCAAATCTTAAGCCGTAAAGTTACGCTACAGATCAGGAGAATGTACTCTGGCCAGAGCATGGCTTGCCTGGGAGTAAAAGACAAGGGGTAACTGAAGTCACAGTCAAAGAGCAGCCTGCCATTAAACGACCTCTGCCCTGTGACAAACCCCCCAGGCATCCTGTTAAAAGTACCACCTTTGTGTTGTCAAAACAGCAGAAAGAGAATGGAACTAAAGGCAGGACTGGAATATGCCCTTTTTTTCTGAACTTTTAGTATAGTTTGTGTGATGTAATTTTTTGAGACCTTCAGTATACTTCGCAAAATAAAAAGAGGAAAAGCTTCAGCTACACAAATAAACAAAAGTCTCACCTTGTTATGTTCATACTTGTATGGAATTTTGAGGGTATCCATGGCTCTGATCATGGCCTGCATTGCTGTAAATATATTCTGGTACACCAGTTTTGTAAAACCCCGTTTGTCTTCATCAGAGTAACCTGATCCATGAATGATTCTCATCTGCTTGATAAATGTGCTTTTGCCACTCTCTCCTGTGCCTGCAAGACAAGTAAGAAGGATATGCTTTAGCCACTGGACACAAACATAACTTTTTCTTGCATTATGCTGACAGCTTGATTAGTGCAAGGCTGAACAGTGTTAAGTGGTGTGTGCAAGGTAACTACAAGGACCAGTTCAGTGTCAAACAGCAGCATCAGTAGCAAATGAAGTACCACCGGATTTAAACTTGCATTTTAACAACTAAACTAATGAGTAAAACAAAACTCCAAAATGTGCATATAATATTTGACTGCATATTTTTAAATCTTCCATTCTCGAAGATATAACCATCCAAAACATCTAACTTTAGGTAATTACTATGCAACATTTTATCTCAAAAACTCTTCCTTGGCCAACTTTCAGGACATCATGGTAGGCAGTGTGCAACCAGTAAATGCTTTAAAAAATAAAAATAAGTACTGTAATAATTACAGCCCTGCACTCTTTAACCTCAAAAACGTGGTGTCAATATTAATTAAAATTTGGCTCATATTCATTAATGGGCAGTCACTCCTTCCTTCCTTCAAATTTCTTTGCATCTCTGTACTTTGTATTAAAAGTAGTTTGATTATGAACATTTCTGACTATTTGTCAATTAAAATGTTAAGACCTCTTTGTTGGAAATTTCACACAGCACACAACACACATTTCTCCTTTGCTCCAATTCAATGAGCTCATCCTCTGTGACTAGAAGAGCTTATCTATATTATTCCTGTGTTTGCTTAAAAGGAGCTGTTGAAATCTAGAATGAGCAGTTGCACAGTCACATAAACCCTGCATGCACCCAGCTACTCAGCCCTGGAGGAAACAAAATGCATGCAGCAGTGTGCATTGCTCAGTGCTGTGCTCTTCAGCCTTTTAGCCTCGGTTTTATTTTAATAATTTCTGTAAAGCTTTCATGCCTCATACCAATAACACTTGTGCCCCAGGACAAAGGCAGCCTTATGCTCCTTACATAATGCTTTAGGTGTCTTGTCAGAGAAGTGTGTATCAAGGCAGTGCAGTGCAAGGTTGAAGGAAAACCCTTAAGCATTTCTGAGATGGCACACTGCAAAAACCTAAGCTGGAAGCCTATCAAAGCTTTTGCCTTTACTGTGACCATCATTTCGAAACCTTCAGTCCCATTTCCCACACACAAAACAGAGTACTAACACGTCTTTCTTACACACATACATCCCAGAAAATCAAGCAGGATCCTCCATACTGACCAATTTTATTTTTTTCTGGGGAAAAAACAGTTATTTACAGAACCACAAATTGTTAGGGATTGGAAGGGACCTTGAAAGATCACCTAGTCCAATCCCCCTGCCAGAGCAGGAACACCCAGATGAGGTTACACAGGAAGGTGTCCAGGTGGGTTCTGAATGTCACCAGAGTAGAAGACTCCACAACCTCCCTGGGCAGCCTGTTCCAGTGTTCTGTCACCCTCACTGAGAAGAAGTTCCTTCTCAAATTTAAACAAAACCTCCTGTGTTCCAGTTAATACCCATTGCCCCTTGTCTCATCATTGGTTGTCACCGAGAAGAGCCTGGCTCCATCCTCCTGACACTCACCTTTTACATATTTTTAAACATTAATAAGGTCACCCCTCAGTCTTCTCTTCTCCAAGTTAAAGAGACCCAGCTCCCTCAGTCTTTCCTCATAAGGGAGATGCTCCACTCCCTTCATCATCTTTGTTGCCCTACGCTGGACTCTCTCCAGCAGTTCCCTGTCCTTCCTGAACTGAGGGGCCCAGAACTAGACACAGTATTCCAGATGTGGTCTCACCAGGGCAGAGTAGAGGGGAAGGAGAACCTCTCTCGACCTACTAACCACCCCCCTTCTAATACACCCCAGGATGCCATTGGCCTTCCAGGCCACAAGAGCACAGTGCTGGCTCATGGTCATCCTGCTGTCCACCATTATTGTTGTAATGAAGCAGAATGTGCTCTGATGCTGCAAAGTGAGACCAAGCCTACCCACCCTTGGCCTATCACGGGGACCCCAGGTCTGTGCTGGGGCGAGGAGGGCAGCACGATATGCACCGGGCACTGCCCAGTTGCCAGGCAGCACCGGCCCCACACCCCCCAACCAGGCCCCGTTTCTGCGGGACAGCCGCTCTGGGTCAGTGACACCTGCCTGTCTTCCAGTTCAGAGTCAGAGGTGAGATCTTTACGCTTCAGCCATCTATGAGTGGGGAGAAAACATCATTTTCCTTATGACTACAAAATTACAGACCTAGACACTACAGAACTATTAGATAGTAAAAAACACCTTGGGCTACCCTTAAGACCACCACAGCTTTTCTCTTTTTCTGAAACATATGAAACAGAGTCAAGTCCTTACATTAAAATGAAATAAAATTCCATACCACATATTTTTTAGAATTCTCTAACAATGTCCAGCTTTTCTGCAAGATATGTCACATATTTAGTACAAAAAATTGTTCAATGTGAACCTATAAAGTACACAATTAGATGCCTTTTTGCTATGATGAACTCTTCTACTAAAGACTCTGTTTTAACTAATACATAAGGAAATAATTTCCAGGAAACACCTCTGAATCAGTGGAATACAAAGTGGCTTCCAGTTTTGTTCCCGATGCTGCCCTACATAGGAATCCAGATGCTTTCAAAATCCCCAAATGCAAATTTAGCACAGAAATATGAAGAACATGCTTGTGTTATCTACTCTGTTTTAAAACCTGAAGCTTCTAATTATTTTAATTCTTTATGGGGAGCATAGGTAGCAATTGATATCACACATGATAATCACACACAAGAAAACACAGTGGTAGAGCAATTTGCATAATTTTAGAGAAGACAGTATTTCACATTATTTACTCCAGAAAGGAAATCTACAAAACCTGCAATATGACGTAAAATTAAAATCCAAAGAAGAATCTAAAACTTAAGTCTGCATCTTATTGAGCTTTGTGGTTCTGTAATTGGGTGTCACTGTACTAAGACTTCGTCAGCCAAAGACCAGTAACAAATTATACTCGGAGATCTAAAGACAAATAGATAGACACACATACACACTATATATATATATACACACACACACATATATGTATTTATATATATTTTTTTTCATACACATGAGTATCTGAAAATATATATTGTATATACATGTAAAATATTATAAATACTCCTTTTCAAAGCCATCCATCTCAAAGTTTCCTGAAGTCTGCCCCTCCCTCAGGTCCACACCTAAAACCACTTTCTTGTGCCTGCTCACAGAATAATTTTCTGGCTAAGCCAGCGGCCATGACGAGGACATTTCTAGTCTTCCTTGACTGCATGTAGTGTCGTACGCACAGGGGCAGTGTGAAAAGCACCCTAGTGAAAATGGAAATCATGGGAAATTTCCAGTACATAATGCATGAAAATAGGGTAAAAGAATATGAATTGACAGATATTAATAGTAATTTGGGGGGAGTCCTGTGAATTTTAAGAAGTGAAAATGTTTGTTTTCAGCACAATATACAGGAACTCACAAAAACTGCACATTGCTAGTTCCTCTTAGATTGTTATGATCAAGGGCAGAATGTCAATATTTTTATATTGCTGCTGAAAAGAAAAGCATACAAAGAGAATTTCAAGTATGGCTTTTAAAAAAAAAAAAAAAACAAAAAAACAAAAAAACCAAACAGTGGCATCAAATCTTTCTGCAAAAAGACGTCCTGTTTACGTGAAAACTACTAAAGAGTGACGGAACACCACTTAAAAGCATATCAGTAGAGATCTGTTTAGATACTTCTCCCACAACTAAAACAACTGGAAAGAAAACAAGCAATGTTATTTACTATCAGATAAACAGGGAAAAGTCCGGCACAATTAATTACCACTGTTAGTTAAGCAGGGCTGCAATCATTACAGCATTTTTACTGCTGGGGAGTGGAATTTTAAATTACCACTGTTAAAGCACTGAGTCAAACCTAGATTTGATTTTTTAAATATATTTTCTGGCTTTTAAAAACCCATGGCTGGCAATATAGGAAGATTAAGACTTTGACTGATAAAACACCAACTGCGCTTTCTACAGCCTCATCCATTACAGAGCAAGTTAAGATATGCAACTTGACAATATGTGCCTAAAATCTTACTTATCACGATAATAAAACCAACACCAGATAACAACTCAAACAAGACTCTTGAGTGGGCCTGTTTCACCTGGTGAAAAGAACAAAACTTCAAAATAGATAAAAAATGCCTACATGTCCTGAGAGGATCTGAATATGCTACAGCTTCTGCTAACTGCAGCTTCTATTACCACCATCCTAGGAATATCTCTAGCTGATACAAGGAGAGAAGAAAGGTGAAATGGCAATGGAGCAGATCAGCAGAATGGACCAGTGTGGGGTAAAACTATACTGAGATCGGTTTTCTGCTGGCTGCTATTGCACATTTAAATTAGTCAAGACTTGGATGAGTTCTCTGAAGCCAGGTGAGTAATATAGTCTGTAAGAAGACAGTTGAAGGCCACACAACATACCAGATTTCCAATGAATAATAATATCACCACTCTCCCTGCCCACCTTTTAAAAAGAGTGACTTTCTAAAAAACCCATGATCCTAATATAACCCTTGGGTGGTACTCTGAAGAGAAGTCAATGGTGTGACTAAAAACACAACAAAAAAATCTTCATGATTTAAGCACACAGTACGGTTGGTCATTTGACTTCTGAAAAAATTTCTTTCCAGATAAAAAAAACAACTCAACTGATGAATGAAAATAATTAACTGTCTTATAAAAGCAGTAAAGAAATGTCTCAAGTAGTGATGAATGGCATAGAGGATTATCAAAATTTGTAAGAGTTTAGCACAGCCTGGCAAATCTCTGAATCCCTCCCCAAATTTTTTTTTCTTCAAATGGTAATAGCAAAAAAATACTACCGTATCATCAAGAACATTACAACTAGAGATCTGAAAGTCCCCCCAGCAGTATTATCTCCAAAAAGAAACCAGGAAGGAAATCAGGCTGCTGAAATTCAGAAGCAATCCCTTACGTGTGTGCTTACACATATATATGTAGATACATGCACAATTTTTTGTATTATTACTATTATTCCTGGAGCACATCCTGCAAAAAAGAAACTACAAAATGTTGAAATACAACTTTCTTTGCCCTGTGAAACTTATGGAAAAATTTTAAACGTGGTTAATTTTAAATAGGTGACAATGCAGCTATTGGCAGAATGGCTCTGAAACTCATGTGGTGGCTGACAAGGAAGATGTAGGAGACTAATTTAAAAGTAATACAAGACTAGAAGCCTATGCTGACAATCTTTTCTTTCACATGGGTGCGCAGCATATACCAGTACTTGTTTTCTCTCCATTGTAACTTAAATAAATCTGAAGTATAAGGCAGAGTGATCAATTACAAGGGTGAAGACTCTTTTTAAACTCAAACAGAAAAAGATACCATTATCTAAGCAAAATACACACTGGCATCTGCTAAGAAAAGATGTGCTGCTAAACTATGCATGACTCTGTTTATTCCGAAGTTTGACCTATGAAAAGGTTAGGGGAAAAAAAAAAAGGCTGTATTTTATTGTTTGAAATTTCATATTTAAATTAGATAGGAAAGGACTTTCTCAATAAGTAAGAGGGGAAAAAAAAAAAAAGCCATTCAAATCCACTACCCTGTTAGCCACTATCTACATATGTTGGTAAAGAACCATTAAATCAACTGTGTGTATGTTCACAAATGACTGGCTTTTAGCTTGGGACTTGGTGGCAGAAAGAGGCCCAGAGGTACCAGGAAAGTGAAGATTCATCAGTCAGAGTGGAGTCAACATCCCACGCAGATTAGGTACAGCTTGACACTTCTATCTGCTGACCATGTTTCTGCTTGCATTATTACTATACCTAGACTCTTTCATCAAACTTTACCCAGAAAACAGCAGTCTGTTGTGCACTGCCTCATTGATTTAAAGAAAAGTGCAGAAATCAACCTCATCAGGTATTAAGTAGTAGAGTAACTCCTATGAGAAGTAAGAGCTACACCAGGAACAAAGAGAAGAAAAATATTTGATTTCAACTAGAAAGTTGCGTTTCACTTGGAAGCAAGTTTTATGTCCTCTCTGCTGCTACTAATTCAGCTACAGAGAAAACAAAAAATACGGTTTATTTTGTTGCTATTCCAGCGGTGGAATGCAGCAGGATCACATTTCTGCTGAAACTGAGTATGGCCCTATATGAAAACATAAAAACTGTGCAGAATTCAGACCTTGGACTGGCCTGGCTTTGTAGGTGCCAAAAAATCCAAATGCATTACAGAATGCATGAGATCATCCCGGGAGCTGAAGCAAAGGAGCCAGTCTGTCCCACCACTTGGAACAGCAGCTTTCAGGCTCGTCGCTGAAGGCCACCGTCCAGAGGGATGTCAGGCTGGTGGCGCCTGCAGTGAAACTCACAGAGGTCCAGGCAAAGCTCCCCAGACACCTTCTGATACCTCTGTGGAAGTTCTGGCGCAGAACTAGAGTATCTCTTCTTCATCAAAATAAGTTGTTGAGGCTAGTGAAACAACTATGTTCCTAAACAAACAGCTCTGTCCATCTGAGGTGACCAAACACCTAAGCAGACATCCTGATGCCTTACGAATGGATCCTTACCTCTACAGCCTTGGCCATCACCTCTGTCGACAGCTACCACAACTAGAGTTGTCCATCATCTTCAAGCTGGTAGAGATATCACCTAGCACTCCTTTCTAACTGAGGACTCTTCATACTCTATGCAACTTTTTTCTCCATTGCTTAAAAATGTTATCTCCATCTCTGTATCACACCTCTTGAAAGATACTTAAGTACCAACCTATACCTCCAACCACTTTATACAATTATGAATTAATTTTTGCAATTGCCCATTTTCATCTTGGTCATAAAAACTAAGGTCTGACACCGAAGTATTTAAATGACAACTCATCCAGAGACATGAGTAGAGTTTCTGTGAGGAAATATTATGAGCCTCCATAGTGAATATAGTAGGCATATTTATATTTTCCATAAAATGAACAGTAGTACTGTACTATCCTCCTTCTCTGATTATCAAACTCCTTAATTAACATTAACAGATTACACCTCATGCTTGATTCACCTGATGATAGGAAACATTTCTGATGGCGTTTCCGCCAGACTAATGGAAAATACCATGGGACAAGCAAAGCAACAAAACAAGCCAGACAGGGAGCTAAAGTCTCCTGATGTGTGTTCCTACACCAACAGCACATGGTTTAGTATTTATGTTAAAAACTGAATGGAATAACTACAAAAAACTAACTTAGGAGAGAACTCAAGAGCTGGCTTTTGAGATTTAACAAAGCACGAGTTTAAAATAAGAGCCATTAACAGGAAAATCTGGGAGATATGTACATACTGTTCTATTGCCAAGTGTTTGTTCCACTGACAGAATCTCCTTAATTTAAAATTACTACATAATAATCTTCTTAATTATTTTGTTCACCATCCACATCTGCACATTCCACTTGCTTTCAAAAAAGGAAGCATAACATAATTTTACCATTCACTAAATTACCTCCCCTGTATCGTTTTAGTAATTTATGAACGTTTAGTTAAGATGACTATCAATATTCTATGAAAGAAAACAAAATACCATTTCATGAATGACTCAGGTAACAGCAAAAAAAGAGCCCAGCAAGATAAGTAAAGATTCCTTCCAAAGAAAGGACAGGTAGAATTTTATGAATATAGGTGAGAAAATGGAGAATTGCATCAAACAAGTAACGTGAAACATCTACATCAGTGAATTGTTTCACGTCTCGTATGTCTGAAACGTTTATGAAAAACTAAGCAAACATTATCCATCATTAAATATTACTAAAGCTGCTGCATCTTTTCCTTACCTCAACTAAGGCTATAAAGACTGTATCTACCTTCTTTATCTAAAAATGTTTTTTTGTTTTCCTCTCATTGATTATTTTATGCATAAATATCACATTGTACTAATAAACTTCCCCACAGGAGACTATGGGAGCTGAATTCTCTCACCTCCTTAAAAAGGGGAAAGAAATAGTCCCATTCTGTAGACAGTATAAATGCTTTCTAAAGCAGAGAAATCCTCTTACAAATTTAACCTGTGTTCGAGCAGATAATAAACTTTGTCACTCTAGTGCAGGAACTAAACTCAAAGAAAGAAAATTAGTATTATCCTCATTGTACCAGTGACAAAATCAGAACAGTCTAAGTGACTACTACAATAAAGCCTAAGACACTGAAATGATAACTGATTAAAAAAACCCCAAACAAACACACACAAAAACACACCAAACCACACTCTACAAACAACCCACCTCCCAAAAACCCGCACGCAACGAAGCGGAAGAACCTCCTTATCTTTTCAAGCTATAATCAGATAACTTCCACAATTCTAGAGCTGTCTCCTTACGGTTTGTGTATTATTCAGAGGCAAAAAAGCAAGAGAATAGAAACAGTCTGCCTTCACAGAGAAAAGCAACTCCTCCAGATTTCAGAGAGCTTTGTCATGGGTTCAGAGGAGGACAGGACCACACCCTGCATGACCTCCTCCTCCTCCTCCTCTTGAAAGGATCCCTCTGAAAAACTAGGTACTCTCTGAAGACAAGCAACTCTTCACAGTCTGTGCATAGCTTTCTATTTTGCATGGTTTGGAGCAACCTGAACAAATTCTGCCTGAAGAGCTCATCCGTGCAGAAAAAAGTGCCACAAGTGAAGTTTCACCCTCAAAAATATTTTCTTTGTGCTACTCACAACTGTAACTGACAGCGAACTGTTGAAAATCAGACCACTGCATGCTGTTCTTCCATGGAAAAACTATGAACAAAACCAGAAGCAAACACTAGCATTAGTCAAAGACGGTATAATGCAAATTCCTACCTTCCTTTCACAGGGGAAATGCCAAATCTGTCTTTCAAAACTTGTATGTAATGAATTTCAAATTAGTTTTTACGCTTACATCTGAGGGTAGAATAAGAATATAGCATTGGAAAGCAGACTGACTTGTAGACTCAAAGACACAAATATGTCGAAGTTGATCACTCTTCCTAAAGGTGCCTCATTTTCACTCAAGTGAAAAGCTTGATAGAAATATCCAGGTAAATAAACCAATAACCTCTTCACCCAATCTTTTATTTATATATATTATATATATATATAAAGAATAAGAGAAAATATCTTGTTAGAGGAGGAGATCAGTAACATATACGACTACCTATAAGACAACACGTAGGTTTTTTTAAGCTACTTATTAATAGAAAATGGTAGTAACGTGCTGACCATCACCTGATTTCCTCTTACAAGCATTTCACTACTGTTTGGAGAAAGACTGGGACCGGAGTTAAACCTCTTAACTTTCTTTTATAATAAACTGAAAATGCTGCGAATTGCAATGGACCATGTAACTCTACATGTCCTGCAGGCCTCCAGGAGCTGAACTTCAGTATGAGACCTCAGTTTCCTCACATTGTAGGATAAGGCTTGGGTTAGTTCTAGGCTTTATTAAGGATGACAATTACATAAAATGTAGGCAAAAAGGAAATACTCTTGCCATTAAGTAAGTCTACCAAATAAAATAATAAAAGGTTTTAAAATAAAATTGGAAAATAATTCAACCATGTTTAAAAAAAGAGTTTACAAATTGGTTAATACTCAGTATCTCAAAACATTCTTACAGGGGAGGGCAGAGAAAGAAATCACTACCTGATTAAGGCTTATAATAAAGTAATGTTATCAAAAGCATTAAGATGGTTTGATGGTAAATAATTTAGATATTATCAATACATTATAAAAATTTGTAATTACGTATTGTATTACATTTTATATTGTCACATACATTTGCAAAATGAAATAATAGCATCTGCTCTTCAAGGTGATCTTCTAGAAGGCTCTGAGTACTTCATGTTAAGTTAATTGTTTAAACTCCTTTCAAGTCTCTTTCAGTTTTTGTTACTCAGCAGGATTATGAACGGACAGACATAATTCCTATTTCTAGCAACTCTGAGAGAGACCATTTCAGGGACACTATAAACCACTTTTCTGTGATTAATCAAATGCAAGGACAAATACTGTTAGCATTCAAAATCACAATATTTTCCCTTTATTTATACCATGGGAGGGAATAAGATACCTTTACTACTTTGAAAAAAACACCTACACCTTTAGAAAAAATTACCTTCATGTCTAAGATACAGAAACAGAGTTTACTGTTGGGTTTTCCCCAACCCCCTCTACAGGTTAACGCCCTTCTACCCAAATGAGACTGACACCATTATAACTGGAAAAGGGGAATCTGGATCTCTTGGCATGTTTTATTATCAAACACAACTACCATGTACAAGAACATTTGTACAAAACAACAGCTGTATTTAACTTGCACACAAAGCCTTATACTTCGCATGTTCTGCTTTCATGAGGTGTAGTTAGGATTTCCGCAGTCAATTTTCTCATTTATGTTTTAAAGAAGTACTGTAATACCTAGAGAGTGTACCTGATATGCATTTCTGTCCATCAGAAATGCTGATAAAAAACAGTATGTTATGCAATTTGTTAATTTTTAACAGTGTTAACAACTAAGTGCAAAAGCATGAAAACTCCCTTTCCAAATAAAAAAAAAAAAAAAGTATTTAGTGTATTTTATTTTTGTGAGCTCTATTTTGAGAGACCAACATAAAACTCTTGACCTACCACTCATACAAAAGAGCTCCATCCAGAAGCTGAAAGGACACAGCAGAGCATTTTGTTTCTTAGAATATGAAAATACTTCAAAATTAATTGTTTTGCTACACCAAAACTAGTATAAATGTCTCTTTACTGAAAACAAAAATCACAGGAATAGTAGCAATAATGATGCGATAATTATGTCAAGCAGCATTTCAGATATTACTGAACATCACTATCTTACATTAAAGACTAAGAACAGCAAGTGCTTCTTAGCATTTTGTTCATTTTTTTCCTCAAAAATGGTTGGCCACTGCTTCTAGAAAAGATACTCATTCAAATACTGGGCTTTAGTCTAGATACCATGGAAAGTTCCCTCCATGGGGGGGAAAAACAAACAAACACATGCAAACACACACCACCACACAACATGAACAAACAAAAAAACTCTTAGGTTTTCAACCTTTCTATATGTCTCTCATATATATGTCTCTCATTCATGCAAAAAAAAACCCCAACCATTTTCATATGGATTTAGATAATTAAAAAATTAAAAAAAAAAGAATAAAAAAGAAAACAGATTGTGCTGGTTCTTCTAACAGATGAAGAGTTAAGAGTTTTTTTCCCCACAAAGCTATTTGAGGTCTCATTGTGTTAGGTTATGTACTCTCAGGAAGACACTCAGGCTGTCCCCCTGGCCTCTTGTGTTTTTTTGTTGTTCATGCTTCTGAGCACTCTATGTCCTCTGTACCAGTAAGATAACATAGCTGTTTCTGAACACGTAATTAGACAAGAGTCGACTTGCTAGTATCATTATCAAACTTACATTAGAGACATAAAGGATCAAGTGTCGGTATGCAGATACCTGTCAGGCAGTTTCCCTGGTCCATTCACCCAGTCAGCACTACACTAGGGACAGAAGGATGCTTTCACACCTCAAATATACCCCTGGCACTAAAGCAATAAGGTAATTTTTGCTTCAGTCCAACTTCAGACAAACAAGCCCAACCAAAGTACAGGGTCTTGAAAGCAGAGCCTTGCGCTGACCACGGTGAGGAGTCTGGCAGGCAGGTAATACACCTTAAAAGGTTTACTACACATTGTGTATCTTCCCTGGTTTCCAAAGAAAACTCACCTAGAGAAAAAGTTAAATGATATACTGCCTTAATGGCGTAAGCTAAACATGAAGACTTACAGTAAGCATTTTTGCCTCATATTTAAGCCTTTTCCCTCACACCGGTGTGAAGGGGATGGATGCTTCCACAATCCTCCTCCTTCCCTGGGGAGACTGAACAGGTGGTGGCAATCCAAACCCACATCCACCCACTTTCAGTCCCACTCATACCCTCTCCTTGAAGGAGTATCCATCTCACTCCCATCACCAGCCCAGCTACTCCCTCTGGGGCTGGTCTCCATGTCACTGCAGTGGATCACAGCACCAAACCTGGGGGGAGGAAGGAGGTGAGGGTGCTTTAGGCATTTTACAAGGAACAAAGAAATGACACCCTTCCAGCAAACTGAACATGGGGGGAGAGAGCTTCATCGGACTTAACTGCTGCTGTGAGGACAAAACGGGGCTGAGTTGGGAGTGGGAGTGCAAGGCCGAGGCAGATTCCACTTCCCATTTCCCACCCAGCAGCCATAAGAAGGCGTGGGAAGGGCCTTCCCCATCCCCCACAGGAGCTGCGCCCCTCCTGCCTGGCCTTCGACCCACAGCCATGCAGGGCTGTGCCAAGCCCAGGGCTGTTCTCCCCACAGCCCTTCAACAGGAAGGTTCTCAGAGGACAGTAAGCAACACAGAGAGAGGCTCCGCTCCTGAAAGACCTGCCCCTTAGAGCAAGCTGTGTGTCTTTAACCCTCCTCCCCCAGGACTGGACAGAGCCCAGCAGAGCTGACAGCCCACGATAAGGAGCCCTGGCGTGGCAGCAATGCAATAAAAACACATTCCTGCATTTGTGTTTTCATCCCTCAAATAATCTGAAAGGTTTGAGTGTCGGATTTGTGCTCCCCTTGTTCCTGCACTTAAGCTGCCTGTGTGTCTCCACACACACAGGGCTGTGGGTGTGTGCACGCACACAGGCTGAAACCCAGGCTGGCTCCAAGGCCGATCGGTCATAAATCCACCCCGAGGGAAGCACAGTTCCAGATATTGTGGCACATTTCCTGCAGCTTATGGCAGATCGTCCTTAACTCAAGAGAGTGCTTTTTAACTGCTGCTTCCCCTGGAGAGAGTCACTAGCTATTTATTTTTTGTCATCCTTTTGCACTTTGTCTTCTCAGCCATCAGAAGAGCCATACGCTAATTAAGCAGCTTCCCCAAAATGAAGCTAGCCCTTCTGCACACCTCTTTCCCATGCAAGGACAGGAGTCAAGAGCTGGCCAGCTCATTAGCTGGACAGGAACAACACAAGTGCTATATTATCGTACCTCAGGAAAAACAGCCCATGTCTAATTTCAACCATTTCAAATCTAACAAGAGTTGAATAATATTAACAAAAGAAAGACTGAACAAATTCATGTTTTTATCATGTTCTTTGCTTATTTTAATGTAAATATACATGCACACCACGCACAGAGTGATGAAGACTCTATAGACGCAAATACGCCACTGGCACTCTCTGAGTTTAAGAAACCAGGTCAAGGGTAGTATTACCAAAGAACAACTTTATAATTAAAAAAATTATAATTAGATCCTCCACCAAAAAAAAAAAAAAAAAAAAAAAAGAATCCCTGTTTTTTATTAAGAAAAAAAATAGAAAGTAAATTGAATAGCTAAGTTCTGAGAGGACATCCTTGCTAGACTTACACACTACACCCTATAGGTATTTTCATGCTAAGTAAATTATTACAAGAATGCAGTTTTCTTTTCAGATGGAGCATTTGCCCATGAAAACACCTGAAAAGCTGAAAAATTTTAAGCTTGGGGGAAGTGAAGGCTGAAAGCTACTAGTAGGTCACTAAGAACCCAATATGAGAAGACACTAAGGCCAAGCGGGCAGATTTTTCTGGTCAAAACATCCAGTCCCCCTATTTTGCGCCAGCACTTCTAACAGCACGGTGTACCAGCACGCTGAGAAGAGTGGCATTTGAAGGCTCTGCCCCTCTGGCAGCGCAGCAGTGGGGTGGCAGGACGGAGGAGCACCCCGAGCCCGGCCCCACTCACCCACGCAGCTCAACTGCTTCAGCAGCTCAGGTGAAAACTGGTTTCCAGCCACACCTCGGACAAGACAAAACTGAGGGAGGGCTCCATGACTCTTGCCTTCTCTTCAAGAGAAACTGCTGATCCTCTGTATAATTAACTTGTCATATGCTGAAGGTACATATTGATTTAGACCTGATGTTGTAACCTTGTATATACCAGATTATTACCCCGCCACACAAACTACCAACCAAGAATGGCTAGACTAGCAAATAAGTGCTATATATTTATGAAGGTACTAAAAAATGTGAAGTAGTATCAATTGGAAAACAATGGGAATTGTGGATAAGCAATGTGCCTTGTTGCCTCTCAGAAAAAACATCCATTTGCCAGATACTTTTACAGTATTAGAAGAAATCTTAAGAAATGCATGAACTAGATGCATTTTGAGTTAACAGCTACTGTTCTACCCAAACATCAACTCCAGCCAAAACCACATACTACTGAGATGCAGCTATGTACCTTTGTATAAGCCACCTCCTTTCTCTCCTCGAGCCTCTTCGCAGTTCTGTCCTCTCCTGAAATGCCACGTGGCTTCCTGTTTAATGGAAGTTCACATGCTGTTCACTGGAATGTAAGTTACTGGCCTTATAAATCCTGGTTTATCTCCGCATCTGAGAGAAAGTTCTAAATTCACTTAAGTTCCTGAGTAATTAAGTTTGTTATGGTACTGGGGTTTTGTTTTAGGGCCTTCACATAATTCTGCTTTTCACTGGTTATACTTGTGTCCAGTTTCACAGAGATTACTCTGAATATATTTCTAACCATTTTCAGTGCTATGAGCAAGACACTCAAGAACATGCTTATGCTGACATTCTGTTCCTGTTCTGATTTTGTACACCAAATTACCTAGAAAATTAACTGTCAGGGCAAGGAACCATAACACAATTGCAGCTCACATGGGGGCAAGGTGGTGGGGGGAAGGACTTCCAGCTTCTGTTAGCCTTTTTTTCCTTTCTCTAAAGGAAACTTTTACTTCCAGGACGTACATCATTCCTTTCCACAATACTCAAATCAAAAGTGTTCTAGTCCAAATTATTAGTTTACATTTTAGGCTATTAAAATGCAGTCTACACAAGTCAACATTCTTTATAAATTCTTTGTATTATAATTTCAGTTCAGCTAAAAAAAACCAAACAAAACAAAAACCAAACTAACCAAAAACCAAGTGCACATCCAGCTGTCAGCAGAAACCACAGAGTTAACCATGCAAAGCTAAACAAGGATTTACTTACAACAACCACAATGGCACAATGCTGAAAGGTGATTATATTTGGCACCTCCATATTTACTTCTACTTTTGCAGTAAAAACACAGTACCAAAGAAAAAAATAGCTTATTTAGGCCTTCAACTGTAAGGAGGCCCCTGTGCGCCAACATGTGGAGGAAACATGAGATCCGAAACTCCACCAATTTTCAAGTTAAAAATAAAATACTTTTGTCTTTATAAACTGCAGTCTCTAATTCCCTTTTATATATGATTGGACTGTCTGAAAATGTATCATGAAAAACATTGGAAAATGCAACAGGAGTGATTAAAAACGTTTTCTTCATTCTCAGGCTTGCTCTAGGAGGAAGGAAGGAAGAAAAAATAATTACAGATAATAGGTTACAATGATTGAAAATACAACCTAGACCTTTTAGATGTATAAAAAACCGGCATAATGCCACTATTGCCCTAAAGGACTTCAAGCTTGTACAATAACAGCTCATTTTATGGAGAGTACAAATGTTGAAAATGCTAACACTTTCAACACAAGGACAAGTATTGAGACAAATGCTGTTTACTCTGCTAACTTCACCATTTCTGACCAACAGACCCCTCCGTGTGGCTTCTGATTTTCTGCAGAATTTGCAAAACCACCACCAAAGAGAGACGTGTTTCTATCAGTGACGGCGCCCACCCTTTGGTCAGGACTTTGCTCATGAACCCACCAGTAGCCGTCCACCCTCCCCCTGCAGGTCTCGACACCGTGCAAGCCCGGAGAAGAGAGATGCATGTGGAAGAAACCACCTCCGCCCGTGACAGCTTGGTGCGAGCAGCCACTCACCTACCCATGTTGCGGGCACAGCCTGGCCCTTGGCCAGGGGGGTACGAGGAAGGAGCCCCTCCCCCAGAGACAGAGCAGAGGCAGGCAAGGCAGCTCCCTATGAAGATCATGGTGCAGAATTTATTTTGGAGCCTTCAAACACAAGCAACACGGAGCCGTTTGGCTGCCATCACGCTGGTGACTGAGAGCTGTCTAGAAAAGCATGAGGATGCCACTCTCATCAGCAGCGGTGGCCAACCCTATTCCACGCTTAGCAACATTTTTGTTTTCAAGAGGGATGGCGAGCAGAACATGATGTGATAGGTAGTTCTGAAATATCCTTTCTTCCTCTGGTCAGCTGCCAAGTTTTGGGACACTTTGCTGACCCCATCTGTCTTATCTGTCACACAAGAAATGGAAGAAAAAGCCCAGCTGCGCCAACACTACTGCCTTACAGACCCAAACCGTGCTGGAAGCCTTTGTGCATTAGTAAAAAATTAACCACTGCACCCTCTGAGGTAAGTACACAGAAGCTGCTGAATCATTCATGCACAATCAACACTTCATACTAATTAGCAGTTCCCTCAAAAATGTTTGCCATGAAGAAGCTGCAGCTGATTTTATCTTACATTATTTACAAAAACGTGCAAGCATTCTGACATTTACAGACAAAGGATGGTCCTCTAATACCTGGTGCATGGGAACAGTCCCATAAAATACAACTGAAGTTTGGTCTTCGGTTTGGAGCTGTTCAGGAAAAATGTTATGTAGTAAACAACAGGAGGTTTGTCAACTTTGGTAAAGCAACTTAGTTGACCAAAACATGCAGTTAAAGACTACTTTCTCACTGTGGAAGACAAACAATGAATCTACAGAAATGTGTTAAAAGAAGGCAACAGATGACTGAATCCCAGATGTCCTGTGTTATTCCCTGATATAAAACTTAAGACTGATGTTTCTATTAAAAAAAATAGCAATCCTTTTTGACTGTCATCTGATATCAGCTTTTAAATCTGATTATAAAGTCATCTTGTGCCATCTTCACAGCTTTCTATACTTCACAGTTCCACCTGTTTCCTGAAGATGAAGAAAAAACACATTTTAAAGGCTTCTGCACAAGTTTTCAGAGACTAGCACTTGTATCAGCTATCGCATAGCTTTACTTCACCCTGCCAGTTACTTCCCTCCTGCCAACAAGATAACTTAGAAAGTCAAAAAAATGACAGTGGGTTTCCTACACTTTAGTAAGTGTCGCGGTTTAACCCCAGCTAACACTGAAAACCATGATAGCCACTTGCTCTCTCTCACCCCCGAATAGGGGAAAGAATTGAAAGCGAAAGGAGAAACTCAGATTGAGATAAAAGATAAAAACAGTTTAATAAAACAACAATATAATAGAAATATATTACTAGTAATAATATATATATAAAATGGAAAATAGAATACAGAACAATAGAAACTCAATGCAATTCCTCACAAACTCTCTCTGAGCTGAGCGGCCAGTCCCAGGAAGAGCCAGAGCACTCTGGTCCCGAACAGCTGATCCTGGGGACAGAGAGAGAAAAGACCAAAAAGGCAGAAAGGCCCAGAGGCCTCTGCAAAACGGCAGAACAGTGAAAAGCTGAACTAAAGGAATTCCTGAATGGAACTCAGCCGGAATGGAGCAGAACTGGAATAAGTCTCCTCAAATGGAAAACCCAACTCCTATTAAATATGAAGCACAATACTTCATGCCATGGAATACTCTCATTGGTCAGCCCGGATACCAGTCAAAGTTTGTCCCATCCATGCCCCCCTTCCGAGCTGCCTTGCACCTCCAGACATAGAGCCCAGAAAGACCTTGGCTCCTGGACAACAACTAAGTTCTTACATTCTCTTCATTCAACCTCAAAACCACTGTAACATTACTTGACAAAAAATATTAATTCTGTCTCAAGATGTTACCTTCTGGTTCTCAAACTAAATCTAAACAATGACCATGCTGGCTACAAAACAAAAACAAACAAAAACAACAACAACAAAAACAGTTAGTTTCTAACTGCATGAAGAAAATTACCTCAATTTCACTCAAACAGCACAATAAGATACTTCCAAAATGCGAACATTCAGAAAAGATATATTTCTAAGTCTTGTGTGCAAAATCATTTCTGCAATTCGAGTTTGCAAGAGAAAACTCACACTGTATTTACATGAAAATATGGATTTTTACACTATGCAGCTCAGAGTCACCATACTGAAGTTCCACTACCAGAACTACAAGAAATTACAAACCCTGTTGCAGCTAAACAGACCAGGGTACATTCAGACTTTTTTCTTCTGGGGGGCAGGAGGAGAGGTGCATGGAAAAGAAAAAAAAAACTCCCCACAAGTTTCTAATTGTTAGCTCCTCCTATACAGATTCCACTGATATCAGTAGTAAGGAAAAGGCACAATTACACTTCAAAAAAAAAATTAAGTTACAGAACAGCTTGGAAAAAGAAATTAAAGAAAGTGATAATGACCTCAGGAAAGGTTAATCATAAAACCTTCTTTTTTTCTGTGATCCTTATTAAGGATTTTATTCTGTGATCCTTACTCTAAGTAGTCCCAACAGATTAGTGCAAAGTATGGCCTTATTAATATGCATGAGGGCAAAAACCTGAGAGTAGACATAAAAACTGCAATGTGTATTTTAATCATTTTAGAGCCATTCTTGAAAAATAAGCATTAGATGCTTTCAAAAATTCTCTGCCACTCAGTAACCTAAGTACCTAAATAGTTTTTAACTTGGAGAGAGGAGTCCAAGAGCAGAGTTACCATGGTGTAAGCAGTTACCACACATGAGCTGCTCCACAGTGGTTTTTTTTTTTTTTTGCCTGGGTAGCTTCAGTTATGTGTAAATGTCAAGCTTTATAAAACTACTTTATTAGTCCTCTTTTATTTCAGTCAATCTTGCTGGACTCGATAGTTAATGAGAAGATTAAACATGTTAAAACACTGTACTAATAAGTAATTTCACCTATGTTATAGCATACTAACAATTGAAGATAAATTTAAAGAGCCCACTCTATAATCTTCTACTAACCACTAAATTTTTAAACTAAACTATCAAATGAAAGCAGCAGAACACTTAATTTTCTGCTAATTACTTACATTTACTCTAGCGCAACTCTGTTGTTACAAGTTTATTGTTAACCTGTTCTAATGCTTTTTAACTTCTACTTGAGAACCAATTCTTTGCAAGGTGTTTTATTACATCACAAAACTAGGTGTACAGGTCATGATCCCATTCCTTCTCAACACAGAGGTGAAACATACACTTGCCTCAACAAGAACAGATTTGAGCCCAGTGTGGTTATGCCTGTTCTATGTGGTTTACCAGTCCTCAGAACAGTTCCTCACAAAGGTGTTTATGTTATTGTTGTAAATTTTCGTTACTGAAAACTGTTTGCTTATTTTTAAACAATCAAGAAGAACAGCTATCGACATTTCCCTGCATTACTTTTAAAGGCTATTGGTACTTAACCAATAAATACCATTTTTTTTCTACAAATCTCAGCTGCATGCTAGATTTTACTGAGATTTTTTTTTTTAAATTAATTCCACACAATATTTTTCTACATGAGCTATCTGTTTCAAATCAGAGTTAATAGGATGTTACCTACATTGTTGCTTTGCATATCCAAAATTTTTTTAAAAACAGAAGTCAGTATCAAGAAGTCTCCAGGTGGACAAGCTACTTAATCCAAACTATATCTTCACACAGTGCCACTTGGACTTATGTAGAACTGTGCCTACTGGTGCTCCAGTAGGCACATACAGACTCCCTTTTAATCACATACCCTCCACTGGAAGGTGCATTAGCTGTTTCTGGTAAAACACAGATGCAGTGATTTGTACTCTGTACTGTATGCCAGCTTCCCGTTACTCAAAACACGGTGCCTCTCAAACAACAGATGACTGCAGGCAATCCAGTATTTGATTAACTCTGGAAAGAATGCGAAATTTGCAAGAAGTCCTACATTTTTATATCTCCTACATTTTTATTAGCCTGAGATTAAGTGTCTTAGATTCTTCTCTTCCCTTGCACAGGTATTTCCTGAATTAACAAGACTGAAATGCAACCATCCCTATTTCTGTAGATGAACAGAAGACAAACTTCATATTGGAAGGCCATCTACTATCTGTTGGCACAGGGCTGCCAGCCTTGATGTTTCCCTGCTGCAGGGAAGGACCTATGTCAAATAAGCAGTAAAAGCAGAAGTTTCCAGAGGCTGTCATTTACCAGGTCTGTATACAGCCCACGTGCCTGACACATTAATAGAATCACTGAGCTTCCTCCACAGACACCAGGGAACTACACTGCTGGCACTTGTGTGGTGAGCCTGGTGCTCGCAGAAAGCATTGGCTTTACTAAGCCTGTGCACAGTGACTGCAGTATGTGTATACGCTACTTTTACTCTGAGCATGTGAGTGGGCCCCCTAAGAACATCCACAGGCTGCAGACACTTGCACAACAAGTAAATGGCACGCTGATTATTCCTGGGCTGCCTTTGCAAGAGTCCAGTCCTAGCATGTTTAAGTACCTACACTTTGAAAAGGATAAAATTATATTCAGCACACTATGAACTGTCCTAAGCTATGTTTACCGTGGGCTATTTAAGGCAGAACTAGCATGGATTACCAATGAAAAAATGAGGTTTCTTTGTGGTGTCGGACTTCACTCAAGGGCCTTTTACAGACATAATCCTGGGTTGAATCACACCACTGCTGAAATGTGTTCGTATCCTGAACAAGCAGAACAGACGAGTAGAAACATCAGCCACTACTGAAGATCTACAGGTTAAAGCAAGCAGAAGGGACAGTGGCTTCCTAAGTTTTTGCTCGTGGACAACTCAAAGAGTAATGTATCTCTCCGGCTGTGAAATACCATCTAGATCAAAAGCATGTAGGGAAGGACGTGCCCTGGAGCTTTGCTATAGCCATGGATTGTACAGATAGGATGAAGCACCATGCCTGCAATTCACTCACTAGCCATAAATTATTTTCTTTGATTTGTGAACCACAAAGGCTCACTGGAAAAGGAACTGTACTGGGATCCAAGTAATATGCTCTGCTTCTGTCACCTTTTTTACTTCGTAAGTGGGTTTTCACAAATATAATCTTTGTTGCCATTTCCTGCTGTTATTTATTGTGCTATTTTATGCAATAAACAACGTTGTGCAAAGCATTTTAAATCCTACTAACCCAGTGTTTGCAGCAGAGCAAATGGTTTAACCATTCCAGTGAGGATCTCATTAGAACCTCAGTATCAATGAATCTAACACTCTGATACATTGTAACAAGCTGATTTTTATGTCAAATCACAGGAACCCTCTCAGAAGCACCTCTATCAAGGGATGTTTTCATACTGCAACAGCAGTTCATTACTGACAGCTACTAAGTCACCAACATGACCTCGTAGGGCAAAGAAACAATTCCTTTATGTCAACTACAGATGTGGGCCAGTTGGTTTACATCCATCCTATCAGAAACACCACACACGTAATCTGACTTCAAACTGGACAATCACAAAACAAACTGTTATTAACAAAAACGTTGTCTCGGCTTTTGCAAGGAAGGATTGCTAACATAATGCTACACGAATAGATACGTCTTTTTATGTTATTTACCAGCAATCTTAGTTAGAAGCTAATGAATCAGATAATTACACCACTATTCGTTCACTTGAACTTATCATCTTTCTAATCAAATTCATGAGATATTTATTAATTTTCTGCAAGGCCATGAGAGACAGTCTGTAATTCTCTTTGCCTGTGAAGCTGGACAATGAAGTTATGTTTCATATTTCCATGTCCTGTGAATTCAGCTAGCCGGCTATCAAGCCCCAAATCCAATCCCACCTCAAGAGTTTGTACATATTTTACTTCCTCCTCTTCATATTACTTAATAAACAACTATTTTTCTTCTTACCAAGAAGAATACAAGATCCATGGAGGTGAGCTATAGCGTAGATAATGTCAGGAGCTTTTTGTGATTTTATGTGATACTGAAAGCAATTAGGAGAGTATTTGACCTCTGTAAACATTACAGTGTAATATAATAGCTTGCTCCCTTACAAACTCAACTGATGGACTAAGATTACTTCTTCCTTCTAGTTAGTGTAGGATAGTTTCTAAAACATACTTCTCCAACACTGTAAATGTACTCTATCAACCACCTGATCAAAAGCTTCCCATCTCTTTCTTGAATTAAAATTTTCTTTTCCATTTGTATTGGTGGCCAAAAACCACCTGAGAAACATGCAAACACGGTAATTGTACATCAAGTTAAAGGTATCTCGCTCACTTTAAGCATGAAAAAATTCAAGTCAGGGTCATTTTGGCAGACAAAAAACTGACATGGGAAAGCCAGCATCAAACCTCTCATCTAACAACAGTTTCACAGCTACACACATGGCATAGGCCAAAGTTATTTTAAATGCTGCATGAATACACTTGCACATGCAGAGGCAGGCAGAAGGAGAGGTATTTTTCATTTCTTCCTGACAAAAGGACAGTCTGAAAGGTTGTTTGTGTTTTTCCCAGCTCAATTCCTTTAAATATAAGATCAGAAATATTTATTATCATTATCTCATTTTTCTGATGCTTCTGTCAAAGAACATTGCTTTGAATTGACAGTAGCTATAACCATTCACTGAAGGAAAAGGTCAAACAATTTAGAAGTTACTTAATTGGTAATTTAGATGCTAAAAAAGACAAGTAAGAACCAACGAGTTTTGACAATGCCTGATCAAAGAATAAAAACTTCTCTAACCAATTAATTATGTTGCAATATAAACTTTCTGCTGGGTCCAACATGGAAAGTACTACACAAGTGATATATCATTAATGGTTCAGACAATTAAAAAAAATATGTATATTAAAGAGTATGATATGTTCAAAGTTTTTTCATGTAACGGACTAACGACTTCAAACTACTACTGGCACTGATATACAGAGACAGAGAGTAAGTAGCTCATATTCTTCATGAAAATCAGACTTAATTAAAAGCTGTTTCTAAACCTAAATCAACTTATTTCAAATTACTAATATTTCACTATCTCTCAGTACTAATAGGGAGGGGAAATTCCTGAGGTGGAATGTCAGTTCCACCACTCTTTGGAAAGTAGTAGTGAAGCAAGAAGGCCAACTTTTTGTTCCATGTATATAAAATGCTATTTGGAAATTCCTGCAAACACATGCATTTTTCCAGTTTAGCTGTGCTTCGCAGCTCTGAAAATCATAGAATCATCTAGGCTGGAAAAGACTTTTAAGATCATTGAGTCCAATAATTAACCTAACACCGCTAAGTCTACCACTACCATGTCCCTAAGTGCCACATCTACATGTCTTTTCAACACCTCCAGGGATGGTGACTCAACCACTTCCCTGGGCAGCCTGTTCCAATGCTTCACAACTCCTTCAGTGAAGAATTTTTTCCTGACATCCAATCTAAATATCTCCTGGAACAACCTGAGGCCATGTCGTCTTGTCCTATCACTTGTTACTTGGGAGAAGAGACCAACACCCTCCATGTTACAACCTCCTTTCAGGTAGTTGTGGAGAGTGATAAGGTCTCCCCTCAGCCTCCTTTTCTCCAACTAAACAACTAACCTGTAGGCATGGCAAAACTCCCACCTGAAACCACTGGGGTAGACATACACTAGTCTTTAAGCTAGGTTCAGGAGAACACTTTCAAAACAAACCCTCTCATCTCCCTTGTTCACTGTGCTCTCCTTCATTACCATCAAAATACTTCTAAGTGAGAAGCTGGAAGCTGGATTCCTTTAGAATAAAACCAGTAGGGACCACACCTAAAGCATTCTAGCCACAACCAGCCATTTAGTTCCTGGAATCAGACTAGACTTGGTTTAAAGCAAAGCAAAATGAACAAACCAAAACCAAACAAACAATCCAAACAAACAAAAACGTGGAACACAGACATCAGGTTCCCAGCACCTACTGTTTTGCCCCAGAGACCCACTCTCCAGTTCACACTATTTGCTAACTTAGCCTTTGTCTCCACTCCCCCGCCTAGATTACAGGGATAATAATAATTAACTACTTCCTCCCTCACAAAGGCAACAGAGTGACTGGTTAGCTAATGGGTGTGCAACGCTCTGAAAACGTGCAGTGATACAAAACTATCCCCTCTTATTACAAATACTCTTGCGCTGTTATCAACCAAAAAGAGAGCAGCATGGAAACAAGAATCAATCCATAACATCCTTGGTTTCTCTACAGTAAAAATCTGCTCCACTTGATTCAGTCACTCTGATCATAGCAGGTTTATTTCATGAAAGCTAATAATCTGACTGAACCCTCAATGTCATTGTTATACACAATAGAAGGAATAAGTACCTGCCACTGTTTTTGTGCGTCTCCTACTTACTTACTTTTGCTTAATGGAATCCAAGATAATGTAAGGAATGTATGGATATTTACTTTTGAGACAGCCATGTTGTTAATTATTATCCTTAATGAATCTTTTTGGCATTGCATTTATGGTTCCAGAGTTCCTTACCTGTCAGGCTTGGCAGTACAGCAATAGTCTATTGTGAATTTGAATTTGTGGACTCCTGAAGCTGACACAGAAGATGACAGGGCAATGCACATGCTATTACAAAAGCACATCGGTTAGGTATGTGATGAGAACATACTTCCTATCTGGAAACAAGGGCTCTGAACTACGGCTTTGACTCAGGCTACCAACATGTACTCCACTGCTCTTTGTGGGAATTTCACTGATTGTCCTCAGCAGGGCTTTCGTGGATGGCTGTGAGACACGTTACCCTCACATCAACAAGAGAAGAAAGAATGACTTGGAATTTAGGTCCAACTCCATAATTGCAAAGAATTTTTCATCTGTGCCCTGCTGCTCTATATTTCCACTGAGCAAAATCTATACTTCCTCAGTTTTTGACATTTAAGTTCCCCAGCTGTTTAGGATTTTGCCTCTGACTTACTCAAAAGCACCCTGCTGTTGGCAAAACCAAGGAGTGTTTGCGATGCTAAGTGCCAAGAGAGTCTGTAAACTAAACATCTCCCTGCCTCCAAGACAGACTCATCTGACAAGGTGAGCAAAGCAAGCCTGGCATCAAGTGTGAGGACATTTTGTCTGCTTCAAAATACTACCACAGGCAGAAATAACTCCTTCTACTTAAAAGAGCTTACTGTTTAGCAAAATCATGCAGGACATGTAAGAACTTTAATTCATTTCTCTTGTTTGGCCAATTCAGTTCAAACTTCCAACTTCAGCCTCTCAAGAAAGATAACTCACTGTCAGCCTACACTGTCATCTATCTTCCATTCTCGAGCTGAAAAGCAGGAACAAAAATGATTACGTTCTCAACCTCAATCAAAAGGGAGTCTCTCTCTGCATCCAATCCTGCCAGTTCTGCCTATTCACACACATGCTTACTCACTCATGCCATTCTTCCTGGGCTTCTAAATCAGGTCAACGGGCAAGTAAGTTAGGCACTGAAGTTCTCACTGGCAGAGGACGCAGTTCTCTCCGGGAATCCTGCAATCTCTCCGAACAGATTCTTCACCTACACGGTGTGTCAGGATGAGGAACGCATGCAGAGAGGTGTGCAAGCCTGCTGAGAGCTACCGTGTGAGAAGCCAAAAACTAAAGGAGCTAGATGTACTGCAAATCTAATATTAGTCCAAAAATATTAGTCCAAATTACTTCCAAATACCAGTGTGACTGCATAGTTTAGACCAAATAAAACAGCACATTCAAATACATCTCACAGTAAGGTTTTTCAGAACAAATGAACCACTGGTGCCAGCAAGAATATCAGTACCTGACTGCACGTGGTAGAAACGAAAAGGAAATTCTACAAGTAGTCACTTTTAATGGAATTGTAACAAGATGATGTTCCCAAGATACTTAAATGTGAAACTTAGTTCAGATATCTAGTGAAGTGTTGGGTAAGACATGAAAAATCTTACTACTCCTAGGGAAGCATTTCAAGTCCAAACTGAAATCTGCCTCTTTTGTAGTTTTGGCATCTCAGCCTCCTTCCTATTTGAGTCTATAAATTGGGTGACATGTGAGAGGAGAAACAGTGTCATCTATGAGAGCAACATCTCCTGCCTCTACTCCTTCCCCTACTTGAAAATTTTGTTTCAGTGTGACACTTTTCCAAATGAAAAGCTATTGTGTGAGGGTGAGATAATGATCCACAAAGTCCACAGTTGACAGCAAACTCCTTATCATTTAGAAACAAAATCATGCAGCAGGATTCAAACTGCAATGATTATTTTAAGCAGATCACAGAAAACCAGCAAAGTTGCCGAGATGCAGTCACTCCCTGGTAACTCATGGCACCAAAAGCACTACAAAGCAAATGAAAAAACAAACGAAAAAAAAAAAAAAGTAACCAACCAAAATCCAGATCAGCCTGAATCAGCATTGTTTGAGAAATTATGGTGAGTGTGGATTCATTAATTGATCCAGGAATCAAGCCTGGTGCCAATTCCAGCATTCTTCTGAAATGTAGCTCAAAGAACTGTAATTACAATGAGATAAGAGAGGTAAGAGGAGGCAATGAGGTAAGAGAAGGCAGCTCACCATACTTATTGTTTCAGAGATACCATTAGCTTAGGAAAAAGAGGAAATACTCCTAGGTGACATTTATTTCTCAATATAGAACTGAAACAAATTGCATTATCATAAAAACAATTCACCTTGCTTGCTGATGGACTTAAATGTGCTGCCTGAAATTCAGAACAAGATTATTGTGAAGGCAATAAACTTTGTAATTTGCTTTATCAATTGGTCAAGAAGGAGGTTTGCTTCAAAGAGACTTAGGGAGGGAATCATTTTCTCCCTTCATGAAAAGGGATTTGTTAGTAAGGCAACTGTATCAGAACAGAGAATGGCAGGAAGGTAAAAGCTTCATTTACAACTGAAAAGCTAAATATAAAAATGCATTTCTAGAGATCCTCGTTACAGTCTCCTCAGTCAGAAACCTGACATACTCCAAGGTTCTTCACCATAGTGCAAGATACACTGGAAAATTAACAAGGTCACCATGCTTGGCCACACAGAGTACACACCAAAATCTCTAAGGCTTTCTCCACTTCTATTCCATAACATAGAAGAAGGTTTGTTTGTTTTGTTTTCTGGGGTTTGGTTGTTTTTTGTTGTGGTTTTTTGTGTGATTGGGGTTTTGTTTGTTTTTTGAACATACCTTATTCTGCAGGCAGAGGACTAAGACTGAAGCCTTTGTAGGAAGCAAATGCCTTAGCATATTTAAAGCAGGCCACTAAGAAAAGGCAGACAAGAAGATAATCTGGCATTCAAATGGCTTTTGCCTTCCATTCATTTACTAATTTTCACACACACAAAAAAAAGAAAGAAAATAGTATAACCCCAAATAGGTAACTCAACTAATAGCCATTACTGGAATAATAATCTAAGGAAAGCTTGGGAAACAACTTCCCATCATTTGGTTATTCAGGTCAAGATGCAAAGAAATTCTACAGCTTGAGGCTCTGATGACTATTTTGAACAAACAAACATACACAGACAAAAAAATAGCACACAAGACACAAAACCTGCACACAGGGTTATGACAAAAGTATAAACACAAGTACATTTTTGGAAAATAAGAGCTACAAGCCAAGCATGACTCCCTGATGGCTCTCACTTGCTGAGGGGTCCTGCTCTCCTCAAGCATTTCACTGCCTACTTACCGCAGCAGCACTGAGCAGCTATTTTACATTAAAAGACAGACCTATTCATGGGCCAAGGTTACAAATCCAGCGCACCCTGACAAATGTCCTGCCTCTCCCAAACTACAGGAGATGTTATACCATCAGACCACACCAACACCTTCATTCTTCCCCGCAGCAGACAGAGCTAATGTGTGTGTCGAAGCCTCACACTTCACTCTCCCAGACATCAAAGTCACCTGTAGATACCAAGGCAGCAGATGCTCTAGTGTACTGAAGATGTGACACTGGGGACACTGGGGGGGGGGGGGCGGTCCTAAATAAAGCAATAAAACATTGGGAGTAGGACTGCTTGTTGCTTTGGAAGTGGATGCCTGTCTGCACCTGAGCCTGGGTCCTTCCTCACCATCCCCACCAAGTGCCCTAAGAGAAGCCACCGGTTCCTCTAGCAGGCACCTGCTTCCCCCAGAGCAGCGTCCTGCCAGCTTTGGTCTCTCTCTCCCAGAAGCCAAGGCAGGAGCTGGCTGCTCTGCCACTCCAGCCCTGCCCAGCTCCGCCAAGGGATACACAGCAGCATCTGGCGTGCTTCTTCCTCACCCCCCACTGTTTTCACCTGACCTCACAGTAACCTCAATTAGACAGACTGTCTGTTTCAAAAAGTTAGCTGCATTTATTTTAGAATAGAGGTATATCAGTCTATTACATGTCCTTTTTTTTCATGGATGTACAGACTGACTAGCAGCCCTTATCTTTGCAAATAATCTCCTGACTCTGTAGCACACCTCTGTTAGTGATGACTGCTGACAGGAGAAAAGAAGGCGGCATTTTTTCCTTCTGTTACTTTTCATCTATAAATAATTTGTCTTGTGCAAAAGGAATTCACTGGCACTAGACAGGGCATCTCTGAGCACTGGGCAAAACAACTGAGTTCGTGACCACACCCAAGTGTCACTTACCAGCATGTTTTGGTACCAGTCTGGGCTTACACACACAGCCAGCATCACGCACACACTTCACACATGGTGTTAGCACACTGACAGAGCATGTGTACCCTAGTTGGAGGGGTTTAGTTCTGCTGTGTCTACTCCATTTGCCAACACCCTGAAACTACAACTGCTCTAGGTTGCATAATAATGCTGACATGGCTGGGGTTGCTGACACTGGATCAGGTGTGGAGGCCCCTTAGCTTGCAATCAACTGCTTGAAGCTACAGGCTGCCTCAGTCTGGAAGACTGTCCTGTACTACCCACCACAGCCCACAACCCAGGGTAACAGGTTAACCCTACTGTTTTCCCCACTGGACAGTCTAAGCAGTGAAGCTGGCTACTGCCCAAGAAGCATGCTGACATACTGCTACTGGAAGACCTCTGAACTGCAGAACTAAGGTTTTCACTGATTTCCCCTCAGGTACCTGGCCACAGTGGCCCAGGAGTGCCTATAAAACGATTCTTTGTACACCTGTAAGGGACTGATGAGTGAGTGGCAGCATAGTGAAACATGAATCCCATAGGATTCCCCCCATGCTAATTAAAGGCCTGAGTAAACTGGAGACACAGCAGACCTGGACCTGCAAGATGCTGCAGCAGCACAATCGCTGTATTTCACAGAATCACAGACTGGCTGAGGTTCTAAGGGACCCCTGGAGGTCATCTGCTCCAAGCCCCTGCAACAAGGCGCCCAGGACTTAATATCTCTTAAGGAGGGAGATTCCACAACCCCCCTGGGCAACCTGTACCAGCTCTCAGTCACTTTCACAGTGAAAGTATTTCCTGATGTTCAGAAGGATCCTCCTGTGTTTAAATTAGTGCCCCCTGCCTCTCACTGTGCCACTGGACATCACTGGAAAGAACCTGGCACGGTCCTCTTTGCACTCTGCCTTCAGGTATTTTTATACATTAGTAAGGTCCTCCCTGAACCTTCTCTTCTCCAGGCTGAACAGTTACAGCTCTCTTGGCCTCTCCTACTATCAGAGATGCTCGAGTCTCTTCATCACCTCAGGCACCTTTTGCTGGATTCTCTGCAAAAGCTCCATGCTTACCGCTCTTGTACCAGGAAGCCTAACCTCAAACTCCCTGACCACCAGGCAGAATGAGAAGCAGTCTAAATGCAGTAAAAGATGATGAAACATTTTTTTCCCAAAGCATACAGGAGCTCAGGCTGTCTTTGTGTCAGTGCAGCATCAAATGCCAACCATGCTTCAGCTTTTTTAGTGCATGTCTCAAAACTAAGCAAAAATGTGCTGGGCTCCACGGTTACAGACGACAATGAAGTCCCATAAGTAAGCAGCAGTCCCAGGGGCCTCTAATCTTCATCTTGGTAAGATTCAGTGTGTCCACAAAAGTCTGAAAGCTGGATGATGGTAAGTGGGAGAAGGCATCCTGTAAGCATCCCAGATTCTTCCAACTGCAGTTAAGTCCTGGAACATCCACGTCCTCCTTGATAACAAGGAGCACTCAGCTTCTAGGGACAGATCCAGTTCCTCTGCGATAGACACAGCACTCCTTACAGCAGGCCACTAAACCCTAGAGGTGAACTGGACAGGTAAAGAGCACATGACAGAGAGCTTTGCTCTGGGTACTAGCCACTGGATTTCTGTGGAAGACAGAGCTGTGGCGTTTATAGAGTTTTCATTGTCAGAGAAGGAGGAAAAACATTCAGAAAGGCAGACTGGCCAAAGAGATCAGAGTATCTTTGCACTATTGAAAGTGAAAGGGGAGGTGGGGTGGAGTCATTCAGCAGAAAAATCAAAGGAAGATTAAAATTAAATGAGTAATCAGTTTAAATGAATAAATTAGGCTCTTTGTACAAACATTCTAGATGCCTACGTGATAAACCCAAAGAATTGCTAATATACAGATGTAAAGAGAGATGTACAACACAAAGACTCAAACAAATAAAAGTTCAGTGATTAGCTAGCTCCTTCTTTTACACTTCAGAATTGCCTTGCAGCCAGGGATCTTTAATATTTTTGGTTCAAGTTTTAACAGAGAAAAATTGACACAAAAGCTGGTGCTGTGCCAGATGACTACATCACAGCTAATGCGAGAGACAACTCAGTGGCACTCCTTAAATACTTCTATGAAAATGGATGGAGATATCATCTCCCAGTGCCATGTAACTGATGTTAGAGACATCAAGTAAATTACCTTTGTATTTCTGAAGGTTCACAAATAGTAATTTGTAAAACAGAAAAGCACCACACAGAAATACTTCTTAAGAAAAAGAACATGTGGCAAAACTACAGCCAAAAGTAACTGCAGAAGCACGTGATTACAACTCAATCCTGTTTGCTATGTGTAAACAAGTCCAGCACCAGTAGTAGAGGTATGTTGTAGGTATACTGTGTTCCATGAGAGCTACTTTAGCAAAAGCTGACAGAATTACCAGTGTAAATAACCAGATTTAGATTTAACATAAGAGCAACTGGGAGTAATTTCAGAACATTTTATCAAATAGCCTACACAGCCTCAATTCTAGGAAACACTTAAAAAAGAAAATAACAAAAGCAGCCTGGATAGGAGGGGAGGTAAAAGGCAGAAAGTGGAATAGGCAAGTCAAAATTTGGGGAAATTTCCTAATTTATTAATAGAAGGAGTCCAATGACAAACTCCAGGGCTCTATGTGAGACTGTTCTCTTTTGGTTTTTTTTTTTTTTTTAAATCACAAAACACTTAAAACCACAATGGTGTCTCACTAAACACCTGTAGTAGAACACTTAATATTTGTCAGCATGGGAAAACCATACATAATCTGCAAACATTTTTTTTTGTTTTTAGGGAAACATAGACCACGTTTGCAATGGCAGTTTCCACTGTTGCACCCACTGAAGATAAATGCTAAGGAGGATTTACTAGTTAGATCATTGTCACTCAGCAGGACCAGACATCCCTTTTCAAAGAGTTTTAGAAGGACTAGCTAGGAAGTCATCTCTCCTTGTAACTCCTGAAGTGTCACCTCAAAAAATCCAAAGGATGGGAAAGGAGTGGAGGAAAGTAAATGCATACCAAGAGGTTTGCTGTACAAAGTCAGTGGTTTTGAGGAACTAGGCATCTGCTAAGCAACGGATCTAGTGTCATAAAACAAACCAGCTTAGCATGCATTAAATAACAGTTGTTTAAACAGTAAGTATTCAATTACACAGGCAGAAGTCCTCAACAGACAGCTGTCTCCCAGACAGGATCCTAGCGATATTAAGGTTGGGGTAAAAAACTTAAATATCTTCACACATGAGATAGAATAAAAAAAATAAAATTATTACTGACTACTTACAGGTGACACAAAAGCTGTGGACTGGTAAGTTAAGAAGAGGATATGATGCTGAAAAGTAATTAGAATAACCTGTAAAGCAGAAACAGGCAAAGACTGTGTGTCTGAATCCTGTTAAATATAAGCCTGTCAAACAATGAATGAAACAATCCTGAAAAGCAGTTATTTAGAAGAGCATTTTAGTTACAGCAGATAGTTGTCTAGACATGAATAGTTTAATGTCATGGCTCAGAAGGCTGTTGCGCTCCTTCAACACACCTCAACAGTGGTATCCCAACGAGCAGAAGAGAAATTTTATTCCTGTACTTGTAATAAAATGTAATAAAATCAGTGTTCAATTCTCACTATCTGTACTTCAGAAAAAAATGTTTAAGAGTTGGAAAGGAGTCAAAAGACAGATACAAGAACGATTAAAGGATTAGAAAATCCACCCTACAGTTACACAGTTAGGACTGAACTATGAACCATTCAGACTGAGCCATCAACAGGGGACACTGGAGTTTGTTTTTTTTTTGTCCTTGAAGTCATTAATAAATGTGTTGTTCAAAGGATGGTGAATTTAAACCATACAGAGTAGAGGAGGTTTATTTCTTATACTTCATCTAATGTCAGAAAATTAATTCCACAATAAATTAACAGGTTATCAGACAGGTTGCTGGTGTTTTGTGGAACACCCATGTTATTTTGGTTCAAAAAACACCTTGACAAAACAAACAAAACCACCAAACCACACCAAACACAACACTACCACACACAAAACCAACACACAAAAACCCAACCAAACAAAACCACACAAGCACAGGGATATATTCAATTAATGTCACTACACCCAAACTACAGTCAAGATTGTTAATTTGAAATATTGTGTTAAAGAAAACAGATTTACTAAATCAACGAATAAACATTTGTCTTGCTTATGGCTCTGTTCTGACCACTCCCCAGAGTTCTGGCAATCTGCGCACATAAAAAACCTTGCAAATAAATGGGTAGGTATTAGAGAAATGCATGTCACGATGCTGAAGTAGCTTGGTATCATGTACACAACACAGATAAAACACACAGGCATGTAAGGTGATGACCTGTTCCAGCAGCTAAGGATTATTCCAGAAAATATCATCACTCCTTGGAGATACAACCAACTAAAATACAGAGATAAGTCATTACAAAGCACTGTCAGAGTGGTATTTTTTCCTTTTTTTGAAGCTATTCCAACATAAGAATGTCCTCTCAAGGCTTGGCAAGTCATATATACAGTAATGCTGCAAAATGGCTAATAAAAAGGACACCTTCTTTTGTGTTTTGAAACAACAAATGCCATGTATCTTGTTCTGTTTTACTGGTTTTACATTACTTAATGGGAAAAATGCAAAGACAAAAGAATGCAGTATAAAAATTTAAATACTACGCTCTTCATTGTAGTATATGAAATAGCAGACCAAAAAAGTCTGTAAACCAAAAGATTTGGTCAAATTATTCTCTGAGAATAACCAAATGAAAACTCCACTAACAAAACTAACATGGTTGTAAAGTAAAAAACAAACAAACAAAAACCCCAAATAAATAAACAAAAACTACAAAACCACACCAAAAACAAACAAAAACCCCACAAACCACAAACAAACAAACCCCAAACAACAAACAAACAAACTAACAAACAGCATAAGAATACCATTACCCACAGAACGCTTGTGTCAGAAATTTCTCCAAAGGAAACAGCTTAAAGCCAAACGTATTAACTTCACTGTTCAGTGTCAGAGGTTTGCATTTGTCACAGGGAGTACAGCCACAATCAAGCTATTAGCAAATTCAGTTCATGTTGTTTATCTGGTTTTGGTTCAAAGGCTAAAATCTTTAGAGATTATCATAAGTCTAGTTCTTAAACCTAACCAGATTTAATAATTAATAGCAGTGTATTACTATGTTGTACAGCCAAACACAGAACAAAACCACAGTGAATCAGAATTCATTATTATCATGTCTTGCAGACAAGAAGCAAGAATGAATGGAATTAAGCAAATAAACTCCAAGAGAACAAAAATTACCCTGGACAAAAAATGTTTCTAGATTCCAATGATCACAGATGGTATTAAACCCCAAGCTTAAATGAACACAAGTCAAGCCATCTTTAAAAGCAAAATATTACTGACGTTAACATCAGAATTAGAGAAAAAACACTATTAGTCAATTTACTTAAATTCAGTAACTCAAATGAACCTCTTTGTCCTGTTCAGAGAAAATACTCAATTTTAAATTTTAACAAAAGCAAATTTACTCCTGAATAGTCTGTTCTGCCTTTCTATGAAATCAGCTGCTAAATCAGGACAGTCATCTAAGCGAAATCCACCTTTTCATGGATCAGAGTAAATGTTTATTATCTACTTCAGTTTATTTACCATTTCGCTACTGAGATAAACAGAGACCATGAGGAAACTGAACACAGCACAAAAAAGTCTCACACTATTTCTTCTTGGCATTCTCTTCTCATCAAGAAAAATGAAAGTTATGTTTAGGTACATTTTCAGAGAAAAATGAATGAATAAATAAATAAATGAAAACAAAGCATTGCTCCATCCAGCAATCAGGTTGGGAAGAAGTATAACATCCTTAATTCCAGGAAATTACTTATTAACAAAGCATCTAATGACAGAATCGTTTGCATTGGAAGGGACCTTCAAAGATCATCTAGTCCAACCCCCCTGGCATGGGCAGGGCCATCTTTCACTACATAGGTTGCTCAGAGCCCCGTCCAGCCTGACCTTCAACTCTTCCAGTGATGTGTTACCCACAGCTTCTCTGGGCAACCTGTTCCAGTGTCTCACCACCCTCATCATAAAAAAAGTTCTCCCTTATATCCAATCTATACCTACCCTCTTTCAGTTTAAAACAGTTGTCACTTTGTCCTGTCACTACAAGTCCTGGTAGAAAGTCTCTTTTTTATAAACTCTCTTTGTATATTGAAAGTCCGCACTAAGGTCTCCCCAGAGCCTTCTCCAGGTTGAACAACCCCAACTCTCTCAGCCTGTCCTCACAGCAGAGCTGTTCCAGCCCTTTCATCATTCTTGTGGCCTCCTCTGGCCCCCTCCAACAGGTCCATGTCTTTCCTGTACTGAGGGCTCCTGAGCTGGACCCAGGACTCCAGGTGGGGTCTCACCAAAGCAGAGCAGAGGGGCAGAATCACCGCCCTTAACCTGCTGGCCATGTTCCTTTCAATACAGCCCAAGATACAACTGGCTTTCTGGGCTGCAAGTGCATATTGCCAGCTCATGTGCAAATTTTCATCCACCAGTATCCTCAAGTCCTTCTCCGCAGGGCTGCTCTAAATCCCTTCATCCCCCAGCATGTAGTAATTTTGAGGATTGCCCCAGCCCAGGGGCAACACGCTCAAGACCTTACACTTGGCCTTGTTGAACTTCACGAGGCTTCCATAAGCCCATTCCTCAAGACTGTGAATGCCTTCCTCTGGATGGCATCCCTTCTCTCAAGTGAATTAACTGCACCACTCAGCTTGGTGTAATCCGGAAATCTGCTGAGGGTGCAGCTCAATCTCACTCTGTCATAATGAAAATATTAAACAGAACAATCCCTTAAGGGAAAACACTCATTAATCGTTCCCACTTGGATACTGAGCTACTGATCGTAAGTCTTTGGATGGAGTCATCAAGCCAATTCCTTATCCATCTAACAGTCCATCTATCAAACCCTTATCTCCTCCATTTAGCAGTAAGAATGCTGTGGGGGACCACATGTGAGGCCTTACAGAAGCCTAGACAGATGATATCCATAGCTCTTCCTTTGTCCAGTGATGCAGCTACTCCATTGTAGACAGCCACTAGATTAGTCAGGCACAATTTGTCCTTGGTGAAGCCATGCTGGCTGTCTCTCGTCACCTCTCTGTCTTCCACGTTTCAACGTATCTTCCAAGAGGATTTGTTCCATGGTCTGATGGTTAAGGCTAAGTTACAGCCTGAGTTTTAGCATTGCCAAAGATGTTTTCCCATCTCAGGGGATGAAAAAAACGTTTCACGTGAGAATTGTAAGGATACTTGATGGGTTAGGGTTATGGTAATGAAATAAAGGGACTTTGATCTTTAAATCTCTCTTTCAATAATGTGCCAGCTCAGCAGTGTTCAAAAGTCAGTCAGACAGCTGCTGGGTGGCCTGCGCTCAGAGATAAGCTACTGATCTCATCATTGCTAACGATGACCAGGTACATACACCATAAACCCCCCTCATAAAAACTGGCAGCCCTAGGATAGAAGAGATTAAATTGGCATGGGGATTGTCACCCTTTTTGAAAACACTTCTAAGTGTCAGGTTCCATCAACACAAAAAACTGAAATTAAAAGGAGCAAAAAAGAACTTGACCTGACCTACTTACATATATGTGTAAGACCCTGCTTTTTATTCTTTGGGCTTTTTTTCCCTCCCAGCACAACTACACGGTGTCTCACTTTCTAGGCTACCATTATATCCTTTTTAAAAACAGAAAATAAGTAGAAATTTTGTAAGAATCCTTATTTTCTCTCCTAAAAGTTCAACAGATTTAAAGCAAATTTAAGAATCCTTATTTTCTCTCCTAAAAGATCAACAGACTTAAGCAAATTATGCTTCTAACAAAGGAGAATTTGGGGGTTGTGTTCAATTTTTTGAAGTTGTTCCTTTTTGCCTATCACTTTTGAAACATTTTCACCATCAACATAAATGTTGATTTCAACATCACCTAGACAACACTCTCCAAAGGGCAAACATCAAGTAATTCAAATACCTGGACAGCTACATAAGAACCTGTTGAATATGCATGAATGATGCCTTCAGTTTTCAGCATTAATTTCCATTGCCTTTACTGATCTAGCTATGAGACGAAGTGGTATACACAGTGCTTAGTAAATCTAGTATTAGAGCAAAATAAAGGTTCCATACTTGATCCTCAGTTTCCCAAACCTGACCAGTTCCTAAAAGCACAAGGAATTATGGCATCTTTCCCAACTGTTATGCATTTTGGTTTGTTTTTTTTTTTTTCTGGCCTTATTAGTTAGCAGTTGCTGCTACAGAAACCTTCTGTTTTACTTTCTGGCTGACTCTATTCACCAAGAAACATCGGCCAGAATAGCTTTAGGCATTCTTTTCCAATATTCTCTATTAAAAAGAAAGATAATTAACATCAACATTGAAAAGTTAAAAACTCTCCAGTGATGGGTTTATAGAACCAGGAAAGATAAGCAACTTTCACATAAGTTCTCATTCAGTACAATTCTTGTCAAAAATTATCTTGTTTCTTCTGAGTTTCCAGCTGGTAGAGCATGAACTGGCCAAGGACCAAGACACAGTATGCTAGCAGCCAGTGAGCATATAGCTCAGATACAGTGACATACTAACAAGACTAGGCAGCAATGTATAGTCTGTGCCATAAGAGCAAATACTGTGAAATCTAAAATATTTTTACCTAGTGGAGAATTTCAAACCATATAAGACATGTTTATTACATAATATCTCAGTTTATAAAACAAAGATCAAGAGGGGTATTTATTTTGCTTGATTTCATGGCTATATAATAACTAAACCAGTAATTTCTAAACTCTCAATTCCTGTTTACTGAAAGAATCTATAACAGGTTGGGTTTCCATCACATGCAATTACACCAAATTCCTACAAACTAGTAAACCTGATCTCTTGTATTAGGTTTAACTCTAAGGTGGCTGAGCCCATCTGGAAAAACAAAACAAAACACCAAACCTCCTGATCCACATTTGGTGATACTTACCAAGATTAGAATTGTATTTTCAGTTAACTTCAAAAGAGGTAAGGACCTAACTGCACTGATCTCTTCAGAAGAGAGATTTTGGCAAGACAAAAAAAAAAAAAAAAAAAAAAAAGGAAAAAAGAAAAAAAATAATATAACATATTTCAAATGCTGCCTGCCCTTGCCACAGTCTCCCTTGGGGAAAAGCAAATCCTTTTTCAAAACACTTTTGAGAGCTGAGGCTGAGTCCTCAAGCATTTAGACAAGGACCGCTATGGCACTGTCCTAGATGCACAACAAAAGGCACAGATTACCAATGAGGACAGGGCCTTGAATAGACATTTTACCCATGTATCTGCTCTTGAGATGAAACCAGACCCAGATTCAATCACTAGACAAAACTGTCTGGTACCACTCCTAACAGATGCTGCTGCTGCTTGCAGAAACTCTCTGATGTTCTGTTGCTTTATTCAAGCAACACACATACTGCCCACCAGCTCCTCTTCAGAGAAAGACAAACTGAACCACCATGGTGTGGCTCACCTAAACTGCACTGTTCACATCGGCCATCTGCTGGACGATTCTGCCTGAATGGATCCACTGACAAAGGAGGAATCTTGTTCGGTGGGTTTTGTTTCTGGAATAGCTACACCACCTTCTCAAATGCAGAATGAAATCAAAGACAGCACTTTTCTGTTGGCAACTGCATCTGCATAGGGCGTCTGGAATAAAACCCTACAGTCCTGTTAAACACTAAGTGTAGTTTGCAAATTAAGTAGTTTGACTATTCCACATCATTCATCCTTTGAAAACCCACAAAAGACACGAACCTGTAGATAATCACCGTTCAGTTTAGTTTCTGTATCAATGTTACTTATTGGGGTGACAACATGCTTTCAGAACATCTAAGATTTAATCTTTAATTTAGCTTGAAAAAAGCATTTGTGCTGTTCCAGGAACTCCCCCAGTAACTTCCAAAACTTAACTTCTAAAACTGTGATATCTCTTAGACTCATGCCCTCCCACGTTACTGCACCTAACTTTTTTGCACAGAATTAACAATACTAAAGCCTGCTGTATGCTTCCTTCTTTGACACTAGGAACACCACATACATGACCTCCTGGTACTTCCTACGCTCTAACTCTTCCTTGCTTTTGTGGCGCTTTCCTGCTCTTCATTCCTGCCAGTCAGAGGTTTTACAATTAGAGCAAATAAAAGGTGAATTTTGAAAAATTTCCATAATTTTATTAATAACAGCTGTTCATACATGGTAGCATTCAAGTGCAAGAACAGATTTTTCCTGAGTCTTATCCCATTCAGCCAGACAAGAAAAAACACTCAGTGTTTCAAGTATTCTATTATGGCAATAAAGCTAACTACCATTAATCACATATCTATCTTATAATGTTATTTCACACCTTCCTGGGATTAATTTTGCAGAGATTGTAATATTACTTCAAAAGAAATGCTTTCCTCTGTGAAACTGCGATTGCCATTATATACCAACAAGAATAATCTGAAGCAGCTAAAAAAGCAGAATTATTCTTTCTTAACTTTGCAGCATACACTCAAATGTCCATTCTCAAGAGATTCTTCTGCTCAGGATAAACTTTTGCCTCCTGCACTAATTCAATACTGTTCAGCAATGTAAGATAAAACTTGGGGTCACTTGGCTCTTTGATGTATGAGTAAAATTAAATTAATCAGGACTCTGACTATTCAGGCCTTCAGACAGTTCCTGTTGACTTCAGTGGATGTAGATCACTTCTAAAGAAGTAAAACCAAAACAGCAACAAACACTTTTTAACAGCTGCAAATAAAATACCCCTTTGTGTACACTATAAGTAAATAAGTATGTTCTTCAATACATTCTAGATATACATTCTCCATATGTTATCACACTGGTAGTCAGATGTTGATTTTTGTTTTCCTCAAGAGAAAAAAAAATATATTCATGTCTAGCTAAGTATATATAAAAGCGGTTTACATCCGCAATGAAATTATATTTCCTTAGAAAGAGCTTCTGCGAAATGAGAGATATCTACCACATGTGATATGTGTTATAACACATATCAAAATGTATGTTAACTATTTGTTCATTTTACAGTTCTAAATATGTACTGTGGTAACTACCTAAAACTACTGCAAAGTATTCAGTGTGAGTAGGACAGAATTATACAAATACAAGTTACAGGAAAAATAAGAAAGCTTGCTTGTTTCTCTAGCTGAATAAGAAGTTATACAAACCCAGAATCCTCCATTGATGGCTTAATGGACCCACTTCCTCTTCAATATATCTACAAAAAGTCTAAGTCTGCTAATTCATCAAGTTCTGCATGTAAATCTTTGATTCATCTGACACAGGTATAAGAAAATAAATGCATATTTTCTGCGTGCTTGCTGAATATTCACCTTATGTTCAAAAGCATCTTTCCATGTAAGACTGGTTGCCATTCAGTCTAATTCAAATGGCTTATCTTCCACCTTTTTTCTTTGGTAACATATAGAGAATGGAAGGACACTCCTATCATGCAACTCTCTTCACTGACACATCTGCTATCTCAAACATAAGAAGCACCTACCACTTAAAAAAACAAAAAAAACCCCGTGTTTTGTACATGACACAATACCAATAAATATGCTGCAAAACAGCGAACAGTGTCACACACCTCCAGTACTTCATTTGGACAAGGCTTATAGATATGTAGGTGTAGCTAGCCATCTAGCATGATACTGCCAGACTACTTTCTTAGATACTCAAGGCACTTCCCACTGAGAAAATAGTATATAACATGAATATAGAGTGTGGAGGCAAGGGATGCCTAGGATTTAAGTTTTATGGCTACAATCTATCATGCGGACCCAAATGCTGCTTTCTGAGACCATGCAACGCTTCCACGCACAACAGGCAAAACGATGTATATAAGAACTAGAGCACATGGCTCCTACTACTTAACAATAAATATGTACATACAGGCTTAAAATACAATCATACAGAATAACATACATTTTTGTTTGGCATATACCAACATAAAACATTAAAACACCTCTTTTTTTTTCCAATTATAAAACCAATGTGTTTTTATACTACAATCAAATGAGGCATGTATATTAACAACTGCAAACTCTGGAGAACAATCATATGGTTTTACAAAGTCTTCAGCAATAACGAAATCCAGAAGAATTTGAAAAATACATAAGATTTAAACCAAATCCAGTCTTCCACTGAGTTTGTTCCAAAGTGCCTTAAACATTACAGCCTAGTTGTGCTAGCCATACTACTACTATGCCTTTGTAATATGCTTCAGTGCTCATTTCTGAATTCTGGCTTTTCAGAATTACAATAGCAAAAAAATGCTTTGGCCTTTTCTAATCTGTTCCAAAACTAAGCAATGATGTACAATGAAGTACCTAGAAGTGGTATTTTCATGTTTAATCACAGAGGTAGTTTCTTTTTAAACTAATACTTAAAAATAATCTTAGCATGCAGTTAAAGTAACCTTTGAAACTCTTTGATACTGTGAAAAATAAAAAGATATCATCATTAATACACAGAAAGGGTGAGCCAAGCACTTTGTGTGCGTGTCACTCAGTAACAGGAGGAAATTAACTCCCATTGCAAGGAAGCACTGTATCTTCCACAAGTTAAGGGAGAAAAAAAAAACCTACTCATCCAATTTTTTTTTTCTTTATATTTGCTACTTAAGTGCATTTGCACATACATACATCTAATTTTTAAACAAGTATATAAAAAAACAACTATCTGGAACAGATACGCTTATTTGTGCTTTAAAACCCTTTGAGTTAATAATACCTTTCACTTTGCAGTTCCAAAAAGTCTGAAGAACACACATGGTCAATTAATATGATTCATTTTAAACTGTGCTAGTACTCTCCTTATGAGCCAAAGGATATGGCTCAGTCCCATGTTCAAAATCCTTTAACCCACTTAGGCTTTATGTCCCATAAAACTTTACAAAGTGGGACTGAGAAGTTGGCACTTCTGAAAAAAATAATAAAATAAAACCACGCTCACCTATGTTTACATAAAATAAAATAAAACAACACTAGTTGTTAAAGTTTTTGAGGGGGAAAGACATGTAATGGAACAGCAAAAGTTTATTCAATTAAAAACAAAACAACAAAAAACAAACAAACAACAAACAAACCCCAAAACAACAGAAAAAGAAAACAAACCCACTTTTTTTTTTTTCAGATTACTTTTGTATTACCAGCCTCATTGTTTTTAATGACTGCTTTTCTATTCTAAAATGGTTTTGTCTGTCACAAAACCTTGTGAATGACCCACACAAACAACACAAACATAACAAATGAGCAACTGCCCATGCTGAGGAAGCATCTGATAGGTGCTATCAGATACCTAAAGTAAACCCACCAATAAAAAAGTTTTCCTCAAAATCTGTTCATAAATTTAAACCTGAATCTCTACACAATCCCATGACTCTGACAGCAGTTCACCACTATGCTGCATATTACAAGACTGTTAATCTTTAAGTGTTAAATTTAATCCAAACAGCTACTTATGCACACGAACTTTCAGCCAAACACAGGACAGAGGCTGACAAGGCAAATGACCAAAAATGTGTTCACAGTAACAATTTCTGTGCTGGTTTCATTACACAAGTATACAAATAACTCCTAGTATGAGCAGCTGACTGTTCACCTCTCTTGGTCTCTAGTTCATCATGCTTACGCCTTCACAAATGTGCCAGAACTCCTGGTTTTGCACTAATGCTGATGAATGTAAAAACCTTTCACACACATACTTAAGAGGGTTTTCCCCAACACCTTCTGGCTTCTCCCCTGTTCTCCCTCAACTCACAGCATCCTGTCTGGTCCCAAGTGATGTCACAACCGGACCCCAATCTAACACGACCTACCCCTGTGCTTCACATTACCGGTGGGAGGGCACTGCCAAGCAGTATGAGGTCTGCATCCACACCTGCAGAAGCGGATCTCTGAATGCCTTCCCTGGGCTCATTCAGTAAATTTCATACATTTTTAAAACTCGAAGAAGCCTCTAGCACTACTGTGAAGAAGAATCAGAAAATACAGATACACTTGCACCTGAGTAGCAAGTCAAATATGTCAACTGCCTCTGCTGAAGCGCATGTATATCATTAAGTAATTACACTTAAACATCCATAAAATTAAGCAAAGGCAAGCTATCTATCCCCTATATTCTGTTTGAAACCTGAAGCAGTCACAACATGCACTTCCATCAAACAAAACCAGGCCAAAACGAGACAGACCGTTATAACCGGGAACGCTGCATCTGTCTCCACCACTCCTTTCCCATGCCAGCTAAGGATCCCAACACCTTTCTCCATATGCATAAGACAAGCTGCAGGAAACAGTACATTAATATGGAAGCCCTAAAATGTATTCTGACTTTTATTTTCAACTCTCCTTACCTCATTGGAAAGGCGGTTTTCTCCCCCAGTATAAATCACTACTTTCATGTACATAATCCAAGACAAAAATCTTCAGCATAAACATCCCGCGTCCACTTGGAACACCCCCACTCATGCACGCACCAGACAGTGGTGCAGACATGTTCCGAGGCCTGCAAGTCCCAGGCAGACGCCGTATAACCACAGGAGCTACACGACATAGTACAGCACACTGCATACGGACAGATGTATTTTAATTCAAAAGGCTTATTTTAACACACGCCAAATTTCTATTAGATAAACACTTCCTCTGCATGCTTGCGGCTCCAAAGTAACAACCTGTTTTAACCAAAGATAAACGATACAATAGATTTTATTTCCTGACCAGTGGGTGGATTCCAACGGTATTAAAGATCCTGTCATCCTCCTGCATACTTCAGGTTAGTCCTCAGCTTCCTGTGTGAATCTGGGGCTTTACAGCTCTCTTTTATTTATAAAAAACAGCCTATAGTATGACCATAAGCCCCTTATCCCAGTTTACCTCATTAAATAAAAATCACAACGAAAAATGCAACCAGCGAGCCAACAACCTTCCCGACGCTCACAGAACAATGCAGATATTAAACCCGCCACCATCGATCTGCACAGCAACTCTGGCGAGTCCCTTCGTTAACCCGCTTTCTTGCCATCGCTCTCCCTACACACACCGCCCCCGACATCTGCCCCCCCTTCCCGCCCCGCACCCCCTCACTTACCAGCCATCCTTCCCCTCTCCATTTTGGAAGGCCGTTCGCCCTTCACACCGAGCCCACCCGCAGAAGCCGCAGCCCTCGCCCCGCCGGCGGCGATGCCCGCGGGCGGGCACACACGACACCCCGCGGCGGGGGCACGGCCGTCGGCTCCCCGCGGGCAGCCCAGCCGGCCCCGCGGCCGCTTGCCTCGCCCCCGCCATGTAACGCGCCGGCCGGAGGGAGCCCGGGGCGGCGATGCCCGGGCTGCTGCCTCGGCGGCACCTGGGGCGTGAGTGACGGCGGTGGCCCGGCCGAGCCGGGCGGCGGCAGCCCCGCACTCACCCAGCAGCAGCAGCTTCAGCTCCCGGCGGGCGTCCCGCTTGTCCCGGCGCAGCTGCCGCTCGATCTCGTCGTTGATCCGCCGGGCTTCCTTGGCTTCTTCGCTCAGGCAGCACGCCATGATGGACTCCAGAGTCATTCTTCCTAACTGGTTCAGACACAACCCCCACCCCCCCTAAAATCGCACGCACACACACGCACCCCGCACTCACACACACGCACCCCGCCGCCGCCGCACCGGCCCCCGGGGGCACAGGCGCTCTCTGCCCGAGAGCCCCCGCCGGGCGCCGCAGGGCAAGCGCAGGCAGCTGCCTCGATGCCACAGAGAGGCGAGGAGAAAGAGGCAGGGCCGCTGGCGGCGCGGATCCCCGCTCCCTGCCGCTAACACCCGCTGCTGCCAACTCCTCCTCTCCTCTAAATCATGCACCGAACAACATGGAAACATCCACCGCGGCGGCAGCAGCGCTACCCAGCCGAACCGCTCGCCGCCGCCCCTCGCCCTCCTTGCTCCCCTTCCCTCGGCGCCGCCCGCAGGCAACACGATCCCCGACTGTCTCTGGCGGACAACACCCCCACCGCCCTCCGACGCGACCACCCCACCCCCTGTGGAAATGCTAATGTCCGCTAATCCCTCCCCCGCTCCGCACACACATTTCCCGGCCGCTGCCCGTTCTCTGGAGCGGAAGCCCAGCTGCTGCGGGGTGGGCGAGCCCGCCGCTGGCCGCCGCGAATAGCGTCCTCACGGCCGACTCCCCCTTCCCGGCGGGGCGGCCGTTCGCCCCTCTGGCGGGAGAGCCGCTGCCGGAGAGCAGCCGCGGCTTGGCTCAGTTCGGCCCGGCCCTGCCCGTAACGACGAGAGAAGGGGCGGGCGGCGGACACCCGCCAGGGAGGAAGAGGAGGCAGGCAGGGGCCGGGCTCGCCCGGCTTTTCAATGGCTCAGCTCCGCGGGCGTGGTGAGGCAGAAATATGGCGGACCGTTTCTCCCGCCGCCTCTCCCCCTCTCCCGCCGCGCCGTCGCACGCCGGGGGCGAGCGGCCGGGGAAGCCGGACCCTCCCGGGATGCCGCCTCCCGGCCGGGCCCGGCGCCCCGAGGCCGCCCCCGCCCGCCGTGCGGCCGTGGCGAAGGGCAGCGGAGCTGGGGGGAGAGGCCGGGGCGGTTTCTCACACCAAATGGCCGCGAGGAACGCAGCCGGCTCGGGTTCGTCCTGCAGGGCAGCGCTTTCCCTAGCGCCAGGCGCTGCCTTTGCTTTCGCTTCTTTTGTTTTTAGTCGGGGACTCACATTTTTATGCCGTGCCTGTCCTAGAAGAGCTGGCTTGGCTTGGCAGGGACGGGGTAGAAAATGTGAGAGCTGACAGGAGGGAAAGGAAAGGGAGGGAAGAAGCACCTTCTCCACCTTCAGCCGGAGTGGCAACGCGCGGCGGGACGCGGAGCGCACACCGCCGGGCTCGGGAAGTTTTACACCCGCAGCCCTGACACCCCGCCCGGGCGGCTCTGTAGTACCGGGGGACAGCAAAGGCGTTTGCCACCGGAGCGGTGGGGCATTTCCCGACCTCACCGGAGGGAACTGATGCATTCGCTGTGTTTTCTATTCCGCCGTTGTCACCTTTATTCAGCCATCGCCAGTACCTGCCACCCCCCGCCCCACCGTGGCCTCGCTCCCCCCAGTCCCTGTCGCAGCCGAGCCCTTCTCAGGTGGCCCCAGCCCGATGGGCACATAGCTGAACGGGACATACATTGACGCAATTTTTCGGTTTCTTGTGGATTCATGAACTCCTTGTGAAATTCCCACACCTGCCCTTCGTGTGCCGACCTCCATATTAAACTATTTATATCTGGGAGTGCTGCAAAATCTGCCGAGAAACTTGTACTAACCTATGAAGCAGGTAGAGGCGCACGTCGCTCTCCGTCTTCTAGTTTGGGTGTGAGATGTCTTTTCCAGCACCTCTTGACATCTGTTTGAGGTTCATGTGCTCTTTCTTAAAGCTCTTTGTATGTACTGACTATATGAATTAAGTAGGGTCCACTGTAAGGCGTAAGACTAGGAGGGAAATAAAAATGAGAATAATCAGGAAAATAGTAGAGTCAATCAATTTTTAGAGCACGAAAAATTTTTCCATTACTTTAAAAAAATGCATGATTTCCACATAGATCTATGTAGTATTTTTATGTATTATGTATAAAAAGAGTTAATAGAACTTCAAATCCTTTTAATATTTTTTTATTCCCGTAAATTAATACATGAGTTTTAGTCAAAATTGTGTAATCCTAGTTTTAGTAATAAAATTAAATTTCATTCAAACCATCTTCTCTATTTTAAAACCTCATAGGTATAGCTATGTATTTATCTGTCTATCTTTTGTCCCAGATTAATGCATTAGTATTAAATCCAATAAAGATCTAAGGATGGAATTACAGGGGCAGTTTACGTAAAAATGCGAATAAGTAATGAAGGGAAAAAATTTCTTCATGAAATTAATTCTCAACATACCAGAGTTTTCTTCTAAAAGCTGTGGCCCAAAAGGGTGAAGCTGGGTGCATGGTACAGGTCAGTACTCAATGGATGTGCAACTGTTTTGTGCCTAGAACACTGGTACATGGAGTTCAAGTCTGCAGCGACCATCTTCTGGCATCATGTTTAAAGAAGGGGTATGAATGGCTTGATGAATTTGCGAACTTTGGGTGGACTGTATCAAAATGCTCCCCCTAATTGTGGGCACAGCGGTTCTATTGAAAACTACATACCTCAGACAATATTGTAACATTCCCCAGTAGATTAAGTCTGACTCAACTTTCTTAACCAAGTCTTTTATATGCTTAGTGTATTATAGAAGGCATGAACACAGTGTGTACCTCAAATGCAGAACTGTCATTTAATTTTGCATTTTCAACAAGACACCCCAGAGACCATAAATTTCATCTGTATCTAGTGCTCCCATTGACATCCTTGGATTTTAAATCTCCATTGAATAAATACCTCCAGATTTTTAATGGATGAGCCATCTAGTCTTGAATCTGGCATCAGCAGGTGGCTGTTACACGCTGTTTTACCCCTTGGCGTTGTATCTTAGTGGCTAAGTCAGAAGAACCCCCATTATGGACAATTACATGATAATAAACCTATGAGGAAGTTTCTTTCCAGCCCTCATCTCCATAATGGATGGATTTTGTTTTGAAACACGAAATATCCTTTATAAATATTTCATCCTAATAAGATCTATCAGTAAATGACAGACGCCGTTATTGCCCATACAGATAATTATTATCCATAGATACTATGCATACTGTTGCCTAATCCTGGATAGATACTTCCTGATAAGCCTCCCGTCACGTTAATAATCTCATATTCCTCTATCCAAGTAGTCTCCAGTGCATGGCTTATAGCAACCCCGTTGCCTGTGAGACATTTTACTGTCGCTTACTGCCACAGGAAATTAAAACTTAGAAGTGAGGCTGACGGAAGGAGCAAGGTATGATTTTAAACACCCTCCATCTTCAATATTATTCCTTAGAAACGAGCAAAGACTGGGAAACCACCAGTCTGTTAATCATCTCTTCTGTTCTTTGAACTAATCTATACCACTTTTTAATTTCTTCCTTCCATATGCCTGAAGATATTTATTGTCACTATCCTCTGTCTCTTCTGCTCGCAACATGTTTTCTGTGATATTTTGACAGATTTCGAACAGCATCTGAACTTGGTACTCACATGACAGTAAACCAGCAGGTCATGTACTGCAATATTGCAGGATTTTCATAATTAGTTAGTCAGCATCTCACCTTAAGCAATGGAGTATCTTGTAAGTGCTGTTTGCCATTGCACATTAGGAAGATGTTTTCACAGTGCCATGCACAAGTACATCTCAGTCTTGTTTGTAAGTACTCACAGTTAATGTAGAAGCCACCACTATGTCTGAGTAGAGCAAATTATCCTTCTGGTATGCCACTCTAATCAGGTTTTTGGTTTTGTGTTTGGTGTTTTGTTTGTGTTTTTTTGCTGTTGTTGTTTTAGAGATTTTGTTTTGTTGTTGTTCTTTTTAAACAAATTGTATCTGCTGGTTCTCTACTGTTAAATGAATAACATCCAGTATTTGCAGTTTCCTTCAACCGATAGAATCAGGATGTCCCACTATGTGTGTTTTGTCAAATCACCTTCTGAAAGTTTCCCAGTGTTATTTTTTTCAATATTTATTTAAGTTGTCTGCCAAGGCCCTAGGGTACAGACTAATGATTTAGGAAGGGTTAAAAAACCCCCTATTTGTTCATTGATTTATGTGAAATTTAAAAAATTTATTTCCTTTTAAGCTATTTGCATGTCAAGGTTCTTATTGATCACTTACTTTTGAAAAAGTACAAGAATGCTCTCTTGATCCTGCTAGTTTTTTCTATCAACATCAGTGGAGGGATGTTCTGCAGAAAAGTATGGTATGTGTATCATTATTGCTGTACACACCATATATGTTATAGCATAATACAGCACGCTATCAAAAGCCTCAGGATTGTTTAATGTTTTCCTTTGTAGTCTTAAGTACCAGAAACTCCATTTTATGAGTGATTTTTATTACTGAACAGTTAGTTTCAGGTGTTTGCCAAAGCCTACAAAATTCCAGTGGAAACCCTTTAACTACAGGCGCTGCCGCAGGCTCAGGGGGTGGTGGTGCAGCATCCTATCCCCGCCCTGGCAGTGCGAGGTGGGAGCAAACCGAGGCCAGCGGGAAGGCGCCGTGTGCGCGGCCTTGCGTGTGTGTGCGGGGCTCGGCTGGGCTCCGCGCCGCACGGCTGCCGCCCCGCGCCTCTGTGGCTCCGCGGAGCACTCAGAAGAAGACGGGTTGGTGTTTGCATATGGGTGCGCACTCGTCTGTGCACGACCAGCGGAAGAGCTCCCGTCTGGAGGAACGACCCAGCCTCAGACACACCGCCGGCGCCGGCGCCCGGGCTCCCAGCCACCCCGCGGCGCAGCGCGGCGGCGTCGCCCCCTGCCGGCCGGAAGGCGCGGCCCGGGGGCCGCGGAGGGCCGGGGGCGAGCGGCGCTGCCCGTTTCCTGCTGCTCCGTACTACGCAGCGGAAACGGTAACTTTTCCGTCCGTCCCTCACTCGGAGACCTTGGTGGTGTCAACGCCGTCGCGTTTCGGCCCGCGCCCCGGCGCAGTGGGGGCCGCCGCTCCCCGCCGTTGCGCGGGGTTTGGCGCCCCCCGAGCTGCCCGGCCCCGCCGCAGCGCTCGGTCCGCCCCGCCGCAAAGGGGCGCGTCTGGTGCGGCCTGCCGCGCCGCGCGGCCGCCAGAACCCCCCTTGGAGATGAGAGAATGTTCCCCGTGAAATAACACCTCGTGGCCGGCTGTGCTCTCGAGATGTCTGTGCTGGCGAGTGGCGGCTGAGCTTGGGGCTGGATGAAGTCCTGTCCGCAGCTTGTTTTTCCTGTGGCTGGAGGGCGCGGACAGAGGCGGAGGGGAAGGGACGGTGCCATGGCAACCGCAGGGACAGGAGAGGCGCTGTGGGTGGGGTGGCTCCGTCTGCGGCGCGGGTTGTCGGTGAGGTCACTGCTGCGGGCAGCAGGCCCTGGTGCTCAGTGCGGGCAGGGGGCACAGGAGAAGCAGAGGGAGTCTGCCGCCGTCCATCACCCCGCGTTTCCACCCCTGCACCGCACCATCTCACCCTCAGTCTCCTGCCTGCCCTGGCCCTCACTGGCTGATTTAACTCCTTAACTCTGCATGGAACTGCTTATGCTTTTAGTCAGTTTGCTTTTGTTTTAAATAAGCATTGGCTTCCCAAAGGTTCAGATGACCCTTTGAGCCCACTCAAGGGAAATGACCCAGACCATACTTTCCGTGGCAATAAGCTGCTGGATTGGCTGCATCAGCTGGCTATTCCCATGTCTTGTCCACGGGTCTGGGGGGAACACAATCATGAATTTCAACCCTGAAAAAAAAACACTTGACATAGGCTTATGACACAAATTACATCATTAGATTGGTAGAGTATGAGTTCATATGACAGTACTACAGGAGATCAGTAAAAAGAGAAGTGTTCAATATTGGCATCTGCTGTCTTTGTGATTATTTTTCTCCTGTTGTTTATCTACTGCTTTTATCATTGAAGGCTAATTATGTATCCAGGCTACCATATTGTGCTCGTTTGACTGAAAATGGGTAATTGTGTAACTGTAAATATAAAGTGATCACCACTACAGCAACACTGGAAGTAAAAACTTCTTATATTGTTCTGCCTGCCTGAATAATTCCATAGCAGAGTAAATAATAATTGGATACTCTTGGTGCAAGTCCAGTAGACACCACGCATTATCATTACAGATGTTTCAACATCTTCAGTCAAAGAGAGCCTGCCATTAGAAAAAATTTAAAGGGACAATGCATTTTAGTTCCCTCACATTGGTCTTAAAAGGTAGCAAGCATAGAAACAAACAAATATAAGTGGAGAAAATTCAGTGTAAAAATTAATTTGTCTGTGAATGCAGATTGACAGTTCACAATTAGGAAACTATTAATATCTCTTTCCGCTCACATACATAGAGTATGTAAAATCTTGAGCCAATGTGATGTTTTTCCAGTGAATATGAAGAGAAAATAAACACCTCCTTTCGTGTAATAGTACTTCTTAAAATTGCCTTTTCAGTATGCGATTCAGACACAAATTCACTGCATGAATTTGGAAGCTTCAATGAATCCTGTACTTTGTATGTTTTATAATTTAATAGGGGCATCAGTATCTTTTGCATATTACTACCAGATCTCTTAGTCAAAAACAAAAGGGAATAATCTTAGTGATAAGTGACATAAAAATTATTACTTAGTCAATTGCATTTTTGGAAGGGCAATTAAATGATTTTTATTGAGAATTTTATAGAATTATAACAGAAGCCCACCAGGAGACTATTTCCAGTCTTTATAGTTAAAAAGTGAGTGCAGAGAAGGATCTTAAAATGATGACTAATCAACGTCTTCATTTAAGTGGCAGTACGGTAACAATGGACGTATCTTTCTGTCTTCATGTGAGAATCCATTAGAAAAGCTTTCGGTACTAAGAAAAAATGGCCCTCTTTAAGTCTTATGTAAAGCCATCACAAATACTTGAGGAAAGTAGGATTCCTGCAAATGTATTTTAAATAGGGAAGAAAACGGAATTAGAAGGTCGCAAATAATTGGCTTTCATTTGATACTTCTGCCAGAATCAAGGCACTCAGTTACACACTGAAGGGAAAATATGGGTTGTATTGTAAGAATCCGCTTATAACTATAGTTATAACTTAGTTACATGACTTCCGTTATAACTATAAGATAGCCAGATACTGTGTTGCCTAGGCCAGTATGGGGTGATTTGTGAGCCTGAACTTAGGCAGAAAGGGAAAAAATTCTCATGCTTCACATACACAGCTAATGGTAGTAGTACAGTGATTGCTGTGTATTAGCCAAATTCCCCTGAACTTAACTCTGAATTTAGATAAAGCTCTATTCTCTTAAGAAAGTTTGGTGCATCTGTAATAATATTTGAGGGAATTATGGAGTAATCAGGAAAAATAATAACATGACTGGTTTCATTTGTGTGAAGAGACAGAGAAAAGAGACTTTTCAACATGCACAAAATGCTGCTTTGGATGTATATAGAGAGTTTTATAGAGGGCTAAGATGGTTTAGATCCATATTTAGATAGAAACCTTTTATTACCCTGGTGTGGGTCTACTAATGAAGCAGGCTGTCTGGGTCCTGTGTTTCTGTTAGCCATCCAGTTATATTTTGAATTGTGGCTTTGCATTACCTTACATAGAATGTAAATTAAAATTTTGGCTTTGATTTGGTGGTTATGTATTTAAAGAAATTGCAAGAAGTTAATTTTTTACTCCAACCTAAAGAATGTTTAATGCATCTACAACTTTGAAGATATTGGTGAATTTTAAGAAGAGTCAGTGGTTAAATTTTAGATTGGATACTGAGAAAAAATCTGGCTATATTTTGAATTACATTGCATATTCGAACTTTTTGTTTCTATGAGGGAAACCTTTTTCCATTAATATCTGCTTATGCTAAGAAAATAGTCATGATTCTTTGAGATTTAGCAGGAAAAAAACGTTGAGCTCCCCCTACTGTTTCACTGCATACAGATAAATGGAAAACCTGGATTTTGTTCTGATGAGTAAAATGTTAGTCAGGTAAAAGAAAAAAATTAACACTAAAGAAGTACCATTTGTCAGTTTCTGGTAATGTGCTACTAACACTAGAGAGGACTATTTAATTTGTATTCTAAGTGTTTAGTATTCCCAAGGTTTTTTGCATTTATAGCATAATGTGCATGAGCATGTATATACTTTGCCACTTAACAATTTACTAATTTTCCTGTGCAAAGATATAATTTAATCTTTCTGCATGCATACAGTTAATCTTGTTCTGTTTACACGTCCATGTAGAGACTCCTCGAAGCTAAAGGAAAAAGGCATATCTTATGATTATTTCTTTTTGCTATAAAGAATTACTCTAAGAATTAATCATATGTTGATAATAATTGTAAATTCTGAAGCCTATGATAATATGTTTTGCAGTAATAATCTGACAACATGTATGTGCACATGGATGCCTGAATGACACTGATTACTTTATAAGCTAGTAATGCTGTTCTCTCTAAAGATGCTTTTTGAATTTTTGAATGTCTCCAGAGAAGGAGACTCTACAACCTCTCTGGGCAGCCTGTTCCAGTGTTCTGTCACCCTCTAAGTAAAGAAGTTTCTCCTTATTTTTAGATGGAACCTCCTGTGCTTCAGTCTGTGCCTGTTGCCCCTCATTCTGTCATTGGACACCACTGAAAGGAGTCTGGTCCCGTTGTCTTGACACCCACCCTTGAGATATTTATAAACATTGATGAGATCCCCTCTCAGCCTTCCCTTCTCCAGGCTGAACAGACCCAGCTCTCTCAGTCTCCCCTCATTAGAAAGGTGCTCCAGGCCCCTAATCATCTTTGTGGCTCTCCGCTGGACTCCCTCCAGTAGTTCCTTGTCCTTCTTAAATTGCGGAGCCCAGAACTGCACACAGTACTCCAGGTGCGGCCTCACCAGGGCAGAGTAGAAGGGGAGGATAACCTCCCTTGACCTGCTGGTCACACTCTCCTTAATGCACCCCAGGATACCATTGGCCTTCTTGGCCACAAGGGCACATTGTTGACTCATGGTCAACCTGTTGTCCACCAGGACTCCCAAGTCCATCTCCACAATACTGCTTTCCTGCAGGTCCACCCCTAACCTGTACTGGTGCCTGTGGTTGATCCTCCCCAGGTGCAGGACCCTACACTTGCCCTTTTTGAACTTCATCAGGTTCTTCCCTGCTGAGTCCTCCAGCTTATCCTGGTCTCACTGAATGGCAGAACTGCCTTCTGGTGTGTCAGCCCTTCCTCCCAGTTTGGTATCATCAGCGAACTTGCTGAGGGTGCACTTGGTCTCTTCATCCAGGTCACTGATGAACAGGTTGAACAGAGCTGGACCCTGTACTGACCCTTGGGGAACACTGCTAACTACAGGCCTCCAACCAGACTCTGCAACGTTGGTCACAACGCTCTGCGCTCTGCCATCCAGCCAGTTCATGATCCATCTCACCGTGCGTTCATCCTGCCCACACTTCTGAGCTTACCTATGAGGATGTTGTGGGAATAAGCATCCTCATAAAGTTTCTGCCAAACTGTTCATAGGCAAGCTGTCCTGGTTTTGTTAAAAACAAGTTTCTCTTTTAGTGAATTTGCCTGTCAGCTAAAGCTTTCATATTAGCTGCATTTTCCTGGAAAACCAGGTACATGTTTTGGTAAACATAGCAATGGAATGCGAAGAATTGATAAGCATGGATGCACCTCTCGCGAGAGGGGCAATGAGAAACAGGTGACCAAGAAGCTGACCAACAGAGTATAACATCCCATTCATGTGATACTTCATATAAAAGTGGGAGATCACGAGGATCTCGTCCTTTTTTGCTTATGGCCGACATTAGGAGAGGACCTTGCTAGTCGTCCCTGCGAACTGAGGCCTAGTGACAGACTGAATCCAGCTCCGGTTGGCTGCAGAGTCCAATCCAGGACTTCGGGTGCCGGCTCTGCAGTTGCTGGGACTTTTAGATTGGTTTTCTATATTTTGTATTATTTTCTCTATTCTTATTAGTAGCATTAGTAAAACATTTTTAATTTTTCTCACTCTCTTCTCTCTATCCTTCTTTCCTTCCTGATTGCCTGTCCTTAGTGGGAAGGGGAGAGAGGGAGGATAAATAGGGAAGGGGGGAGAAAGGAGGTTAACAATACATCTTTCATGGTTTTATTGTCACCCTGCAATCAAAACCTCAACATACACACACTCTCTCTCTCACACACACACACACACACAAATCTTTTATATCACCTTCCTTTTTTACCAGTCCGACTTCCAAGAAACAGTTCAAGAAACGCTGCATAACACAAAATGCCATCTGTTCTGCACTGGGGTAGGGTTGAGGTGGGAGTGAGCTGGTGTGGGGATCTTTTTGGATCACTGTAAGGAAAGGCCCAACAACAAATGACTTAACAAGATAACTGCTTCAAAAAGACAAAGGAGTATAGATAGTGAGCAAAATTTTACATCCTTTCAGATGCTGGGCAGCCTGTCTTCATGCAGCATCCAGCAGAGCCCCAGTGGATGTTGCCATAGCATGCTGTGCAGAGCAGATCCTGTCTGTACAGAGAAACTCTTTCAGTCATTTCAGGTAATGTATAATTTCCTGAAAAGAAGACAATTCTATCCCTAAAATATGTTTTCATGACAGTTTATGCACTGTTAGATGAGGGCAAGGGCCACACAGGAGGTATAATTGCGGGTGCTGAGGAGGAGCTGCCTGCAGGCTTCACTGTCACCATGCATGGGCTGGGTCCGTCCTGTGGCCGAGGGAGGAATGTGGCACAGCACAGCAGGGCACAGCATAGCACAATGTGGCACAGCATAGCATGGTATGGTATGGCACTGCATAGCATGGTATGGCATGGCCCACCATGCTATGGTATGGCATGGCATGTGGTGCCTGCCCAGGTTAGCTGTGGTTTAGAGCAGTCTCCCAGTCAGGATCAATACATTCCAGCCCTTGATCCACAGATGGTGTACCTTTCCCAAACGTGTATTAGAATTTACAGATTATATTGATAATATATGGGCTTCTCAAGTACAAGTCCCAATAGACCAGGCACGGCCTGTTCAAGATCACTGACTCAAGTACAGTGCCTTCTGCAGGGCTTCCAATACAGCATCTTCTTGTGCTCTCCAAAGTGATTGTGTTGCTCATTCAGTCCTTTGTGCTACTCAATGAAAAAATAAACCAGCTAAACTGAAACGGTTTATTTTTTCTCCCACTTTGTGGTCTCACTAGAGGAAGAGCTTTCCAAGATTCATGAAGACATTTGTTTTTAACCTCAGATCATTCATAACTTTTTTGTCCCCTATATGACGTAAAGTACAATTTAATTCCAGTTTTAATTCCATTTTCCTGCTGCTTAAGTACACACTTAATCTTTTGTTTTACAAATGCTGTCACTCACTCTCTTCCATTTAATTGGAAAAAAACAGCTTCACAGTCTCCAGAAAAGCTTTATCAAGTCCTTCCTTGAGGCTTACATCTGATATACTACTTAAACAGCTGACTATGCTGAGAAGAGCCAGTTCTAGCAATGAGCTGAGTCCTGTTTGATATTATACCCATAATGGATATTTTTATATATACATTTATATTTTTATATATAATATAGAAAATTTGTATATTCTATAATATATGGTATATATTATTATGTATTTGTTTATATTCTGTGTTATAAACTATAGACCCTAGTTGATACAGTTTGCTTAATCTCCGCAACATTCCATTTTTGTCTTCATTGCCCCATTTGACCACTTTGTTCATGTTACATCACTTCATGCATTAGTACCAGATCAGCTTTTTAAAGCATGTGGATAGACACTAATCAACAGTTTAGGAGTGCATTTCCATTTTTCTGTAATTCTAGTTAGTGTCTAGTACATTGGGATTCCAGTCCTAATTGAAAGTAGTTGCAAAAGAAATACATATGAGACGTCCTGTGTGCTAATATAGGTATTTTAACAATACAAGGTCTCTCAGCAGGTACATTTTATTCTCTCTGCCATGGCAAAGCCCTCTCTATATTCATGTATACCACCTCAAGAGGAGTACAAACTGAATTCAGGGAAAACTTCATCCATGCTGCAAATAAGAACAGAGTAATTATTTTAACAGTTAGAAATGCATCACTATTACTAAAACATCATGATCAATTAGCAGCTCCCTTATTACTAAGCAAATACAACTTGTTTGATTTAGGACACTGTTTCCTTGGTTAGCAGTTAGAATCTGTTTTGCTTCTGGCTGTCTGTTTTTTAATTTCCTTTTAGTACATGCCGCTCTTAAAACCTCTGACAAGCTCTCTCCTTTGAAGGAGCATATTCAGTAGACTCATTCTGTATAATACTCTCCATGATGACCATTTTCTAAAAACACTTCAACAGGCTCAATTTGAGTTTGTTATTAAAGAATTATAGTAAAGATAACAGAGATGAGTTTACTTTTACACAGAGTTATATGGCCACATGCCACCAGATAATTTTTATGACCTTTGACTAGTCAGTATGGTACTTATATGTAAAATTCAGCAAAACTACAAAAGCATTCAAGTGTGTTGAATTACCTTCTGATAAAGCCTCTCAGAGACTTGCAGAGGTTTTTTTTCATGAGACATTGGAAATCAAGGTTTACCTTTGCAATGAAAACATTATTTTGAAGACTGGGAAACCAGGTTGCTCAACCAACAGTGTCTTGCTATGTTAGCATGAACAGTTTAAGATTTCAGTGTTTCAGAAATGTTTGGGACATGCTCTCTACCCCCCAAAAATTGAGCCTTTAATTGATAAACCACATAAACCGAATGTGTTTTTTCCTTCCACTAACAGCAAAGTCTAATCAATATGTCTGTTTAGAAATCCTGACTAGCTGCTCCTTAAATAGCAATAAATAATAAATAGCAGTACAAACTCATTTATAAATATTAATATGTAAATTTGTGTGATGAGTTCAGTATATAAAAAAAGTTTTTTATTGCATATGATACAGCAACATGCTGCTGCTCTTAATCTCATTCAATTTTTTGTGTCTCTTCTTCATAAAAGAACTATCAGCTACAGTGTGAAAATTTAAAAGAACTTAGTTGTAGACTCCACTTGGCTCAAACAGATCTACATACATGCATAAAAGTGAAATTACTTTATAACTGTTTTGCTAAATAAGTACGTGCTGCAAAGCTAAAAGCAGAAGCAAAAGAGCTTGTCTTGTCTTCCTAACAGTTCATCTCCTGTTTAGGTATTGGCAAATTGAAATACCTGACTGAGGGTCTTAAAGCTAGCTGTACTGTGAAAAAAAAAAAAAAGTCTACGTCTAGAAAATGCCAGTTGAATAGTTTCAAAAGCAGACAGTAAAGCTTCATCTGAAAATATCTTTCTTTCCTTAGGATAATTCTGAATATAAAGAAACAGACATAGCGATGTAGACTTGGGTTAGTTCCTGGGATTGTAACTCACTGGATCGCAACGTAGGCTCCTATTGCTGTTTGGGATTCAGTGTAACCCCTTTCCGAAATACACGAATCTCCAATTCCTAAGAAATAATCTCCAGTGCTGGAAGCAGATTTCAGTATCTGGCTGCCTGAATGTCTGGGGGCTTTGTCATGGTTTAACCTGAGCTTGCAGTAGAACCACGATAGCCACTCACTCACCCTCTCTCCTACCTCCCCCCATCCCCCTCCGCCATAGGGGAGAGAATCGAAAGGGAAGGGAGAAACTTGGACTGAGATAAACACAGTTTAGTAAAATAACAAAATACTGATACACTACTAGTAAATATATATATAAAATAGAAATAAAAGATACTCAAGGCAATTCCTCACAAACACACTGAGCAGCCAGTCCCAGGAAACAGCACCTGGTCCCAAAGAAAGAAGAAAGAGGAAAAAGGCAGAAAGGCTCAGAGACCCCTGCAAAACGGCACAAGGCGGAACTAAAACTCCTGATCCAAACTCCCACATCTGTTCCCCAGCAAGCAGGAGTGAGAAAGAGCAGAAGGCCCAACTCTCCTTATATCTGAAGCATGATGCTAATGGGATGGAATACTGTCATTGATCAGTCTGGATGTCAGTCAAGTTCTGCCCCATCCATGCCCCCTTCCTCACTGCCTCACACCTGTGGGCAGAGCGCTCAGAACATCCTTGGTTCTCAGACCAGAGCAATTAAAAACACTAACTCTGTGCTGGGGTGTTATCTTCTTGTTCTCAAACTACGTCCAAATAATGAGCATGATAGCTATGAAAAGGAGAGGTTTCTAACTGCATGAAGAAAATTAGCCTATTTTCAGTCAAACCAGCACAGGGCTTCCTTTGAGGTTCCAGACTAAATGTGTTTGTTCATGAGCTGCTTATTTGCCACGTAGGGAATATGGGGAGTCATTGAGATTCTCTGCTTCAGGTCCCTGTCCAGAAGCTTCTTTTAGATCCATTTCTAAGGTACTATCTTAAAACTTGTTATTTCTAGTTGTTTTCTTCTAACATATTTTTTTCAATTGAAAGATAGTTTTTTGGATCAATAGAATTAGCTGTTGGATATTGGACAAATACTGGTTAAATCCCCAATTCTGCAGCTTTCCACTGTTCAGGAAAATGTGAACACAGTGAACACATGTTGAAGCTGTTGATTTGCCACAAAATTAAATGCTGGTCTCTCAATTAACTAGATTAGTCAAGACTGAAGTTAGAAAAAACCCCTAACAGTAAAGAAAGGCTGAAATATGCTGGAAGACTGAAGAAATTACTGAAGAAATACAGCTCCAAACAAGCATGCCTTGTTTTGGGTTTCTTCAGCAGTTTCTGAAACATTCAGTTAGAGTAGATCCTGGGTCAGTGAACATCACAAGTAGTCTTCACAAGGAAGTCCTGCTGTGACCGTGGAAGAGGCCATGTTAGCTACATATTGGGGACAAGAACCATCTCACTCGAACCACTTTTCAGGTGCTTTGATCCATTCCTATGCTCCCACTCTTCTCAGAATTGCACACTGTTTGTACAGGCAGTTTCCCAGCTTCGCTTTTTTTTTTTTTTTTTTAATGAAACCATCCCTTGAAAAACATCTAGCCTCTATTTAGTACTTGGTGCAGGATATTCTCCTCGTCTAGTACTCTTCTGGGTATGCACTCACTGAGTCATTAGCAGTACTATCTCTTAGAACGAACTGTGATGGCAACTGTACATACCTTGTCAAGATCATTTTATATTAAAAAAAATCAGGCTATTACTGCTATTTACCTTATGTATTTTTAATTAATTATATTTCTAAGTTTGCTTTGCTCTTCTGACCTGGCTGGAAGTACAGTGGGCAGCAGCTGCTTTCTCAATTAGCGTGTTCTTTTCAGAGAGAGATTTACATTATGATTATTACCAGCTGCTGTATATTGTCTCTGGGAACACTGTTCCTGCAGGTATCCATTTGCCTCTGTTATTCAGATAATAACAGTTATCCTTAAGAATATATAGCCAGGAAAAAAAGAAAAAAAGGTGTTCAGTTTTCAGAATAAAATATTTCAAGATTGAGAAGTATGTGTGCCTTACATTGTCCTGATAATCGTACATATAAATTTTCTGTGTGCCACTTCATCTCTTGAGGCTGGGGTTCTGGTCCGATGTACAGGGTGTGCAGGCGCTGGAGCAGAGGTTCCCCTGCAGCCCACGGTGCAGGTCATGGTGAGGCTGGCTGTCCCCTGCAGCCCATGGAGATCCATGGGGGAGCAGAGATCCACCTGCAGCCCAGGGAGGACCCCACACCAGAGCAGGTGGATGTGCCCTGAGGGCAGCAGCAGCGGATGCAGAGCCCAGGCAGGAATAGGCTGCTGGCAGCAGCTGTGGCCCGTGTGGCACCCATGCTGGCACAGGCTGTTCTGACAGACTGAACCACAGGGAAGGACACACGCTGGAGCAGCTCCTGGAGGACTGTGTCCCCTAGGAGGGACCCCGTCCCAGAGCACAGGAACAGCAGTGGAGGGAGCAGCATCAGAGGAGCTGTCATGGGACAGGGACTGACCACAACCCCCAATTCCTCATCCCCCTGCACCGCCTGGGATGGAGGAGGTAGAAGAGTGGGGAGTGAAGGAGTGAAGTTGAGCCTAGGGAGAAAGGGGGGTGGTAGGAAAGTGTTTTTAGTTTTTGTCTTTGACTCTCACCATCATACTATCTTTTTAATTCCAGCAAATTAATATTCCCCAAGTTGAGTCTTGTTTTGATCACGCTGGTAATTGGTAAGTGATCACTCTGTCTCAACCTATGAGCTTTCCTTCTTACTTTGTCTCCCCTCGCCCTGTTCGGGAGAGGAAAGAGCTGGGTGGGCGTCTGGCACCCAGCCAAGGTCAACCCACCACATACGGTGTAATGCATTAGGCCACGTGCCACAGTAAAACTTACTGGACTTTTCAGGTGATAATGTAAAATGAGCAGGCACTATATACAACTAAATAATAAAAATGGCAGCTAAAAATTCCTGCATCACTACATCATTATACCTTCAAACTGGATCAGAAACAGTGTCAGCATGGTTTGTATCTAAAGTGTTGCTTGTGGGTAGGAGGTCTGAATTTGCAGGCTACTGACTGGTGCTCAATAAAATAAACAAAGTGATCTGTTTGTATTTGTATAGGGATTTTATATTCAGCAGTTAATGTATGTGGGCGAACACACAGAAACACCATTCCTGTTAGATTGTTTTCTCTGCCAGTACAATGATTTATTTATGACTTCTATAGAGAAAATTGGAACAAGGCATTAGAGCTGCAAGCAGGAGTAAAAGGTCATGCAATGGTGTTGAGGAGAACAGTGAAAAAATCTGTGAGAAAAGAACAATCTGCTTCTAGACTTAGACATTACTGGCAGTGAAGTCCAGGGAAAATATTATTTACTTGTTGATAAAAATATTTATATAAGCAGTTCTTAGGTACCATCAAACAAAAACCACCTCACAACTGGGACAGCATATTCTACACTCCTACTCCTATACTTGTATACTCCTAGACTCATGTTTCTATACTCCCACTCCTTCATTCCACCCCCTCCAGCTCCCACATGCACTGATTGTAATGCTGGATTTTGTCCTGTAACATTTTTCAAACAATGAGCCTAAGATTGGCTGGCTACCAGACAGCCAGCAAATGTTACTGTGTCTTTATATGTCACTGTTGTGAAAATGTCTTTGTCCTTGTCTACAATTCTTAAAAATATTACTGTTTGAGGAAAATAGGATGTTTCTCTTAGCGTTTTCTAAGTGCCATCAACCATATATACAGTGCAGTTAATTGCAGAAGTCCCAGTCTTCCAATTACCTATGCAACTATCATTTTGAGAAAGTTCAAGCTGGATTGCAGACTCTTTAGTGAGTCATGTGAGGTTTCTTACTGTAAACAGATGAAGCCTCTTTATCTATTTTGTGTTCAGTTTTTCAATTTGGATTGTATTAAATACACGTAAAGTACTAATTATACAAGCTTTTGTTTCTGAAAAGTCACTCCTCCTAGGCCCTTGAACAATCACAATATTAAAATTCTTCCTCAATTTTCTACTTTGTCCCGACTGGTTCATCTAGCGAAAAGAATCCAAAACCGTGTTGTTTCAGGCTCTTTTAAATAGTTGCACATATTGGATGGATGTCCTAAGTAGTGCTGCCTGACCTCTGAAGCAACTTCCAGCTTAATGTCAAGGATTCAGGGTAAATAACAAGAAGGTAAATCTCTCCTGGAGGAGACGTAAATAACAGGAAAAATAATTTTTATATTAAGAAAACTGATTCTACATTATATTAAGCTTTTCTGCTATCATTTTCTCTTTCTTCCTTCTGCAAAACCAGTAGGGCTGAATTAAAACGAATGGCTCTCCATGAAGTGTAAGCCAAGGATGCAGACCACCACAGAAAAGGTATTTACTATTCTGTGCTCTGCTTTAAAAGTAGTACTCATGGGCTTTTATTTTTGACTCAGGAAGCATGGGAAAATTCAGTACTGAAAACATGATTCTAGTCAGAATGAGAGGTATATGAAGCATGCAATTAAATGCTTTTGTAATGCTTAACACAAACTTACAGGTCAGGAGGGAGCTCTGGGAGTGACCAGTCATTGGCCCAGTACGCATTTGCAGCTGAAAATACAGCAGTGTGGTGGCAATCACCAAAAGTGTGCTGAAAACCTTGTGCTCAAAACCTTGGTGAGCATTTGGGTTGTGGGTACCGTGTCCAGTTCTGTTTTCTGCATCTAAGAAGGATGCAGAGGAGTTAAGAGGAAGCTCAGAGAAGGGCAACTGTAACACTGATGCTGTGGAACAGCTTCTTTGCAAGAAAAAATTAGAAGAACCAGGGCTTCAGTTTGGAGAAGATAAGCTTCATCAGGGATATGATTACAGTTTTAAAAATCCTGAAGGTGGTTGCCCAAGCACATGCAGAACTGTTATGTTCTAAATACCATATTTGCAGAACTTTCTTTCCTCAAAATACTCTCTTGTACAGTACAATCACTCTTGAGTGATCTTCTCAAAGACAGGTGCTAAAAAATTGTTCCTCCTGTGGTATCCTTCTCTCATGAAGTGAAATTAATTTTTCATTCTGAAGAACAGAGTATTCTATGAGGAATGTATTTGGAAGTAATACTGTCCTTGTCATTACAATATAGTCTATAATTTAGTAAGTTTGGGTTAAAAGTAGGCAAGTTCATTCTTTTATTGCTTGTATGTCTTATATGTTGTAAAAGTTGAACTACTTTTATATTGATAAATAAAACTGGCTTTGTAAAACTCGAAAGATTCTTTGGTATACTTAAATTTTTCTTTTTGGTGTTACAAAATTATCAAACTTTGCTTTTCTTTTTATATTTTTATAACTTTTAGGAAGTTAGCAGTTTCTCTTTTTTTTTGTATTTTAGTAAACTCAGTGCCTGATTCAGTGTATTGGGCAAGAAATTTATGAGGTTGAATGAATTTCTGTGGTTTTGGTATGTAGACCATTAATGTGTATAATGAACAAGCAAAGCATTTTTCTCAGATGACAAGTGCAAAAGGTATTTTAGGAAGACCCTGAAAATAATATTAAAATGTGTAATTTAAAAGCCTAGTAAAACCAGTGGACGTAGATATCTTTAATTTAAAAGAGTAATTTACTCTGAGAATTTACTTTCTTGTGGAAGTTGGTAAGTTTCACCTGAAAGAACAGTTTAAAAGAAATTTCTAACTTAGGGTAAATGTAATGCTTTTGAGAAAGAGCAGAATTTGATTTAAACAAGAAAAACATGTTCCTTCCCTTTCACTGCATTTTATAAAAAATGTTCAAAAAATGGCCTTCAATGCAGTTGAATTATTTAAGACAATATAACTTGCAGTGTAATGGGATTATGTGATGGAATACTGTTGCGAAAATAGATCATAGCCCACATTTTGTATTGGGTTGTCTCCCCAAAAGATCCTGAGATAAAGCTTTATCTACACATTTCTCTGAACTTGAACATTTAGATGCAAATCTAGACTGGTATATGTGAAAAAAAAAAAACAACTTACTAAGATTAAATTTTAGTTCATCCTTGGGAAATTATAAATTATCTAGCAAAATATGTAGATAATATTACCTCAGTACAAAATAATAAAGACTTTCTAATTGTTTTCATGAAGTTGCAGAACACTAGGCAATATTTTATAAATAAGTTCTGAATTTCTATGGTTTTCATTACAGTTTTTTAATAAAGGCCTTCTACATTCTAATAAAATACACATTCAAACTTTACTTCAGGTGCAAATCAAGGTTGATCTTTTAGTTCTCTCATTTTAAAAAGAACTTGTATCTAGAAATATAAAGTGGTCTGTGAAATACCCTGATATAAAATCTCTTTAAGATACAATAACAACTATACCGATATGCAAAAATTATGAGTCTGAGCAAGCTTCATTTAATGTCACATGAGGACTTGCCATTAACAGAAATAAGAAGTCATTATAGATTGAGTAAAATGTCAGAAGTGATTAAACTACTGATGATGAAAACCTAAAGAGAAGAAATACATCTATTATCGCTGATTATGCACTACATATTTGATGAATTAACCCGATTTCTTTGACTTTCAATCCAAGGTTTAGGCCTCTTCCAGAGGCAGTGGAAGCAGGGACAGGTGTCCTGGGAAGAGCAGTGACACTGCCCAGTTGTGCAGAGTTGAAATCAGGAAGACCAAGGTGCAGCCAGAGCTTAACTTGGCAAGGGATACAAAAAATAGCAGGAAGAGCTTCTACAGGCATGTCAACCAGAAAAGGAAGGTCAAAAGAAGTGTACCCCCGTGATGAGCAAGACTGGCAAACTGGTAACAATGGACAGGAAGGCTGAAGTACTCAGCTTCTTTGCCTCAGTCTTCACTGGCAAGCTCTACTCCCACACCTCTCAAGTGGATGAACTGCAAGGGACTGGTGGATCAAAGTCCCTCCCACTGTGAGGATCTGGTTCCTGACCACTCAAGGAACCTGAATAGGTCTATGGGACCTGATGAAATGCATCCCAGAGTCCTGAGGGAACTGGCTGATGTAGCTGACAAGCCACTCTCCATGATATTTCACAAGTCATGTCACTCAGGTGATGTCCTTGGTGACTGGAAAAAGGGAAACATTGCACCCATTTTTAAAAAGGGTAGAAAGGAGGACCCCGGGAACTAGCAGCCTGTGAGCCTCACCTCTGTGCCTGGAAAGATCATGGAACAGATCCTCCTAGAAGCTCTGCCAATGCACGTGGAGGACAGGGAGGTGATTCGAGACAGCCAGCATGGCTTCACCAAGGGCAAGTCCTGCCTGACCAACCTAGAGTCCTCCTATGATGGAGGACAAAGGAATGGCTATGGACATAATCTATCTGGACTTCTGTAAAGACTTTGACATGGTCCCCCACAACATCCTTCTCTCTAAATTGGAGAGATATGGATTTGATGGCTGGATGGGTTCAGTGGATGAGGAACTGGCTGGATGGTCACACCCAGAGTAGAGCGATCAATGGCACAATGTCTGGATGGACACCAGTGACAAGTGGTGTCCCTCAGGGGTCTGTATTGGGACCAGTACTGTTTGATATCTCACTAATAACACAGACATGGGATTGAGTGCACCCTCAGCAAGTCTGTGGATGACACCAAGCAGAGTGGTGCAGTTGGCATGCCTGAGGGACAGGATGCCATCCTGAGGGACCTGGACAAGCCTGAGAAGCGGGCCCATGCGAACCTCATGACATTCAACAAGGCCAAGTGCAGGGTCTTGCACCTGGGTCGGGATGACCCCTGGTATCAGTACAGGCTGGGGGATGAAGGGATGGAGAGCAGCCCTGCAAAGAAGGATTTGGGGGTACTGGTGGATTAAAGATTGGACATGAGCCAGCACTGTGTGCTTGCAGCCCAGAGGCTACTCGTATCTTGGGCTGCATCAAAAAGAGCGTGGCCAGCAGGTTGAGGGAGGTGATTCTGCCCCTCTGCTCTGGTGAGACCCCAGTTCTGTGTCCCTATCTATATCCCTCAGTAGGGCAGAGACATGGACATGTTGGAGAGTGGCCAGAGGAGGCCACAGAAATTATCAGAGGGCTGGAACAGCTGTGCTGTGAGGACAGACTGAGAGAGTTGGGGCCTGTTCAGTCTGGAGAAGACAAGGCTCCGGGGTGACCTTGTGCAGCCTTTCAGTACTTAAAAGGGGCCTGTAAGAAAGATGGGGACAGACTTTTTAGCAGGGTGTGTTGTGATAAGACAAGGGGTGACGATTTTAAACTAAAGGAGGGGAGATTTGGGCTAGACATGGGGAAGAATTTTTTTACTATGAGGGTGCTAAAACACAGAAACAGGTTGACCAGAGAGGTGGTAGATGCTTCATCCCTGGAGACATTCAGGGCTGGGCTGGAAGGGGCTCTGAGTAACCTGATCTAGTTGCAGATGTCCCTGCTCATTGCAGGGGAGTTGGACTAGAGGACCTTTGAAGGTCCCTTCCAACCCAAACTACTCTATGATTCTATGATTCTCTTACCCTGTATAGCTAAGCACAGGTTTGGAAATGAAAGCTGTGTAAGAACCATATCCTGCTTCATCCTGTGCAGCAGCTGCCATTGCCTGATCTTTCTCAGGCCAAGGTGCACTGGCATTCAGTGGGAATACCTGGCTGCTCAGCAGCTGTGCCAAGTACAGTAGCCACCTGGCTGTCGTGGTTCCTGTCTATGCCTGTTGGGAGATGCTCTATCTGGAAAATTCTGTGTTCTTAAGGCATTAGGATACCCTTGTAATACCACCCTATGCATTAATATTCCAAAGCTGGCCTGCAGACAGCCAATATTCCTCCTTTCAACCATTTAATTCTGTGATGAGTCTGCTGTAAAGCATATGATTCATCAGCAGATAGAAAGCATATCTGAAAGATACCCTAATGAAGGACCATGTTTTCTGTCTTTCTTCTACATTGGTATTCAAAATTAATATGTATTTCAAAATTAGCACATAGTAATTACTGCTGTTACTATAACTTACTCTGGCAGCTCAGGCTGTGCCGGTCTGTGTAGTGCATTAAAAACAGTGTGACTAACTCTGTGCAATGAAGCCTAGGAAATAGTTCCCAAGCTAGGAGAGAAATTAAGGTCAAGGACAGTTAGCTAAAGGTGCACTTTTTTCTTATATATTCATTAAATCATAAATTTTACATCCTTAATTATCTGTTTCAGCAGAAAAAAAAAAAGATGCTATTTCACTTATTTTATATATTTAATTTATAGTCTTATAAGTACAATTGTATATAATTCTACATATACATGTTATGTATTTTATCCCACATACAAGATGATGTATGTAATATATATATATCTCTTATTTAGTGTCTCATATATATCAACACACAGTAAATGATGTTACTATTTTTGTTCATACTTTCTATAACCTCCACACTCATTATTTAGTCATTTCCTAACTTTTGGGCATTTAATTTTCTGGGTGATTTTTTTCATTGTGGCTTCCTGTTAAATTTATAACAACCAATGACTTTCAGAATTGATCTTAGATAGTTTTCAGTACAACTTTTGGGGGAATAAGGATTTGTTTTCTAAGACTCTTGTACCTAGATGTTTGGTTTTGTTAAACAGCAATTTTGAAAACTAGAAAATTAAAAAAAAGAAAGGGGGGAGATAAGGAGAGACAAAAATACAGAAACAGTTTTCTGTACATATCTGACAGTGAGACTGAAAGAAAAAACAAAATTATTCTGCAGGCTAGAAACCTAGCTTTTGAGAACAAAAAGCAAGCCAGTGGTAGACAAAAGGAAAAAAAATCCTATTTCCACTGAACAACTGCTTTGCATTCAGACTTTATCCAATGGACTTGGAGCTCCCAGTCTACTAAAATGAGTGCTAATCCATGGAATGCATGGCATGGCTGGCTATTGCAGATAGAAAATAACTGAATCTATTTGGCTTGTATCCAACTCAAGATTTCTAAAACAAGTAATATTTACTCTTGCGCTCTTTTTTTTTTTCTCCTTGCTCTGTAAATATTTCATTCTTCTATCCTGACCAAATTTTTCTTTCTCCTTTCCTTTCAGGCTGTCCAAACTGTATCTCCTTACCACTGCTTCAGTCTCCAGTGCCCACTCCATGATTCAAGAGTTTTTTGTGCAATTGCTTATTATCAGCAGAACTTCTTTCTTTGTACCAAGTTTTATACCTCTTTGGATCTCTCAGTGTGCCTTACTGTGGAAACTCACAAACAGTGACTCATTTTTTTTTTAACTTGACATGCCTTTGGACTGCCCTAAGTTAGACATTGAGATTATGTGGTTTGTTTTACATGTTTTGTGTGTGTTAAAGGACCATGTCCTGTTGCAGTATAATGTAAATAATAAATAACCCTGTGCACTTGTCATTATGCAATCATGAGCTTCCAATAGAAATATGGTAAAGCTGTCTAATGACACAATGAAATAATTACTTCCTCCTTACTTTAAGCAAAATATTTACACGCTCTACCAACACATCGTTTGCTTGAGGAATGTTGCCACCTAGCAACAAAGGATCCTCTCAGGCTTCTGCACAAAAGCTATAAAGAACTGCCCTAGCAGCAGCTCTTAAATCTTTTTCAAATAGTTTTGGAAATTTTGGTTTTGTCCATTTGCCACTTAGCATTCAGTGCCAGCTGGCATTCTGCACAACAGAGGAAAATTGCTAGCTATTTAGTTGTAGAAGTACACTTTAAAAGGCTAGATACAGGAGTTGTGTTTTGGTTTTGTTGTGGCTTTTTTTTTTTAATGGTAATTTGTTCCTTAACACATACTATGCAATAAGCGATAATGTAGAAGAACACCAACTGGTAGGATACCTGCCAGACGTCCTCATAAAGCCAAGAGGAATCCGCTGCCGACCCACAGTCAGGGTAGAGCGCACAGCCCTTTTTTGTCTCCCTGGTGCCTCCAAGGAAGCTAACACTGTCCATCGTGTGAGATGAGTGACAAATGTTTGTAGTGTTAAATCAGATAAAAAATTATAATTAGTATACATTAAAAAAACAAACAAAATCTGAAGAGCATATGGCCTAGAAAGACACAGGAAGAAAAGAGTGAGAACAAGAATTACTTCAACAGATTCAGCAAAATGATGACCAGTGAAGAAGACATCATTTGCCAAAGTGACAGAATTGGGTCTGTTTTGGGGCTATTCTCTAGAGCAGAGACATCTGGTATCTCACCAAATCATTTCATTTTTTTTTTAAGATCTAAACAGTAATGGGAACTGTCTCTGACTGGAAAAGCAAGTAATGGCTACAGTCAGAATTACAGAATATGAGACATCAAATATACATTCATCATTACACATATTATAGCTGCCTACTGCATAAAGCCTGAATTTAGAGTGTACACCATGATTCATATACACAGAACACTTCTGACACTTGCTCAGTATCCAGCCCTTTCGGCAGGTGTGTTATGTGTACCAAAATTTGATTTAAAAAAATAAGACATTAAAAATAAAGACCATCCTAAACTTTAGAGAACTAAACAGAATGCAAAGCAAAAATCAATGAATCAAATGCTGAAGAAAGGGATGCTTGGCATTATTTTCTAAAGAAAACAAAGTTTGGTAGGGAACAACTTGCAGCAGGTTATCGGCAATATAATAAACTTCAGCTTTGGAGATGGTTGTTTACTGACAAATTCCCTTTTAATTATGAATTAATTGTGATCTATGCAGCCTGCAGTTTTAGAAATCTACTGTGGTTGTTTCAAGGCTATATCCAATACAGAACATGGATAATAATTTTGACATGCCACAAAATAGCAAAAGCTACATTAACAGTCTAATCAATCTTCATCTTGTTTTTATTTCAGGCTTATTCCTGGTGCACAGCACATGACTCATCAAATGCATACAGATAAGCTGCTTGCTTCATTCACATGGCAGTGACAGAACTGCTGTGATTCAAAATTCTTCTTGAAATCCCAGTCCCTACTGTCAACAGCATAATTGACACTGAAATTGATAACAAAATGCAAGGTTGGAGAGTCTCCAATATATAATGTCTGCAAACACCAGGTCTGTCCATGCTGGAATCTTCACAGATGCTTTTTATTTTTCAGTGTGCTGTTTTAAGTGAAATTGAGTTAATGTTCTTCATGCAGTTAGAAACTTTCCTGCTCTGCTGATAGCATGGTTGTTGTTTGGATTAGTTTGACAACAAGAAGGTAACACCCCGAGAGAGAATTAATGTTTTTCTCCAAGTAACTTTCCAGCATCTTTGAGTTTGAACAAAGAGAATGTGAAAACTTACTGTTATCTTAGTTGTTGTCCAGAAGCCAAGGTCTTTCTGGGCTCTATGTCTGGAGGTGCGAAGCAGCTCGGAAGCGGGGCATGGATGGGACAGACCTTGACTGACATTTGGGCTGGCCAATGAGAATATTCCATGACATGAGCATCATGCTTCTTCTTTAGTCAGAGTTGTGTTTTCCAGCTGGGGAGACTTGTTACGGTTCAGCTTCATTTCGACTGAGTTCCATTCAGCAGTTCCTTTAGTTCGGCTTTTTGCCTTTCTGCCTTTTTGGTCTTTTCTCTCTCTGTCCCTGGGATCAGCTGTTTGGGACCAGGGTGCTCTGGCTCTTCCTGGGACTGGTGGCTCAGTGCAGATGGAGTTTGTGAGGAATTGCATTGAGTTTCTTTTAATTTATATCCTATTTTCATTTTATACATTGTAGTAGTAGTAGTAGTAGTATTAAACTGTTTTTATCTCAATCTATGAGCTTCTCCTCTTTCAATTCTCTCCCCTGTTTGGGAGTGTGGGTGGAGGGATTGAGCAACTATCATGGTTTTGATTACTAGTTGGGGTTAAACCACAACACATAGCTTTATATGCATAGAATTCCAAGTTGCTAGTTCTGAAATAGTGTTTAAATCATATTACATTCATTTTCCAAAGTAAATAGGGACATGCCTAAAAATTTCACCCGTATGTGATTTTAGAAGATGTGGTTATCATTGTACACCTTCAATTTGTAGATAAAAGATGGCTTGTAGATGTCACCCTATACAAGAGCAAAATCCTCACTGAAAGATTGTCCAGAGAAATCAGATGAGTAAAGGAATTAAAAAAAAAAAGGACAAAAGTGATTATGGACATATTAATCAAAGAGAAAATTTCAAACGCATGTGGACTCTCAGTGAAATAGTCCCCACTTGTTAAGTCCCTACCTGTTAAAACTATGTAACACAAACAGCAAATCTTTAAAAGTGAAGATACTTGAGAATATTTATTTTATTTTGCTTATGTCTGTGAAACTCAGAGTTATAACAACCACTGGAAATATTTTGTCATGCTGTCAGCAAATAAAAACTTGCTGTTGCCATTTGGCTGATTACAGTGTGTGTCCCTTGTCTTTTATGTTGGATTCACAAAATGTCATAGTGAGACAACTTGTACAGATGGTGACCTCAAACTTCCTGAAATAATTCTTGTTCTGGCACACTTGATTGTAGCACTCAGGCTACTTCAGTTGCTTCTGATGTTAAAAACAGTGTGTAATATTACATCTATGTGAACATACAATGTTCTCACAATGTTCTAGGGGCTTTTACCTGTTTTAATTTCTCTGGAGTTTGCCCAGCTTTAGAGTTTAAATCCTGCTGCCTACAAGCACACTAGAAGCATAACTTTTTAAATAACCAAGTCGTTCTTAGTCATCAAATTACGGTAATTACTTTCTTCAGTAGCTGTGGTCCCTGTCTGTGAATGAACCGCGTGCACCACATTTGAGTCATTTTGCCTGAAATGGCCCATCTTGTTAACACTCTCCACTCAATGTTAGACAGAACTTCCTGATCTGAATTGAAGTTGTCTATGTAACCTAGCAAAGTAATGACAAATGTAGCGGTGAAAGAGCAATTTGTTTACTCTCCCTCAGACTCCCAAGACCAGCTGACTCTGGCTTCTGCGGTAATTCAACATGTTTCAGTATCTATACAGCTCCTTATGCCTACTCTGCTGGCAGTAAAGCTACGAAGCGTTAACAACACACTGAAGGACAGTGTGTCCGCATTCCTCTTGATTCCTCTTGATACCGAAAAGTCAGCAAAAAGACTCCTTAACGCTGTTTTTAAAGTTTTAAAAAGCAGGCACTTTCATTGTAGTGCGCCAGACACTCAGAGGATCGTTCCCTCTAATTGAGTGTGCACATAACTCACACTTCTTGGCATCTATTACACACACTAATTGCTTATTAATTTGTTTCTACCTCTCAGTTAATGCATTAAACATAGATTATTTACATAATAAGGCCCTTTGCCTGTAGTCCATATTTGGTATTCCAGTCTCTACATTGATGATCTCTAGTGTCCCCTGCGGGTCTTCGCAGCGTGGTGCCCCCCAGTATCAGCTTCTTGACCTTCTTTCGTGAGCATGTGTGGTGTTGTTTTGTGCTACTACTCAGCAAAAGTCACATAGCTCTTTCTTCATCTAGTGCAACATTCTGCTTTCCCAGATTGCAGAACAAGGACATCCTGCTTTGCCTTGTGTCCAGTCTCTACAGAACTGTTGTTTCTTTGTTAAGTTCCTGTTACATTAGGCCTAGGGGTTTCTAACGGACTTTTGTTCCTCTTATCGCTTGAGTGCCACATTTAAAGCATTTAAGGAAAAGGAAACAGTAGTTTCTGTTTAGCTATGAAATTCCTGTCTAAAACCTCTGCTGTTTTCAGGCCCCTCCTGCCTAGCTCTGGTCTAAAGACACACGGCGCTTGTGTGGGGATGAGGGAGAAAGGCGTGTTTTACACTTTCCCCACCCTCAGCAGGGGCATTTCTGCGGCAGTAATGACTAGAACAGGCAGCAGTAGCTCGCTAACCCCTCGGGTGCCGCTCGGCCGGGGGCTGCCGAGCCTGAGGAAGAGCCGCTCCTGGCTGGGGCAGCGCTCGGGTGCCGCCCCCCGCCGACGGAGCGGGAGGAGAAGAAGAGGAGAGAAGGGGGCGCGGCCATTTTGAACGTGTGAAGGCAGGAGGCCCGAGGGGCGGCAGCCAATCGGGATGCCAGCCCGGCGCGCCACGTGGCAGCGGGCGGGCCGGCAGCCGTTGGGATCCGGGGAAACGGCGGCGCGCGGGAGCGGTGAGTGCCGTCCGCGGGCGGCGGCGGCGGGAGGAGGTGCGGGGTCACCGCCCAGGGCCGGCTCGGCGCTTCCGCGGCGGCTTGCGGGCTTCGGCGGCGGGCCGGGGCACGGGGGGAGAGGGCGGGTAACTCCTGCCCAGTCGTGTCCGTGCTGCCGCGGAGAAGTCAGCGGGGCGCGGGGGCCTAGCTGGAAGTCTGCGGGTGCTGGATGAGGCCCCGTCCGGGAAGGTGGGGGATGCGTACGGGGCCGCTCCTCCCCCATCTCGGGCGCAGCTTTCGTGTCCCGGTGGCTGATGGCGAGCAGCACAGTCCGCGGGTTCTGCCGGGTTTATGGAGTATTTCGTTGGGGCAGCGGGGTGCTGAAGTAGTTCCCGGTGTAGGTGGCAATATTGGGTGGGAAAAACGTAAGAAATCCATTTTACCCTAGTTATAACCAGGATTATGTATTTGGTTCAATGGATTCTCTATTATATACTTAAACACAGTGATCCAACAGGTCAAATAAAACGTTTAGCCAAAGCAGAGCACCAGGCCATGAGTAGTAAAGTGTATAAGCAGAGAGTGTGTGCTTAGTGAAGCTCCCCGTGTGTGTCTTGCCATTCCAGATGCAGAGCATGGCCATTGTTTCTGTGGTGATTGGTCTTTCATGGAATTATTTTGTCCCCCTTTAATTTGCCCAGCTGTTTTTTGAATCTCTAGAAACTTACAGCTTTCTAAAAACTCTTAGCATGGAATGGGATTTCTCATTTTAACCATGTGCATGCAGGAGAGTCCTAGTTTACATAGTTGTTTCTTAATTGGAAGTTTTGGCTCTGATAATTTGGCCCTTTTCCTTTCTACCTGCAAGTGGGCTGAACTTCAGTGCTAGGGCCAGAAACTCCTTTCTTTACTTCAGTTAGAGGTGTGATGTTCAGGTGTTGCAGTGAAAGCCACTGTGAAAGAATATTGCTTGAGCTTGGGAGAGAAGATGCGAATATGTTGCACATTAATACATAACCTGAAGTCAGTGGTGCTTTATGATTGATGGTCACTTTCTGAAGCTGAAGTGTTGTATTATAATGTAGTAATTTCTGTTCCAATGGCCACGGTGTGGTCATTAGCTAATGCTAGTAAATCAGCTAAAATAAATAAAAGGGTGTAGAGGAGCTGTTATTGGAGTTTCTACTCCTATGATTATTATTTTCAGTCATCCAAATACTAGTAATAGTAATGTGATTTTTTTTTTCCTAAATTATATACTTACAAATGGGTGTCCTCACATGTTTGTACATATCCAGTAATTCATGTCCCTTGTTGACATACAGAGTGTTTCAGAAGATCGGCTGAAGCTTTCTAATCTTTAACAATATGAAAAAATGTTTGCAATGCAAACAATGTTTGATATCTGTGTGGGATACTTAATGCTGCACTGTTTAATAAATAGATAAATAAATGGATCCTCTAAATATATTGACAAATATACCTATTGAAATCATGGAATGAGTTACTTTTAACAGCTGTGCCACAGCAGTAAAAATTCTACATGACAGTTAGTAGTGTTTTGCTACATGAGTACTGATGTACAACAAAAACATAGGCCTGAAAAGTGCTTCCCTGAATTTACTGGGATAAGTATATAATGTATGCAATAGCAAAAGTATTCATGAAAACACACATTTTATTCTGTATTATGAGAATTTAGACTTCTGATTGAAGTAGCAGAGAAGCTCACAATTAGTTCTCTATGGAATAGTCATTTGTATCCCTTGATGTTGAGTCAGGGAGTTTCCAAGGCCTTCAGGAGTCTGCAGACCCTGACACTACAGAATTAAATTTTAAGAGGAAAACAAGAACTTTACAGAAGTTAGTGCTTGAACATCTGGTCTTTTGTATTTTGGATATATCTGTCTGTGTATGGGAATAAAAAATGCAGGGTTGTTCCTTGTCTTTTTTCACCCCTTTATTCATTCAGCTGTACTTACACAGGTAGTGAGCATCACAATACATCAGTGTTTTAGCTGCCACATTGAAGATCTGTTCATGCATATTGTATAGCAATTACATATTAATGTTTTGGGTATGCATCTTAAATTGAGGCTGTTGCAAAATCAGTTATGCATTGGGAAGTTTATATTTTTTTTCCTCCCTTTTTTTAGAGAGACACCACGTAGAAGAAATGTTTGAGTCAGTCAAGATGAGAAGACAGTGCATGCTGGATTTCTACTCACATTATGAACATCTTTGTGCTCTTCAAAACTCTGTCCCACTGAAAGCTGTGAAGGCTAACCTGACTCAGGGTGCCCTTGATATAATTGTAGATCGCATCAAAGCTGCTGATTGGGCACCACTTCTGAATGCTATCAGGCATAATAAGACTCTGACTTCTATTGGAATAAGAAGTTTACATCAACAGGGTATTGGAGAATCAGGTCTGTAGTGATGGCTATAAAAGTTAAATATGTTAATTTATGCATGTTAGAGTTTATTGCATAACTTTTTTGTGTGATTTGTGTGATGGAGGGGGAGAAATTGTAATGCCTAAGGAACTATTTCTATTTAAGAAAGACAGAAAAAAGCAAGCTGTGATTATGATTACTCTTAAGTCAACAGAGACTGGATTTTACTGATGTGTAATTTTTATTGTTTACTAGGTGTTGAAAGATATAAAACTTACTTTAGAAGGAGAATTCCAGCAATTCGATCAAAAGACTTGGCTGGCCAACTATGCAAAGCTGTCAAAGGCTGTCTCAGTATATCTGATGTACTAAAAAATTTAGAACTGCAGGGTTTGCTTCTGAGGGAGAGAGATCTAATACTTTTAACAAAGGTGAGAATATATTAATATGAAAAAATGGAAAATATGCTTAGAATGTAGAGAAGTAGCAACTAAACTTTATAAATATTTCTCACAGACGAGGATGTTCCTATTTTAAGATATCTTAGTGTTATCTATCATCTAAATGATTCTGCTGAGACATTTAGTACAACCTAGTCTTGTTGAATCTGTCAAAATCACATAACCTGCCCTTGCTCTGATTCGTCAAGGCTTACTAGAAAGTTCTTAGCAACATCTCTGATGTGTTCGGGGTGTGTAACTTATGCTTATGACTGAAACTACTGTGCATATACATGACAGAGGAAGGTGTGGGACACCGAGGAGATAAAAGCAGGTCTTCAAGATGTGTTATTGGAACACTCTCCAGTTTGCTGGTGAGTGGCTTCTCGGACCAAAGGTTCCTGCTTGTTGCCCATAGGCTACTGCTCCTCCTGTGCTAAATAAATGAACTTATTGACTTGTTTTGGCCTTCCCCATAACCCCCTAGAGAGTTTCTTATAGGGAGCACAAAGAGTTCTGAGCAGTTTGGGTGACTTTGTCTTTCCTCTGTTTGTATTTTTGCTTTTCATGCCAGTTAACAAACATTGTTTTTATTCTGAAGGGCTTGGCCACAGCTTCATCTCTGGAAAGTATCTCTTTAGCCCACTGTCCAATTGGAGATGGAGGATTAGAAAGTAAGTTCAGAGTAAAAAATGTGTAGATAATCTTTTTTCTTTTATAGTCTTTTAAACAGGTCAGTAAGTTTTTCACTTTCCATTCCTGTTTTAAATTTGTCTATAGTGATTGAAATAACAATGTTCACTTTATTCTACATGACTTAACACTTTGAGACTTGAATTTCTTCTCTTGATGCTAGTAAATAGCCATACTACTTTATAAACATTTTTATACTTTTACCTAAAACATCAGTGGTAACATTCGTTTGAGGTTAACTCTTTCTTGATTTGTTCGTGTTTAAATAAGTGAACTGAAATAAAATATGTTCTAGCCTGTTCAAATAGTCTTTGCTAAACTTGAAATACATAATCTTAGAGCACTCAACATGTATTTAAAATACACTTTGTATTTCAACACTAGTTCTTTGTCAAGGCTTTTGCTTATTAAAGCTGATTCAGTTTCTTAGTATGGCAGTGAAAAAGTGTTCTCTGATAATCTGGCTATGGTGTGTGCAGATAATGTGCATGCTTTTGTTTTCTTCAGCAATCTGTCAGAGTGTAAAGAATTCAGCTACTATCAGATATGTAAACTTCACAGGATGTAGCCTCACATGGCGAGGGGCAGAACATGTAGCAAATGTATTAAAGGTAATTTAATCACCTTTCTTAGACCCAAATGTTCACAAGAACTTAAATATATATATATATATTTTTTTTTAATTTTACTTGCAAGCTCTAAGTCCATCAAAGCACTTTGTGAGCAGCATATGTGAATAGTCCTTCTGAAATTTCTGACTTTTTATGCCCAAAATGGCTTAGGCTACTAATGTGGGATTTGAATATGGTGTTTCTTAGTAAACATCAACTAAACAAATAACAATTCAGACTGATGTATTTTCTTTAAATATGGTTTAGGGCTGTAAATATCTGACACCTGTTTAGGGGAGTGCTTCTTTCATTGTTGCAGATTTTGAAAAATGTCTTAATTATTCTTACCCAATGCTTAAAATACTTGAGTTTACAGTCTAGAAGCTACTAATTAACTGATTAGTAAGCTTGTGACTAGTATAATATTCTAATTAATGTTAACATTGGTTTGCATAAAAGCACATAATTTCCTATTGTGTATTTCCAATTCAAGATGCATTGAAACTGTCTGCCAAAGGAAGGTAATAAGATGTTTTGTAGCCATATTTAATAATTTGCATTGCAAATTGGATGATCAGAACAAACATGACTTAACTGTAATGTTTAAAAATGTCTTGTATTTCTTGAACTCAGAAATGGTATAACTCTGTTTCTTATATCAGTACTCAAGCCATTAAACATCACTTACAAACAAAGATAACTTTGGATCTTGTCGTCAATAATGGCTTTGACTTTGCACTTGGTAACAGCTCATTTGTTTGCAAAGCACCAGGCAATGAAAAGACACAGTGAAGCTTGGGCTGAAAGCCTACGTTACAGGAGACCTGACCTTGACTATATGACGGGCTTGAGGCGGATTACTTTCAACTGCAACATGCTTGTTGGAGATAGAGGAGCAAGCGCCTTTGCAGACTGTCTAGGAGAGGACCTTTGGCTAAAAGGTACTGTGAACTATTGACTCTTAAAATACAATAGTGGCAGGCAAAAGACTTAAAATTGTCAGTTATAGCAAATGTAGCCAGAAGAGTAATTCACTATTTACAATAGAAAAGAATAATCTTTTTTCAAAAGAAATTTCTCTTCCTCTTTTGAATTGCCAAAGTCTTTGAATAGTGTTATGTCATCTAGTGTTGTCCTCTAGTATTTTGGAGTTGTAATTTGTTCTACAGTGTAGCTGTACAAAATGACTAATGTTGATGGTGTAAATCATGGCATTCTGTACATGGAGTCAAATACTTGTTGAAATTGTTTTATAATTTGAGCCAGGTGTACAGAAAACATGCATAGTGATGGAAGAGCATTGGATTAGAGAATACTTAAGCAAAGTGGACTTACAGAAGTCTGTAGACCCTGACTAGATGCATCCACAAGTGCTGAGGGAGCTGGCTGATGTCATTTTGAGGCCACGCTGAATGATCTTTGAAGGATCATGGTGAATGGGAGGGGTGTGTGAGGACTGGAGGGTACCAAATGTCACTCCTATCTTCAAGAAGGCTGCGAAGAAGGACCCAGGGAGCTACAGGCCAGTCAGCCTTACTTGGATCCCTGGGAAGGTGGGGATGTGCTGCCATCCAGAGAGAACCCAGCAGGCAGGAGAAATGGGATGGGAATGTCATGAAGTTTAACAGAAGGAAGTGCAAAGTCCTGCACCTGGACAGGAATAATTCCATGCACCAGAACATGCTGGGGCCTTTGTGGCTGGAAGGCAGCTCTGCAGAAAGGGTCCTGGAGATCCTGCTGAACAAGCTGACTGTAAGCCAAGAAAGTGCCTTTGTGGCAAAGGAGGTCAGTGGTATCCTGGGCCTTTTTCAGGAAGAGACTTGCAAGCAGGTTGAGGGAGGAGACCTTCCCCTCTGCTTAGCATTGGTGAGGCCAGACCTGGTCTCCCCTGTACAGGATGGAGCTGGAGCTACTGGAGAGAGTCCAGTGAAGAGCCACTAAGATGATGAAGGGACTACAGCAACTCTCATTTCAGGACAGGCTGAGGAAGCTGGAACTGTATAGTCTGGAGAAGGCTCATGGCAAGTTTCATCAAGGCATAAAAATATCTGAAGGGCAACTGTAAAGAAGATGGAGCCAGGCTCTTCCCAGTGGTGCCTGGTGACAGAGCAAGATGAAGTGGGTACAGACTAGAACACTGGAGGTCCCTCCTGAACATCAGAAAACACTTTCTTACTGTGCGGGTGACTGAACGCTGGTGCAGGTTGCCAGGCGTTGTAGAATCTTTATCCTTGGACGTCTTTAAAGAGCTGTTTGGATGCGGTATGGACAAAGTGGCTTGAAGTTAGCCTGCTTGCGCAGGTGGATTTGGCAAGATGACCTCCAGAGGTCCCTTCCAACCTAAACCATTCTGTGAGACTGTGCATGCATGACATTAAGTAAATGCCAGAGCTATTATAATACTATTTCATGGCGGCCATGTAATTTACTAATGTGTGCAAGCAATGAAATTCTAGAAGCATTGACTCAGACTTTTTAGACATAACTTGTGTGTTTGCACATATGATGCTGCCTTTGGTAGTTGCATTAATTGGTCCTGAGAATTGTAAGTCTACTAGGAATTGTCAAGAACAGTGACTTAACTGTGATTTTTATATTCCCTCCTTTGCAGTTGTTTAGTAGTTATTTCTTACTGTTGATTCTATAGTACTGATTTAAATTTCCAGTTTTCTTCTCTGAAAGTAGTATTCTTGTTTTTGCACTTGGCTGTTATCATCATGTGCTCTCCTCTCATGCTTCATGTTCTATGAAATGGAGGTTTTCAGCAGGTGTGGATTAATTGTATTCGATATTGACTACAGGTTACACCACTGAGTGTTTTGTTTTGTTTTGTTTTTTTTACCTCCTTAAACATTTTAGCGCTTGATTTGCAGCAGTGTGGAATATCCAATGAAGGAGCAAGGTCATTATTGGATGCTCTTCAAACTAATACAACATTAGTGGTACTTGACATAAGAAGGAATCCATTAGTTGGTATGTATCTGTATCTACCTTTGACCTCTTTGTGGTTGGTTGGTTTGTTTTTCAGTAACTCTGGTGTGGGGAAATTAACCACTTTTAAGAAAAAAACCTGCAACAGTATTTTGCTAAACATTTTTATAGTGGGGGAAGGGAGCAGGATTGGTAATGTGTACTGTTTATTCAGTTACCTAGTTGTTTGCATAAAGACTTGTCTCACACAGGAAATTCTTAAGATATCTTAATTCATTCTAGATCACGTTATGATGAAAAACATTATTGAAAGAGTTCTTATGAATGGAAATAGTTCTAATTCGGAGGTATGTCTTAGTCATTTTAGAATGAGTTTGGAGTTTTCATTGTAGCTGCCATTGCATTTTTTTAAAAACTGTTCAGAATGCATCTGAAACAGCTATTCTAGTTATAAACAGAAGTCTGACTCTTAAGCAGTTTAAAGAACAAACAAAACACTATGAAAGGAAAAACTAAAAATACTAACAGCAATGTGATATTGTTATGGGCATTTTGCATGATTTCTCATCTAATTTAAGATTTAACATGTCATAAAGCCAGGATATCCATTTAATGAGAAAAATCCACTTGTTTACCGAGATGAGCACAAACATTTGATGAGGTTGATGTTCTTTTGAAACTGAAACATTTACTACCCCAATCCAGGATTTACAGTTATTTTCAGCCCAGTTACAGAAGCCTGGATATTACAAAGAGAAAAACAGTTCAGTTTCTTTGAGACAATGTCTTGATGTCCTCTGTATTGAAAGTCAGCCATGCAGAGTTTTGTTTTGTTTTATGTGGGTGTTGGTGGTGTGTTGCTTTGTGGGTTTGTTTTTTGTGTTTTTTTTTTTAAATAAGGAGCCAAAACTCAGGGAATAAATTTGTACACAGAGGTATTAATGAAGACAAACAATTGGTCATTAAGTTCTGTTGCAGAAAGAACTGCAAGGACTTGTGTCTTCATTCTGTCAGTAGTAAAAATTCAGCCATATGATTTAAAAGCAACAACATACAAGTAAAAACAATCTAAGAGTGTATGTAGAAGAATCCTAATGACATTCTGAATTCTGGATGTAAGTAGCACTCTGTTTCTTTCTATTTCTAACAAGTTTTAGCATAATAGAAGAATGCCAGGTATTTTTCAGATTTTTCATCTTTTTTTAATGGAGGATCCATTACAGACTAAGTTTACAAATTTAAAGAAGTGGTGTTTGTTTCTTGTAGCTTAAGCTTGTCAAACAGAATACAGTAAGTTAACATCTACCTTGCTTTCGTCATCTGTGTATTGCCTCCAAACCTGTCAGGTTTCAAAAGGCTGTGCTAGTCCTTTTTTGTAGTGAAGAAAACATGGGTATCTATCTCTGAAATTATTTAATTTAGTAGGGAATTTTTTTCTTTTACCTATTCTAGTTGCTAGAGATCTGAATTTCATATTGATAGAAAATGAAGAATCAATTGGACTAAATTTAGCCTATGTGCAGAGACTTCTTGAATACAAGGTGTAAGATATAATTTCCTGAGTGAAACTAATCTGTCACTTACTCTTGCAGCGAGTGGCCTAACTCATACCATATCTCAACCACACATAACTGAAGAGTTGCATGGATGATCATCCCTAGTACTGCCTCCAGTTTAATCTTCCTTTAGTTTCAGATTTTTATCCTGTCAAAGGCTAACTGTCATAATTCTCATGAGTAAAACTCAGTAAAGTGTTGAATTTGTTTATATCTGAGGCGTGGCAGAGCTGCGTTCTCTACCATCTCATCATGACACCTGTTGTGTCCACTCCATGGTTTTGGAAGTATATTAAGGTGCTGCTCTAGAAAGAGAAGTTTGGTGAGCTTTTGAATGGCCTCATAATAATAAGCTATTGTGACTACAAAAGATCACGTCTTGGCTGCCACAAACGGCCTGTAACGTATTGTCAGTACTTGCTGACTGGACACCAGTCATAGCAGTCCTGTCCTGTTCTGCGTAAAAACTGGTTGTTTCTCTTTGCTTTTCAATAGCATGTAGGTTCTTGCCTTCCGAGTTGACTTTTCAACTGTGCAAGAAGAGCTGTCTACCGCTAATTGATACCTTTGAATTTGATGGGCAGCTAGAACAAAGGAAAGTTGTATTATCCTGGCAGCACTCTGTAGCTCGTATAGTGGATTGTAATTGTAGATATGATTGGGTGTAACAAGTGGTGAAAATTTGTGTAGATTCTGAGAGAGACTGAATGACTTAAAGGGAAAATCCACTGAAGGTGTCTATAGAACAAATTGCTTTCATAGTCTCAGCTCAAGCACTTAGTAATTTTTCAACACTGTTAATATGCTTGCTATCTTTATACTTAGATGTTGTACAGCAGCAGCAGGCACCTAGGCAAAAGACAGGCTACTGGGCTACAGGAACTTTAGGTTAACGTAGTACAGGTGCTCTTTCATGTGTGTTGCAGAAGAAAATTAAGATACTCTTGCTCTTAGAAGTTTACAATTTAATTTTACTCTTTTTTAGTTTAAAAAGAACAATTCAGTTGTCTCAGGAGCTAGATTCAGCTGTAGAACCACCAAAACTTATAAAAGGATTATTTGTGTCCAAAGTTAAAAAAGAAAAAGTTTTCATTGCAAATCATAAACTTGATTAGCTAGAGCACAGTAATGTGCATTAGGTGGGAATAACTTTGGTGTACTGTTCCTAGTACTCTTATGTCTGAGAAAAGCTTTGTGTGAATATCATCTGCAATTACTTGGCCTGTTTCAGCACTAGTCTTTGTTCTAACTAGAGCTTCATGCACAGTGAAAAATAAGTGACAGCCTAACTTAAGAGTATCTACTTGCAATAATAAAACTTCTACTAGGCAAAGGGGAACCTTTACGTATAGAGCTGTTGCTGTAAGGAAATGAAGTTTGAAGTACAGCAATTACTTTTGATTATCACTATGTCTTAATTTTAGTTTAGAGTCTTTTACGGTGTAAAGATGAATTTTCATTATAGCCAGTGAAAATTAAACTCTGTATTTTTTTTTAATACTAACTTGATAATACAAAATCATGTTTGGGAAGCTTTTATTACTCTGGAGAACTTTGGCCTGAGCCAGTCATTCCTAGCAAGCCAGCTTTCTGAGAATGATAAGCAAAAGACAGAGTTTTCACTTTATAGGGTCGATGACTTTTTTTTTTAATTTTTTTTTTTTTTTTTTACTATAAATTGAGGAGTGTTTTGCACAGGAGCAAGGAAAATTTTGGATGGGATATTATAGTGGTGTTCTTGGAATGCTTTCTGATAATTTAGCACTTAGACTCACATTGAATCTGTATTTGAATTGGGGCTTTGTGGGATTTTTGTTTTGCTGTAATTTTACGTTTTGTTATTAAGTTTTCTGTAACTAGTGGTGTTCTCCATATATCTGACAAACCCCTCTTCTGATTCTACATGAGCACCTCTTTAAATATCAGTTATTAAAACAATTTGTCTCTAAAAATAAATATTTACAGTATGAGTGGCTGACATCTCCATCTTCCAAGGATGCTTTGAAAACTAGACCAAAGAAAAGAACTATTGTCCTAGGAAGTGGTCGAAAAGGAAAAGCTACTATTCGTATTGGTAATACTATCTTTATTTTCTCTGGCCATAGTAAATTTTGTCTACAAAATGATCTTTTAATGTTTAAGAGCTTTAATTATAAAATATGTGATGTGTCTAAATGGCAGTGTTTTGCAGAATACTTGTCTTTCAACAAATTTCCATATATTCTTAAGTCAATAACGTGTCTTTTACCATCAGTGGTTTATGTAGGAAACTTGCTCTTTTTCTCAGTGCTGCTAGATATGTGGCTAGAAAAGTGGTAGGATATGCTGACTTAAATATGTGAAAACATTGCACGTATTTGTTCTGAATGCATCCTCTCCACAAGCTTTCACTTTTAGGAAGCTTGGTGGCAGTAAGTAGCCTAGTTCTTCTGATGTTGTAACCTTTCTGTAGCAGGCTGTCCTCTGCCAGAACAAACAAGCATTTTTATTGATGCACAAAGTGCTCTAAGATTTTTTTTTTAAACGTAATGTAAACCTGTTACAAATATTGTATTTAAAATAACATAGGTATCATGAATATTTATAGCTAAGTACTGATAGCTGTGTTATACTAAATGTTTTTCAATAAGTTACCAAAAGTTTCACTGTAATACATTTGGCTGTCTTTCATCTTTGCTTTAGTTATCTGGAAGCAGAGAGGTAAGCATAATAAAAATGACATCTTTGTACAAATAAATTGTGGTGATCAGGGTGATGGAAGAAGAAAATGCCTGACTTAATATTGTTGTGTTTTTTGCTGTTGTGGGTATCTTTTGTGGTTTTATTTTATTTTATTTTATAAAAAGAGAGTCAGGAGGTGAAAACTATCCCGTTTATTTGTTGAGAATTAACTGAAGTTTAGAATCCTTTTATGACAGTTATGCATTTCTGTTTGCCCAGAGAGGCGGCAGATGCCCCATCCCTGGAGACATTCAAGGCCAGGCTGGACGAAGCTCTGAGCAACCTGGTCTAGGAAGATGTCCTTGCTCATTGAGCTGGGGCTTGGACTACATTACCTTTGAAGGTCCCTTCCAACCCAAACTATTTTATGATTCTACACCATTACAAAATTGCTTGTTTTACTGATCTCAGAGAAACAATAACCTGAGTTCTCACTAGTTTAACTGGATTAAATACTAGGTTAACAGTTTTCTGAGCTTGTTAGTTTCTGATTTCTATAGAACCTGGGGTAGAGTGATCATCCACACTAGGTATTTATTCTGAATCTGAGTGGTAGTGTATGATTTAAACAAGAAAAAAAGACTGGACTAGTGAACATGGCTTTTCATTATTATTCCTTTTAAGTGAAGATACTGCTTTTCTATAGAAGTGATCAACAGAAGTGCCAGCTTTAGCTTAAAGCATTTTGCCCGTTATTAAACCAACGTTCTTCACACAAAAGCCACTAGAGGGCAATCTGAAGCACATATATAGCTTTATTGTCTATGTGGACAAAGCTCCCACCTGACACAATGGAGTTAGGTATCTGAAGTTAGTAATGTGAATAAACCTCTTTAGCTACACGAATTCACTTCCTTTTTTTGAATAACAGCATGCCTTACTTGGATCAACCTAACATAACAGTTAAATATATGAGCTTATAATTGCAAGCAGGTCAGCTGCCTGCTGCTCTTTTTGAGAAGCAAGACAAAAGTTTTTGAACACTTTAGCAAAATTAAACTGAAAGATAGATTTCCTACAGTCCCTTTTATTACTTAGGTGATTTTACTCTTGAACAGTGAGTTGTGAATTTATATGTAAATAACTATTATAATGAATTATCTTTTTTTCCTATTCTTGCTGTTCAATACAGGATTAACATCTAAAAAGTCTGTAACTCCTGGGAAGAAAAATATGCCTGTGAAAGAGAGTTACTCACCAAAACCATTACCACCAGGCACAAAAGGCTTCCTTCCTTGGCGGACTGCAGAACGTGCAAAGAGATGCAGGTGATGTTTTCGTAGTACCGGGAAAATATTAAAGCATTACAAATGTACCAGAGAGCAGTGTTAGTTTTTTTAAATACATATTTGAAAGTTATACACAGAATTTCATACTGCACCCCTTTTTATTCAGTTTATATAAATTTTGAGGATGTTACATAAATTCTATTCCAGTAAGTGTCTAAAATACACAGAAAGATGTAATTTGATGGCCACGGGAATATCCAGGAGCAACAGTAAAACCCCAAACTAAAACAACTAAACATCACAACCAAACCCATCTTGCTTGTTTGTTCACTTGTTATTAATAATTTATGAGACTTGTCATGGCTGAAGATGAAATGTAGATTTCTAAACTTGTAGTATAGTTGATTTGGCATGCAGTTTGAGATACCTAGGTATTTTTCCTTCTTTCTGCTCCATCTACCCCAATTACAACACGATTATTGTGATTATCTAAGCCCTGTGAAGTAAAATAAAAAAAAGCCACCTTGTTACCCATGGCAGCTGTAATATTATCATGCTTCCTTTTAAAACAGTGTGGTTGTTTTTTTAATGTATTCCCTAAACCTTGATCTCTCAAAATAGAGGCTATATAAATACTTAAGCAAAAAATGACTTAATAAAAATAGTTGTGATAGAGCATTGAACTTGTTTTTCAAGATGCTGAATACCGAATTCTCCTGTTGACATTAGTTCATAATAATTAACTAAGCAAGTTGCCTATTGAAGATATTAACATTAACATCCAGTAATGTTGCTCTAATTCATGGGTAAGTAGGAGTACTAATAGAACAACGTGAGGATGTAATGAGTTTTAAAGTGATACAGTGCAGTGTATGATGCTGTTGTTACTCTTACTGCTTCACCTGTCCTAGACTTCTGTGTTTGGAAATGGAAGTAGAAACAGTGACAGTTTATAATAAACTTACTTTTCTCAAAAGTGTTTATTTTCTGACTTCAGAGGGGGGCCAGCAGATAGTACTGAAGAATTACCAGTGAAGATTCAGGTACTCTGTCTTTCATATGATGGTTTATTTAGTAGATGAATGCCTGAAAAATGATGGAAGTGTTTTCAATAGAATCCTATTGTCTGAAAGTTAAGACTGGAACATACTCTTAAAGTTTATCTCTCATAGAAGTGTAAAATAATAGCTTATGTCAGCATTTGGTTTGAACTTCTTTGATACTTAGTTTATTCACCTTTTGATTTCTCAGCCTTATGAGCAAGCTGGGTTTGAGTATGGGCACAGTCCCTCTAGAGGCAGTAAGGAGAATGAGCAGCATTTTTCCCTGAAAGGTTCTGCTCCCACTTCCTCTCTTTCCTCCTTTTGCCTTCGGACTACACACTTTGTTCGAACCCATCTGGGAACTGCTGTAGTGAACATACTAATGGGGGGAAAAAAAAAAATCCTCTCTTTCTTCCTTCTGTTTTGAATCTCATTTGCATCTCCTCCCCACCCCACCCACCAGAGAAAAGCAGAAGTGTGTTAGTGTGTACTAATTAATTAAACTGGCTCACAGAAGTGTCTGATGGTGGCTGAAGCCAGCACACTTAACCCCTGCTCTGGCAGCTGCGGTCCTTCAGGACAACCTGCTCCGGCACAGACTGACGTGGGTTGCAGCTCCTTCCCTCTGGGGTCTCCCCTGGGCTGGAGTGTGAGTGTCAGCTTCACCATGAAGCACCTCCTTCTCCTCTGAGCCTGCTGTTCCCTGTGCTCTTCCTCACTCTTTTTGTTCCCTCCTCTTCTGCCTGTCTGCCATTTTTTACTCTTTCTTTTCACAGGTTTTCCCAGAGGTGCCACTGTCTTGGATGTAGGGCTCAGCTGTGCCCTGGGTGGGGGGGGTCTGTTTGGTACAGGGCAGCCCCAGCCGCTCCTCTCAGGGGCCACCGCTATAGGCCCCTGCCACTAATTCCTTGCCACATACACCCAATATATGCGCATATATGATTTTTTAAATATATATGGTTTTATACCAATGTATTTACAAATCACATAGCCGGACAATACATATGCATTGTAAGGGACTCTGGGAAATGATTGCTTTTTAATTAAGCTTTTGGTACTATTTACTCTTTGATTTTTTTTTTTTTTAATTGCACAGTGTAATGCTTTGAGTGTGTTTTTCTTTTCTGATGTAATTAGACAGGTATTCCTGTGAAAGTGACAGTGGAAAGCGCTTCTACATCTGAAACTGAAGACACAGAAGATTTAGATGATGTTATCCATCATCCTGATTTGGCAGAATCATTAGATAAGATTAATGTAACAAAGTATCAACAATTACAGGTAAGAATCCTATTATGTGCCTTAAACTCCATAAAGGCAAATCTTATTAATCATGTTTTATGAAGAAAATTATGGTTAAACAAGTAACCAGTCATGGAGCAGGACTTCCAAATAACTTTTGATTGTCCTACGTTATGTCGCACGGGTTTCAGTTTTGACAGATGTGTCAAATATGCACTGGACTTCCAATCTCTGAGTAGTTCTAACGAAGATGGTTATGCTATAAGCATGTTGTCAAATCAGGACCATAATAAGGAAGAACTTCACTTAATACACACAGCTGCAATTTGCGTAATTTCTCTGTTCCAGTCTTGAATCATGGCTCCCAAATCTTTTGATCAGTGTTACTGCCTGTACTATTTCCTTCCAAGTATTTCCTTTATAAATGTAATTTAATGTTATTTCTAACAGCTAAAATATTGTAGTCATTATTGTTTAAAAAAAAATTAAAAAATAACTAAAAGTGTGTTGAACCTCCATTTTATAATTAAGCTCAGTAACAAACATTTTCATTTGCTTTTTATTATTCCCTCTACTTAGACAATTCTAAAAAAATAGCAATAGCCAGACTGACTATTGCTGCAAATGTCTTGAGAGGGAATGTTCTTATAAAAGCAAGGGAAAACAAAGGGTGTTTTTCAATGGCTCAGTATCACTGCCAAGGTAATCTAGCACTATTATAAAGTAACACCCTCAGGCAGAATAACTGGGTTGTTTCTGAAGTGTTAGGATTTGAGTTATGTTTGGAGAATCTGCACTGCCTCCAAATGAAGACCTATAGTCAGTCACACCACACTGTGTGAATGAACTGTTCATGTGTATAAATACCAAAACCATATAGCTGTCTTCATGTAAGTGAAGTTGAAACTTAACTTATTGCAAATCTGTATGTAATGGGAGAGTTAGGGTGGCTCAAAGTTACTGTGGAAGACAAATGATTGTACAAATACTGCATAAATAACTATCTGTCTTTTTTCAGCTGATGTATACATTTTCTTTAAGCCTACTCTTGTTCTCTCTAGAACTTCTATTTGGGAAGATTTTTAAGGTTTTCATAAGTTGCTGGGACTTACAGTTGTATAACAGCTTTCTTCATTGTGGGTGATTTCATATTACCGTTTGTGTGTAATATGTTGACATTATGCTGTACAGTGGCTTCAACACTCCTATCCAGAGCATTGTGTCTGGAATCATTGGAGTTCCATGTCATGTGCATATTGTGCCAAAAACTTCCATGCAGCAAGTATGGTGCTTTCAGGAAACACTTGATGTATTTCTTCTTGGTATTTGGAGAAGGGGGAATATTACTTTCAGGACACACTGCAGAGGCAGACAGTGTTTTGTGCTTTGGGGAAGGGTTGTCATATCTACCTATGTTGTCAGTGTTACCTGTAGTATTAAGTTTAGAACAACTGTAAGGAAGGGATAATTTGTGATTAATTTGAGCTTCCTGGGAGGTAAAACTATGGATTTTAGGAACCTACTCCAAAACTAGTTCTAAACTTCCTGTGCTTGTAAAGGTCCAGATTTTCCTGATTTTCTGAATTTGAAAACCAAAATACTTTTTTAGGTCATGGTTGTGTATCTCAGAGCACTGTTTAAGCAGTCTTGAACTGTTTCTGTGCCTCACATATTCCTTTTGTTACGTTTATGCAAAGCACAGTTTCACATTATGGCAGAACTGAACTAACAACTTGTGAGGTCTGTTTCCCTTCAGTCCCTTAGTACTTTTCCATTTCTTGAATCAGTATTTTTCTCTTTTATGTCTTTTTAATGTTTATCTGATCATAAGGCAAGTTGATTCAACTTGCTGATGTGGAGAAAACTCGTGTAGTTCAGCAAGAAGTGCAAAGTCCTGCACCTCGGGAAGAATAACCTCATACACCAATATAGGCTGAGGGCAGACCATCTGAAAAGCAGTGTTGCATAAAAAGCCCAGAGGGTCATGGTGAACACCAAGTTGAACACAAATCAGCCCTTGCAGCAAAGAAGGTGAATGGCATCCTGAACTGCATTAAGAGGAATGTTACCTGCAGGCTGACGGAGGTGAGCCTTCCCTGGTACACAGCACTAGTGAGGCCACACCTGGAATACTGTGTCCAGTTCTGGGCTCCTCTGTATAAGAGAAAGATCGGCATACTGGAGAGAGTCCAATGAAGAGCCACTAAGATGATGAAAGGACGGGACCATCTCTCCTATGAGGAAAGGCTGAGAGAGCTGGGACTGTTGAGCATGGAGAAAAGAAGGTTCAGGGAGCATCTTATTAGTGTATGTCAATACCTGAAGGGAGAGTGTGAAGAGGACAGTGCCAGGGTCTTCCCAGTGGTGCCCAGTGGCAGGGTGTGAGGCAGTGGGCACAAATCTAAACACAGGAGATTCCCTCTGAACATCAGGAAACACTTTCACTGGGAGAGTTACCAAGCACTGGCACAGGTTGCTCAAGGAGGTTGTGGAATCTCCCTCCTTAAGAGATGTTAAAAAAACATCTAGACACGGTCCTGGGCAGCTTGCTGCAGCCGGCCTGCTTGAGCAGTGGGTTGGAGCAGATGACTTCCCGAGGCCCCTTCCACCATCAACCATACTGTGATTCTGTGATATTTTTCCAGATTAGTTTTCAGCCATTTTAATTACTCACATTGGCTTACATGAATGGGTGCATTCCAGAACCGGAACATGGAAAGTGACAGAAGTCTATGGCTGGTAATAGACGAGGGGAAGTGGAGGACCCTTTCTATCTGCATTAGTTAGGTTTAGGTACTATCATTAAACAGCTCTGACTGCAAGGCTCTTTGATTGGGTGTCCTGGTGTCAGCTGGTATAGAGTTAATTCTCTTCCTAGTAGCTGGTATATCACTGTTTTGGATATAGTATGAGAATAATGTTGGTAACATACTCATGTTTTAGTTGCTCAGCAGGCAAAAACTTTCCTGCTTCATATATTGACCTGCCAACAAGAAAGTGGGGAGTGCACAAGAAGTTGGGAGGGGACAGTTGGGACAGCTGACCCCAACTGGCCAAAGGGATATTGCAGACCATATGACATAATGCTCAGTATATAAAGCTGGGGGAAAGAAAAGGAATGGGGGGACATTTGGAGTGATGGTGTTTGTTTTCCCAAGTCACTGTTATGCGTAATGGAGTCCTGCTGTCCAGGAGGTAGCTGAACACCTGCCTGCCAATGGGAAGTAGTGAATAAATTCCTTGTTTTGCTTTGCTTACGTGAGTGGCTTTTGCTTTACTTATTAAACTGTCTTTATCTCAACCCAGGAGTTTTCTCACTTTTACTCTTCTGATTCCCCTTCTGTCCCACCAGTAGGAAGTGAGTGAGTGGCTGCGTGGTGTTTAGCTGCCAACTGAGCCTTAATTACTATGGTGAGGAGCTGACTTGGGGAACTGAACTAGCTGGAAACTAATCCAATGTCTTTGGCTCTAGCAGGCAGGTTTTGGCACAACCTTGCAGTAAAGTAGGACAACCACTGTGCTAGAACAATGATAGAATTGCAGAGTAGGAATAAACATTAAGAGGTGGGAACTCCATAAATGGCCACTGTGTCAAAAAAGCTCTCCAAACATCCTTAAATGTGACTAAATGACCAGACTTTCACCTTAGTATGCAAGTCCTTGAGAACTTCCGTGCATCCTTCTGTTCAAAAAGGGGCTTTAAGCATACTACTTATTGAAACAATATTAGTTGTGTTTTCATTTTTTTAAAAAACATCTGTTGGCTAACAAAAAAACTTCATTTCTGCATAAAAGAAAAATAAGAACTGTTAAGTGTTCTTTCCTTCTACTAGAGAGAATGTGAAATGTCAGAATTGCCTCTGATGAGGAATAGAGTTGAGGAGATTCCCAGATTTTGAAACTTTAACAAAGGATGTAAAAGGTGAACTTTGCCAAATGGTGAACTCTTTCTACATGTTAGTACTATGTGAATTATATAGAAGTAGAGATTGCACTATAACCCTTTCTTAGAAAGAAGGACAACAATGTAATCAAGTAGAAAAACATGGCTAATTAGTTACTGAAGGTTTTTTATAGTTTTAATTTTTAAACTGTAGTTTTATATTTCTGTCCAGTGTTGAGTAATCATATTGCGTACAGCAATCTGAGGGCTACAGATATATTTGCTATTCAACTTCATCGTAAAGTCTGTCAGTGCTATCTTTCTGGACTACACTACAAGATGGGTCAGTCTTTTAGCTTGGATGTACATTTAGCTCTCTCTTATGTGTTTCAATATTTTTTTCTGCATAAAGACTAAAGGGTGGTGTAAGCTAGTGAATTTCTCAACAGCAAATCAAAGAACAAAACATGCAATGTTCAATGGTGGCAAATACTTTTACACAGGTGCAAGGCATCTTCCTTTGCGTGTAGGTATGTGATACTGCTTTTGAGGAGATGAGTCTTTCTCGTGTGTTCAGGTGATAAAGATATGACTGACTTTCTAGTTCTCGGGTTAACCTGTTTGATGCTGGTCTAAGGATCTTAAGAGTGAATTTCACTGGACAGTAGTGACAGACCCATAATCTTCACTCTGGGCAGTTGTCACTGGGAGGGCTGTATCTAGGATATTTCAGAATGTGCGTCTTTGAATCAGATGCATAAGTCCCTTGCATCCTGCAAGACCTGTGAAGACCTCTTTGTAGAAGGATTACTTCTACTGTGCATTGTGCTGCACACCAGTCTTCTCAGCTGATTGCTCATCTGAAGTGCAGTAGTATGCTGTTGAATAAGGTTTTGATAGTAAAAGGATTTCAGTACTATTCGGACCTTTGCTCCTCTGTAAAACTGATTGATAAAGTGTGTAAAAAAAACAAAAACAAAAACAAAACAGCAGTATCCTATGATACATATGTGTGCTTGCATACAAAGTGTACAGAGAAATGAAGAAGCTTTGTATACTGTTAATTTGTATAGGTTACCCTCTGAAAGACAGAGCAGCTTGATAATTGTAACAGTTTTCACCTTTGGATCCAGAAGACTGTAATAAGGCATGCAAGAACAAAAATTCCTATTTGTTCTTCCACTTCAGGTGTTGTAATTAAAGATGACAATGCTCTGCTATGGTATGAGAAAATATGGTGATTGCTTATCAAATCATGATGGAGAGATTCACGAATTAGAACTGAAAGTTAAAATATAGGTGTAGGCATTTAATGAACAAGACTTGATTGTATTTGTTAGATGTTTGGGTTTGTTTTTCTTGTTCTTAATTCAACATTAAGCTGCTTCACTCAAACAGTTTGGGATTGTGAAAAACTGACATTTTCTGCTGATGAACTAAGTGAAACCAATTGGAAAAAGTACAGTTCTTACACTTCAGATTTTTGTATTCCTACTGCTGTAGTAAGGAATAAAATCCTGGGTGAAGAATACATTCAGAAAATTAAGGTATGGCTAGTAAGGATTTTTTTAGGGACAAGAAGAGGAAGTAGAGAAGAACATACATTCCTAATGATAATGTCATAGGTCCAAGAGACTTGTTCTATAATCTTGTGTTATCTGTTGCTATATTGCAACCCGATTAAGTGAATCACAATTATTTCCACTTTCCTGCCTTAATTTTTTGCATCTGAAGTTATGTGCTGGTAGACCACTGTGATGTATTTTTGGGGAAGATACGTCATTGCCTAGAGTGCCGTGTGCTCGTTGTTAATTGGACGTGTTGAGTTTTTGTGTAATATTTTGCAATGATCTGACATTTTGAGATAAATTTCATTATAGTTTATCTGTATTATGACAGTTGGAGCTGCAAGAACACATGGAAAAATTAAGGGAAGAACAAAGAGCGAGAGTAAAGGCTGAGGAACGGATAACAGAGGTAATGATACTTAACTGTTAATCATCTTTACTTTTAACGGAGGCACCAATCAAACTATCCACTTGCTTAATTAGGAGTGACTATCAATAACCTGTAGTGTGTTGGCTTCCAGAGTTTCAGTTCAAAGTCACATGGGTCATTTACTAGCCTAAGGACAATGATGACATCTGTGTTTAGTAATGTGTGTTTGTTCTCCTGATCCTATTCCAGAGCCTTGAACTCTGGGTCAAGCTACTTTTCAATGTGTTTCATTCATTTGGTTTATTACTTATGATCTGGGGCATCCTAATGTTTGATTTTCTTGAGAAAGCGATTAAATCTGTTTGCAATTTGCAGCAGATGGGTATTTCTTTGAGGTCTCCCACTTTCTTTATCATGACATGTGCTGAAAAACTGTTTGCTGCAAATGTTGTTTAATTTGGCTTATTTAGTCCCTTTGAGTTTTAAGTTTTGCTTCTGCAGGCATTAAAAATGTTGTATGGTTTTCTACATAGCATGTTGGCCATAGCTGTCAGTTTTTGCGAAGTGGAGTTTGACATTGTGACAGAACCAAACTAACAGCTTGTCACGGTTAAATTGTGAGGTCTGTTTTCCCTCTGTCCGTTGTCACTGACCTATAAAGATCCTTCTGTATCAATAAGCAGAACTTCTTGTAATAGAGTGTAAGATGGTGTAAATGAATTGATTTTGTGATATGGAGTGGAATGAAAGTGGTGGTACCCTTTGGAACTTGAGCAACAAGTGGTACCCCACAGTACAGGGAGCAGATAGCCACAACAGACTCTACAAGGCTCATTGTAGTCCTCGGCTGCAGCCACCCTCATCCTCCTGTAATGTGAAGTGAACCAGTGAGCTCTGCTGGGTATCTGTTGTTTGAATGCTTAAATGCTCTTTGGGCTAGATGCCCACTGTAAGAAATCTTTCTCTGTAGTACTAGACTGCTTGGACCTAGCACCTTGTCTCGGTAGAAGAAATAAATTAAGTAGCAGTAATCTCTAAAATAGTTAATTTTGATGTTATTTTAAAGCAGCAGTACACTACACAGATCTATGATTTTTTGTCCTTCTCTCATAGAAGGTGAAGGAAAGGCTATAGTAGCAGTGATCTTAAATAAGTGTCTGAGTTAATATTTCTCTCAAACACAAATCCCTTGGATGTACATGTGGCTCTCTCTGATGTGTTTCAGTATTTTTTTCTGCATAAAGACTAAAGGTTGATGTAAGCTAGTGAATTTCTCAACAGCAAATCAAAGAATGAAACATACATATAACTTTAATGGTGGCAAATACGTTTACACAGGTGCAAGGCATCTTCCTTTGCATGTAGGTATGTGATATTGCTTTTGAGGAGATGAGTCTTTCTCTTGTATATCCTGTATATACACCTGTATATCCTACAGTTATTCACCTTTCAGCTTGTCAGTGATTTGATTAGTATTCAATGTTGAGAAAAATCAGATAATCTTAAACTTCCAGTTTTGTGATGCACAGTGCAGGTGAGAGATGCAGTAGTATGCGTTCCCTCTGATACAGAGGGGTGAATAGAAGGAGAGCACTGGCCTTTATTAGAATTTTTTACTAGTAAAATATATTATTTGGTGTTAATGTGTCATATAATAGTCATATAATACATGCAAAATAACATGAGATGAAAGCTAATTTTTTTCTTGCATTTGCTCTGCAACATTCTGTACATACCGAAAACAGTTCTGAGCCAGCAGTTTTGAGTGCCTGCGCCAAGTTCACTATAGTAACAAAGAACTGCAGCTCAATGCAATGAGGGCTCAGTGCCCTCAATACTTCCGGTACAGGAAGCTCTGTGTCAGTTATACCAGTTACTTTGGGTATTTCGCTTTGTGGTATTTCTGCTCTATGGGCTTGCAAAGGTGGTGGGTTTTCTTGGTTTGTTTTGGTTTTTAATTTGACAATGATAGAAATTACTTTACCTTTTGTTTGTTTGTTTGTTTTGTTTTGTTTTGTTTGTTTCCATAGCTGGAAATAGAAAATGCAAGATTAAGGAATCTAAATATCTCCTTATCTGAGGCTCTTCACGCGCAGTCAGTAACCAACACGATTTTGGAAGATGAAAGTGTTCTAGGCAGCATTGAGAAGTCCTTCCAAAAGTTTCATGCTTTTTTAGACCTCCTTAAAGATGCTGGGTATGTTGTCACTTTAAGTCTTACTGTTTCTGCTGAGAGCTCTTTCCAAAATTATCCTTCCAATGAAGTAAGCAAAGCTGCTGTCTCCCCCCAAGAGGCTGTACTTGCAGACAGCAAAGGAAGAAAAATTAAGTATGTACACACTGTGTAGTCTTTCCTCAGTGGGAAGACCATGATCCAAGCACCATCCAGCTGAATTAATTTATTAATTTATTTATTTGTCTTTGGGAAAGGCTTTCAAGAATACCCTTCCAAAAGAGAAGGTGGCCTCTGTAATATTGAAGCACGTTTCCGAGTCTTTATTGGACCGCCTATGGCTCTTAGCATTCCCATGATATGAAAGGCTCAAAATGCAGTTGAACTGGCTTCAGAAAATGTCCTTTTGCCTTAGGCCTCCTTTTACTAATTGAGGTACAGAAATCTACATAGATGAATCTGGCCTCTGTACTTAAATTCTAGATTATTTATTATTACTTGAAATATTTTAGAGTGTATTGAATAAAGTTTCTCTTAAGGCTCTACCACTTTACCTGCAGTGTCTCAGAGGATGGCTCATCCTTCCCAATTGTCAGAGAATTTCAGCTTAAGTTCTCAAAGCTCATTTGTAAAGCTTATATAGCCAGGCATGGCATTCTTATCCAGGAGAGTGAAAAAATGATATAAAGACCTATTGTAGTGTATTCTGCATGTTCAGAGAAGACCACAAAATAGTTTATCTGCCCTCCCTGCCAGCCTGCTTCCATCCACCTACAAATTGTAACAATGGAACTTAATGTAAAGTTCACCCTGAGGCTGCGTTCTAATTTTGTGTCAATAAATTGGTAGAGCTGCCATTACTTTAAGAATGAATTTTAAACTCTGGAGGAAAGGAAGAATGCTTTTTCAGTACTTAAAAACTGTTTTTTTCAGCTGGATTCTACACCTATTCATGATGACAGGGAACCACTGAAAGTTACAGAATCCAATCACAAAGACTGCTCTTCTCAATAAGCTTCTATGTGTAAATGCTGTGCTATCAATTGATGGCTGCAAGTTCTCACTTCTTTTTGAAACTTAAAACACCCAAGTGCTAGGTTTTGGCCAAATTGTAAGCGGGAAGGTGGAACAACATGACTGTATTTGTGAAGCATGTAATTGGACTTTGCTGTTAGAGGTTATGCTAGTTGGGAAGATGTGCACAAATCTTCACTGGAATGATAGTTTTAACCTTTGTTCTGTCTGACAGGGAATCTGCTTGCCAATGTCTTTCTCTGAGATCAGTGCTAACTGGGAGAACTTCATTCTTAGCCTCACAACACAGTCATGACTGACAGTTTTGAACCTGCAGGCTAATTTGTGTGAAGATAGGAAAATACCTTTATCTACTGGTTTCATCTTTATCAAGCTATTTTTGATTTCTCAGAAAATAATGGAAAAACTGTCTTCAAAGCTTTAAACTTATTCTGTTTTTTCTTCTGGTTTTGAATGTTTAGGTCTTTCACAGGGTAAGATTTTTTTTTTCCTGTCATTAAATTTTATTTTACAGACTTGGACAACTTGCTGTATTAGCTGGCATTGACCAGTCAGATTTTGGTCATTTGGGGCATCCACAAATGAATTCTACACTCAGTAAGCCTGCTAACATGCTAAAGGAAAAGTCTTTCGAAGAAGAAAGACAAGAGCATACCCAGAATAGCAAAGTAAGTCTATAGAGGGAATGCTAGTGGCAGTGTACTTGATGCTATCCAATGTACTTTTCAGCTGTTATCCCACTCTGACTGAAAGTAATGGTTCTAAAAAGATCCGTTAAGTAATTATAGCAATCTTTTGCTGTAGCTGTATTTATACAGATCATAATAATTCAATGATTAATGTAAGCTTTTGAAGTGATTACTATTTGGAACAGAAACCATAGTGTTTTGTAATGTACTAAAGAAAGTGTTGGTGGCAATTTTGTTGTTTCTTATTCTGAAATACGAAGTTCCGATGGTGGTATGCATCCATTAAAAATGGAAAATACCATGACTAGGTTTTTTTAGAAACATTTAATAATGATATGTAGTGGTTTTAAAAAGCTAGTGTTCTAGTAGAGGGTAGTGTCATACGCCTATTGAAAAGCACAAATTTTCTTTTAAGAAATTACAGTGTGTATGTCCAGTCCTGTTAGATTTCTTCATGGGCCATGTCATGAATTTCAGGCAACTACAGATTTTCAATATTAACAACACAAGCGTTTAGTATTTACTCTGAAGTCAATAAACAGAAAAGGTTCCAGATACTTCAAGGGACATATTAAAGTTCCAATAAAAAAAAAAAAAAGACCAGGCTTAAATTTTTAGGGCAGTTAAAAATTAAGATACTGGCAGCCTACAGCATTGCCTAAGTTGGATAAAACTGTCATGCTAACAATCATTCTGCATTCCAGTATGGTTCTTATACCCAATGTCTTCCCTATTAAGTATTCTAAATTTGTCAAGAACACCATAAGCTTCTAAAACATGATGGTAAAAAGCGTTGTTTGCTTTTTAATGGTGTGGAAAGCAATTCCCAGTTTTAGAGTTTGAATCTACTGAAATGATTTGTTAATAGTTTGGCTTGCCACAGTGTTTTCAGACTGTTGTGCACTGTGAAGTGCACTACTCTTAGACTTACTTTCTAGTATTGGTTAGTTTGGATTCTTGTAGTAGCTCTCTATTATGGGATAGACTATTGGGACCACACTACTGGGAGGAAATATGATGAATTGCAGGTATTTCAGAATGATAGACATAATTAGGCTTTGGCTCCTTCAGTATTACTGACACATTTCTGTAGTATAAAGTTCAAGCTGGATGTGAAACTCAAATATGCCTACTTTGTATCATTACCACCCTAGCAATCTTCTGAAATTTGCTTACTTTGAAAGGTAATAAAGGTTGAGTGATGGCTATTATCTCTGCATCTTTTTGTATTATGTAAAGGCTTTATTTTCCTGTGCAGATTTTAGTATATGGCAGTTGCAGTACTGGATTTTTTTTCTCTAGTTGCATCAGTATCTTAATTTGAATCTCTTATTTCAGAACAGAGCTGAGGACACCCAAGTTTCTCTTCCTGGCACATTTCAATCCCAGATGATTGTGAATGATGCCTTCTCTGCTCTTAGAGAAATACAAGAACTTGAGAGTGCTGGGCAACAGTACCAGGCAGGCTCACAGAATGAAAATGAAGCTCAGACAATTAACCAAAATAAAGAGGATAAGCCTCGAAATAGTACTCCAACATTCTCTGAGAGGAGAATCAAACAAAATGAACAAGCACAAGGACATCACTCTGCAAGGCTATTGGTTACCAGTCCACATTTTTTTTCTGATTCCAGTATACATACTAAAAGTAATGGTAGCAGAGTATCCAGTGGTGCTTCTGGTGAAAGAAGCAAAAATTCTTTCTCAAAGAGATACATCACTAGAGCAAATGAAATGGCAATTCCAAATGATGGGGCAAGAGGAGACCAAAGTACCCTGCAGAAAGTAAACCACTCTGGAACTAATACTGTAGGATCTGGCTCTGAAATAGAAGAAAGTATCCGAAGTGTTACCAGCATTTGAAATGGTTCTAAAACGTTTGGACTGTTCTTTACACTTGCAAGATTAAAAATACATGTTGAATGCCTCAGTATGCTTTGTGAATTTTCTGTAAAGTAATGTAGACTTTGTAACTTCTAAAGCATTGCATGCTGTTTGGTATTTCTGTTTCATGTTTGCATCACTTGTCACTAGATTTTTATTTTTGGAAATGTTATGAATTGGTGGAATGGTACCCTTCAGTTTGTACTACATACAAAGGATTCCCGAGGTATGGGTTTTATTGTGTAACACAGATCTCATTATACACTGTGAACTGTTTTGAGCTAATAAAATTGGTTTGCATACATTTTTTTTTCCAGTGTATTGCAATGGAAGGGGAAAAAGTGCCTTTAGGGCAAACATCCATTCATGCCTAACAGGTGGTGGGTATGACATTCCCAAAGGTAGTGGAAGTTTCAGATTCAAAAACAAGCCTAGGAACATCTCTAAAAGAAATATATAAATACAGCCATTCTTCATTATTGCTATGACTGCAGGTCATAGAATAATACATGTTGGAAGGGACCTCCAGGGATGTCTAGTCCAACTCAATTAGGTTGCTCTCAAGACTTAGAGAAATGCAAGAGCATAAAACTAAAATAATATAATTGTTTTAAAACTCCTCAGGTTTGCTCCTCAGCTTCTTGTTCCTGTCCTTTTGCACAGGCAGCTCATTTGCAGCTTCTGAACTATGACGTAGGGTAACAGATTTTGATTTGCCTCGTGGCACAGATAATTATTTTGGTTTGCACCAGAAATAGTAAGATGCACTTCAGTATGGCCCTTAAAAATAAAGCAACATCTTTCTTGATTCTTATGCACTTGCCTGAGTGCCATGAAAAGACAATCCGTGGAGAGCCACATACACAATAATGATGTTTCCTTCACCAATTACTGTTTTGTATATAAAAGTGAATTCTGTAAAATTGAACTTATTAGGAAGGGTTGTAGAGATGAGGAAGATGTTCAACATTAAACAGATTTTAGGAAAGTTGTTTTTAAGCAACATAAAATTTGTATTTGGAAGAATGAAATAAATTCTTCTAGTTTAGCCTAGCTGGCCAACAGTGGGAGTGATATTTGCTTTTGAATGAACCAGTCAATTTTAATTCCTTAAAATAACTTATTTCTATTACTTATTTTTTTTCACATGCATGTGCTTGAGTCAGTCCTGATTTAGAAGAAATTTCTTAAATTGCAGTAGCAAACTCTGGGAGATTGAGTAGTAGCATTTGACATACACTGCTTATCTTTATGAGAAGTCCAAATGCTGAAAACTCATTACATTGGGCAATGGTCATGACAAGCTGCCTTTTTAAAAAAAATGCATGAAATGTCAATATATTTCACTATTTACAGTGTTATCTGAGATTTTGAATTATCATAATATTTCAATCTGTTTGACATGGGCATTTTTTTTCTTGGCAATGTGTATTCCATTTGCAGAGTGAAGCGGACAGATGGTGATGGAGCAACAGAAGGTATTTTTCACATACAGGAATTGGGCAAGATGGTTTGGGCTGAACTAGGGGGGAAAAAGAACCTGTGTAACTTTCTTTTTACTCCATCATTTGTCATGAGAGTTCTAGAACACAGATGATCTGTAGAAATTCCTGGCTACACTTATGAAGAAACTCATGAATCCTCAAATGGGAATTTTTTACTGAGCAAATAGCACGAGATTACCTTAGCTATTGCAATATTGCATAAGTAATTGCACAATGAAAGTACATTATGTAGACTTTGTCACCGCAGAATAATAGCAGGTAATATATTAATCTATGCAACTTTTTAGATATTCTCCCAAACATTTGAGATTTATTGCTTCAGTTATTATTCTTTGCTTGTGATTTTGGTTTGATTGAATAATTACGTGCAATCAGTTTCTTTAGCATTAAAATGCTATGCGTTTCCTTTTTACTGAAATGTTAAAGCTAGTCACTGGGAAATGCTGTATAAAGTTATAAAATCAGAAGCCTTCAGATTTGTGAGGTTAGGAATTACAAAACTGTTATTCGTCCCTAAAAATACCAGAAAGAACTTAAAACAGTTTATGTATTGTATGCCTAATAAGCATGTGGCATAAATACATTTTGTGTTAAATACTACTAGTATTTGCTTTTAAAGTATGAATTATAGCAAAAATAATCATTTAAAGCAAAATGGACCAGACACTATGTAACTCAGAATCTGGAGTCCATACTTTACACACAGTTGAATGCTGAATCTGACATCTGTAGAGGTAATGAATGTAAGTTACTTGAGGGAGAAGTATTTTTTTAAGCTATTGTGAATATTTCTGAAATTTCAAGGTTTTTACTAATGTTTTAAAAATGCTTTTCCAAAAAAAAAAGTTTTGTGTATATAAACTAACATTTTAAAGAATAAAGTATTTTAGTAAAAAGTAAGTATATATCTATATTTATGTTAAAAAATACGTATGTTTTAAATTACTACGAAACCATTTTACCCTGAGTTTGGATATAACCTGTTTCAATCTCTTGTTATTAGTTAATGTTCTACATATTTGTCTGTGTTCTTGTTTGACATAAAAGCCTAAAATCAATAGGCCTGCTTTTTGCTAGAGAACATGTTACTGTTTACTTACAAAACTCGAACATTTTTTCTCTGTTTATTTTGGCTTCCTGAGAATTACTTTTCACACTTTGTAATTGCAATATTTGGAGCCAGACCTCTGAAAAACAAAATAACCCCAGACCCTTGTCTGAACTACTTGCATCTTGTTTTAAGTTCCACCAAAATTTGTTAGTCTCACTGCTTTGCTGGACCAGACATCCCAGCTGCCTCCTGAAGCAGCTGCCAGGTTACTGTGCAGTCAGCGTTATTTGTCTTTTAATAATGACGTCAGTTTGTCTGTTATCCTGTGAGATGGAGAATTCACGTGCACTTGCGCTCCTTGAGTGAGCTGGTTCTTTTCAAGCAGTAGTTGATGCAGGTTTTTCTGTGCAGCGTAACAAGAAGTCATAAAGAACCCAGTAAAAGTTCACTGAAAACGCTGGAAGTTTATTTGAATATTACACTTTCTCTTGTTGTTGTTGTTTTTTAATTTTTTCCCCAGTTATGCGTCATAGTAAATACATCTCTCTCTGATTTTGTGTTAATTATGCAAATTCACGTTTGCACGCATTTGTGGCACTTGAAGGGTTAGGTTCTCTGTCAAATGCTGGAAGCCAGAAGCATTCCTGGAAGTCATGGTTTTGGAAGCTTTTATTTTACACTGGACGACTGTGAATACTGATATAATGAATTTATGGGTTTAGATGTAATGAAAAATTAGATCATAATTGCTGTTGGTGAAATACTAAAATAGGAGAAATCTAGATACAAACAGAACTCTGATGTGATCTTTGCTATTCCTCTTCATTCTGTCCATCTGCAAAAGCACAATAATGCCTTGCATGTAGCAAAAATGGACCACTCTGTGTTCAGGAAACTTGCTGGTTTATCCTTATACATTCTGTTTACTGCCCATCAACGCATAATGTGAAGTGGATTTTCTAAAGCTCTGGGTTGCAAGGCTTCCAGCACAGTTGTCCTGTGATCCTACAGGAGCTGCAATTTTTGACCCTTCTGGTCAGGATGGCACTTGCCTGAACTGAAACACTACAGTACCTGATATTTATGCCCTGTGCTCTGAGCCGATACCAGCACCAACTTGCCTTGTTTCTGTTTTTGTGTTCTTTGTGCCAGAGGTCTGAATTACACTTTTAATTCCAAAGTCTTAATTTATGTTGTGGTTTGTGCCACACAGTTAGGGTTCAAGACTGATCCTGCTTGGGTGTTGAAGCACTTTTGTAGCAGAAGCCAGGCTTCCTGACCTGAACCGCCAGCCCAAACTACTTCTGGTTCTGCTAACCCTTTCTGCTTAGGACATCTTTTCCCTGACAGGTTGGAGTTCAAAGTTGCCTCTCTGGGCAGGCCTAAGTAGTCTGGGTTTAATAATGGGTAAAGCCCAATATGCCTTAAGCCTGCTTCTGTCTGAGACTTCGATAAAAATAATTATAGTATAGTCGCATCTGTGTTCTTACTGAACGTTTCAGTAGAGGCTTCTATTAAAGCAGAACTAACCTGAATAATCAGATGTAATGTGGTTCTGGGTGTTGTGGTCTGAGACAGACTTTGAAAACACCCTGTTGTTTTGAAGAGAACGTATCCAGCCTGCCATGCCTGTGAAGTCTGCTATTATCTCTTCAGTACTGGGAGGGGTTCTGGTGTCTGTTTTCCTTAAGCTATAGCCATTATTGAAATGAAAGTTATCTTTGTTGTAAAACCACTGTCTCTGTTTACAATCCTTTAAACAAAATAACTTGCCTCAGGTGAAAATCTGTTCTAAATATCAGGTCAAGCTGTAATCTACAATTCTCAGTATGACCTAGCTTTACAGGAAAAGGAACAAATTAATGTGGTCAGTATTTCTTCAGTTAAATAATTTGTAATGAAAATGACCTTTTATATAAACCTCAGTATTTACACAATAATGGACATTAACACTTTCATTTCTGAAAAAAAGTGCAGTTTGGTAAACAGATGACTAATGTTGATGATAAACTTGGTGAACATGCCCAGGATTAAAGCAGGACCAGCATTATGGGTAACACTGGGCAGAGTAAGGTGTTCAAGGGCTGTGCTTTGTGCAACTACGTATGACAATCATGAGCCTCGTCTAAGATACTTGAAAATTATGGGACTCCATAAAGCCCATCTGTTTTCAGTCATAATTAATACCTTGTTTTGTTAAAACTGATTTGCGCCTACTGCCTTCAAAAACACTTCTGAAAACTGATTGTAAGGCAGAACATCCCACTAAAACAATTAGAAGAAATTGGATGAGTTTGTCTGCTTTCAGTTAAAACCATTTAATTGTATTAACTATGTTTCAGCTGAACTCACACCAAGTTATCTGTGGAAAGAATAACTTAGTATCCAGGGATATTCGCCTAGGATTTGGCAGACCTCAAGGCAAGTCCCAGCTCTGCTATCTATTCTGTGAAATAATTAAGTTTCACAGCTTTCCTGGGTTTATTCCCTTTCTCTGAAATCCAAAAAGCAATTCGCCTGCAATGTGGTTTGGGGAATCAGTGCACAACACACATAGTTTTTGCATTGGAGAAGGTAGGGATCCTGCTCTTCTTTTGTGCAGAAACATGAAGACATTTACCTCTTCCAAGATGAAGTATCACCTGAAATTCATCGTGACTATAGACGGGTATTTTCAGTTTCTCCTGCGTGCATTCAGACTGCTTTTGGAACAACCGTCCCAGTTGCAGATGTCCCTGCTCGCGGCAGGGGGGTTGGACTAGAGGACCCTGGAAGGCCCTGTTCTATGATTCTGCACAATTACAAAATTGCTTATTTTATTGATCTCAGAGTTCCAAAGCAGCAGCTGCATGCGGAAAAACCTCTGCAAAGTTATTGCCGGACATGCATTGTCTATCTATCTTCTGTCTACCTACCCGCCCACCTACCCACCCCCTGCCCATCTATCCACCAAGGGCTGTAGGCGCAGTGGACTCTGCCAAGGCCAGGCCCGTTTAAATCCCGCCCGTGTCCCGGGGTCCTCCCCCCGGCACCCTCCATTTTTGGCCGTGACCGCGGCCCACTTGGCAGCGCGCGCAGGACGGCGCGCCCCGGGGCGGGGGCGGTGCCGGGGGGGCGTGGCCCGCTCGCGCTCTCCAATCCGCTCGCGGCGCCCCGCGTGCCGTGCCCCGCCCCGCCTCCAGCCCAATCACGCTGCCTCCGCGTGGAGGCCGGGACGCTGCCAGGGGGGCCAATGGGCGGGACGTGCCGGCTGCAGCCCCGCCTCTGGGGTGTGTGCAGCGGGAGCCAATGGGCGGGCCGGTGGCGGGGGGTTTATCTGTGGCGGGGGCGGCGGGCGGGCGGGCAGCGGCGGCAGGAGCGGGGCCGGGATGGAGCGCGGGCGGCAGGTGGTGAACTTCGGGGCCGGGCCGGCGAAGCTCCCGCGTTCCGTGAGTAGGGGCCGGAGGCCCTTCCCCGTGCGGCTGGAGCGTGTGGCGGGCGGGAGCGGGCGCTCTGGGTCTCCCGGCGCTGCGGAGGGCGCTGGGCTGGCGGGGGTCGGGGCGCTCGGCCGGGCTGAGGCAGCGGCAGCGGTTCTGCTTCCCAGCCCGGTGCCCCGGGGGCTCCTGCGGGGGCCGGGGAGCTCGAGTAGTAAAAAGAACCAACCGCGTAGCAACGAATCCTCCTTTCGTTCCCCCCTCCACACCCAGATCAGTGCCCTGGTAAGGTCGGTTTTTGGAAATGCACCTAGTGTGATTTTAGGATTGCTCTCCCGGAGTTTTGTCTGAGTTTGGTCTAAGGTCGTTCATCAAGTGCTGTAACAGTTTTGGGATGGGAGGTACTCAGATGCACAAGGGTGGCTATCTTAGGTGTGTTATTTGTCAGCTGATAAACAACACGGCAATTCCCTGAGAAGTCTTTATTTAAAAAAAATTTATGAGTGTAGTGCAGACTCAACCCCCTGGAAAGTTGCATCAGCAGCCATAGGTGATCTAGTTGCATATGGAGAGGGAGTGGTTTCTGCTAAATTCTATGTATCTGACTTTCAAATTAAGAGTTATATGTTGTGGAAACCTTTTATTCTTAGTTTCCTTCATAGTTTTCTTCATTGTTTTCTGTGGTACTTATTTAACTATTTCTTTTTAGGTCACCAAATTTGTCTTTTTTTTTTTTTTTCTTCTTCTTTTTTCTCATCAAAATGCCTTTCGTAGACTATGCTGCAAAGAAGTTTGTTGTTCTGTCTTGAACCTTTGGCTTAGAAAGGGGCTCTTATTAGATGTGCTGCAGTATCCAGTTTCAAAAGAGCACTGAGAACTGGGTTTAGGGTTTGAGGAGGGCATAGCTGAATTCCATATTATTAATCTGTTTTCCCCTCCTAAAGATGCAGTACTCTTAACTGGACTACTGCGCCACCTCGATTGTTTCACTTTGAATGTGGGTTGATGTCGCATGTGAAGCGCTTGGACTCACTGAAGCATGAAGGTGGAAAGAGCTCATCATGGCCATTACAAGGTGTATCATAGATGCCTGTTGTAAGGCATGTGGAGGTTGTCAAATAAACAATGTTACTGACAGAATTGGATTTTATCAAGTGATTTAACAAGCACTTTCTAATAGTCTGTGTGCTCCCTTTGACTTTTTCCCCCCTGCATCTGGCATGGATAAGTTTGCGTGTAAAACACAGTGGTTACAACTTCACCATCTCTAACATCAAGAGCAGTGCAGTTGTTTCTGGTTGACCTCTTGGTGACCAGCTGCTGCAGTTGGCAGGCCACGCAGACACCCTGTCAACAAGGCAGATTTTGCGTTTCTGCCACTGTCCAGATGGGGTGGTTGCTTGGCAGATTCTGGGGTGCGTGCGTATACCATTTGTTTTTGGGGATTTTCTGCTGGGGCTTCTTCTCCTCCTGCTTCCTTGAGGAGGAGCTAAGGATGTTCTGGCTCTCACACAAGAATTTACTGAAATTGTAGGCTGTGGATCCAATGGTTAGAATCTAATTCCACTTTGTTGACATTTGGGAGCTACGGGAGAAGAAAGAGAAATGGAAGGCTGAAGCAGCAGACTAGCTGGCTAGGGCTCCTAGGAGTGACACATGGGTTTTAGTAGCCTCAAATTTTACCTAATTTTTTTCTTAAATTTCAATGGCATAGAGGAGGCTCATCTTCAGAAAATGCAGGACTTCATTCCTTGAAAACAGGCCTTGTCCTGTTGGCTCAATTTGAGGTATCTAGTTCCCCAAGCTGATTTTTTTTTGTGTGTGTTTTCCTCTATACCTTAGTTGTCCTGTTTGCAGAAATCAAGTGAAAGAACACAAAGCAGAGGGGTGCGGGTGGGGATTTAAGATGCTTGAATAGAAAGAGCACACATTAAGCATTCTGTAAAGGGCTGGGAGTTCTATCCAGCTCCTAGAAATCATTCTGAAATCTGGAAATAAAACTGTTGAAATAATAACTTAAAACATGGTCTCCACGAGAAGCATATTATTTAGTTATACCATCTCATTAAAAGCCTTCAGACACGAGATACAACAAAATTATATCGGTGACTATACTTCTGTTAACTTGACACTTACTAAGCAAGGTTATTACTGCATGGAGCAGTTGGTATATGCATATGCATCAGTGACTCCAGATAGTGGAAAATGATCTTAATTTATTTGTGGATTTTTTCTTTTATTAGGTATTATTAGAAGCACAGAAAGAATTGGTGGACTACAAAGGACTTGGTATAAGTGTTCTTGGTAAGATTTCAAAAATTATATATTTTGCAGAATGTAGATGTTTAATCAAATTCTTTAATAAGAGTTTTTATCTTGCTATTTCAGCTCCTTTTCTAATGCCTTATTCTGCTACTTTTTCATACACCTTTTCTACCATTCATCAGGAGACCGTAAAATTATACATAGCCAGATGTTTAGAGATCCAAAACAGAGGACTTGAGACAAAAAAGATGACTAACATGTAAAACAGTAGCACTTTTGGATCCTTGGGCAGAGATGTGTATAAATATAGGCTATATATACACAAGATTTTATTTATATCTATAAAATACTCCATAGTGCAGACATACTATACGCAAATAGATACATACTATATGTGTATATATGTAGATACCATAGTATGTGGCAAAATGCTTCAAATGTGTCTGATGTACAGTGCCCTTCCCATTAGGAAGCCAGTGCTGTCCAGTCATATGAAGCAGGTGTCTTCTGTGCCCTATGGGTCACTAGCTGTCTTCTCAGCCCCAGTTGCACAAAACACGTATGCAAGAAGACGGTCAGCATTTTACTGGTCCTGTGAAATTGTTTAGTTGCCAAAACTAAAATGTACAGCAATTTCTGCAGAGTAGGGATTCATGTGGTAATTGTACACTTTTACGGATGGAAGAAAGAATACGAAAGGAATTAGTATTAAGTTTCCTTGATGTTTAGTTAGGATTATTGCATGAAGAAGCCTTGTTAAAAATAAAACCAGAAAAAAACGCTGTACCTTACTCTATACTTGCTACAGCACTGGTATCAGAGAAGATTCTTAGAGTGAGGAAAATTTACACCTTTCTAGGGAATATTTTTTTCACACAAATGTACTTGCTCCTGTGATGGTAAGGTCATGTGGATGCCAAATGTGAATGGACTGGATTTGTCCGGATCTGGACAAGACTGGAGGTATAAATCTTGTGTGAGTATTTAGGGAGGCTCAGCAAAAAGCAGGGAGCGGAACCAGGAGTGGGAGGCTTGAGGCATTTTGAGTCTGTAGTGTAAAAAGTTTAAAGCTTAACAGAATTTTAAAATCCCATTAATGTATTACCATTTTGTTTCATATTATTTCTTCTTTCCTTTCCACCAAAGAAATGAGCCATCGGACCACAGATTTCACAAAAATTTTAAATACAGCTGAAAATCTCCTGCGTGAATTGCTGTAAGTGGATTACTTCCTGGTTACTTTTAGTTTATGCTTGTGTTCGTTGCACCAATATTGACTAATATGAAGAGCTTTTCTTGAAAGTACTTGCTTGTGTGTTTGCTTTTTTTTTTTTTTAATTTTGTTTAGATACTGTGTCTGATAGAGTAATAATCTTGAAGAGGACATTAGGACATTGATCTTCTATTTTTCAGATGCCGATTTACTTGAATGTGACAAACTGCTTTCATTAGGTTAAATGCTCTTAATATGCCTACTGTACACTTTCTTCTGAAATCTTAATTTTTGTCACCTTCATGGAATTCATGAAGGGCATCCACTTTCTTCATGAAACAAATGGAAACGGTAGAAATCAGTTCTCCTGTGGCATAGCGGTGATCTGTACATTACTCATCAGTCTTATTTTACTAAAAAGCTCTATGGATGTGTTGTAGGATCACCGATCAGGATCCCTTTTCCTACTTGTAGTGTGACACATTTTTAAAAGTTTGAAATAAGTGTAATATATTAAGAATTAATGTTCTTGTAGCAGTTAATAATGGTGGTAATTTCTTATAAAACCTTGACTCTTGGTCACAGCCAGAATTATTGACAGGGGGGTTTTGATGAGTAATTTGAACAAGTAATTTTTGTGATTTTGTGAAGAACTACTTATGCCACTTGCTCTGCATGCACAATTTACTCTACAGTTGCACTGCATAGTATACAGCTGAAGGGCCTCAAAGCTGAATTCTGCTGTGAGGACTTTGGTATCAAGTTCTTAGCCTGACAGAAAGGCCATTAAACTGGCAATAGACAAAATTGCAAGGGAGAATTAATTTTGCAGGGATATCTTTCAAGTCTGTGTATATTTTGATAGAAGAGCTACTCGGAAGTGAATTTGGTTTAATGCTATCCAAGGGAAAAGCGTTTTTTTTCCAGCAAATTTCTATCTGTAAAATGTATAACATTACTCTTATTACTCAAGTTCTGAGGTAGGTTAATGGGATTTGGTCTAATCTCTTGGCAAAGAGTCTTCTGAAATGACAGTGTTCTTCCTCAGTTGCTGTTAGATGCATGATATTAAGTAGTATGGATCCTGTGTCTTCTGGGAATGATACAAAGTGATATTTCTTACATACAGAAATATACCAGAAAACTACAAAGTTATTTTTCTCCAAGGAGGTGGATCTGCTCAGTTCAGTGCAGTCCCACTTAATCTCATTGGTTTAAAGGAGGGAAGACACGCAGATTATGTCGTTACTGGAGCCTGGTCAGCAAAAGCAGCTAAAGAAGCAGAGAAGTATGCCAATGTGAACATCGTTCATCCAAAACTAGGAGCCTATACATGTAAGTTGATGATTACTTCCATCTATGTGAATGCTCAGCTTTTTTAATTGCTCTAAAGATTGGTCCAAGTCAACCTTTGGGTCATTGAATGTTAACTAGTTTCAGAGTTGACTGCTCAGCACTCAGAATATTGCCTGACCAATCTCTCCATGTTCATTACTGGGACACTTCTTAGACAGCTTGACAGTCTTCACCAGAAAACAACTGTGAAACCAGACTGAGCAGATTCCAGAAACTAAGTGGCAAGGTGGCAAGAAGCAAATGTGTACCAGTAGGGAAATGGTCTGGGATGTCTGATTTGTTTTTTTTTTTTTTCTTTGTTTGTTTTTGGTTGTGTTGGTTGTTTTTTTTGGTGTGTGTGTGTGTTTTTGTTGTTGTTGTTGTGGGGGGTTTTATGTTTGTTTTGGTTGTGTGGTTTTTTTTTTTTTTTTTTTTTTTTTTTTCCCCCCTGTTATTTAACTGAGTTCTTAAGGTAATTCAGTTTCAGGTATTCTCAATAATGAGATTGCTGTGAAATTTAGAAACATGCCTGGGATCTTGACTTTGGCCCAGGAGATGTGCATTCTGTCACCTTCTTTTTAGGGTTCCCAAATATTTATCTTCCCTACCTATGTGCCACAACAGGCACTTGGCTCTGCAAGAGAAGGGGTGTTTTCAGCTCCTCCTCTGGAAGCTTATTACTGGATATAACATAATCTAAATGACCACAGTGTAGAAGGAAAATTAAAAAAAGGTTAACTGTAACTGAGGTATTGGGAATTTTACAAGAGTCTGTTTCAATAACATTTTAAGTGTATAATTTGTCCCTGGATATATATAAATTGTTATTGGAGCAGAGGCACCTGAGTTCTGGTTTCTAGTCATGCTCTCTTCTCTTCCTTCTGGTCCAAATTACAGCATTTGGACTGGGAAGAGTGGCACAAGGAATGACAAATAATATTCCCATATGAGTTAGTATACTGACTGGTGATGAGGGCACTAACTTGGAAGAAAAGTTTATATCCTCTGTGGCACAGGAAGGAATTGAACCTACAACTTCCCAGTTTAGGGGAGCACATTCACCATTTGGCAGCTGTAGACAAGGGGAGAGGCACTAAATAATGATGGAGGCAATAGCAGCACTTTTTCTTCCTTATGTTTTGGAGGAAAGGGAGAGCAACCATTTGTTCTATGCAAAACAAGTTCTGTGCTGTCAGGGCATGCCTGTGTATTGCCTGTTGACAGAGGAGATCTTGGTTTTCTAAATGGACTATAAAGCTTAAATGGGAGGTAGGTTGGTAACCTTGTGTTCAACTTGAGCAAGAAAGAAATGCTTCTGGGGATGCACTGAAACAGAGCTTTAGAGAGAATTTGGATGCTTCAGTGGCTCCAAAGGCATCAGGAGGATTCGTGGACCCAGTGCCTGAATTCCTCTGAAATGCTGTTTTGGACCCCTAGGGCAGTAGTTTGTAGTCTAAGATTGCAAACCTGATGAAAATCCCTTGAGGAAAAAGGACTGGAAACCAGAAGAGTGTTTGTAAGCTTAGTGTTGGCTCACCACAGACATTTGGGAACACACTGGTAGATTGCCTTTGCGGATAAATTGTATGTTCCTGGTAACAAGATGATTAATATTTCATACTGTAAAATCCTTCCAGATTAAGTCCTATGTTCAAGTAAAATTTCATGCCAGGAAAATTATTTATCTCCAATGACCTTTGGTTTTCTTTTTGCCTTTCTCAGACATTCCTGATCCAAACACTTGGAATCTTAATCCAGATGCGTCTTATGTCTATTACTGTGCTAATGAGACTGTTCATGGTGTGGAGTTTGACTTTGTACCTGATGTCAAAGGGGCAGTCTTGGTTTGTGATATGTCATCCAACTTCCTGTCCAAACCTGTGGATGTTTCCAAGGTACAGTATTGGACACAGCGTTTGCCCAAAGCACTTTCAAAATTGATTGCATATAGTCAGGGACTTTGAAATGTGTGGGTGGCTTGACATGCCGAGCACTGAAATTAAGGAAATTATATTTCTTAATCTGATGTGGGATACAAATGTTGAAATTTGAAGTTTGTTATTTCATTGTCTATCTGCCCTTTTTTTCAGTAAAAACCTATGAAACTATGTTGAAATTGTTCATGTTAAGAGCTGTCCAAGATTGTCTACTGTGTGGCCTTCACTGATGCAGTAGCTGAAAAAGATTTCTTCTGAATCATATTTAGTCTGTAGGTAGTGTATGTGGCTATAGCAGAGTACTGTGAATCAGAATTTCTGATCCTGCCTCTTACAAGGAAAATCTGTAACCCCTTTTAAGCTGCTAAAGCTTTCTGTGCCTCACAATTACTGTGTCTGTTTCACAGATAGTATGGACGCAAAACATAGTACTTGTTTTTGTAAAGTGTGTTAGGAGTGGGAAGTGTTACTGACTGGTGAAGTAATGTGTTTGACCTTTCTCATCTGTGTGTAGCGAAAAGAAGGGGCAATTGTTAGTGCATTTGTCTTGGCCTTCCCCGATCTGCCTCTTTGCATACCTGGATTATATGATTCCTGTTCTGAAACACCAGATTAGTTGACAATACTGTGATCTAGGTATGAATTTAGTTTTAGTAAATTTGCTTGGAGTTATGTGAAGTTGAGATGGGCTGCCTTGAAGTATTTGTGGCTAGTAAATAAATATTTAGTGAATCATTGGGAAATTTGCTGTGATCTGCAGTTGAATGAAGACATGTGGTTCTGGTAATAGACACACATGGGACAACAACTGTAGCTGTACCTGCACTTTGAAGTCAGAACTTCTCCTAATTTATCTTTGACCCACAACTTAATAATTTTCAACACGTTCTCCACACTGTTCAGCCAAGTTGTATGCCTGTTGTATAATGGTACTGGTGTATGACTCAATTTTAAGATCTACTAGTAAATGCATGTAGCAAGTGCTTCTTCTCTTCTTTCTGTTAAAGTTTGGCGTGATTTTTGCTGGTGCTCAGAAGAATGTTGGCTGTGCTGGAGTTACTGTTGTAATAGTACGTGAGGACTTGCTGGGATTTGCACTGAAAGAATGCCCTATCGTATTGGATTACAAAACACAAGCAGCGAATGGCTCTTTGTATAACACTCCACCGTGCTACAGGTAATTTACCCTGCTATTTAATATCTCTTATTCAGAAAGCTGCTGCACTGCCATCTGCTGCTCGTATCAAGAAAAGTTTCAGAGGTTGAGTACTTGCCTGTTACGTTGGGATGTTTCACATGATTCATGTGAAAACATGGGAAGTGTCCAGCCACATGCCTGTAGTAGGCTTACATGTTGCCTAGTGGGACTCAGCCATGACGGATATAGTATTTTTAGAAGTAAATATTATATGTCATAGTTCCATTGTAGAAGTTTCACAATTGAATTCTGACTTACATGAGCTTAATTCTGCTCAATTCAGTGGCAATCCTTCTATCATTGCAAGTAGATAATTTGGCACTTAAGTCTTGCTTCTTGAACAGTCAGTACAGACTTGACTTAATTTCTTCCTGAGGCTGTTCTCAGCATTTGAACCTCCAGATCCCTATCCCTGTAGCATAATTTTTTTTTTAGAAGAGGCATTTTAGTCATTACTTTGCTTTATGCTCTACTTCCTGTTTCCATATTCCTCTAACTACTGCCTCAGTATTTGCCTTGGCATTTAAAAATAAAATTGTTCTAGCTTCATAATCATTGCTAACAATCAGGATCATGAAATGTGCTTGTACCTGGTCACATCATGTATGCAAGAAGCAGAACAGGCCACAGCTTGCTCTTTTAAGATTACTTTCTTCTAGTTTCTGCTAGCTAGTGAAATGATGCTTTGCTACTGGAATATTTAGGTGTTGAGCCAGTAGTATCTACCCATTCTTAATCTGGAGCATTTTCATACCAGTGCCCACTAAAATGGTTATTTTTAAAAAGTCTTCAAGCCAGGTATACTTCCCCCCCCCCCTTTTTTTTTTTAAATTACTTTGAAAATAATGATTTCTACTTTTAAAGATTTCTTTTTGATTTAGATAATTTGATAATGCAGTCTTGTACTTTTGGTATTTAATTGCAGCTCTTACAGCATTTTCATACATTCCAGAATTTGCAAACTTAAGTTGTCTGATGCTGTCCAACACATATCAAATGCACTGTATAGGCATAAAGTACAGTGATTCCTGCATGCAAAGCCTACCTTAATGCCAAAGCTTACTTAAATTTAGCAGAATTCTAAGTGATGTTCATTATATCTCTGCATCTGCTGGTTCTCACTATGAGGTGTACTATTGCAAGAACACAGAGGCAGTTATCTTAATTTATAAAAAGAATAGTAGATCTTGTGAGTATATTTTATACCAGACTTTACAAAGCACATCTAGTTTCCTCAAGGAATATGCATACTAGTAGAGTATGTAGTGTTGTAATTATGTGCTCTTGCTGTCAGCTTGTCTGCCCTGTCTGCTGGGTACACCAAATATCCTTAGGGGTGGTATCCAAGATGAGCATCAACATTGCACCGTTTGGGGATTTTTTGTCTCTTTTTCTGAATGTAGCTTTTTAACATGGACAGTATGTGTGTCTTTTTTTTTTCCCCAGTGATTTATAAAACCTCTGTTTTTAATGATCACTTATTTTCCTGACTGCCAAGTCACATGTACTGTTTTGGACACTGTGTACTGGTATATGCCAGGTTTTAAATCCAGCCATTCATGTTTTCCAAGTACAAAGTGATTTCCATTTGAAAAAACAAAGTTCTGCTTAATCTCGGCACTTGAACACAGTGGTGTTCCTCTGGTTTGAAAAGTGAAAGAAATTAAATTCTGCAGTTTTATTCTGGCCACTGCACAGAATTTCTGAAAAGAAAGTGCTGCTTTAGCTGTAACTCAGTATCTGTCAGTAACATTAGCGGGGTAGTGGGAGATTAAGTGAGCTGTAAATAATGTTGAATTACCAGTCTCTCTCTTTTCTGACCGCTGCCTTGCCAGATTTCACTTCATGCCACAGACCCACATTGGAGTATGCTCCAGAATGCAGAATGTAACACAGACTGACAGCGTGCACATCTGTTTGGCTTGGCTCTGAATGCCTGTTCCAGTTTTTGCAAGGAACTGGCAAAGCTGCCTAGTTCTCTTTCTCTACTCTTTTTCTTGCACTCTCTAATGGTTTGCTGGCAAACAGGCACGAAATATTAGCTGAATTTGCAAAAGCTACTTCAGCAGGATGTTAAATTAAATTAAAGCGATGCTAACGGCTTTAACCTTTTGGCGCTGCAGAGCTTGACTCTTTGACCCTAATCTGCTTTGCTAAAATTAACAATGAATTTGCTATAAAAATCTCATTTATAAGTTCCAAAGGTTTATTTTGCATTTAAGATTGCTCCAAACCCATTATTTTTAGTGGCATGAAAGAAGGATAAATGATTTCAGCTGGCTGGATTTTGTGGATGGCTCTAAGGCTGACTTCTTTAAACCTTACTTGTCCAAGAAGTTTCACTCAAGGGAGTGAAGGCAAGAGGTGAATGTGGCCCCATATATTTGGCAAGGGCCTAGGCTATACTTCACTTAAATCGTTTACACTGTCATAAATGTGGCAAGATTGTGCTGTCAAGCTATAGGGTGTTTTGTATAAAAGGTGACCTGTAACCTCAGGTATTCTGCAGTCTTTCTGCAGTGTTTGAAGATCTGATGCTGGCATCCACTGAGAAATTAAGAGTAGCAAAGTCTAAAACAGCCTCCTGCTAGATTTGTGTTAAAGAAACTTGTAGAGTAACATTCTCTGAGCACTGCCTTGGAATCTCTGATGAAGGGATTAATAAACACAAACTTGTTGGGAATATGCCATAAAAACTTGTGAACAGTTTATTATGTTAAGTGCTGTAGTCGTGGGAAATGCCTGAACTTGAACAAGCTGAGTTTTGTAGCAAAAGCACAAAGGCAAAAGGCCTGGGGGATTTTTTTAGGTTGCCCTTAGTAACTGGCATTGAAATACTTGGTCCCAAGCCATGTGATGCCCGTAGGCTTCCAGATCTCTACTTAGAGCTTGAATGGTAGTGAATAATTAAGTGTAATGCATCATTATTTGTTTTGCCAAACTTCACTGTCCATGTGGGAAAAAGGTCTTTTTAAACAGAAATGAGATTGTAGCTTTTAACGTTTGTGAAAATGAGATTAGATTTCTGGCATTATTAATTTACATACATTTGAGATTCATCCCTGCATCTTTGCTAGAGCAGCTGCGCAGGGTGGATGCTACTAACTTCTGTGCGAGCTCTGTGTCTTTCTAGGATTTGACAGGCAGTTGTGTGGTTGAGGAGCTGGCAGTGATCTGTGCAGCGTGTCTGGGACAGTCCTTGGGAGCCCTGCAGGGCTGCAGGAAACCTGCAGGACTCGTCCTTCTGTGGTGCAAGGGATTGAGTTTTGTCCAACAGATTTCCATAGCATGTGAATTTCATCTGTGTCCAAAAAACATTGCCTGCTTAGAATTGTCATAATTTATAAAATAGTCCAGATTCTGAGTTGTTCATCTTAAGCACCATAAAACCAAACATAACATTTTGTTGCTGAAATATTTTGTGAAGCGTTAAACAGGACTGTTATTTTTTCCTCTTTTTAAAAAAAATCTGATTGAAAAATACTCTTTTTCTGTTGCAGTATTTATATCATGGGACTGGTACTGGAATGGATAAAGAATAATGGCGGAGCTGCAGCTATGGATAAACTTAGTGTAACCAAATCACAAATGATTTATGATATTATAGACAAATCCAATGGATTCTATGTGTAAGTTGCCATGCTTTTCCCTTTGGTTTCAATGTTTGTTGCAGAGCTAAATGTATTCATAACTTCCCAGAGTCTTACTGCAGCATATTTTGGAAGTTACCTTTTCTGTAAATAGAAATTTTGAGGAATCCTACAGGAATTATTTGTGCAAACCATTCACTTGATAACTATCCAAAGATGAGCCGTCTTCTAGTAGGAAGTTACTTGAAGTTATCCTTTATAAAGTATTGTGAAGCACATTAATAACTTATGTTCTAAATGTAACAACACACAGGAACCTAGGAGAGGAGCATACAGAAAAGAGATATGCCGTTTCTGGTTTGTACACTTACTGAATCTCATGGGGGAAATATAGGCTGAAACAGAGAAAGTGGCTTGTGAGAAGTTGTAGGGACCATGTTTGTATCATTCATCCTACCATCCCTTTCAGTAGTCAAAGGTTCTACTTTTTGTCTGTCAAGCAGGAAGTGTTTCTTAGCTAATTGTGCTACGTTCTGAAACCCTTTCTGAAACAGAAGGAGGAAGATCAGACCTAGATGTAGGCAAAATGCAATGCATTTTCTTGTGGTTTATTTTCTTCAGTTATTGTTAATGGTTTTCCAAAGCATATTGAACCCTCTGATTTTAAGATATTGAGCTCACAGGACCCAAAATACATATAGTTAAAAGTTGATATTGTAATTCAGAATAATTCTAATACTCACCAAGCTCAAAAACTAGTAACTGACTATGAAACTGTGAAATATTTTCCTTTACCGTCAGTATAAGATCAACAGTTTTGGGACCTAATTAACTTTCAAGTTGAAGTTAGGATAGGGCAAATTAAATTTGGATTTTAAATTAAAGCTGGCTGCAACCTTAATTGGCAGGGATATATTTTAATCATAATATTTAATACATTCTGCTTATCCATTTAGTTAATGAGAACAGCTTTGCCTTTAGCATTGTCATTATCAGGATTGTCATCCTACTCTACTAAAATCCTGAGGGGTTTTCATAAACCTCAGTAAACAAATGAAGCCTTGAAAAAAACATTTTGTAACAAATATAAATCTGTTTCTGGCAAGCAGGTCCGTAAGTTTGTGAGTGGGAAATGCAATGCAGATGGCACGGTAAATAGTCAATTGGGAAGGCAAAGCAAGCTTCGCTAAGTGAGCTGCGTGCATCTTACTAAGCAATACAGTTAGGACTGTGGATTTTTATATTGTATCTATGACTACAAGGGAGACTTATCTGAGGCTGTAATGCGTCACCTAATCTGTGGCACGCTTCACTGGGTAAGCAGCATGATGAGCCATTTGGCGAATGGAGACTTCATCCACAGAGTGCTCTGTGCTGTTTGCAGTTTGCTTTCTGAAGTCTGTGCACTGACTGACTTATGTCAGATTGCCTCATAACAACTATAAAAACTATAGTGTAGCTACATTTATTCAAATATGGGAATGCTTACAAGCACAGGCCTTTTTGAAGAGTGTTTTCCTGGTTACATCTGAAGCAGAAATTTTGCATAGGCAGATATTATGATTAATCTTTTGTATTCTTCTCATAATGGAGACATCTGTACAAAGGAGAAACTTAAAAAGAATGATACCTGTTCTTTGTCAAATAGAGTAGTAATATGTATGAAATTTACATGTGGTGGATGAGAACTTATTCCTAATGAACCCCTGCAAGAATCTACTTCACAGCTTTATGAAAGAATAAATCTGGAGAATTCATACCTGCTTTGGAACTAGAAGCACTAAAGATTTTTTTTTCCACCTTCACAAAGTAATTGAAGAGAAATTTTCCTTTAAATGTATCTTGAATTTTTTACTTTAATATAAAGGGAATTTTAAGAGATTAAAGAGCTGTTATGCACCTCCTATGTTGTGGCCTTGTATGCGATGCAAGATTTGTTCTAGAGATACCTCTTCTGTACCTGAGATGTTAATTACTCTGAATAATACTAAAGTAGAAGGTATACTGAAACCAATAACAGAAGTCTCTAATATCCATGGAAATTTCCTTGTGCCATGTTCTTATACTTTATTTAGCTCTGCTTACCTGAGTCAAGCTCAATTCTTGTAGCACTTTGTGACCAGCTGAGTAAAAATAAGTGTCAGTCTTTGAAGATAAAGAGAAGAAACTGGTTGAGATTCGGTCAAAGTGCACTGTAACTAACCTCACCCTAGGGAACGTAACTGAGACTGTGGATGGGGTGTTGGTTTTTATTGTGTTTTAAAAATTAGATCTGTTTACAAGCCTCCGTGCATGGGATAATTTTGAGTATGTCAGGAAGCCTTCCTGGAATAAGGAAGGAAGGAATAAGCCTTCCACTTACTGTTTCCATTATTATACTAGGTTAAAAAAAGGAAGGTTGTATTTTTTTTCACAGAAAGTAATGACTTTGGTGTCAACAGATGCAATTACTCACTTTCTGAAATGGTATATAGCTGAAAATGTAAATTTAGCACAAAATGAGTTACTCATTACATCCTGCAACTTCTCTAGATGTCCAGTGGAGAAAAAGAACCGAAGCAGAATGAATGTCCCTTTCCGTATTGGCAGCGTCAAGGGCGATGAAGCGCTGGAAAAGAAATTTCTTGAGAAAGCTGTGGAACTTAACATGATATCTCTGAAAGGGCATCGGTAAGTATTAAGAGTCAGATGAAAACCTTTCTTGTGCAAAATAAACTGTAACTGCAGTGATACCGCAGCAGGCATTGTGCATTGACTTACCAGCCTTTCTCACTCACAAGCTGTTCCTCATGTTTGTTTGGCATTGCTTGGGAATAGCAGTCTAGAGACTGCTGGTGGCTCAGCCACCACTTGGGTGTGGTGGGTCTCAGCTTTCTCCTTAATTCTGCTTTCTTCTCCAATTTAATAAATCTAGCTTTGTGCAAATGCCAAAGACTATGGCTCTTGAGGTCAGATTCTGTCATTGTGTGAAGCCTTTAATTACACGACGTGCCTATGTTGTTGCAAGAGTTCCTTCCCAGGGATGTTTGTGGGATTAGAAAAGATAGCTTTTTGATATCACAGTTCTACAGCACTGGAGCTGTAAATAACTAATAAATACTAAGTTTCTTCAGATTGCAAGCTTGCATTGAAGAATTAAATGTTGCATCTCTTTCCAATAAAATGTAAATTTTATCTCTTTGGGGTAGGGGTAGGTTTAAATGTCTGTGAATGTTATTGTCTTTTTTTAGAATTACACAAACCTTTTTTTTTTTCTCACCTTCACTTTTCAATTCAGATCTGTGGGAGGAATCCGTGCCTCTTTATATAATGCGGTGACTGTAGAAGATGTTCAGAAGCTTGCAGCGTTCATGAGAAACTTCATGCAGATGCATCATTCATAAATGCCTATGGGTTAAAGCCACGTTGCACATGCATGATATGAAAGCTAAAGGGTTTGAAAGTTACTGTGGTACTGCTGTAGAACACAAGTCATATTCTTTCTTAGTTCCTGTATCTATTTTAGTTAACTGCACGGGATTGAGGCACAGTCTTGCAATGACTTGGCAGCGTTGGTTTCACTGAAGGTGAGGATCCCCAGACTGATCAAGATTGGTTCAAAAATTTGCAAAACAGTATTCTTAATGTGTAGTTAAAACATGAGTGGCATTAAAAGATGCCATGGATCTGTTTCTTGGTTCTAGTCACAAATGACTACTTCAGCAATGGCTTGTCCAGTAAATTTTGGGAGACAAGATTTGTCATAAACCTTCTGTAATGCTTTACATTTGTGACTGCACTGTGAAGCTGGAACTAATGTTAAGTGTTCTCTAAGGATATCTAGTTAGTTTATCAGATATATTCCAAGAGTACACAACCAGCAGTATTTAGGAGTTAATATGTGTGTTCCTAACTTGAGGACATTGCCTTCAGACATCTGCTCCCATGCTTGAAGTACTGTCATAACACCTCTGTGCAGCAACACCTCTTGTGGTTAAAGTCTGTAGGACTGGGCCTTTTTTCATATTATCACTTAGTGGTTTAAAGCTAAGATGCATGAGTCTGTAATTAAGTCAATTTACAAGATGTTGTTTATGCATTTTGTATATCAAAATTCTCTAGGCTATTAATTTTATATTCTTATTTTGGAGTGTGCATATTTGCTCCTGCCAAAAACTTGTTTTAAGCTTCTTAACCTTGTGGCAAACTGGATTGCTGTATTCCACTCAGTGGATCTGTAACTTTCTCTGCACTGACTTCCAAGCCCAAAGTGCAGTGGGCTTTGTTGTCTGGTGCTTCTTAAATGTCTTTCCCAATTAATTGCTCCAGTATTTTCTCTGTTTTTTCATGGCTTTGGTTCTGTAGCCTTTTTTATGTGGGGATATGCTCAGCTGCAGTAAATACAAGTCTTGACTTCTCTCTGTTTTCCTGACACTGCATCACATTTTTGGTCCAACTTTCTCACTTGATCCTTCTGACTTATTCCAGGCTTTGATACTCTGGGCTAGAGAAGAAACTGTGGTTATGCAGAGATCTTCAGAAGATCTTCTGTTATAATAACCTTGCATTACTTCCCAGCTTGTGAATTTGCTGCCAATGACTATATGTTGACACTAGCCTCCTGTTTTACCTTATGTAGAAGCTTTCTGCTAGTATCATAGTGTTTAGTATTACTGCAGCTGGTTTCAAACTGTAAACTCTTTGGTACAGTTTTTGAATTCTTGATTTTTTTTTTTTTTTTGATGTAACACAAGTACAGTGGTAACAATTTAATAATGATAATGATGGACTATCCATTTCTTGGTGGAACTTCACAGCAAGTCAGTGGAGTTGTGTTGAGTTTGACTTATGTTCCCATCTGAAAAGTTGTCATTGTATGACTGCTGTTTTGAGATTTTTTTTTTATCAAATTAGTGTACTTCAAAGTAATTAAATAAAGTGGGTGAAAAAAAATAAAAATCACAGCATGCTGTGAGGTACTAGTGTGTCTGATGCTTTTGCTTTTGTCACTTTCAGAAGGATAAGTTGTGTATTGTGTGTCAGAATTTTAGATTCCAGTATGATCCTTTCCCCTAAAAAGCAAGCTTCCCTTATTTATGTTTTTTTTCTTTCTGAAAATAGCTTATGCTACAACTAGCACAGAAACAAGAGTATTACTATGAGAAGACTTTCAGAACGCTTTCTGCCCTGCCAATCATGAAGAGCTAATTCAGGTTCCTTATTAAGCTTTTCAACTTTCTAAAGTTGTACTTCCTTTGAATTTTGACATATTTTTTCCAACAGTAGCTGTGACTTATCCTTGTTTCCAAAAGTTAGTAAACCTCTGTTTTATACTAGTTTTGCATTCCCATTAGAAGGCATGTCTTTTTGTGTGATTACAAAAAAGCACTGAAGTTTGTGCAGCTGATTCATGAACCCAACAAGGACTCTCTTTGCTGCTTCTGAATTGTGCCTAACGTGTTGTCAATCAAAGTTGTTTATTTTTTTTTTAGTTTTTAACCCAGAAAGGCAAAAATTATATAAAAGCAAAATGCAGAGTGAAGATACATTAGCAGAAAGTGATTGTCTGAATATTGTGTGAGGGGAATGTAGGAACGCTGTGAAGACTGGAGCATGTGCTGAATGAATTGGTTAATTGAGATTTGTTTCAGACACATCCATGCAACACTTCCACCCTTCCAAGCTGCATCCCTGAAAGACGTAATCAGGATATTGAGCCAAAATGGACAGAGAAGTCCCACTTTCCCTCATCAGACTAGCAGGAGGAATTTCAGCAGGGGGTTGCCAGGAGTCCTGGTCTGTTCCTCTTATGTCAGCACTTTCAAGCTGGCTCAGTGTTTGGAAGTAGGGCTTTTGTTGGTGTGATAAGGACACTTCTGAGGCATTCAAAGGTGTTGAAAAATAGAAGCAAAATGCTGGTCTCATCTGAGTTTGTGCAGGTAGAGAGGGAGTTGTAAGATGAGCTCTTTTCCTTGAACAGTGCTTTCAGTTCCTCTTCTAGTGAGTTGTCTCTGTTACACCTCGTAGCTTTTGTTTGATTTTCACAAAAACTAGCAGTAGCGAGTGTTCTCTTTAGTTTGTGGTATAAGAGTCCCTGGCCACTATCTTTCCTAGGCCTGTCCCAAAAAAGAGAGAGTTGCTGAGGAGTTTGTGCACTCCCTCTGTTCCTGCTCCGCACAGCGGGGAAGGCTTCAGCCCTGGTGAGAAGAGCTGTGGGTCAGGAAGGTGCCCTGTCCCAGGACACTCCTGTCAGGTGCCAATGGCAGAGCCCTTCCATGGCAGCTGTGGGACCATCTCTAAGCCTGGCACAAAATAATGAAATAAGAACTAGAAGTCTGGGTTGCCGCATCCTTATTTAACTGGTAATTCCAGTGGAGGTAAATTATTAATATTGACAGCAGTATAGGCAGTTCTGCCCTCGCATAACCTGTTGTCGTATTTTCTTTTTCTTTTTTCCCTGTTCCTGTTTAAATAGAATCCTGTTTTTTCTTTTCAACTTGTATGTGGCTTATTTTTTTTTCAGATGTAGCCAGGGATGTTTGGATGTAAAAAGTTTAAGCCTATTCTTGACTTTCAAGTAGATGTTTGGAATTGAACAGTAATAAAGGACATCATACACTCACGGATTAGAAGCTGTCAAAGAGTGCTGAAAGCATTATTAGGTCTGGCACTATGTTGTTGTGTGATTAATGTTTGCTGTATTTCATTTTCTGGATAGAAAATAAAATGAGGGTGAACCTCTTCATGTTTGAAAAGAATGTACCTAATTAAAAAGTGAAATGTTACAAGGTTTTACATGAAATCAGTCACTTTAATTGGAAAGATGTATCCCTATTCCTGTTGGTAATTGGTCTCTTGATAATTTAAAACCAGGATTCATGACAGTCTGTGATAAATGGGTCCCTTTTAGGCTAAAGAACCTAAGAAGTTATAATTACCAATGGATTACTGAGTGGTTGGAGGAGCATGATCAAAGAGATGCAAGGAGATATATAGAAGACCTAGTAGATTGTGAAGATGTATTTATTTTTTAAGTAGCTAAGGCATTAATGTGTATTTGATGTGACAAAACCAGAAGCTATACAGTTTCCGAAATTGCAGAAAATTTCAGTTCAATCTCCTACCTTCACAATATGCGTAAGAAGAAAAAAGAGTATTTTGGTAAATTAATTAATTACATAAAAGTTATGAAGAAATCATGTGAGAAAGGTTGAAATTTGCTATGCTATTATAAGAGAAATTACAATTAAACTGCTTAGAATTAATAATGTAATGAACAAATCTCAATATGATCCTTTGTTTTAGTTCTGTGATGTAAACTGAAGACCTTTGAGAGGAGTATTGCTAAAACTAGGCATCGTAGCAACAACCAATTGCTGTATGGCTGAATAAATATTGTTTTCATAGTATAAACAGTAGTTTCTGAACTTGAAACAAACTGTATGAAACTTTTGAACTCTGCTGCTAGGTTTTCTAGCTGGGCAAGCCAGAACTAAAGAATTATAGAAGTTGGACAACTTAGTTCTGAGCTGGCACTGCCCTGTCAGTGCAGGGTCACACTGGCTTCTGGCTTTTCTCCCCTACCAGGGCGGCCCCAGTTGTTCTGCTTCTGGGCATGTTTTTATTCCGAAAACAGACCTCCTGCCTTAGGGCTAGGCAGGTGTTAATGCTTGTTTCAGTTGTGATTGTGTTTGGCTTGATGTCTCAGTACTCTGAGCTGTATGTCAGATCCGGTCCCTCAATCAGGACTGAGATGGTGGGTTTTGGCTGCGGAGGTATTTCAGTCAGCAGCCTCAAGTGTAATTTCTTGTTGTGGCATGGGAGCTTGTCTTCAGTTCCCTAAGTCTGACTGGTGACGTGAAGTAGTTTGAGGTAAGACAGAACATGGTTTTGGTGGTGTTAGGGGTCCTATGGTGTTGGAGGAGAAAGGGTGATAGACACTGTCAGCAGAGCCACGTGCTCGGTAACTTCTGTAGGAAGCATTGGACTGAGTTAGTGGTGAAGTATGTGCAAGGTAAACGCTGCGTGACAGCTGGTGAATAGAAGGATATGTTGCCAGGCTTTGAAATTAAGTTGTGTAAAACTAAAGGAGAGGAATAAAACCAGAAGAAAAATATTAAGAGGGTAATACAAGATAAGGTTGTTATTTTGGAGTAGCCATTTTAGCTATTGGCATATGAGAGGCAGCCCTCTGCCTTGCTTCCCTGCCTTCCTCATCCAGTAGAAATACTGCTTATTCTGTGGCTTCATGACTACTAGTGTCACCATAAAGGATGTAGCAAAAATGCAGCTGGATCAGGAAGAGTAGCAGAACACACCTATGCGTGCCAGTTAAATGTGAGCGTGGAACTACACTCTCACTTTGTATGTACAGCCACACAATGTACACCAAATGTAGGTTGGTGCGAAAGTAATTCAGGTTTTGGACTATGAATTTTAAATCATCACAATTAGGCTCAAACACATCTTTATTAATCGAGACAGAAACCACTACAATTGACACATTTGCCAATGAGAAATAAGTTTGTTTATTCCCATAGTGTAAAAAACTGTGCTTCGGGATTTGACGAACTCTTGAAAAGCATTTTCTGCATCCTGCTGGTTGTGGAAGTGTCTTCCCTGCAAAAAGTTGTGGAGGTACTTGAAGAAGTGGTAGTTAGTTGGAAAGACATCAGGTGAATATCACAGATGAGGCAAAGCTCCGTAGCCCAATTTGTTCAACTTTTGAAGCGTTGCTTGTGTGACACGTGGTGAGGTGTTGTCGTGAAGAAGAATTGGGCCCTTCCTGTTGACTGATGCCGGCTGCAGGCATTGCAGTTTTCAGTGCACCTCATCGATTTTCTGAGCAGACTTCTCAGATGGAATTGTTTCACTGGGATTCAGAAAGCTGTAGCAGATCCGACTGGCAGCAGACCACCCAACATGGACTGTGACCTTTTTCTTGGTGCAAGTTTGGCTTTGGGAAGTGCTTTGGAGGTTCTTCTTGGTCCAGCCATTGAGCTGGCCACTGCCAGATAAAATCCACTTTTTGTCATACATCACAATCCAATCGAGAACATGTTTGCTGTTGTTGTGTAGAAGAGAAGATAACACTCCAAAATGATGATTTTTTTTATTTTCAGTCAGCTCTTGAGGCAGCCACTCATTGAGCTTTTTCATCTTTCCAGTTTGCTTCAAATGCCAAATAACTGTGGAATGGTTGATGTTGAGTTCTTTGGCAGCTCTCTTGCAGTTGTAAGAGGATCAGCTTCGATGATTGCACTGTATGTTCCTTTGCAGTTCCTGGGCCAAATGCGATGTTGGTGTTGGGAGTTGTCTCTGCTGCTTTATGACCCGTTTTGAACTCAAAAAAGAAAATGGCTTGAATTTGCTTTTTGTCTAACATCACTTCCGTAGTCTAAAATAAATATAAAATAAATAGCAAGTAATAAGTCGGTCACAAAAAAACCCATGAAGTGAGAAAAGTGTATTAAAATTATGTATAACATAACCACATTTATTTAAGAATGTATTCCAGTATCAAATGGCAAATTTCAACAATGCAAAAACCTCAATTACTTTTGCACAAATCTAATAATTTATTTGATCCATATTGTAATGATAGCTGCAGATGAACAAAATTCTCCATTCAATCACTTCTTTACGTCTGTTTTGATCAGAGAAGCAGTCCTCTTGTGCTCCTAATGCCCTCTGGCACTAGTTTTAATTACAGCATTTCTTGGAAAGAAAATTGCTTGCTTGACAGTGCTAGCCCGAATCTTTAACTGGCCATTGGGTGTTCATTTCAGTCAGTGAAAAATAATCCACTGTATTACCAGCAAGCCTTTTTAATTGCAAAATACACAGATGTATGTGTGTACAGTAAGGCAGAATAGTTCTATACCTACCACATTTGACACAGAGAAGGCAGCTGCATATCTGGGATTCCGACTCTAGCTCTCCAGCAAGTCTTGTTTGGTTTGATCTCTCACTACTGACTGGTAGATGCTCTGAACCACACCTGAATGAAAAAAAAAAAAACACACCCTATTTTCTACACATTTGAGGAAATGCACCCCAAAATCAGCCACAGATCCTAGAAGTTTTAAAAGATATCATATGTAGGTGAATATTTGATACCTTTGTTTTTGTGATGTTTTAATTCGTGTTCTGATCATGTTGATCCCCGTGATTTTACATATACACTGAAGTGTAACTTACTGATCCAACACAGAAACAGTTCTGCAGTTCTTCCATGGGTATGGCTTTCAAGATGCTAAACTATAACAAAACAAATAAAATCTTTGCATTGGTTGTATACGAAATGATGTCCTGGTGAGACCCTAGGTGGAATACTGCATCCTACTCTGGGTTTCTTAGCACAAGACATGGACCTGTTGGAGCAGGTCTAGAGGAGGCCACCAAGATGATCAGAGGGCTGGAACACCTGTCCTGTGAGGACAGGCTGAGAGAGTTGGGATTGTTCAGCCTGGAGAAGAGAAGGCTCCAGGGAGCCCTTATTGCAACCTTTCAATATATAAAGGTGGTTTATAAGAAAGATGGAAAGGGGATTTTTTTTACTGGGACCTGTGGTGACAGGACGATGGACAATGGTTTAAAACTGAAAAGGGTAGGTTTAGCTTGGACATAAGGAAGAAATTTTTTTACAATGAGAGTGATGAGACATGAACAGGTTGCCCAGAGAAGTGGATGCCCCGTTCCTGGAACTGTTCAAGGTCAGGTTGGGTAGGACTTTGAGCAACCTGATCTACTGAAAGATGTCCCTGCCCATGGCAGAGGGGTTGCAACTAGGTGAAGGTTCCTTCCAACTGAAACCATTCTGTGGTGAAACAAACATATTTTTTTTTTAGTAAGGCTAGCATCAATCATAGTTCAAGATTTGTGCCACCGGGGAATCTGTTCTGTTCATTGCAAAATAGTACAAGTTCAGTATAATTGACAATCCATGCTGAGAAGGGGATAAATGAATAACAGGTGCAGTTCACAGGTCAGAATAGTCTTGGCTCAACACTCGTGAAATAACACCTGCAAATATTGAGCCAAAATGCTGCTGAGCATTGCTATATCCTGACCAAAGCAAAATGAATAGCATCAGAAGACTGTTGGGTCCAGTATATGTGCTTCCAGTTCTCACTTTCATAAAAACTGTGTTTATTTAGACGATTTATTAAAACTAAGGTGCTCATTCCTGACTAGAAAATGTGGAGCTTGTTTTATTAGGAATGCTCATGCACTATGAAATACATAGAAGAATTCACTTAAAGGATCAGTTATCTGGGGATGCTATATGAAGCACCACACACTTTGTGTGGCTGTCTGTGAAAGGGAGTACATTTTGCACAAAGGCATCTTCTTAAGCGATTTGGTTCTGGAATAAGTCTGAGTCAGAAGTAGACAGGAAGTATATGTCTTTGTAGAATAATAAAACAATATTCAGAGAGGAAGATGCTCCAAAGAGACCATAAACAATCTGGAGTGCAGATACCCATTATCCTCTGTGTTAGCCCCCAGGGAATGTGAAAGGCCCTTTGTTTTGTCTTTTACACAGAAAGAATAACCTTGTATTTCAGTCAGATGTCTTTTATTTCAGATTAAGCTAAAAAAAGCCAGGCTAGCTATTTAGAAAATGTGAAAGGCTGGGAACTCAGGAGATGCTGATGGGAAGGATCCCCAAGGGTGGAAGGGGATCAGCAGTTCACAGTTGTGTGCCTCCTCACTCTCTGCTGAAGTGCTTGCTAGCACTGTCTGTGCCTGTGTGTGCAACAAGCACTGGGGCAGGGTCCTCTTGTGTGTAAAAGCCAATGATCAATGCCTAAGTGTGAATAAATACGGAAAGTTAAGCTCCAGGCAAAGATCATAAAAGATCAGTGAGTTCATTAGCATGTTACAAGGGTTGACAAATTTTCACTTCACAGGGCAAATCGTACCTCAGGTCAGGAAGAAATATATTCTGTGGACTATTAATCGCTTAGCATGATCCAGGTCCATCTAGACGTGAGGTCCAAGAATGCAAAACAGGAACAGCTTTTGAGTTGCACAAGAGTGAAAAGCCAGATGAGCACTATTTCACTTGACACAAGGCATCATCAGAGATGGCCACAGCTCTGATGTGGCTTGCAAGGACTAAATCTCCTGGCTCAGTTCACCATTCTGGCTCACAAACAGAAAGTTTCCAGTCCCCACAAGCAACTGGGGACAAGCTGCAGTGTATCTCTGAGAAATCATGAGTTCCTGATACTGCAGCATGGAACCATGAAATTGATTTCATTTAAGGATTTAAAGAGTGGTGAATAGGCTGTTACATGTCTGACTATGTTCAGAGTATCTTTCTAGACTGTTTTACAGATCATATACATCATGCACCCCACCCGAAAAAACTATGATCTGAGGGACTTTATAGGATGAATTGCCTCAGCTCCTGAATGTGAGGGTTGCTTAGAGTTTAGTCTTAAAGTTATGCTTACCTTAGGACTTTTTTATCTATAAGGAGTATTCTGTTGTCTAAAATGAAGTTTCAAAAATTCCAGTCCCTAGATTAAAATCTTGCAATAGTATTAAAAGCTAATTTATAAAAAGTAGTGATTGTTCTCTGAAAAAAAATATCATTTAATGCAGGGTAAAAGGGGATTTTATGACCCTCATTCCATTACTGCAGCTCATTGAAATGATTAGGATTGCTTCTGTTTCATATTACTATTACTATTACTATTTCTATTACTATTACTATTACTATTACTATTAGTATTAACGAGATATGATGTCAGGTTGGTGGTTGTAGCAACAAGATCTAAAGTTATAGTAGTTAAGCCAAAGACCTCACTGGCAGTGTGCCTCAGTATTCACTACTCCAGTATTTTGAGCTGTGACACTTCTTGAATCTCTTCCTCATTCAAACCTTCAGTCAGCTGGGTTAGCTGGTTGAAGGTGATACTCTGTCAGTCACAGCATATTGCAGGATACTTTACAGTTCATCGCAGAGATGAAAATGCTCCTGGAAACTCTGCAGCCACTCTAAATGCTGCTGATGCCACTGTGTTGTCTACCAAGTAGGACACATAAGGATTGATGAAGGGAGAGCAACTAAATCAGAACTTGGCCTGTCACCTGATTTGTGTCCCATGAAGAAGAAGGAAAAGTAATTTCCATTAGTTGAGGGACAATTAAGAGGAAACACCCTAAAAATTCCAGCTGTGCTTCTTATAACAAAATATGGTGCTCTGGTTTATCATCCTATTACAAAAATACTGTTCAGTAAGAGTTACTGAAAAGAGAGGTATTTTGGATTCACACCGAGATAATATGCTGGGCAAGGGAAGTTCAGAGAGTCAAGAGACAGCTGGGGATAGTAGCAGATATAAGGGGAATGCAAGAATAAAAAGTCTCTTTTCAATTATTGCCCTTTAGTTGGCCAAGGTTGAGCATGTTAAAAAATGCAGATGCTCAGGCCTTGCGGGAGGGCACCCTGCATCATGTAGCAGATGTTGTACTTTGTTTGCAATGTTGTTTAGTGGCCTCAGAAATGCCCCTTGCTTTGCAGAGCACAGGCAAACTGCTGATCCCGACAGTGGGTGCTTTTGTAACCCACTCAGAAAGCAATGCTCGTAGAGAAAATGTCCTGTGGATGGGATTGTTCTGCTTTCCATGGATCTGTCCATGGATCCATAAGAAAACACTTTACAGGGAAACACATTTTAAAGCTCCTCTGAAGCCGTTTCCACCACCCCACGAAACAGTAGTGATTACAACTGCAGTGGTTACAGCACCAGTACCAAGCTTGCCTGAAGCTTCCTGTTTTAAGAGCCCATGATCACTAGCTTGTACTTGTGCTGAAATTTGTAGGCAGACATTGTCCCCCCTTAATAACTGCCTCAGTCAGCAATGAGTGAGCAAGCAGCACAGCAGCAACTACGGTAAGTTCTGCTGCAGAGCACACATGAAGGAGAGAAGAGGGACAGACCCAGCAGACCCAGCACCAGGCAAATGCATGGACGGGCAGAGGGACTGCCCAGAAACCAGCTGATCTCGTGAGAGAGCCTGGTGCAGTGGGGGCATTGCCAGGAGATTTAAATGTTTCCTAGGGAGCACGGAGAACAGGGCCAGCCACCTTCCCAAGTATCTGTATACAACAGGTATGAGGCCCTGGAATTGAATGGGCAAGCAGTTGATGCTGCTGCTGAAGGCCCTTCTGGGCAGGAGGGGTCCTCTAAACAAACCACACCCCACATGAAACCCAGCAAACCCTTTAAAACCTCACATGTAAAGAGAAGAAGAAGGGTAATTGTCATAGGCAATTCCCTTCTGAAGAGAACAGAGGACCCAACATCCCAACCCACAGGGCAGTTTGCTGCCTCCCTGGCACCAGGGTAAGAGATGTGGCTCAACAACTCCCTAGGCTGGTAAGGCCCTCTGACTTACCTGCTATTGGTTTTTAATGTTGGCAGGGAAGAGATAGGAAAAAGTAGTATGAAGCAAATCAAAAGGGATTTCAGAGCTTGGGGGGGTTGGTCAATGGCTCAGGTGCTCAAGTGTTGTTTTTTTGTTTTTTTTTTTTTTTTTTTTTTTTTTTTTTCTTCTAATGCTTTGTTTGCCTCAGTCTTCAACACCAATGATGGACCTGAGGGCTACCACAACCCTGGGCTACAAACCATGGCTGCCAGAATGATAAACTCCCAGTCAATCTGGAACTTGTACGGGATTTGCTACTCCAGCTAGATCCCTACAAGATGATAGGGCCTGATGTGATTCACCCAAGGGTGCTTAAAGAGCTGGCTGACATCATAGCGAGACCTCTCTCTGTGCTTTTTCAATGCTCTTGGGAATCTGGAGGGGTCCCAGATGACTGAAAGCTGGCAGACATTGGCAGGCAACTACAGGCCTGTCAGTCTCACTTCTGTTCCTGGCAAAATCATGGAGAAGATTGTTCTGGGAGTTATTGAAAAACATCTGGATGACAATGCAGCCATTGGTCCCAGCCAGCACAGGTTCATGAGGGGAAAGTCTTGCCTGACCAACTTAATTTCTTTCTACAACATGGTTCCCCACCTACTTGACTAAGGGAAGCCTGTCAACACGATCTGTTTGGATTTACTGTCTCTCACAGTATCATCCTGGACAAGATGTCCAGCACACAGCTGGATAAACACACAATGCAATTGTGTGATGGGCAATTGGCTGATGGGCCAGGCTCTAAGGGTTCCAGTACATGGGGTTATGTCAGGCTGGTGACCAGTCCCTAGCAGGGTTCCATCTTAGGGCCAGCACTGTTCAGTGTCTTTGTAAATGACTTAGACTCAGGACTTCAGGGATTACTTAGTAAGTCTGCTGATGACACAAAACTGACAGGAGCTGTTGACACTCTTGAGGGCAGAGAGGCCCTGCAGAGAGATCTGGACAAACTGGAGAACTGGGCAACCACCCACTGTGTGAATTTCAAAAAGGGCAAGTGTCGGATTTTGCACCTGGGACACAGCAACCCTGGCTGTACATGCAGACTGGGGGATGAGATGCTGGAGAGCAGCTCTGCAGAGAGGGATCTTGAGGTTCTGGTTGATGACAAGTTGAACAGGAGCCAACAGTGCCCTGTCAGCCAAGAGGGCCACCCGTGTCCTGGGTGCATCCAGCACAGCATTGCCAGCCGGGCAGGGAGGTGATTGTCCCGCTCTGCTCTGCACTGGTGCCGCCTCACCTGGAGCACTGTGTGCAGGTCTGGGTGCCACAGGATAAAAAGGATATAAAGCTACTGGAGAGTGTCCAGAAGAGGCTACAAAGTTGGTGAAGGGTTTGGAGGGGAAGCCATATGAGGAGAGGCTAAAGTCACTTGGTTTGTTCAGCCTGGAGAAGAGGAGACTGAGGGGAGAACTCATCGTGGCTACAGCTTCCTCACAAGGGAGGAGGAGGGCCAGGCACCAAACTCTTCTCTTTAGTGATCAGTGACAGAACCTGAAGGAATGGTGGGAAGATGTGCCAGGAGAGGTTTAGGTTGGACATTAGGAAAAGGTTCTTCCCCCAGAGGGTGGTGGAGCACTGGAACAGGCTCCCCAGGGAGGTGTCACGGCACCAAGCCTGACAGTGTTCAAGAAGAGACTGGACAACACCCTCAGACACATGGTGTGAACTGTGGGGTTGTCACATGCAGGGACAGGAGCTGGACTCGATGACCCTTGTGGGTCCCTTCCAACCTAGGGCATTCTATGATTGTATAAGATGATCTTCCAGGAAAAAAGAAATCCATGGAAATAGTTCAGCCATTTCTGAGTGCCAGAAAGAAGGTAGATCTGTTGGCAACGAGGAAGAAGAGATGACCTGAGTTACTTAGACGGTGAGTTCCCATATTCTGAAGCAGGAGTTTGAAGAGTCCTTGCAATGAAGTGCTCAAGCTCCCTACCTAAACTTGGCCATGCTGCGTATCTTTCAGAAATCACACCTGCACATGTTGAGTAGGCAGTTGGTTTTAGTGGCTTAGGTCCCCAGAGAGTCTGCCCTTTGCAGGGAGATAGATCAGAATGGTGTGGGAAATTGAATGTGAGGTGCCTGTGGTGTGGAACATAGAGACTGATGGAGAAGGGCCAAGCGGGGTGGGACAGGGCTTGGACACCAATGTCTTCAAATGCCATTGCTGCTGGGTGTTCACAAGCTGAATGCAGATGAGCAGACTGAGAGGGCAAAGCTCTGCATTAAAGGATGAAAACGTAAGTATCTTCCTTCACAGAGCTGCATTAAGACAGTGGTTGTCTCCCATTAGTCAAGAGCTCACTGAGAACAAGACAGGCTACAGCCGGGGTGCTTCCCCCTGTCCTCCCCAGGTCTCACATGGCAGTAGGTTGAGGACCCTCTGATAAAAAACCTGGTCTGCAGACGTGCAGCCTTACTGGTGGGACTTTTGGCAAGAGGTGTGGAGTAAATGAGCTGATTATTCTTTTACTTTTAAAAGAGACTGAGGACTGCGTTTTTCTTTTGCTTTCCTCTTTCTTTCTTGGTCTGTGACAATTAGGGATAAGCTACTCAGGGCCGAAGTGCAGGTAGCTCAGCCTGCCAGGTGAGGGCCTTTAATGGCTCAGGCTGACATTGTTTTGTGCAGAGGTGGAGGAGTCTCTATGTCCTGCATCTAAACTGTGATGCACTTGGTCACTGATTTCCAGTGTTACCCTGAAATCACCCATACTGTTGAGACTAAGCATGAGGGCATTGGGGTGATATCCATCATGATTTCAGTGAAGCAAGGCTTTGGAAAAGGCAGTGTCTTTTAGTGTACTCACTGAAAGTTCAGTTCCTTCCTTGGAACAGATATTCCCCCCCAGCAGCCAGCACTGCACTCATTACCCACAGCTGCACTACTTCTATCATTTGCATTAAGGGCAGTGTTTAATTCTCCAGATCTGATTTTCCTGAGGTGATGTTGAGCAGTGTTTGAAGTGTAATTGCATGAATGGCTGTGGACTTTACTGTCTTGTTATTACTACTGGCATAGATTTTTCTGCTGCACAGTATTCTCCAATATTCTGCAAGATAACAACTGAGTTTTCTAAAATATGGTTTTAAAGCTTAACTCTACCAGAAAATGAGCTAGTTCTGGGGATTATTTAATTGGTCATTAATGCAGTGTTTAGTGATAGAAAGTAAAGGCTGTCTGCCACACAGTTATACTATGCCTCTGTTAATAGCCCATTAAAGCATACTTTGTAATATCTTATTTTTCAAACTGTACACCTCCTTTTGATCAGGAATAAAAGGATATAAATTGAATTTATTTGGCTCTTGAAACTCAAAACCAGTTATCTCCTCATCCAACACATGGTACCTATGAGTCTGAGGGATCAGATTAATCTGTTTTGAACTGATTTCTCTCAAAAAAATACAGGTTGTATTAACAAATATGTGTAAAGTGACTTTTGGCATATAGTCTGCCTTTCTAAAACCTATGGACAGAGCTGCAGGCTACTGAGTTTACCATAATGCCAGTCTGTTGGGTCCCAGACCAGAGAAGGGAGCTCAGGTGCCAGAGCAGGTAGTAAGGCATTGGGTTGCTCCAGGGGATGTCTCCCCTTGAGCAGGCGAGCCACCCAGCCTCGGGTGATCCTCCTGTTTCACAGGCTTGTGCAATTAGAGAATTATCAGATGCCTGCATTGCAGGTACACAGAGTGCCAGTATACTTTTTGGGAGCAGGGGAAGTGTAAGATGGGGCTGAGTGTTCTGCTCAGTGTGGTATGATAAATTGAGGTGCAGTTTTGTCTGAAGGGGTGCCCTGCAGGTGCCCACTTTGTACCATTCTCCTTCCCAAGTTAGGCTCTGATTGTCAAGTCATCCTATTATCTACCTGTAATCCAAATACAAGAGTTTAATTGCTGGTGATGTTTAATAGACATGTATTACCCACAAAATAACCAATAATTCACCGAAGAGCAGAATGAAATTCGGAAATTTACTTGTTGGCACTGGGCTTAGTGCCAAAAGAACCTGCAAAGGGGAACCAAGGTGGAGCTCAGGTAGACAGGGAGCATCTGGTGCAAGGTCAGAGTCACCTTCAAAGCCATGACTTGTACACATAATCAGCAAAGGGAACACAACTTTGCCATTTTGGCCTAGAGTGGATGCGTCAAATTCATTGTCACCAAGAGGCCACGTCAGCCTCGGAGTTGCCTTCAAAAACCCGAATGTAATTTTAGGACTGTATAAATGGAACTACTCCTACTGCGAGGCTGATGTGGTCCCTGGTGAAAATGACTGACACCTCTGGCCTTGAGTCTCTATTCTATGAATGGATCTCTCATTTTACTCCTCAGTTATCTTTCTCTTTCCATGTAAACTTTGTAGGACACAGGGTCTCATCTTTTGTTTGCTTATACGATGGCTGGTATTCCTTGGCTTTTGAACAAATTACAGCAGCTCCTAGCAGGACTATGGCTTTCTCTGTCACTTGGAGAAGGAACTCAGGCTTTACTCAGGTTGAAATAAAGCTGGAAGGTCTTAAAATGACATGTTAGAGTAGGAATGCTGAAGCAGCTGCTCTGTTGCTGTTATAAGATTCTGGTTTGGGCTTAGAGTCCCTTTTTCTTTCCTACTGCTGGAACTCTTGAAATGAGCAACTGCTGCAGACAACAACCCAACCCTCAATTTTACTTTCGCGTACTACTTGAGGGTTGTCTGATTTTCTTTAAAGAGTCTTTTAATCCGTTTCACTGCTGTCAACATGAAATTATGGCACTTGATTGCTGAAGACACAGAGCGACAAATTTAGTGTCTGATGTCTTTTATTAGAAGGAGAACTCCCTTGAAAGTGGTGCTGCACAGCAGGGCTAATTTAGAGTGCTTTTCCTCTCACAGACTGATGTAACTGTTATAGGGTGTTTGGGGTGCAGCTGTTGCTGACGTTGTAGAAGAGCCTTCAGTTGCCCGGCAGAAATTGGGGAATGGGGTGGCTCTTCTGGACAATTTGTACGTATACTGTGGTCCCCACAGAGCGTGGCATCTCACTCAGGAGAGTGTTTATCACAGTTGTTTATCACAGTAATAACATGAAATAAAATGGTTAAGGGATTTGTTATCAGCTGCAGTCTTTTGCATTATTATTCTGTATGTCACCCTTTAAGAAATGAGTTTCTAAGCTGAGGAGAATACTGACACAGTAAGGAAAGAATAAAACAAGGCTGAAACTGGACTTAAACAAAATTCTGTACTTCAAAGCACTCTATCTATTTTTAACATCTCTACTCATCATAATAACTAAAAGTAAGCAACCCCTGGAAGACTCATCTTTCATCCCCCATCTTTCATACTGTCCTCTGTCACTTCCTACTGTCGATTTCCAATTCATTCCTGCAGCAACCTGTAACCAACGATTTTGAAGTGCTCTATAAATATTAATTAAAAATTCCAATAAATCATCCTGATGCTTCACAATGTTTTTATAGTGTCTGTTGCAACACCTCTTATAAAGACATGGATACTTGTGCATACATACACTTTTGTGTGAATCCTTAACCATAACCAAATGAGAAGTGATCTCTACGCCAAATATTTTTATTTCTTCCTTCAACATCCAAATACATTTTAGAAGCTTTATTAGCCTCAAAGAGCACCTAAGGACACAATATAGCCCTAGCTATTTATATGTAGAGTGTAAACATATCAACATGAAATGTAAAAATCTTAATGCAGCAATGGAAAATGATTTCAGAATGACAATACTCATACTTATACAGTACTCTTAAATTTAAAAGATCACCAGTCTGAATTATTGAGTACAGCATCAGGGGCCTGATAGAACTGGACATATTTGAATCCTACAGACACTTAGAGAGTGGGTGGTACATTTAACAGGAATCACTGTTTTCTCTCATTTCCAATGAGTTTGAAATTATTTTCTGCATATCTTGGCTTTTTAAAATGATGCAAAATTTTGGAGGCTTATTGAATACAAAGGCAATAATGGCATTTGTAATTCTTGGTGAGACCCCATCACACTTCAAGCCTGTGATCTTGGTAGAGTTTTGTTACATATATGACAATATAACTTACTGGTTGAGTTTACTCAGTGTTTGTAGTGATTTCTATGTCTTGGTGAGATTTTGGCTTTTACATTTCTGGCTGGTGTATTTAACTCTGAATTATTGTCTACTTCATATGTATCTGTTTAGGAAACCAGGAACCTAACTAAGAAATGTAATAGCAAATAACTTATCAAATTTTTTGTTCTCCACACCTTCCTTCCGGAAATCCCCCCTTCAAGAAAACGAAATTTAAAATTTTTGTTTTGTATACCACTTCTGTTATTCCCAAAGTGATAAATAATTAGAGAAAATATATCTTAAAACTTCTGTAAGTCTCTCTGTTCCATGATCTATTCCAACCATAATATCAGCTACATCTGGTCATTACATTAGAATTCTTTGTTAGCATTATAAAGCAAGTATGTTAGGTTTTTTTTACAGCAAATCTCTATGTGATTTTTTGATATAATAGAACTGTATTTATTGATTTGCTTTTTTAAATTTTATTTTTTTTTGTTTTTTACATATGCCTGAATAATAGCACTTAGATCTTACAGTGAGAGGAACAGCATGAGGGCAGTGAAATGTGAACAGAGGTTTTGCTGCACACTGAAGAATCATGTTTGCTGAGAAGCATCTTGACTGATGTCATGAAGTTAGTAAATACACAATGCACTTAAAAATCTGCAGCAATATACTGTGGATACCATAGAAAAAGAACATTAAATCTTTAAATATCGGAGAACTGTGTTTCTGAAGCAGAAAATAAGTCAGAAAATCACCAAAATGCCAGGAGGGCAATCTGAACAGAGAAGGCTGGTTAGGAACTGGATTGTAATTTGGGCAATAAACCCTGTTTATGATAGTCTCCCAGTCATTAACTGTCTCTGCTGCCAGAAGAACCTGGGACTATTAACTTCCTCTGACTGAACCAGAGGGGGAAAGCAATAATTTCTTTCACAAGCAGAAGGAAAGGTTCTGCTCAATAAAGAGCAATTAAACAATTCCTATAAAAAAGAATGCTCAGGAGCTCCTGCCGCTGTCAATAGACGTGAGGCCATCAAAACCTTTCCTTTGGCTCTTTGAAGGATATTCCATGCTGTTTGTGTATTTAGTACATCTCTGCAGCTACAAACTTGACAGAAACCAAATTTTGTTATGGCGGATGGTTCCACTGGACGGCTAATGGTCTAATGAATTTCCTTCTCATCCCAAGCAAGTAGGCTTTGATATGTTTTCAGAGATGAGGGCTAAAGATGTGCTCTTGTATGCTAATCTTGCTTCGTAAATATAAGGATAGATTTTAATTATTCAGATACCTCTCGACCTCTTCAATTTAGATTTTTCTTTTCTATAAGATATTTGTTGCATCACTTGGTGGCCTGTTTGTAAAATTATACTGTATCAGTACATGCTGTATAAATAAATGTTTTATTTCGATCTCCCTAGGTTACAAAAATGTTTTGGTGCTATTATTTCTGTTGGAAGATTTAAATCTTGCAGTCTTTGTCTGGATCATAGGATTCTGTGTGCCACAAAAAGAAGAGAAAGAGCAGTCCTCTTTGCATGGAGCTCAGAATTGGACAGCAATGAAAGACGCAAAAATAGCAGACATGGCTTCTAGCTCTAAGAAGAATGTCCTAGGAAGAGAATGACTTCATTTTCATGATATACTGGTAGCATTTAGCCATATGAGTAATTTTCTTTCAAGGAAAAGGATAATAAATTATTGCCAGTTACTCCTTCAATTTATCATTATCAGCATATAACAGTCATATCACTTTAGCAGTTTGTAAAAATGTGTTATTTCCCAGGGTTTTATTAGTATCTGGATTGCTGTACAAAACGGCTTTCAGAAGAGGGAGGCTGCATCATTCCATTGCTTCCCATCCGTCACCAGCTGGTTATCAAAGGATACAGGAGTAAAACAAACAATGAAAATTACTGCCCACATGTTGGTCCTCTTTCCACTATGGTGTCTGCAGTGATTGAATGCTTGGCTTGTCTAACTGCAGCTGAATTCATGCAGCACCTAATGCCAAACAAAGCACCAATATTACTGTCATTTCTAAACTCATTTTCAGCAATGTTCCCACTGGAGACTATTGAGTTGTGGGATAAGTACCCAAACTTAAGCAAAATCCACAGTGAAGGTCAAAGAGATTTTGACTTAACTCTACATTTTGGCCCAAGATAATTCTAGCATATTGATTAGGAAGGGTGTACGATAGAAGTGCAGGACACCTTCCTCATCCTGCAGGCAAATCACCCATCAGTGTCTGTCTTCTTGTGACCTGCCCATTGTTTAACCCCCTCAGTATGGGTTGCAGATACTACTTGCATCTCATTGTGGTTGCATTTGCCGTCTGAATAAAAGAAGGTAGAGAAAGAGGAAACCAAAGAGTTAGGGAGACAGAAAATATTCAAATGCAGGTACAGCAAAGAGGATAACTGCTGAAGAAGCTGTGTGAAGAAACTTCATTCTAGATATGCTATGCTGCTGTTCTCTTTAGCTAGGTAAGAAAAGATTATCATGAGAGATGTTTCTATGTTGCCTTTATCCCCCTATTGGAGGGATTTTCAAAGCCATAAAACTAACGACACTGTTTAATTTCTCCTTTAAATAGCGACAGTGAGATTATAACAGGGTGATGGGTTTAAGAGGGCTGTGTGTCATCCTGATGAAGTCAATGGAGGTAGAGGTGTAAGGAAAATCAGATTCCGCACTGCTGAATGAGAGAAGTCCTGTAATTAAAGCATGGAAGGGCTTGAGAACTAATATTTTCTGTTAGAGCAACCGAGAGTTAGAAAAAGAGGAAAGATTGAGACCCTTCCATTGGGTCACAAAAATAAGCATCTGGTATCATTTTAGGGTACAGTCCTCAAAAGTTTTATAATGATTTAATGTCCTCCAAGTCACTCACAATCATAGTAGGTATTTGTAAATTGTTTTAGAAAATTATTGGCTATGTAATATCAAATTATTTGCAAACTGATGACTAAATTAAAATATTCTTTGTCTAAAAATCTCATTGTTCAGTTCCTACTTATTTTACCAAACCAACGCAAGAATTAGTGGGAAGATTCTTGTGACCTTTTGAGGAGGCAGGAAATGGGAAAAGAAATGATAGCAAATATAATATATCCAAGCTTTACAAAAGGGCTACAAAAGAGATTATTTTCATTAAAAAATGTATTTTTTTGTGCTTTAAATACTGCTAGGATTGGATCGCCTAACTCAGTTTATTGAAAGGAATCTACCAGGTCTAACTTTGAAGTGTATATGGCTAAGGCATATATGAGAAAAGGATTTGGCCTAAGGTCTTCATTCTCCTTTGGGAAAGGTATAGATAGCTAGCAGCAAAAAAAAAAAAACAAAAGGAAGATGATTACAAGCCGTTGGTGATGGAATGGGCTTATAGCAAGTAAGATACATGTAACTCAACAGCTGGGTTTATTCCAGACTTCCATTTGATTAAAATTATGGCCATTTTTTTTTTTTTCTTTCTTTCCTCCCCCCCCCAATGAATGCATAGTAGTTGTCCATGTGTGTCATATTTTTTGTTGGAAATATCTGGAACATCTTTCTACAAATTTCTAAAAGTTCATACAAAAAGGCACATATTCTTTGAAACAAGAGCAGATTTCATATGATGTGTTTGAGGCTCTTTCCCATGCACTAATATCTTTCTTTTAAAGGAGTCTCACACTGCTTAATGAGTTGAGGCATAGATGTGTATGTGCATCAAAAATGCGTGATATATTCACCTTAACTCCATATATTCCCTTTGGAAATAAAACCAGGCAACTTTACTTAGATATTGCAGAATTTAATAATTGATTAGTTTAAGATTTAATGGTATGTTTCATCTACGCATTAATTGTTTCTCTGCTTTCTGAGGTTAATGCTTGTGAAAGTCATTGCTTGATGAGATCACGTAAATTCAGCAGTCTGGCCATTAAAAGAAAGGCTTAGTGGTCTTGGATAAGATTTTGCAAAATATTATATTGCAGGTTACCAAGAAATGTAAGATGCAGTATTTTAGCAGGGGAAAAATAATCAATCGTGAGTCACAAACAGACTGCATTGGTTTTGTTCAGTCTAGTTTGCAATTTTTTTCTGACCTGCTCTTATGAGATGGGAATTACTGAAGTATTTACTAGTTTAACTTTATGACGTATTTACATAATCTGACAAATATTCATGTTGCTTTGCATGACGTGAAAAAAAGAGTTTAAAGCAGTGCCTGAGAATGTTTGAAAGAGATCTTCATTCAGGTTTCTCTCAAATTCATGTTAACTGTCGGCTGTGACCACAGGAGGGAGACAAAGACTTGGTTAATATCACGGCAACTGCGCTCAGGTCTCTTTATCCCTCTAGAACAGTTTAAAAACTAAGCCTCAGAGAAGAAATGCATAGAATGAATACAGCTGGTGATTTACAAGTATTACATATGATTAAAAAATAATATTTTTATCACATGCTGTGTTGCTTTCTAAATTGTCACCTAACATTACTCAGTGAGAAACAGTTCCCCATTTTCCTTTTTCCTTTACAAATTGCTGCTAGTGCAATAATTTCTTAGCCTATTTCTGGAAGTGGTATCACAGATCTGCTGTCTAGGCCCAGAGCTGACATTGAGGTATTTTTGCCAGTAGAATAATTACACTAAATCACACTAAAGTTATGTTGTCTCTTATCGCAGATTGCACCACTGATGTTTTAATTCTATTGTTTTTTAAATACTACACTATTTGGCACATGCTTATAGTGTTTTGCAGTGCTTTCTCTACTTTGAGAACTCCTAGCCAACAGACATGATAGAGATTGATTTTTAAAACCATTTTCTTCTAAAATTTTTTGGCATAAAAAATTATCAGACCATGACTTCACCATCTTTACTGTCTTTTGTAGTTTGCAGCAAAAGCAGAGCTGAGAAAACCTGCTGGCTGGTTGACAGCTGAGAGACTGAAGCCCTCTTTCTCTACAGCAGAAGTACAGCAGTGTGCTTGGCCTTGCCAGTGTGAGTCAACCACAGCTCTGAAGAAGCCTCTCTAGAATTCATTTTCCTTGTACACTTGGTGTCTGTCTGCTCAGGCTGAAAATCTGCTCATTTTTCTGATTGCTGATATGGTTTCCTGCTTGCTGAGAGGTGAATTAAGGCTGCTTACACTGGCCATCAAAGAGCCAGAGGATGGACTTCACATTGCAACCATGTAGTAAAGAAAATAAAATCATCTGAAAATGCATACTATCATCTCACTTAAAGATGGTGGAGAAGAGCTGGATATGATAAGGTGACAAAGTGATAATGTGGACAAACTTCTGAGCAGTAGTAGTAGTAGTTAAGGCATGTGGGTTTTACCAAGTTGGCTACCCTGTCATTGTAACACTGCTTTTGTGTTTTATAGCTGCTTACAACATTTTAAAATGAAAACACAAATTAATCCTTAGGTTTTGGTAGATTGAAAATGTGCAAAGGTAATTCCATGTGATTAGGACTCAATACTTCAAAGCACAATTAAGTTCAGGGCATGATGAGTTCAGTAAATTGGTCAGTACTTCTCCATAATTCTGGATTGATATCTGGAAGTGGATGGTTTCTTATCCTTCTCTCAGACCTGGAATCACTCAGCCTTCTTCATGTCATTATGAACTGTAACTAGGTAAACAACACTTCCAAACTGCATCAAAGAGCTAGCTATCTTCCACATGTAATTAATAGTAACAAGAAATATATGGAAATAGAATAAACGAGCATTGTACTGGACACTTAAACCTCAGGAAACATGGCTGACTTCCACGTTATTAAAGAGAACACGCAAACCAGATGTTTAATGGAAACTTAGACTACATGGATGCAGCATCTCTGTGACTTTTAGATCAGCCAAAAAACCTCTACTACAGTAATTTCTTTTATTGTAGAGAAACTCATTCAATTATAGTAGCAGCAGGAATTGTTCCTTAAATAAGAACAATTTCGATTGCAAATTAATAGGCACAAACCAAGTGGGTCTGTTGAACTATTTAGTAACTGTTGCTGGAACAGTGCATAGCCAGAGCTTTTAAACAGGTACCAAAAGGAGCTCTGGGGCAGTCTGGGGAGAGCCACCTGAGCTGTGTGGCAGCGGAGGTGCTCTCCCCACTGCTGTCCCTTTTCCGAAGTGATGTGACCACCATGCCAGCTCTGCAACAGATCTTTGCTGACAGTAGTGATTGGCACAGCACAAACCTCTGGAGTTTTAGTCAGCTGGGTAGTTCTGAGCTGCTCAGAAAACCTAGGCATTGAGAAGCTGGCAGAACTGCAAGAAGACCATTGCACCTGTGGAAAATATTAAGAAAATGCAATTGTAGACAGAGCTAGTGGATGTTGGTATGTTCTTCACTGCACCTCTCCTAACTGTAATGACATAGCCTTCCTTCCTAGCTCTGTTCTTCTGTGGCCATAGCCCTGAAGTGGAAAAGGAGTTTTTACTTTATAGGCTAAATTTGACTCAGGACCATGAAATTCTCAGAGAGTGAAAGAGAAATGCACTGAGGTTCATTTTTAGGTTCTGTGTTCTGGGTGTACGATGTGCTTTAGAGGTCTGCAGAGTGAAAGGTGATTCTTCTTTCAGATGGCAAAAGAGAATTCTGCCTGTAAACTCATTTCAATTTGTTCAAAAACTCAGTTAAGTACGTGCATTCGTAATTTATTTTTTGAACAGGGAGGCTGGGAATGGAGTGCAGCAGCTTATTCAATGGCAGTAACTTTGAAACATAGCTTAAAAACTTGGCATCGAAATGATATTTGCGCTCTCAGGCTGAGACAGTCTTCTTCAGACATGAGGCTACTAGCCTGATTTATTATAACTCCTTGTGCAGGAACTGTGTGTATGGCACAGTTCATCATCTTTGGAAGCTGGCAAGGAAAGCCTCAGACTCTTTCTGTTTGTTCTTTAGGCAGTTGTCAAGGCAGTCGTGGGGATTCCAGCTGCATAAGTCTCTTAAGAATTTCATCCTATTTCCACACCCAAGGAATTAAATAGTATTCAAAGGCTGAGATGGCAGAAGTGAAAGTATTAAAAGAAGACTGGTGCTGTTGGAGGAGATGGTGGGACTAGATGGCTCAGAAGACCGATAAGAGGATACAGAGCCCTTTACTTTGGGCTATTGGTCCAACACCTGTCTCTCCCCTCCTGGTTAGAATCCACTTCTGTCTCATGCCCTTTCCTGTGCAGGAGGGCTGTGTCACAGGGGCTAGGATCAGAACCTCTCCCAAAAGACAACTGATCTGCTCTCAGAGGATCTGGCCTGATACAGGAGGACCTTTCTCTACCTAGATTCAACAGCTCTGAGCTGTAGCTGAGACACAGCACCCGAGAAATGTTAACAAAACTCACTTTGGATAATGTTAGCACTTCAGTTTTACTGATGCTTAGGTCTCTGTTTCTCACCCTTTCCAGCATCCCCTGGTGCCTCATGGAGAGAAGCTCATTCTGGTGCTAGGATAGGTATCCTGGCTGCCTGCAGTTGGTCTGGGTGACGGATGGTTCAAGTGTGTGCTGGAGGTACCCACCTGGACCAGATTATTGCTTCATAAAATTTGGAATGAAAGGAGAAGTCTGTGAATGGATTTCACACTGAGGATGAGCGTTAATGATTGTCAAGATCACTGTCACCATTCAGAGTGAATTAAGGTTTTGTTCTAGGGCAGCACAACTAATCATGTAGAGTGAAGAGGGGATCAAGAATACTGCTTTCTGCATCACAGCAGACATACTTCATAGTAATAAGCAGACAGACATCAAGGCTGTCACATCAATATCAATGATTCCATCATGCAAACCCTGTCAGCAATATTGCATTATTTAAAAAATACAATACCCTACACAGAGACTGCAACACTAAATAGACTCAAGAAAATAATAAAAACAAATATGGAGAGAGATAAAGAAGAAGAGCAGATCACATGGGTTAGCACTGATTCAGTAGTTTTTAGGTTTCAGCTCCCTGGGAAATGAACATAAGTTTACTGGTGTAGAACTTCAAACAAATAGAGACTTAAAGTGAAAAGACATGTGAGAACCACATCTTTCGAGAAGAAATGAAAACGGGCACTATTCTGGGAAAATGGCAGGAAAACCTGAGTCTCATTTATGGTCTCTAGTTGGCAAAGCTGTGTGGCTACAGGTCTGCCTGTTCATTTGGGGCTGATGTCCTTCTCAGTTATGAAAAAGGCCGAACTGTGGACTGTGGTGGAGCTGCTCATGCCCTCGATTCTCGAATATTTGATGTGCAAAACAACAAATGATGACAGAAAGGTCATGTCTCTCAGAAGGACAGGAATATCAGAGTCAGATAGTTCTTTTCTCTGTGGTTTAAGTGCTGAGGGGGAAATGTTATTAATGTACCTAATTTTGTTACTATGCTACTCATGCGTTCTTTGTATCAGCTTCTGCATGTATTTTCCTGTTCAGTGTCCCTAGAAGAAGTAAGGCAAAACTAAATAAAGACAAGAAAGCTATGCAGCTACTTTTCAAAAAGGAGGTTTGTGTGCTTGTGCACAAAGAAGCAATTTTGCAAGTACTGAATGTTAGCTGGTGTTCCTCAGAAGTACCTCCTTTCCTGTGCATGTGGCAGAGTTGCACTGTGAGCCCTTTTAAACAGATTGACACATCTTTGAAACACAACAGCGGGAATTATCTGCATAACACAGCAGCCTATCCACTATTATGTAAGTGGATGACTTTATGACACTTCCACAGATATGACTTTTACGATATTTATAATTAAAATATTTTGAAATATTAATTTTCTGTATGAATTGCTATTATTACTTTATAAACTTTTCTAGACATTTTTTAATTTCAACCTTTTGTACGATGGATTTCTGTTGGACTAAAAATGGCTGAAGCAAAGAGATAGAATGCAAGTAAAAGACAGACTCAGTAGAACTGGTCTGAATGAGATAAAAAGGGAAAAAAGAGCTCTGCAATTACAATTGACAAGTTGGTTTAATATCCAGTGAAAGAAGAACGCAATTCTAGAGTAGCTGGATTAATTAAGTAATATGGCAAAACAAACCATGGGTTATTATCATTTTCAGTATACCTCATGAGTTAGGGAGGCCTGAGGGCTTAGAGTTCAACTTCTCTGCACACAAAAAGTGCTGATATCTATAATTATGTTGAGTATCAAGATACAAAATGTATCTTATATACATACTATAAGTTAATAAATGACACATTCATCCAAAATATAAATAAGATACATTTAATCTCATATATATAATGTACCTTATTATATGAATATCGTGTATCTCTCTGCGTATATAAATAATACATAGATAAACAGACATACAGACTGCTGTGATTACGGAATGCAGGCTAAAACAAAAGGGAGGGGGAAAATCCCTACCTCTAATATGATCAGAAATAAAACAATCTGAGGAAGAAAACCAGTAACTGGTCTTGAGGGAGTGAAACAAATGATGTGACCCATTTTGCTTTTACTGGAAATCTGCTGTTGCCTGGAGCATTATAAAAATCAACCAGACAGGTGAAAATAGAAAGTGAATGACCACTGAATGGTTTGACAAATTTGTAAAAGTTTCATAGAAAACCTGGACACCCTGAGAATGATTCAGAATAAGTTCACAGGCCAACCGCAAAAAGACACACAGAGCACATTCTAGAAAATGACATGTGTGTAAGTTATTCTTACGTACACAAGTAGACCAATAGACTGTTTTAAAAATCTCCTGCAGCCCTGGATGTACAGGGTAAGAGTTCTCACTGCAGCATGAGGAGTAGTACAAACGACACAAAGCAGTGATTTTTTTGTAGAAGATGTGAAGAACTGACTTATTGTTGAAATTATGTACGGTGAAGCTTTGTTAATTTCAGGGCCAAAGTTTTTCCCTGATAGAGGTAGAAAAAAGTGCATGGTTTTGTTTGGTCTGTTGTGTTTCATCTGAACCACTGATGAGGCATTGCCAATATGTGGAAGACTAGTGGATTTGCATTAATTTCTGTTGACAGATGAGTGGGGAAAACAGAAGGTTCAGAAACAGCATAATGGAGGTTTGAGGAGGATGCGGCTGCTGATGTGACGGGAATTCTGCTGGTGAATGTCCAGGAAGCACTCGTGCTGCAAAAGTTTTGAGGCAAATCCATAGGGAATGTAGGAATGCTTGTGTACATAGGCCTAGGCACAAGTGACGGTTTTGTTCCCGTCTGAACAGAGGACTGTCCAGTATCACCTTGTGTTGGACAATGAACTGTGGATCTGCTTGGATTTTGGATGCATTTGGGAGCTGGTGGGTCAAAAGAGCTTAGGTGAGGGTTGAGTCCCGAAAGAGAGTGAACAGAAGAAGAAGGCCAATCCCTACCTACCTCTTTGGAAATATGCTCCTGGACAGAAGGTGTAAAGGTGAAGACAGATTGGACCTGTGGCAAGGTAAATTCAGGTAAACTGCTAAAAGACGGTGAGAAAGCCTTTCATCAAAATGTAGACAAAAGTGCTCAGGGACCAGGATTTCAACCACTGATGTTTTGTAAGACCAAAAGAAACAGGCCTGAAAAGAAAATACAGTATCTGGGCAGCATGAAATAACCTTTGATAGCAGCCTCAGACAGGTGATGTGAGCAAAATTGGCAAAAACATGTATTTCCTTTCAGAACAGTGAAAACAAATACACCAGTAATTACTAAAAGAGATAGGAACCTGTATGAAATGTTGACATTTATAAAATATTCTGCGATAGAAAATGAGCTTATCTTGACAAGTATCATGTTCAAGGCCTGAAAGCATATGAAATGAATAAAGACACAGAGACAGTTCTTATATTTTGAGAAAAAAAGTTGTACTGAACAGTGAAGAAGGTAATCAGTCAAAGCCATCAAGAAATGAACCAAAGAAAGCAGTATCAGCTTGGGCTTAGGAGCCTGTAAGTAAAAAACAGATAGGATCAGAAATAAGGTTATCATGGAAGACTAAAATAGTATTCTGCTGATATATATCTGACATAAATTACAAAGCAAGCCTTAATTGCTCCATGTTTGTGACTGTCTCTTACCATATGGTAGTGAAAGAAGTTGTTTACTGCCTTAGTAGGCTAAACAAATGTAATTTTGTTGTAAATTACTACACTGGCTCCAGTCCTGGTGTCATGAAAATTAGTGGCAAAGCTGTGAGGAAAGGTTAGTTAGATATAAGTTTGAATTTCTGAAAGGAAGCACTAAATCTCAGAGAACTACCCCAACCTGGACTGTGCCACAGGCAATAAATAAGAAAAAAAATGTGTCTGAAAAAGAGGCAAATATAAACAACTTTCCAGTCATGACACTGTAACAGGGAAACACAAATAGTATAGCTATACTGCACAGTAGGAATTGTGTTCTCCATAATGAAGTTATATTCAACAAGTATTCTACATATTCAGTCACTTGATACACATCGTCACTCAGCAGATATATAAAAACTTGCAAATTCAAGCAAAAAGCATGCTGCAAACTCTGAAGCTCAGTATAGAATGATGTGCACTTGTACATTTTAAGCATTTTATGCTTTTAATTATTCTTAAAATAAATCTGCCCACATATGCTGTGTGAAACACATATATTGATGGCAGTACACCTTTCTTTTGGATATTAAATACTAAAAATGCCAAATGTTCACAAATGTTGGCAGAATACTTTATTATACTGGTGCTTATCGATAGAAAACTATTTAAAACAATTTTTGAGGGCAAGCTTTCTGGAACAAGAGTCAAGTCAACAGGTTCAGTTTTACTCTCTTCACTGTCAAGTTTCACTTAAGGAAGTCTTGCTGAACACATACTCTTCCCTAAGAGAGCCGGTAAAGATAACACTATCACACTCCTTTCTAAAGCAGTCTGAGAGCTGGTTACATGGTTACAACTTTGTCAGGGATGAATGAACACCAAAGTAAAAATGTCTGTCTTTGGCTACTGCAACCTTCACTGCTTTTTAATGTTTTATACTGTTTAAAATTGATAATTATTGTTATGAGCAGCAACAATAATAATGTGCATGCACGTTCTTATTTAAAACACAGATGTATGCTGTGATCTCTAGCTTCTGTATGGTGCCAGTGTGTATGAAATGTTATTTGCTTCATGAAATATTTTATGTCTTGATCTGCTTAATACTTTATTAATAGAATCCAATATATATGAGATTTTGTGCAGTCTGCCTTCTACATGGAGTTCGCCCAGAAAACTCTTTCCCCATATATTGGTCAAAAAATTAAGTAACATATAACCAGTGACCAGAAAAAGAGAACACCTTATTACAGGTTTGTGGTTTAAATATCATGTCATACTGTAAATACCACAGGCCAAGGCTACTTTAGACAAATTTCTCAGTGGTTGTAATTGCTCTCTACATATGCCTTATTTAGGTGTTTTATAGAGGTATTTAATTACCATGCCAAGTGTATCTTGTTCTATCCCAGAACAAGTGCCCAGACTGGTTGTATTCCTCTATTTAGCATTTTCTGAAAAATACAACTGAAAAATGGATGAAGGGTTATAAAAGCCTAGAATGCATTGGCATGGAGGAACTTGACAAATAAATGCATGTACTGTTAATGGATGGCTGCTTCAAAGTCAGTGCAATTTTAGAACTGGCACTAGAAAGCAGTCAAATGTCACAAAGCATACAATATGGAACAAACACTGGGTTTCATGATCTATTTCTGTCCCATCCTCTCCAGTACAGGTTTCAAGAATTTATGCAATTTACACACAGAATTTATTGCTGATTTGCCACAATACTTCTAGACTTACAGAAAGGCTAAGATGTTAGTCAGATACCCCTTGTTTTTGAAGTAAACCACAACAGTGAAGTTCTGTTGACCCAAATCAGAAGCCACCCCATAGCTCAACAATGAAGGAAGTGGTATCTAGCTTGCATATGATGTTTGGTCTAGGGAAGTTTTTGGAAGAACTTCATTTTCCAGAGCTCTAGGAGCATTTTGGAAACAGGAGAAATTACAGCTGTGTCAATATGATCATTGGGAACTAACACATGACCAAATCCATGCAGTTAAAGTTGTGTCTGAAACACCATGTTCGTTAAAAATTAAAATTGAAGAAGATTTGTAGGTGTTATGTTATGCCTGGCTTCCATTTTTCTGCCTTGAGGACTGTTGGACCAACAGAAAAAGTTGTCCTCTGTCTGAAAAGCGGGATATGGATGAAGTATACCCATTGTGCCACATTCCCAGGGCACCTGAGATAATATGAACAGAGAAAGGCAAAATGAACTGACAGTCATTAGAAAATCTACATCATTACTTTTATACTGATTTATGATCTACAGTCTTAAGGTCTTTGATCTCCAGCTGCCTGTTGCAGGCACAGTCACAGAAATAACAGAAGCAGCTTGTATGATTCCTGCTTCATCTAAATGTGGAAATCTGGCAGCTGTGAGCATCTAGGATGTTTCTTCTAGCACTTCCTTCTTTTTTTTTTTTTTTTCAATGGAGACCTAGTATTTTGGGGTTCTGGAGTTTGTTCTCCTCCACTAGGGACTGGCTTCCAGTTCTGCTCACCTGTAGGTGACAGTTAAGCTCAACTTTCAGTGATGAAAGAAGTGGCAACTATTTTGTGTGTGGGATTTGAGATCAATTTTAAAGGTTCAGCCAATATTTTTGGATTTAGGAGTTTTGATTCAGTAGCTGTGCAAAAAAAAGATCTGCACTACTGACTGCATGTAGAACATGTTTGGTTTATTTGAGTAGCAGTGTACAAACCGATGTATGCTCACTAATCTGTTCCACTACTTTACAAATATTTTCATCTTAACACAAGGCCCAGGAGAAAAGTCACTGCTTTCCAAAAATCAAATTGGATATCAGATGAGATTGATTTTCTTTGCCTTTATTAAACAAGTTAATGCATCATCTGAATTATAAGCCCAGCCTCTCTATAGGAAAGTACCTATATTGAAGATTTTGTCTACAGGATTTAATTAAGTCATTTTAGTAGGTATACTTTCAGGGAGAAGGGGAATGTTTATCATGGGTGAAAGAAGAACTTTGTGATAAGAAAAGTCTATCAGATACTTTATGAATTAATGAACGTTTTCATAAATTTCAGCACAGGACATGAGATCTGTCTGTACAGGAAAAAGTTTCTTTTCCAACACAGTACCTCATGTTTGCATACTTACCCCAGCTTAGTATCTTTTATCCATCTTGCGTCACCACCCAAATTTTGAACAACAAGGATTTTTAAAGCCAATATTGAAGTAAGCTGCATTAAATTATCCAGACTTTCTAAACCTGTTTTGGAAATTCACAGGACATCGGGAATTTCTGGCCACACCCCACAACCCTCCATTAATGCAGAGAAGCTATTAGAGGGGAGAAATGTACTAAAAGTGACAGGAGAGACCAGTCTGCATGCAAACACTTGTCTTCAATAATTAGCAAGTAATAGAAAAGAAATCATCACATGTACAAATGGCAAACTGACTCGTGCCTCAGCAATATGCTTCTTCGTTATGACTGATTGTGCAAGTTCATTTTTAAAGCAATAATTCGAATGGTGTAAAGGGAGATCTGTTTGTTTGCTTCCTCCCCTCTCTCCAAAGACAGAGCATTAGCTAAAAAAACAAATGAAGGAAAATTCCCTGAAGAACCTTAGCAGGGAACAAGAAAAACATCCATTGTAAACAGCGGGTTGGTCTTCTGACAGGCTTTGTTTGCAAATGATAACAATTACAGGTAATTTTTCATTTCAATTGGAAGAACAGGTATTAAAAAAAAAAAAAAGGAGAGAGAGAGAAACAGAGAGCAAGTGAGATTTCCCAAGTGTCTTATTCCCTCACAGGTCTACAACCTAACAGGAGTGTAGAGAGCTCTGTAGTTTCTTCTCATTCCATTAAGTGAGATCTAATTGTGTCTCTTCTGTCTGTTGGCAGATGCGGTTTCTACATAACAACAGCCCAGAGACAGAGCTGCCTGATTAATGCCTCCAGCTGTCATATGCCCCATTATCTGTGCATTTGCATAACTTAATGGTTTAGGACAGGGGAGAGAGGATGCTTAATTTAATGTTTAGCAGGCCCTTGATAGCTGAATAATTTAAGAACTGTCAAGGGAGGTCAGTCCTACAGCGATTCAGGAAGACAGCTATGATTTCTGAATATCATTAAAATCCTTACTTAGGATAATTTGAAAAAAAAAAGAAGGGAGGGGGTGTGGAAGAACAACAATGCCTGAAAGGAGGCCCTGCTTTTCTGTTAACCATTCCTTTCCCGAGGACTAGGAGAAAGACATGGGGAAAAAACATCAATTCATGACATGGCCAAGAGAGAAAGAGTTAACTGTTCCCTTTCTCTCCCCCATCCTCCAGTCTTCTTCTCATAGCTAAAGGGTGGAAACACAGAATTTACTTAAATTCAGCTAACAGCCCAACATGCTTTGAACAGGAAACACTCTCAGTTTCATTAGATGCTAATGAATATTATTAAGCTAATCTGCCATTTGTTTTCTAATTATGTGTCAGAAAGCACCACAGTGGCAGCTGAGGCAACTGCCAGGGTGCATTTATTTATCTTCCAATCCTGTGTTTACTGACCGACCATAGCACAGAGCAATTAGGTTCAAATAAAAAGGGATTTTTTTTTTTTTTCCAGGTTGATTACTACTGTTCTTTTCCAAGTACATCAACTTGTGCATGACATTTGACTGTGTTTTAAGAACCGATAAAATGGAGTTATTTAGGCCTCCCTGTGAGGCATTCTGCCATAATATGAAAATGGATGAAAGAAGTGTTTTGTGGCTGGACTGACCCTACCTATTTGGTAGCCAAATCAAGGACTTGCTCAATGAGTCATGGAGCCATGCTCTGCTGTTTCTGTTGAGTTCACTGCACTCATCTGGCCTGGTCCTCCACTTTCCTGAAACAGAGCTCTGCGCTTCCTGAGATCTGGCACTTTGAACACCATATGGTTGAGATTTAAACAACTTCAAAACACAACTGATTAATGTTTCTGCTAAGAGCATTAGTTGGTAAGTTCAGTGTTACTCAGTATAATGAAATTATTTACACAGAAGGCATATGAAGTTATTTCACTGGATGAGGCATGTCTACTTTGCTTGTGGTAAGGAGGCTGATTTTCTAGCCAGTGTTTTGCCCCTAAGCACTTCTTCTTGCATATGTTCCTGCATGACCAATTCTTTTCCGACTTTATCCTCTTCTTTGATTGCTGTCAGTTCTGCTTTGCCCAGCTTCAGTTCACCTGGTTCTAACAGAAACCCCCACGATTTTCCTTGGGTTCATTGTGTGGGTCCTCCTTGCAGTTGGCGTTTAGGCAAGAACTTCTGTTGCTCTAGCTATCCAATTCTATAAAAGATGTGAACAGCTCATTTAATTTCTGTTTGAATTTCTATTCTGTGCAGGCAACTACAAAATGTGCTGATGATAAACACGTAGTCTGTGAAACTACCGATGCCTTATATATATGTCAGCATGTGTGTACACACCATCCACACGCACCTGTACACAAAAGTGCATGTACATACAACTAGGTGAGTTGCCTCAGTTCTTTTTTTAATGTTCTAGATCAACAGCTTAGAAAACCATCTGACATTGGAGCACCTAGTTTTCCTTTGAGATTCAGAAAAAAGTGTAGGGAAACTGAGTCAGAAGATCACACTGAGCTGAAGAAGATCAATTGCTATGGCTGGTGGGCAGCTGCTCAAGCTTTTGCAAGGGATTGAGTACCTCCTGTACTTGTGCTGTTGAAATCTCCTTCTAATCCATTTTTTTCTTTACATTTGATAAATATAGAAACTCAACAATTGTCAGCTGAATTAATTATTCAACTGGTTTAGTCTGTAAATAGTGACCTGCATCCTCACCTTGTAGTTCTTACACTTGAAAAAGACATTTGGTGGGGTGGGGTAGTAAAGCTGTAACAGCATGGAAAAGAAAATAAATCTGCTCCTCTGTTACTGGGTTGTTTTGTCCTTTTTACAATTTTTCCCTGAAATATGCAGTACTCACTGGAACAGGATGTAGGTATATTTGTGGTATATTTGTAGGGTGTTATGTGGCCATTTTTATACACAGATCTGACCCATCGTAGCAAAGTCATGGATAGCTCTGGTTTGTACTCCTGAACAAATGAGAGATGATGCTGGCTTTTTTTTGTTTAGCTACATTACTGTTTCTTGCATGCAAAACCCAAGATTTTTCACTCACTGATATAATTTTTAATGTTTGATTTTATTTTCAGGTTTTTTTGTTTTAAAAGGTGAAACTGAGAAACAAACGTGTATTGTGAAGCTCAGTTTCTAAGAGGTAGATTTCCATCAGGTTCATTTTTGGCCATTGCCTTTTTGTTGCTTCCTAGCAGGGAATTGATTAGAAGCAGTGTGAAGCCAAAGTAGAAACTGGGATCTTTTATTTAGTGGAAACATGTAGTTCCAGCTTAGAGACCTCACTTTTAAACATGTATTCCTGCACTGTCAGCTTTAGAATCATTTAGCTCAGGTTTTTTTTCAGAGACAAATTCAATATTAATGCTGGAAACTTGTAATGATAAGGCCATCCATTCTTAGGTTTCTACTAACAGAATGAGAATAAGAAACAAAACATGAAGGGGAAAAAAATCCATACATGTGCTAACATAAATCATCACAGTTGTTCCAATCAGCACATATGGTATGGTAGCATTGCCCACTGCTCTGAGACCCTCTAATGGAAGACCATATGGGCTACTGCTGCATCAAAACACAATAGACCTGTGTTTAGGACTCCGCAGTGACCTGAATTCAGAACTTCGTTGCTTTTATTGGTTTGTGTGTCTGCATCAATATTTTTTTTTCTTCCAACATAGCTTTTTCTTTTTTTCTTTTTTCTTTTTTTCTTTTTTTCTTTTTTTCTTTTTTCTCTTTTTTTTTTTTTTTTTTTTTTTTTTTCCCCCCCAATTCCTTTGTTCAGTGACAGATTCCTATGGATAGAGTAAGACAAATGTGTGTCTGGGGTTTTTGTATTTCACGTCATTGCTTTTGCATATTTTGGGAAATTTTCAGATTTCAGAAATAGTAAGACAACTTTACAACTGGATCACTTTGTCAGAATAAATCCATAGAGAGAAAAAGTATTTTCTATTCTCTGATGCATATTATTTGAATCACAAAACCGATTCATTTGGAATCACAGAAATTAGGGTGCCATCCTGAGAGTTTCCAGTGATTCATGGTCAGTGCCTTGTGAAAGTCACTCTCTCTTATGGCTACACGGAAAGAGATGCAATGCAAAATGTTGTTAAAACTGTGGTACTAGGGTGTTAAATATTTTATTTACCTAAAAGCTTATATGCCATTACTTAAGTGGGCACAAGGAATACCTCTGGATCTAAACACTCCAGCATGCTGGTACTTGGTCCTAAGGATATTTGCTATAGGTAGAACATATTTCTTTGCTTTTTCCACAGTCACTGATCCCTAAAAATAGTCAGTCACAGCCTCTTTTTGGGGTGGAATCCTGCAAATCCTCCATGGATTCCGCACTTTTCCTTCAAAATATTATCTTTGTCTTCAGTTGTGTTTTGGCCAGCATTTCTGTGGCAGATGCACTCCTCCCCACTCTGAAAGCAAGAGAAACTTCTAGACTAATGGACCACTATGGTTATGCACATGCCTCTTGGCTGACAGACGGGGCCCTTGACCAATGAAATCCCTTGGTTGAGAGAAGTTTCTGGACCACTGCCATAAATGAACTACCATAAATTACCACAGCTCAGATTCAACTATGATATTGGAACCCAGCAGAGACTCTCGTTGAGTTTGTCTTCCTTGGAGCAGTGGTTCTGGAAGGCTGTCCTCCTCAGACTGGCCATCTAAGGGAAGTTGCTCGAGCATTAAGATATCTTGTCCTATTGGTAAGCGATCTTCTGGTTGCCCTTGAGAATCCTCACTTCTTATGCATGGGAAGATGTGCATTTTGAATCATCACTCTAGAGTTTTGGGATGCCTTGAGTCTGAATCATCTGTGTGTTAGCTGAACTTCTAACTGGTATATGTGTTTTGTGATGTTGTCAGAGTGCTGAATAATTTTGGACAAACCCTGTTTCTAGTTGATTGTCTGCTAAACAGTTCTGGTTAGAATAAAATCTGTTTGGAGCTTATTGCCTGCCTAAATTGATTTTGGGGGTGCCTCCGTGACATCTTCATACCATTTTACTGTACCCCTTAGGTGACTTTAGGGCCCCTGAAATCCATTGGACTTACAGCCCTCCAGCAGGTTAGGGCTCTTTAGCCTGGCCTTCAGCTGAAGAGAAGTGGGTGAGATCCACCATTCCTGCTCACTCCTCAAAACAGAACAGCGGCAGATCGGTGTTGGCCTCCCTGGACCATACTGTGGCATGCAGGTGACCAGCGTCCGTGGCTTTGTATAATGATACTCCTTCTCCTCCTAAATTATCCTGTGCATGGATCAAGGGTAATGATCCACTCAGCTTTTTAAAAATATAACAAAAAATATAGTCAGCAAGGGCTATGCATTCATCAAGGATCTTCCAAGCTCAGTGTAAGACAGAAGACAGCAGATGGATACGGAGGACAGATGGGGACATGGTTATTAACACAATGACAGCGAGTGGCTGGCTGGAGAATGGTGTCCCTTTCTGTTCCCAAAGTGGTCAGGTTTTCTCTGGCAGCTGGGGGTTGCTGGTGGGAATAAGTACAGGCAGAGGAGGGCCGATGTCTTCACATCGCTGAGCAAGGAAACAGGGCATAAAGCTTCCTTCAAATGAGAGATCTTCTGCATCCGGGATGGGTTTAAATTGATTTTTCCCTTACAGACAGGGGTTTTGAGAAGTACCAGGCTCAAATGGCAGTGCATGTATGTGGAAGCATAGGGGGCTTAAATGGATTGTCAAAGGGCTCAGGCCATGGCAGAAGGATGCATGGGTGCAGCGAGGCAGAAAAGCCAGGTATAACTTACTAACAATATGAGCATATTTCTGTCAGTTTTTTATAACCAGTATCACTGAGCAAGGGTACAAGTTTAGAATCCAACTATGCAATAAAATCATCATCATTCCAGCATCAGGTAACTGTTTATTTTGTAATTGCTTTTTCTGTTAGTACTATTGCTTTGATGCTCATGCAGCATGAATTTGAAATGAATTGTACTATCTGATATGACTTCAGAGTACAATAAGTAGCAAGCTAAGTAGCCAACACAATCCCAAGCACTTGGTTATTTTTAGGTAGAGAAAAGGCAGGGATGAGTATTTTTGCTAAATAGCTTTAATTGCTCCAGGTATCTCCCCTATTCAACATTTTTTTAAACTTTCCTTTTGAGACTTCTCTCTTCAGTGTTTTGTCACATCTATTAAGTTTCCCTACCCGTATTTGCTTTTTACGCTTTGAACCAATTCAGATAAGACACATAACTATGTGAAATTATCGATTCTGAAACATGGGCCTGGAAATGGGCCTGTGAAAGCTGGCAAAATGGAAAATATTTGCTAATATATACCAAGTCGGGAGCAGAAAGGATCAGGGAAGCTTCTTGTTTCTTCTCTACCCTTCCAAAGTAGGTGAGATTCTTCCAAATCTCAAAATTAGGTTTGGTTTTAGGGAGAGGTTGCAGTCAGCACTTGTTCTTCTAAATCAATTTCAAAACATAAGTCCTGTGATAAATGCCTGATCTCTTGCATACAGATTCAAACCCCACTTTTCTGATTCTGTCTTTTTCTGTCACATAGAAAACACTGAGAAGTCTCACATTTATATTCTCCCACTCACACGTTTAGTGGAAAACAATGCAAATGTTCTTCTGCTGCACTGGATGTCACCTAGATGGAAATTTAAAAATAAAATACCCTCTTCTCTCTGTTTCCAGAGGCGATTAGGATGACAAGTTAATCAAGACTTCATCTGAGCCCTGCATTTTTCTATTCATCATATCACAGCTCTTCTAATGTAGCTGTCCAGTCCACTCAAAGCAGGCTTTTTAAAAGGACTGGATATGTTGCAGATTTACTTTGCTGAAAAATCCCTTAGCCTTTTCCTTTAACTAGCCACATATGAAGCAAAACCCAGGAAGACTGCAGGTGTCCCAGAGAGGTGGCTATTAGGAGGATAGCTGGAATGACCTCAGTGCCCTGAACTGAAAACCTATGGAGACCCAGAGAGTGTTCTTGGCAGAGTGTCACGCTTCTGTGTGACCTGGGGAAATCACTTATGCTCCTTTCTGCTCAAGGATCCTCATTTGCAAAAGAAGAATTTCTCCTTGATATAAGGGTGCTGCACCACTAATGACAGTGAGTGTTCAGCTTCTGAACTCATGAAAGGTGGTCAGATATAGGCTGGTTGCCTTTAACCTGCTTTGTGCCTTTTGGGGTCCAATGTGTAAATAATACAATTTTCCTATACCACCTACAATGCTACATATAATTTACAGGATCTAAATAAGTAACTGGAGAGTTGTATCATGTGATGGGGCTGACAGTCACGAAGAACAGAGGTAGTTAAATATAGTCTTTCAAGGGAGAGAACAATTGTATTCAGAGCCCTGGGTATTTGAAAGCTACCCAGGAGTTCAGAAGACAGGCCAGTTGCAATCTTCTTGTGCCTTAGCTATATCCTGGGCTGCTCTGCAGTCTGAATGTGGGAAGGGAATGGTATTTTCTATGTATTCAACTGTTTTTCTTTTGTTGCCGTTTTCTGTATCTGGTCTTTAATGAAAGGACATCTATTTGAAAGAGTGATGTTTCTCTTCTGAGGTTTTCATGAGAAATGCACAGATTACAGCAAATTTCCTACTCTCTGTAATACGACATTTTACTTTTAAATGGACTCTAACATTAATAATGTCTTTATAAACCCTAGGAGTATAACAACAGTGATAGAGCTTGTCTTTTTGTTCAGCCATCAAAATAAAGAAAATGTGTCCAGAATAATTTTTTCAAAGAAGCTCTAGCAGAAATCTCTTACAAATGTTAAATTAAAGGGATGCTGTGAAAACTGGGCTAAATAAGTGCTCCTCATCTCAGCCTGAGGTGGAACTTTCTCTGGTCAAATCACTGTTTCTCTGTTTCTTTGTGGCTTAAAGCCCATCAGGAATACGATTATGTCCTAAATCTTCTGATCTGTGTTATGAGTAATATATTTTCAGTTCCTAGAGATCAGAATAATTGAATATACTCAAATTTAGCTCAACTTTTGATACCTATTTTCGTTATTGCCTTCAGAGTTTCTTTTGAGTGGCACATATGGGAATGTGGGAATTTGAGAGCATGGAAATGGACACCAAGAAAATCAATGTGTGGACTAAAGGTTCAGCCTGTGAAGTGACTCAATTTCTCTGTTCTAGTCAAGCATCTACAATAAGAGGTCTTAAAAAATTCTGAGGTTTCATCTTTACACAAATATGTATTGTGATGAAACCATGAGCTGTGAAGTATCCAAATACTTATTTTTACTGACCATGTGCAAAGCTAGCTATGTGTGTACATCCCTGTGCTGACAGATTCTGATAACTTTTAATAAAGGTGCAAATTATTTCTTCAGCAGTATCTGCTTGAACTCTATTTCATTTGATGTGTATGGGAAATGAGCTAGCAGACATGAGGCAGTTCTGCTCCCCACAAAAATGATACTATCGGAAAAGGGAATAGTTTGCAGCATGATCATGGGATCAACAGGACAGGCAAAGTGTGAATCAGCGTGGAGACTGAATATTAGTTTGTCCCTAGAGATGGTCTCACTTTACGAAGCTGATGCAGGGGGGCAGTACAGAGTTTGGGGAAGGCTTTATTTTAGTTTTGCTTTGTCTCTTGTCCAATCAGTGGTTAAAAAAATATGGTAGACTCTTGACCTATGTCAAGCCAGTAATTTTCAGCAACACTACTAGACACTAAACTGGTGCTGAATGTCACCTGTAATATTTCAGTTGTCTCCTGAGAAGAATGTGTTAGGTGCTAATTGTTCTGGAAACCTGGTGATCTATTTTTCACTATGAATATTTGTTTATCATTTGTGCCCTTACTGAATTTTTGAGGCACAGTTCAATAGAAAATGAAATTGTTGCCATGTCACCTCTGTCAACTATTGAAGTTCAGCCTAGGATCTCACTTTGAAGACATTAAGAAGTACTACTACAGGCAGAGCTCCTTTGTTCAGTCAAACAAAGTATCACTCCATTCACCTGTCATCAAAATTGTAACTATGAACACACTTCTGGTAGGAGGTGCAAAAATTCTTGGCTTATGCTAACAAGCCTGTATGAAAAGCGTTGGGGTTAAGAAATCCCATGTGCTGAAATGAAGGTCTCACGAGTAATTGTCCAGTACCAACTCAAGGCCAAGAGTGAAGTCAAATTCTTTGATTGTGGGAATGCTTTAAAGCTTCTCCCTACTATGTAGGGACATGAAAAAGCATTGCAGTTTTGCTTCATCTGCAGACTAAGAGGGTCTTAAATAATCTACACGTAGGTGTAACTGCAATAGAAGGGCTGGACTTAAAAATGGTCCTGGCACAAGGGAGAGAACTGCTTTGCACTTTCCTATAATGTGCTGCTTAGTCCTATTTGTATTTGGCCAGCAGGTTAAAAAACTGTTTGATGTGAGGATATGTAGGGACCAGCAAATAAGTGGTAGAGCAGGACATAGGGATGACCTTGTTCTTTTCTTACTCCTCTGTGACTGTGCTTACAGTCACCGCTGGAAACAGGACACTAGGACAGCTTACCCTTCATTTAAACAAGTATTCACTTCCTCTCTACAGGCATGTGTATCTACTGAAAGGGTGAAAAAACGCTGAAGCTAGTGAATATATTCAGTGTTTCATTTAAATTTTTCTGTGACATTCATGCCAACTACTAATTAACACTGATTAGTGTCAACTCTCCTCAACCTCCTTCTAAAAAGACACTGTGCATGCATCAGCTCTGCTTTTTGTTTGTAAATAGCTTGTCTGAAACAAAGCAGTTTAAAATCTCCTCTTTATTTTTATGAATAGAAAAGATATGTGCTCTTAGTCACTTTATCAGCTGGTCAAACATTGCTGTTTCAGAGCCTGATCCAAAGTCCATGCAAGGATTCCTGCTGGGTTAAATGTGTTTTAGATCAAGCTCTTAGCAAAGGCAGCACTTTAATAAATCGCAGCCTTGCAACCTCTTTGACAGGCTGCATACCTTTGTGGTTCTCTATGGCCTGCTAGTTTTAGGGTTTTCTTTGTCTTTTTTTTAAGGATTTTATTCTAACCAAGCAACCCTGACTTATATTCTGCACAGCCCCACTGAACATAAATGGAGTTTTACAGACTGTAAGTCAGAACTGACTCTGATTCTCTGATGTTGTCTTTTTCTGATCCAAGGTTCACCGCCATGCTAGCTTGTCTCTCTCCCTGCTTCCCTCCCTCTATCAAAATTTCATTTCTCTCTTATTTCTGTGTTTCCAGAGCTCTGGCCCCATCACTCAGCTGCTAAATCTCTGTCTCTCTCTATTGGGCTGCCTTCTTCCTCTCAAATGCCAGTTCTTTTTTTTGCTCCCAGCAATTTTCTTTCCCTCCTCAAGTGCCATAATGTATTTGCTGCTATTTAATGAGATGCCCAGGATGGGTGAACTGACACTCTCATTCTGTCTCCCAGCATTCTTAAGTGGATAGCATGATAAATACAAGCCAAAACTCACCATTTTCTGAAACTCCTGATAGACATGCCTTCCCAATTGTCCAAAATAAATAGGGCCATGTCCTCTGACAGTAACTTGACAAGACTCCATTGACTTCAGCAAAGCTACTTTGACTTACAGTGACTGAAGATTTACGCCACAGTATAAATGAAGCATGTGTTTCACATAAATCACAAGAAAGTAGTTAAATACATGGCAAATTAAATTAAATATCTGATGTCAAATTACTGCAAATTCCTGAATTCATGTTGCTTAATATCAAATCTTAAATTTGCATTTGAGGTCAAATTGAAATTACCATTATGTAATGGAAATACCTTTGTATTGTATCTTCAGTAACAGTCATGAGTTGAATAACCTAACAAACCACTGGATGTCTCTACTGTGCCATACAAGCCCAGTGAAAAAATATATATATCTGTCACAAAAGCCTACTTGAAAAGAATGCAATTTGAACATGGTGATATTTGAAATGATGGGACAGAGATTTGAGGTGGATCTCTCACTGGATACACTATGAAACGCAGATGTTACGTACATGATATAGTAAAATTAAATTATTTCCTTCAAATAAGGGAGTTCTTTTTTTTTTTTTTTTTTTTTTTAATTATTTAGAGGACACCTGCTCTTCACAGGTGTCAGAAACCACAAATCTCTAGTAAAGTGAATTTTGTTTGCCTTTATTTCTCTAACTCAACCAAATGACAGTCAAATTTAAATTTTAGTTTTCCTGCTTCAAACACCTGTTCCTTTGCTGTCCTTCTCCATGGACCAAAGATGATGGGTATGCTTCTCTGGAAACGATAAATGTTAATTAAATAACAAAAAGCTACATGGGAACTGAAGTGATTTAGAAAGGGAAAGATAAAATCATAAGGACAGAAATATCTAGGGGTGTCCAATGTATTACACAGGCTGTGCACTTATACGTGTAGGGGAAAGGAGACAAGCCCTTCAGTAGATACCAACTGGATGCCGTCACCATGGCTACACATGATTTGTTCTGGCTGTCCCTTCAAGCTGTTTTTACAGCAAGAAGAACTTCAGGGCTGTGAGGTTTCTCTGGGGTGGGCATCACATGGCTCCTGAGACAGGCTGGCATCAGCACATCCAGGCACCTGATGAAGAGGCTACAGGCATTTCCTTGTTCAGATATCTTGCTGCATACAGGAAATGCTGTGCTTGCAAATAAGGCTGGTTTTGTTTGCTTAACATCTTGTGCCACCACCTTCTCTTTTAGGAGGCTGTTTGTAGTCTGTATCAGGGTGCATTAGTTTGTTGAAGGATTCTGACAGTGCTTTGTGACTTGCATTGTGCAGAGGGGGTAATCTGTACATTCCCCTGGATTAAATATAAACTGTATGGCCCAAATTGTTCCTTCCATTCTTATTTTGATTTGGAGAAAAAAAATGAAGAAACAAAATCAATAATAAACACCACCACCATACCATTTTCAATTTATCACAAAACTACCCATTCATCAGAGTAGTTACATGTCATTACCAGTATGGATGCTTTTGCTTGGTTGCAGTCCCTCTCACAGTCACTTCCACTTCTGAAGAGGAATCAGGATGTGGAAAATGGATGCCTGGTTTGAGAATGGAGAGTTGTGACTCAGCCAAATGCTTCGTTGTCATGCCAGTAATGACAATTCACCGGCACCTCTAGTGTGACTGCTGGGTATTCATGCAGAAGACATGCCATGTGTGATGCTAGAAGGTGGCAATAGCAAATTGTTCTGTTAAGCTGGCGAAGTGGGAATTTGAAGAGTGTCATCAAATGCTCACAAATTACACTGATCTGGGAAAAGGTAATAAATGGGGACTAGATACTCTTACCTCAGTCTTAATGACTTGAACTGTAGTTGGTTCATTTTTTTTTTTTAAATCCATAAAAGTCTTGAAATGGAAAAAGCTAGTGTCTATAATGACAGCGGATTCAATTTTACTTCATCCCAGAACTCTGGTCTGAGCAGAGCAGCTGAGTTTTAAAAAGACTGCTCTATTCTCCTCTATCTATAATAAATTCCTGCCTAGCAAAGTTTAAATATGTAGCTTCAGGGAACAAAGGAAGCCACTAAAAGGTAGATAAATCATCAGCTTTTATTCAAAGGAACCTTTTCACCTATTCAGTAGCATGAATCTTGCAAGACAAAAACAATATTTTGAATTTTATAGTGCCTTTCATCCAAAGCACTTTGCAAAAAATGAATAAATTAGTTTCCCCTCTTGGTACAGTGTTTGCAAATGTTGATATTTCAGTTCCAAGGCGGTCAAGACAAAATGAGGAACAGTCATTTCCCCAAAGTCTGACACAGGTATCCTGCACTGTCAGGAATAGTACCTGGATTATCACAAGAGAAATGTTATGTTTACTAGATTTGGGAAATGAAATAATGCATAGGACAAATCTGTGAAGAACTCAGTATACTGGTCATAGCAGAGGATGAAAAATCACCAGCGGATTGCGGGTTTTTCTGCATTGAGAGCAGAATAAATGTAAACAGATGTTAAATTTATTGGTAAGCCTACTCCTCTGCTCATGGCGTGAGCTAGGTCAGGTTTGTTACTATGAGCATAGCAATGTCAGGTCTAATCGGGGATTTAGGTCTTAGTCTCCATGTCAATTTGAGACCCATGGAATGGGAATAAATGTATCCTTTTACTTTGCAGAGGCCCTGCAAAGATGAATATATGGATGTTAATGGATTTCAGTTGAATCTGCAGCAATAAGCACTATACATGGTTTGCGAGAGTATCTTACCTACTTTGCTCAGGCTCCCATGTACCTTGACACATATTGTGCATTTCAGACACAAAGATTTACTCCTTTCTCCCACCTGTGGTGTTTTCCTAAGGTACATTTCTTAGTCCTGCATCTATACAATTTTCTGCACATGTTCTTGATTTTATTTCCACTCACACGTATCTTACGTATTGCTCCAAATAACTCCTTTTATTGCCATTGTTTTTATACCTTTCAAATGTATGACTTGTCTTATTACATCTCACCACTATGCACTGAATTGTCACTTAGCCAAGCTATCATGCAGAATTAGCTCCTGTAATCTCGCCTCATTATGCACCTGTGGACCCCCTAACTGATTGAATGCAGCACACCAAATGTGCAGATACGTGAGCTGTACAAGGGAAGGGCAAGTCCCTTCCAGTTTCCTCATGTGACACCCAAATCCAAGTGCTTTGATTATTTTCCCTGCTTTGTAACATCACAAACTCTGCATTGACCTCTCCTATCCCTTCTCCTTCCTGCTCAATAAACTCAGAGCATTTCTGCCTGAAGACTCTATCTCTCACCAGCCTAAAGAATGCTTATTTCTGTTTATCAGCATTCACCAAACCCACTGAACTATCCTTAGCAAATCACTAAAGAAACCTTTCGCACCACCCTCTGGTCACTGAGTTGTTGCTTTAAACAGCTGTTTCAGACCATCTATCCAACATTTTTTTTTTTAATTTGCTCATGTTGTGCCCAGATTGTAACAATTCATCCTGCTGTTCTTCCCATGGAAATGTCTCCTCTATATACCCATAGACTCTTAATCCATCAGGCTTGGCCTATCTGTCTTGGAGAAACCCATGCTCACCTTAACAGGCCCATCAGCTGTGGTAAAATGATTTGCTTGTTGCCCTTGGATGCCTGCCGTTAATCCACAGCATGACTAAGGTCAAAGTACAGGGTGAAGCGCAGCCCAGACCTCTTCCCTCCACACCAAGGGATGTTCTGTGCTGAGACATGGTGGTCCTCATGTCTCCTGAGTCAGCAGGCCTTCAGCATGGCCCCCGTGTGCGGTGCAATTCCCCTGAACAGACCGGAGGGCAGGATGACTGCGTTTAGGTTTGTCACAGGCACTAATGATCCTGAAAGTCTGTTTGTAGTCGAATTGGACTAATAATATTGCCCCTGCCTTTAAAGGAGGAGGGGGAGGAGGAGGGAGTTGTCTGCGAGATAAGAGGCTGCAGGAAGATGGCGATTTCTACAGTTCTTCTGAAAGGCTTTTAATGGTCTTCCTGGGCTCATTAAGTGAACAATGTCAGAGCTTTAAAAAGAGCCCTCCGTGACTCTGGCACTGGGCTGGTTATATAGGTCACAACAGATATATAGAGAAAAGTGAAGGAGTAGAGAAACGTGCCGTATGGCTGGACCTCAAAGGAAAGAGCTAGAACATTTCTTTCACTCTCTACTCTGAATCCTTGCAATAATTAGCCAAAGTAAAATGAATATTAGCTTATGCTTAACTGCCTTTCCAGCATGTTACCCTGCATTGACCCAGTAGTGCTAAACCAATTATTTTTTGAACTTTATGGCTTTAAATAATCCTCTGCTCTAAAACTCCCTCTACCCCTCAGCTACTTAACCACAGGCCCGACTGCCCTAAATCCTTTTCTTATACTTTGTAGCTTTTTAAGCAAGCCCCCTCTTTAAGTAGACATAATCCCTTCTCTGTAGAAAACATGAAAGACCTTGAACAAATCAAGATTTCTCCATGGAGAATTCAGCTAATCCTGTGCTTAGCTCCTAACAAGGAAATCCATCTCGCCACCAAGCACCCCATTACTACAACTAATGCCTGACTTGAATAACAAGCGAATTATTGTGCTTTAATTGTGGCACTGCTCTGTCACATGGAGATGTTGGAGAGGAACGTGACTCGGCTCTTCCAGGAAAGACAGGTCACGCCTTTTTATTGTTTTTCAGGTTGCTGTGATTTAAAAGCAGACTGAATTAACTATTAATATGGACTGCACATGCTTCAGATTAGATGAAACAGCTGCACTGTAGCTCTGTAGTGCACTTTGTTATAAAACAAGGGCTGTTATACTGGATTACCATTCTCCTTTACATTGTCTTTTGACTGTTGTGAAATTCATATGCTGGGCTGTGAAGGGGTATAATCCTGCCCTTGGGAGAGGGAAGCATCAGCCATTTGGTCACAGAAAATTATGTTAGTGTTAAATCAGAGTAAAAGCAAACTAACCCACAACATGGATGTGTCGTCAGCACTTTTTCCCAGAAGGGTTCCCCACAGCACGAGCTGGTTACTGCTGTGATGGTAGATAGGAGAAAAAACATTTTGTGGGAAAATAACTGCACACATCAAAGATAAATAGAAGGTGCCTTTCCGGCTTTGAGGTAGTGGTGCTAGGACTGATGTAAGCTGTGCCTGCGGTACCAACACCAAATGGAAGCAGGAAGAGAACAACTGGTACAGATCGTGGGTACAAGAGGGTACACCGACCTTACAGGCACTGACATCAGGGGAGACATTGCAATTACTCCTTGGATCTGTGGGTGGTCAAAAAGCCACATCTAAATTGGAAATGAGCAGTGCTGTGGGAAGCAGGCTGCATGCTCCTCATTGGGCTCACTAAAATGAGTGTCTTTGGGGGGGACGCATGGCTTTTTCCCCAGCTTGCGTGGTTTAGGAGAGAAGTGTCCATTGCATCAACCAGCAGATGCGGAGGCAGATATGGAGCCAGGAGACAGTGTGTGAGTAGTGGGCCCTGAATAGGAAATGCTCCTCCTGAGTGTTGTGATCTTGCAAAGCCATGCTGCCTCTGATTTAGTTTTTTAATCAGCTCTATAACATGGAAGTACTGTGTGCTCCTTGTGCTGATTCAGAGAGTTTAGTGAAGCTCCTCTGGATGCAATGTGGGACTACAGGTGATTTCCCAGCTTTTTTTTGGATTAAGAAGAACAAATTCCTCCGGAAGATGTCTGAAGGGACTCCTGGATTATGCAAGGGAAAGTGTGATGCTGTTTGCCTGAGTGGAGAGAATTAACTGTGAGAACTATAACTCATTTCAATGCCTGATAAAAGCATACGTGTGTTACTAGACAAGAGTGTTTGTAACAAGAGAAGAGGAAATGCTGTCTATTCCACTGTGATGAGAAATTAGGATGAAATACCTTTTTTATTCAGGCATGGTTTATCATCCTATGTGGAGAGCTTAGGATACAAGTTTATTCTCTTGATTTATAATGTGCTTTTCTAAGTAAAATTTTTTTCCTCTCTGAATAATACTTCACTGTGGCTGCTGCAGCAGTCATGTCTCTAGATCCTGAAAAATAACACCAAGGGATGGGTAGAATGGGGGAGACAAGCAGCAGCATTATATGGATTTAATGTGACATTAGGCAAATATTAAGCAAGATTTTAATTACAGCGGTTATGGCAAATTTTCCTGCCCTGGAAGATGTCAAAAATCCTCCTATATTTAGTAACCTGAACACAAGAATCTCACTACCTACTCTCTCAACTCAGGCTGCATGTAAAGTGCAAATGAGGAGAGTTAATGGGTTGTAGTTTAAGGGGAGTTCCACTAGATGATGGTATAAATCTTCATAATGAGCAAGACTGAAATGGGCAGCTTGAACAGGAAAAGCAAAATGCCACAGAGCCAGAGGCAGTGACAGCCCCTAATCTTCCCCTTGCTTCATTAGAATGAGGTTGCTGACAAGTGCACGTGCCACACGAATACTGGCAACATCCAGCAGCATTGCAGTTGGCTGTGGCACCACGCAGACAAAATGAATGGAGGGGCTGATGTACTTGATTTAAAATCAAGTAACAATTTGCTTAATTTATTTTGCGAATTAAACTGGGCTAACATCAATTCAATTTTAAATGATACTATAAATGAGAGTAATTGTGTAATTAGCAGCAAATTAGTTACAGGGCAAAAGATCCATTTACATGAATCTGAAATAAAAAATTAAAGCTGGGTCTTACGTTCCCCCAGCTGACAGATGTCATGATGTTGTTGGGGCACAAGTCTCAGTCTGTCTGCTCCAGGAGAAGGAAATAAACAGCTTTTTATGTGGCTAGGTAGCATCTTCTTTAGTTCACTAAGACTGGCACTGGAGGCCTCAAATTAGAGTTTCATGGAGATGTTCTCAGGAAGGAGAAATATTCCCTGATGAGATTACAATTAGAAAGGGCATTTGGGTAAGACAATGTCATCAAGAAAACATGCTGGGGAGAACAACCTTTGAAATATGTCAGCAATGGAGAAATACTTGCCTTAGTCTCTGGGGGGAGTATAAAAGAATATGCCACTTCTGGATGCCAGTGAGGAGAATAATACTACCAAAGTTCTCCACTTTTGCCTGGAGTCTGATTCATCCATCCCAGAACATGACTGCACCATTCAGCATGAGGAATGTAAAACTCAGGTTTCATTTTAATTCCCGTTTCATTGTACTGGCTCTGGCTGGAATGGAGCTCATTTTCTTCAGAGCAGACCATAAAGTGCTGCGCTTTGCAGTTGTGCCAAAAACAGACCCGATATCACACCAGTGTTTTGGCTGTTGGTGAATGGTCCTTGCACAGTGCCAAGGGTTTCTGTGCTTCTTATGTCGCCCTGGCCCCTCAAGTGAGAAGGCTGAGGGTGTGTAAAAGGCTGGGAGGGGACACAGCTGACCCCAGATGGAGAAGGAGATATCCCATATGACATCACGCTCAGCAATAAAAGCTCAAGGACAGGAGAAGGAAGAAATTACTTCTGGAGTTACGGTGTTTGTCTTCCCAAATCATTGTTAGGCGTGATGTGGCCCTGCTCTCCAGCGAGTCGCTGGTCATCTGCCTGCCCATGGGAAGTTGTGAATGAATTCCTTGCTTTCCTTTGCTTTACCTGCAAGTGCAGCTTTTGCTTCACTTATTAAACTATGTCTTCATTCATCAGTCTTCTTGCCTTCCTTGTGTTTTGTCCCCAGGAGAGGGGAGTGGGGGAGGAACAGCGGGGTCCTTGGCTGCTGGCCATAGTCAACCCACCCCACACATGTAGTGGATTTATTATCCTGTAATCAATTAACTGCTAATTGCATGGGTGCTTGTATTTACAGTATGAATAAAACCCATAAAAACGAAACCACAAAGATGTCAAAGAGTAAGTGATGAAAAAAGAAACAGCTCAAGAATAACGTTCCACAGTGTTCTGGTCTAACCAGTGTGAGGCTGATACTCTGTGTTCCTGTAGCAGCTCTGCTGTGTAAATCAGCATATTTCAAAAAGAAATGGGAAATGCGGAATTTTAAATGCTAGGACTTGAAGTACTTGATGCCATACGAATTTTACGTATCTATAAGCGCTTACCTGTTCAAAGGTAGAATTATATGCTCATAAGATGGTTGCTGAAAACATCACAGTGCTAATAGATATCAGCTTTATTGTCTTAAGAGAACGTATTGAAAATTAGAGCTGAGTTTATGTAGACAACTCTCACACATGCTTTTGTCAGTGGAGCTGGGAAAAAAGAACCATAGTCAGGAAAGGTTTGACTCTGTGCCACTCACCATCTGCTTAGCCTTTTATTCCAACTCTAGGTGCTTTTGAAAATGGTGACCTTGATGATTCTTTTTACCTGCACAGCTTTATAAAACTGTCTTGTTACATCCTGCGGGGATGTAACTTCCAAGAGCTGAGAGCCAGCCAGAATCAGCTGTTATTGTACGTGGAGCTGCTTGTTGTACAGGGCTGATTGGTTATAAATTGGACATTGAGTGGCACAGGCCTCTGTAAGGCATCTGAGTAATTACGGAGCAATTTGCATCATTTCACAGCTCTGCTCAGGAAAGCCGTGAATCTGTAAGCCCAGCTTGATGTGCAGAGGTGTGCACAGAGGCTGTGAAGGGGCATGAGCAAAATTAAGTGCTAAATTCTGGCTCCTTCTCTCTGGTAGCAGCAACTCAAAGCCTGTAAGATGTCATGGCCCTCCCTTGCTTTGTGCATACAAAAGCAGTCAGCTGTGATTTCCAGAGGGAGCTGGGCTGAATCACAGCAGTTGCTGTACTAATACTGTGCTGGACCTTGGCTACCAGGCAGGAGCAACCTGGTTGCTTGTGCAGCAAGCATGTACTTGTGAGAACCATGTGAAGGAGTCATAGCTTGGCCTCTTCCTCTCCTTCCCCCTGCATAGCAAATGATGACCCTTCACTGCTGCCATAATTCAGCTTTGAAAGGGTCACCATGACCATGGAGCCCTGGGCAACCACTTTGGCTGCTTCCCTTGAAAATCAGCTGTCTCACAACGGCTTTGTTCTTATTAATGCAAAACTGCTTTCCTTTTATGTACTGACCTGCTGATTGCTTCTTATTTTGATTTGTTGAAATTAGCAGTCGCAGACTCTGTGCTTTATGTAATTAAGCCCCAAACCAGCAAGTGAAGTGGTAGCTGCCCTGCGTCTAATGTCAGAACCATGTGCTGCCAGACCCCTGCCAGACCAAGCCACGTCACAAGGCAGAGGAGGGCACATGTTGGCATTTCAGTCCAAGTCAGAGCACATGGAATGAAATGCTTGCTGGCTGTAGGAAGACAGGCAGCGGAGAGTCTGTTGTAAAGCTGCACGTGCAGTATTAACCCCTCAGAAAATTTTGGACAAACGTGAAGCTGTGGTGTGTGTTCATACTGGTTGGCTACTTTGCGTCATGTGGCTGTGACACTTGTGATGCGGTACTATCAGACTTCCTCTATCGTCAGACCATGACTTGTGCAGAGAGGAGGTCATTAGTTTGACCTCAGTGGCATAAAAACAAGAACTAAAAGCTTTTTACACATTTTTTGCCAAATAACGGATCTTTATTTCCCCATCCCCCAGTAACAACAATCCTTCTGATATTTCCACAGAGGATGTGCTGTGGTAATTTCTGTGGTTTTCCCTTCCTCCATTTACTGTCCAATTGCAAAATTAGTGCCAGGAGTTCACTGTGTATGGGGTTTTAATGCTTAGTAGTTCATAGATTTTTACAAGCACAGGCAGCAGTCTAAAACAGAAGAAATCTCACAACTTGACATCTGAAATATTCCCAGACTTCAAAGAAGATTCAGCTGGCCAAGCAGCCTCATTTCAATAACTCAGAAGGAAGGTGTTAGGAAACCTGGGAGTGGATGAGTTCCCACCAGGGACAGAGCAATGGAGAGCATGAAAGAAAATAAATCCCTCCTGATGGAACTGGGGTTGAAGTGTCAAGGAGCTGGAGTCCTGAAGGGGCCAGTGTGAACTTTAGACTGAAGTGTATACAGGATGTATTTGGCCTCAGCCAACTCTGAAATAATAAAGAAACACTCAGGGTTGGGACATAGGACAGAATAACCTTTGAAGATGCTAAGGATGTTGCTGATGTAGATTTTGTTGTTGTTGTTGTTTTGTTTTTTTTTTTTTTTTTTTTTTTTTTTTTTTTGTGAGAGTGGGAGTAGAGTCATTTATCAACTGCAAATCATGCAAGAGAAGAAGTTTCATTGTCTCTCCTTCATGAGAAGCCAGCATCTGCCTTCTGGACAGAAACAAAGTATGAAGGCCCAGTCCCGTAAGGAATCCAATAACTCATCACTAGCCAGGAGTGGGCTGGGTTTGGCAGAAATGCTGGTGGCAGTACAACATCCCTCATCCTCCTGGGGGTGGCTGCCTTCCAGACCACACACAGGAGGGGCAAAGGGCAATGCAGAATAGTGGCAAATGGCGGCTTTTACTCGTGGTTGCAGGGCAGTGGAGGTGTGTTTCTGTGTAGCAGAGAGGGGTGTAGCCAAATGCACTCTTTCAAACTCTTCTGCATTACAGCTGCACACTATGCAGTCTGTCAGCGATGCTGCTTACTCTTTCCTGCCAGAGATACTCTCTCAATTACTCTGCAGAGCCTCTTAAGTGAACTGTTTTCAGTTCATGCTATATAACAGGTTAACTCTACACCATTAGACATTTTCCCTGGGGAGGGACTCCACAGAAAACCTTATTGCAGGACCTACCATCAAAAAGAGTAATTGTCTGAAATGAGTGATTGCAGAAGGCTCCTGGTGGTGGCTCTGGTAGTGGTCATGGTAAGGGAGAAAAACCTGGTTAAACCATCTTCCAGGGGTGTGAAAAAGTCAAGTCTGTCAAGGAAACTGGAAATAAGCAGGGACAGCCACAGCTTCATTGTTTTATAGTGCAACAGAAATGTCAGTGACTTGTGAAAGCCTGAGAGCAGTAGATTATCTCACTGTTGCAATTTATTCTCAGGCTTGGGTTTTTTGTACATGTGCCTTTCCCTGGTGCTAATACAGTTAATCCCTGTATATCGTCCTGATTAGAGCTACAGCTGCCTTTCCATCTACCTGCTCAGTAGCTCAAGGTCATCTAGAAATCAGAGGTTCTAGATTTATAAGGATCTTTGGTAAAGCAGCACATTGTTGCAGTAGGGGGTTAAGACATCAAACCTCAGGAGGGATTGAGTCCTTTGAGATGACATGTAGCTTCTAGATATGCTTGAATTGGTCTCCAGTAACAACTGGGGGATTTATCTACAGTATATTTTATATCATTTTGTACAGCTACAGATTGCTTTACTTCTTTGCATAAATAACAAAGGTGTCTTGTAAATTTCTTTCTTCTTCTTTTAAGCTGCAAGAACTACAGGAGATTCAAAATTTCTAGGGTAGACATACTTGTTATAAATGTGTATTGTAGATTGGGAATAATAAGGACTAACATTTTATAGAACTCTCATTAAAAGTCACCTTCAGAAAACACTGATGTACCTCGCTTATAATCAAATGACATCTTACAACCACCTAACCATTTTTAATATCCCCTAGACTCTATTGTATTATGCCAAGGCTCAGACACTGTCTAGCTAGTCAAGAAAAAGAGTATACCATCATATTTAAAAGCAGTTATTGGGACAGGTTTTACAGGCAGTGGGCTAAGACAATTCAGAAACAATTGCTTATGTGATAGTTTGAGGATTTGTCCCTGTCAAACAGTTAATATTGCTTTAATACATGAAGTAGGCTGTATAAGACAGCAATAATGAAAAATGTCAGGAAAGACAATATCAATTGTTATTCAACATCCACATCAAAGATTACTTTTTTGTCAGTAGCTTTCAGAAAATGTATTTTCCATCAGATCTGATTGCGTTCCTCTTTGAAGTGCTCCATCCTCCCGGTAGATTTAATGTGACATCTAGGCACTTTTTAGTCCCTGGGCCTCTGAGGCGATTCAAAGAGGCACAACAAGCCATCACAGGTTTATCCTCAAAGGCCGACACTGTCTGTCTGATTTATTGTAACTTTAAGAATCATCTCCAGCAAAGCATGAGCCTTTCTACCCATCCGCAGCCTCAGACTTTTATCAATTCATTTGTATGCAGCCTGTACATTCTGAAACTGAGAGCCCTATAGCCACTCATGGAAAATGCATTACCTGCTACTAATCCTTTTTATCTTTAAAGTCTGTATTTTTTATGTATAAGTCATTTTGGGTTATCATAAAATATACATAATTCTCGCCCCAAAAAAGACAAAATGAAAAGAGAATATATAATAAGTTATGAGCTTGCCGTGTCCTTATCACTGAGGATTCCAAATAAACACCTCTCTCTATGTAAATACTGAGGGATATAAAACTGTGATTACTTTCAATAGGGAATAGGAATGCTTCCATTTTTGTTCCTCGTTTCAAAGCGAAACAGTGAGATGAATCATTTTAAACGTGTTTGGGAGCACTTTTATTTTCTACTTCATTGCTTTGGGGCCCTCACACTTGTAGGGGTTGACTGTCAAACTTCTCCTGTCATATACTACAGACATCCAGAAGCACCTTATGGTTTCAACATTTTGCTTCAAATTAATGGTCAACCATAAGTTAATGACTGGGTTTTTGTTGTTATTGTTGGTTAACGCACTATGTATTCAAAACACCTGCTGTATCTCATTGCATACTATGAAAAATGGTGATATGGCTGGGAGGATGATACAGTTATGGGAGCAGGGCTTTCTCTGCAAGCTTAGAGTCAGCTCACTGCAAGTTGTCTGCATTATTTTCTTAAAATACACTGCTCTGTGAATAGTCCTGCCAATAACTTCACTAGATAAACAAACCATTCAAACTTTTATCATTTTGGATGCAATATTAATAATGAATGAAACTTTTAAAAAATTAAACCTTACTTTCATCTGTTCATGTCAGTCCTGTGTCTCAAATGCATACTGCTTATCATAGGCCAAGATTATGAAAAGTAATAGAATATGGTAGGCACATCAATCCATATTTAGACACTTCTGTGTATGTATATATCTGTACACACATGGACACATACATGCATATATACACACACAGAAGTCTTTGGATGTATGCAAGTATGTCTGTGTACAAAGTTTATTTCATCATGTGTACTTAAAAGCATTTGTTGGAAAAGGTTTTAAAGTCAGTGGGCTAAGAGCTTAATTGACGGTAGTGAATATTTGCATATTCTCACAGCTGATGTGGCCCCAAACCATGAAAATGCTTAAATGGGCAAATTTAATTGGCATCATTGGGACTTAGGGACCTAGCAGGAACTAGAAATCTGTACATTTTTACAGGTAGGGTCCTATATGTCCCTAGGAGCTTACTGTCTCTGTGTGTCTGGCCTCTTGTCTAAACTCATTCTGTACCTCTGAGGCAAAATTGATGTTTAACATTATACACATACTAACAGATATTACATTATCTAATTAAATTAGCTAAGTTACACCAAGATAAAATATAACGGAGAATTGAGCTAGGTCTATTTGTTAGATGATATGCAAGAAACAAACACACAGGGAATGTAAATTCAGATCCCTTTTTCACACTTGGTTATCATACTTGTAGAAATTTTAATGAATATTTTCCCAATCTAACAAGCAACATACTAAATTATTAAAGCAGTGAATAAGGACAGTTGTACAACACTGATAGAACACTACTGCTAAATGACTGTGTATATAACCAGAAATGACTTCTAGTGACAAACTACCTGTTTCTCTTATAAAGTTACATGGCTGATGCCCATAAGACTCAAGGCATATGATGAAAAGTAAATAATACTATGTAAAGCACTTGTGCAAGAGACTTAATGATGTATATATTTGTCTGTTTTTATTGGTTCCAGTGACTTCATGGGACTAGCCATAGCCTACAGGATGAAGCTTGTCCATTTACATGTCCAGGATTGAATTTTTCTGGAAAGACATCGGACTTGTGGGATTTAATTCAGCAAAAGATAGACAACTTTTCTGGAACTCACTGATTTACTGGCAAGTGTATAATAGGAAATGCTGGGTAAAGTCCTTCATTTTTTTCTTGAGAAGTGTCTGAAGAACAGCACTGCCCTTTTAAACAATTATTCTTTGCCGGACGTTCCCTCCAACAGGACTTGATTTCTAAACTTTTATCACAATGTGGTATCTAGTGAGAAAGGATTATCTTTGAGGGCTCCTTTTTTGTTTTTAAAGCATGCTGCAGAATAGAAATTTATGACTGGGAAAAGGATATTGCTGCTTTTTTCCAGAAGACGTGCTTCTTTTTAAACATGATAAATACTACGTACTGTCACAGCCCATTTATTTCTCTGAGTCTGGTTTGTTCTCTGAGTTTCTTTTTGCTCTTTGATAAATGAATCGCCGTTTTTTTCCTGCCCAGACTGAGAAGTGCAACTTTTGTGCAAATTAACCATATCCTCTTGTTACCAAAATGATTAATTATAAATAGTTATTCGACTAAAATAAGCATATTTATCACTGAAATCTGGGTTTACAGGTTGCATCATACATCTCTTAATGGGATAATTTGCTGGCCTATTTTTTCTTATCTGTAGTACAGTTTTAATAATGTCCTTGCCTCTCGGTTGTGTCCAGACCCTTAAGGTGTATAGTGGCACCAAGCAAAGAAACCTACTTTGCTATGCAGTTCTACTGTGGGGGAACACAAATGGTGATGATTTACTATAGCAGGTGTTCTAGGACATGCAGAAGTAGGAGATATCGCTGTTACTCACTAGCCCCAAGTGCTTTCTTTGCCATAGAAAGATAATTAAAACTCTGGTCTGCCTACCACTGAGGTAAATGGAAAGACTATTATCTTCACTTGAAAATGGATAAAGCCATAAGAGGGCAAATATGTGTTAAGCTAGTGAGAGCATAACTAACTAAAAGCTACTTCTGTTTTTCAAACAACCCCCAGATACAGAAACACCAGTGTGTTTGTGCTCATGACACTGAAGGAGCTTCTAGAAGCACACTAGGTGGGAGCAGCAGATTGATAACTGCAAATTAGCACAGCCAAAGCCAAACTCTGCTCCCTGTGCAAGTTAATTCTGGCAAAGTAACTTGTCATAGCAAGTTTCCTCCACTGCCTTATTAATGAACCTTGGCATTCCCTTAGAGAGATCTCCTATGAAGGTGAGAGAATAGTTCAGGTTTTATATCTTGCTTTGGCTCAGATTTTATGTCTTGTCATCTGTGCTTTGGCTTTTCTCCATTCACATTACTGCAAACAGATCTGAATTATTGTTAGCAATAAGAAGAAATTAATTTCATAAAGGTATAATTTGTTTAGGAAGTGCTATCACCAATCTTGTAACAAGACAGACCAGATTTTTCTTAAACAAAGCACTGGCTACCCATTTGTCTGAAAGAGGATACAGACAAATGGGCAAAATAATAATCTAAGGATTGGGAATTAGGTTGGGATGGTGGAAACTCTAAAACCTTGGGCTCTGGTTAGGGGAGGATTTACTGGGTATATGCCCACTGATAGGTAATTTAGGAAGTGTGCACAGGCTGGAATGGCTGTGCAACTTAATGGCTGCTTAATTACCCTGAGGTTGATCTGGCTTTTGCGCAGGGTCAGCAGGGCACAAATATGCCTCAGAAACAAAAAAAAATCTCTGGCACATTTGGTGCAAAATTTCTGTGCTAACTATGGAAAAGCAAGATGCAGGAAGTCATTTATCAGACCTAGCAGGGAGAAAGTGGTTTTGTTCCCAAAAGTCCCTTCTCCATCAGTTCTTCTGCTAAGACTGTTTTTAAGGATGTCAGGATCTACTGCAGATTTTGTGTAACATGAGCACTGTACATCCCTTCTCCCCACCCTCCTAACTGCAGTGAGTTCAGAAAATATAATTTCTTGTAATAAAAAAAATAATTATTAACTGTCCTGGAACACAATAAGTGATTGAGGTATTAAGGTGATAAAAGCTTTTTTTGTTGTTTTGTTTTGTTTGTTTGTTTGTTTGTTTTGGTGTGTGTGTGTTTTATTCTTGATGTTTTGTCACAAAATCAGCAGATGCCAAGATAAAATTAAAAACTACCAAAAAGAAAAGACCATAACATGTTTAGAGACTCTTGTGCCTGTTCTTCTAGCCTCCTATATTGTTTAGTTTATGTGATAGGTATTTCTGTAAACTATACCAAATAAGTGAATCAAAAGAAAAATATACCAGCAGGTGTCAGGGTTATTATTTAAGAGAGTGTGACGTTTTCATGGGATTTTCTGATATTTTCAGTATCTAACATATACCCTTTGTGTGACTAGAACTTATCTTCCATGATCTACATTCACTTCTTATCAATGCTGTCTAGTTACTAAATTCCCACTAAGCAGAGACTGCAACATTTTGCACAATTTGGGGTCTTATGTGCAAGGCAGATTGCAGCAGGGTCCACAGTACCATCAAGAACCATCTGCAAGTAGCTTCTGCTTGCAGTAGTGAACCCATATCACTTGCAAATTCTGTATGCAAGATTTGGGAGCCAACAAAGCCTGTTCCAGCTTGGGAAAGTAAATGCCCTTTCTGAAGAAGGCCACATTTGGTCAGACCTAGGGAAAGAAAAATACTAAAAAGATGGAAAATCTTGGTATAGCAAGAAAGACAAAACGATTTCACAGCCCTGTATAACACAATCAACTTTAAGGTGTTGATTCAAAGGAAACTCCCTGTTAACATGAGGAAGAACTGAGCTTAGATCTATCCAAATGTTTTTGCCAGTACAAACTCACATATTTCCAAGTTGCCCAAGTCTGGAGTGACATAGGTAAAGAGACCCAGACTACCTGTGCTGGCAGGACTATTTGTGGAAAACTGAGTTCAGTTCTTAGATTCCAAAGAGATCAGAATGTAAAAATACAAAAAAAAGGAAACTTTCGAAAACCTAATATAAAAAATGACAACCTCAGTGATTACTTAGATTACTGTATAAGTGATGTAATAAAAAGGTATGTTTGTTGTTGGAACTTGTTAAAATCTTCTCCAAACATGCTGGAATAATTTACAGCAGTTTGTACACTTGGATCTGCACTGTACTTCTGGATGGAGCTGTGAGTGAGGGACAATGAAAAATCTCAAGAGAATTAAGTAGGCTAGGAAGCCTCGTGGCTTGCATGGTCCTTTGTGGGCAGCTCTGGGAGTTGTCCTCTAAGAGGTGCAGAACTGCCCTTTGACATTCAGCCAGAGTTGGTCAAATGCATGGGACTTTCAGGCCAAACCCGGTTCTCAGAGGTTGGTACCTTATAGCTGTATTGTACTATATGCCACGTGGGGTTTATATACCCTCAGTGAGAAGAAACCTTCAGGGAGCTGATAAAGGTGTGCTTCTAGTGATTTTACATTGCTGGAAAGGTGCAGCTCTGAACCTGACTCTAACATATGCTGCATGGCAGTGACAGCACCGCGACCGCTAAATTCAGCTGTTGATTTGCATTTCACGTGTGTGGCAGGCAGCTAATAATGTATTCTTACACAAACAAAAGCTTGTACAAAACCATTTGGTATTTGGATGGAGAAGGTCTGTTGAATATTAAGTTAGGCAAGAAAATGCAGGGTGAGAGGAGAGGGCTGGGCTGTCAGAGCCCAAGGATTCTTCAGAGGAGCGAACAAGGATGAGGCTGTTGGCTTGAGAGAAATATTTGGTTAGAAGAACCATGGGAATGTGAGAAAAGAAGCTACGTTGCTTAACATCTCCTGACCCAGAAAAGAAGGACTTCTTTACGCGTAAATGTGCTGCCTTCTATCAAATTACCAACCACTCACCTTAAGATAAAATCAAGACTACAAGGCTTTGATTTTGGCTTGCTCCTTCAGAAAAAGGGGTTGAAAATAGTAGCCAAACAGTGACAGAGTAACTGCCTATGATTCTATTCAACAACAGAAACAACCAGCTAAGAAAAAGAGAATTATTGCATGGAAGCAGCATGATAAACACACCACAGGCTGACTTGGCAGTCCTGGGCTGGGTTTGTATGTACTGTGAATGGAAAGCTCTTGTAGATAAGAAGAAATGCTATAGTTAGCCTGTGTATTTAATACTCAATGGCCTTTGCAGAATTGCTGTGAAATGCCTGACCTGAGCTGGAAGCTGATGGTTTCCTGCATGTTCTCCCTACTCCGTTTTTCCTATTTACACTTTTATCTAATGGCTTTTTTAGAGAAAGCAATTTTGAACTAGAGAAAAGAATTCCCCCCTTGGAGACACTCAGAAGGTGACAGCTTAGGTAAACATAGTATCTTTTATTCTTCAAAATGAAAACTGTTAGTGAATTTCTTTTTCCCAGGATGAAATGTGGATTTCTTACTTGAGCATCTTGGTTTTATGAACTAGGATTGAATACTTCAAATTTCTTCTTACATTTTTAGCGTTAGCTGGTTATATTTTACCAAACATGCTTATAATTTTAAAGATATTGGCTTCTGACAAGTGAAGCTTTAATAAAGTGCTATTTTTAAAAAATATCCCAAGTCAGATTTATCATAGGATGTTGTAATAAAGACAAATATTCAACCAATAATGAAAAGCTAAGTAAATGGGAATGTTTAAGCTCTGTTGTATGTGGGGAAGTACATTAAGGCAGATCTAAGAGACACTTTAATGGATTTAACATTAACAATCAGACCTGGACTTGGTATAAATCAAATACCACTGCATTTCAGCATAATGTACACCCACTCATTCATTAGCACTGTTCAATGCAGATTATAAATATTAGTGAGGAAACCTCCAGCTCTTGAAGAATCTTTCCACAGACCCAGCAATAATTGAACAATAATGATGACAGTCTTATTTTTATGAATCACTACAACTTATTGATTTGTACTTGGGACTCGAGAGAGCTTTCTCAGCCAGTATGCAACAGGAAATTGTTAGAAGTGGCTAAAAATATAAAGGGGAGAGAGACACAAAAAGAGAAGGAGAGGAGAGGAGAGGAGAGGAGAGGAGAGGAGAGGAGAGGAGAGGAGAGGAGAGGAGAGGAGAGGAGAGGAGAGGAGAGGAGAGGAGAGGAGAGGAGAGGAGAGGAGAGGAGAGGAGAAGAAAAAGTGATGGAAGTAACATTTGACATCAGATGTTTGCAGACACAATTAAGATGTAGAGAGAGGGTGCCCTAACTTACCAATAAGTTGATAGAAGCTAAACTAATTACCCCACCTCACATACATGTTCGTGCATATGTATGCCTTTGAGAAGACAAGAAGTTATGATATATCTTTATTTTCCTTTCCAAAACAAAAAAAGAGGAAATGCATCTAAATATTTTATGAATTGCAGAGCAGAAGAGTATAAACACAGAAGGAAGGTGGACTTTGCTGTTGTCTGTGATATGCAGCTTTGAAATAACATAAGCAGTGTAAGGTTTTGGAAATATGCGATCTATTACTATGGAAAAGAGCAGAACTCTCATATCTTCTTTTTGTAAAGATGTACTGGCATCTGTTAGGAAGCTTTTTCCTATCTTGTATCTCAAAGTAGTAGGAAATTGAATACCCTGTACAGGTATGAAGGTAATACTGCCATATATCTCTGATTTGAAGTAGGAGCTGTATGTGTATGTGTGTGATTTTTTCTTTCCTATTTTTTGAAGACAGAAAAGCTCTGATTTCACACACAGAAAAGACAAACTGGAATTGTTTAACCATTTATTTTCACTCTAGTAAGATTGTACTTATTGAGCCTCAGAAGGCTAGGATGCCGCCGAATGTTAAGTTCACTTGGACACTGTGGTCTTTTTCTATAACTGTTTATTTAAAAAGTAAATTTACATAGTTCTTGCTAGGAATTCTTTATGCTAGCATTTAATGAAGTAACAATAACTTTCTTTCGCAAGACTCTACCTCCCTTTAATGATCTAAAATTTGCATAGCTTATCTCAGCCTAATTTACTGAAATGAGTTTCATCAAGACCAGATTCTGAACGAGATTCAGCTATGTGAGTTTTGACATTCAGAATTTCACCATAAAGCTCCAGGCTGATAGAAGTCTAGAGAATTTCATTAATAGGCATAATTAAATTACAGCAATTTTTTGGATTCAGATGTCCTGCTGGGAGCCCTGAAGTATTTAATCTTGTAACATAATCCAAGGAATCATAGATGTTTAGGAGTCTTTAGCTATGAGTAAAAATGTAAAATAGTATTATTTTTTTATGTTATCTAATTGTTTTATAGTATATGAGCATAAACCCACATGTTTTAAAGTGCAATTACAAAATCAACTTGAATGTGAATTACAGCCATATTGATTAGGTTAATGCAGATTGCAACACAGTTGTTATATATTACCATACAAATTGTTCATGCTGTAAATATGCTGAAAAAGAATGATGGTCAAGATGCTGCAGCTGCGGGCACTCTCAGCGGTTTTCAGGCTGCCCCTCTGTGAGATAAGACGGAGAATTAACCCCAGGTGAGCTTTCCCTCCCCCAAATGAAATCAAACACCCGGTGAAACCAGAGCAGCAGAACTCTTGTGAAGTTCTTTTAGCAGGCCACCTGGGAAGCAATCTCTCAGGTTAGAAGATCTGAAGGACTAAAAGGTTAATAGGGTGAAGTAACCTGGAAGATGGCAACAGCTAAGCAGGTACAGCAACGACTGGTCTCATTTGCCCTCTTTTAGTAGATCTAGGATTTTGCTGGCCAAATCCTTAGGCAACGGCCCGTAATAGCAAGTAAAGGAACTTTGTTCTGTATCAAGTGTCCTTTTTCCCTTTCTGAAACTGTCACGGATCATGGAGAGATCTCCATGCTGAGCACCTGAGGCACAGCAGCGCACCCTTACTGTGCAGTAGCTGTTAGTGTAGAGATGCCCCCACTTGAACTGGTTGAGAGTAATACCTCAAATCTCATTTAAAGCATCTACATTGTATTGTTTACAATCCTAACAGTTTAATTTTAGTTAAATACAATTACCTGGATAAGGTGAATCTGACAATAACAAAGAAAACAATTTTAGGTCAAATTTGTTTGCAAAGTGAGCATGGTTGGATGTGGAAGCTGTCTTACAAAATATGTTCACAGGAACAATGCAAAGCCTGTGGACTTTGTGGACATAGGACTAGAATAGTAGCACTTTTGATAAGTTTCTCCTGTAGGATGTGTGGGATGCCTTCCCTTGTGCTATAAATTGTGATTAAACAGATAATTAACCGTGGCAATTTTGCCTCATTTCATGTGAGCTGTTCCATGGCATGGATAGAAAGATGAAATGTGGGAAAATTTGCCCAGCCTTTCCTTTTTCTGTGTCCAGTACCAAGAATTTAATTTGTCTTATTAATGACTTTTATCAGCAACAAATCCACCATACAAAGATATTTGAATAGAAACAGAAGTATTAAGAAGAAAGGGTCCAGTTAAACAGTCTGCAAGAAATATTTTTAATGTGAGCAAGAGATATGTGTTCACAGTTCCACTACATAAAGAGGGGCATTAAAAGAGATGCAAAATCATATATTTGAACCATAATGATTGTCTTTGATTTCTTCTGGTTGATTTCTATAGTTATTGGGAATCTCCATGGAAAAGGAACTGTACATGTGTGGGGTGGGTTGACTATGGCTAGCAGCCAAGGACCCCACTGCTCCTCCCCTACTCCCCTCTCCTGGGGACAAAATACAAGGAAGGCAAGAAGACTGATGAATGAAGACATAGTTTAATAAGTGAAGCAAAAGCTGCACTTGCAGGCAAAGCAAAGGAAAGCAAGGAATTCATTCACAACTTCCCATGGGCAGGCAGATGACCAGCCACTCGCTGGAGAGCAGGGCCACATCATGGCTAACAATGATTTGGGAAGACAAACACCAGAAGTAATTTCTTCCTTCTCCTGTCCTTGAGCTTTTATTGCTGAGCGTGATGTCATATGGGATATCTCCTTCTCCATCTGGGGTCAGCTGTGTCCCCTCCCAGCCTTTTACACACCCTCAGCCTTCTCACTTGGGGGCCAGGATGACGTAAGAAACAGAGAAACCCTTGGCACTGTGCAAGGACCATTCACCAACAGCCAAAACACTGGTGTGATATCGGGACTGTTTTTGGCACAACTGCAAAGCGCAGCACTTTATGGTCTGCTCTGAAGAAAATGAGCTCCATTCCAGCCAGAGCCAGTACAATGAAACGGGAATTAAAATGAAACCTGAGTTTTACATTCCTCATGCTGAATGGTGCAATTTGTTAGGGAACACACGGACTTAACTTATTGAATTATTTGGTATACTGGTTTTTATAGAACTTTTTTAGAAACTGCCTATATAGAATTTGCTTAGCATAACTAAGTTTGCTTTGCATAACTTCTGCAAGCCATCAGCTTTTGCACTTTCTGCTTCATTAAATAAAAATACTTCAGAAGGGGTCCTGGCATCTAATAGGAGACAAAATAGAAGGTTTTGATTATTCCCAATAACTTATTTTTCTCCAGCTGCAGGTGCAAAATAGCACCTGAAGGTCAGGACTTTGATTGACGGCCCGGCTGATGAAAATGAAGAGTTACAATGAAGAACAGGGCAACCTCAGAGTCTAATTTTCCAGCTGGCCCAGAGCGATACGCAGGGGCTGGGAGTCTTGCATTGTAAATGTATAATTGCCTAAGGTTATCTTTAGTCAAGGTCCCCTTCCAGGAGACACCCAGTTCAAGCTGCTCTATGCTGTAGCTGGCCAGTAAATTATTTATTTTGGAAGACTTTCTGGAATCCATGCCCAAGTCTCTGCATCAGGAGACCTTGGGAGAAGAAACTTCCTTAACAAAGTTCTAGGAGAGATGCGCCAGCCTCCAAGTGAAAATGGAGAACCTTAGTAGTATAATACTTCTCACTGGCATCCAGCAGTGGCATATTATCTTTTAAGAATGCCTTTTAAGTGGCTGGCTCGTTTTGCAATGTATTTGTGTTGCAACTTCTTTGGAGTTAGGAATAAGAAGCTGATATTTTCAAATGAACTGAAGTGTCATTTTCAGCCACTCACAACCCTCTGCTGGGAGTGTCTAAAGTTGCAAAGATCAAAGAGCGAGAGGTCTGTCTGCAAACTATGGTGGACATGAGATAGTCACTGATCAAGGAGCTCTATCATACTATTGGCATTATGCATTAAGGCTTCACAATAATTAAATCTTTCATTGATTTCAGGCAGTTAAAAATAATGATAACCAGAAAATTGATCACTGCTAAATGATGCTGTTTCCTTGGAGGGTAAAAAGCAGAAGTTATTTCTGAATCTGAGGGGTTGTGGAGATGAAAATGGCATATGACTTGGAGAGCAAACTGGCCTGTACAAAACATAGTAGGTTAAAGCTCTCCTTCTGACAAGGCATACTCTACTATCTCAGTGCTAAATAAGAATCAGGAGTATCCTGATTATTTCAAATTGATACACTGACAGAAAAAGTTGGTGTGTTGGTTTTAGTCACATTCTGTTCTCAGCTGCATATGCATGCATTCCAGGGCTTTAAAGGGTTTTAGTTACATGATCATAAGGACTAGACATAATCTTGTTTGTTTTTTCCCTACTCTAGAAGAAGGCTGAAATTCATCAAAATTTATGGTGTCAATGGAAAATTTTTCTGTTGGATACATATGGATGAGAAATGACTCAAAACTGTGAATGGCAATTCATTAAGGCTATAGCACAGAACACCTAGTAAAAGAAATGAAAAAAAAAAATGCTGTCAGGTTTGTCCACTTCTGGAGCTCCCAACTCACCGCACATCAGACTTTTCTCTGAAAATCAAGGGCTTCCTGTGAATGAATAGAATTAATAAATGTAAGATGGTAGTTTAATTCTCATTTTCTGTTCTTTCATTGTAAGCTAGGGCTAGCCATTAGCATAAGATCACAGCTGGCTATGTGGTAGGCTTTGAGCTCTTCCATGGAAGACCCCGCATATAGACCTCCAGCAGGAAAAAAACCTGTAAGTCTTTGGGATGTTTGGCTCTGGATTTTGGTTTGTATCTGTTGCTATTAGAAGTTCCAGCACTACTTTAGTATTACTCTGAAAATATTTTACTCCAGGTGATTTTGTGGAAAAGGACACTAACATTAGCTTGCTTGCTTACATTTTAAGCTTGTAGAAAACCACCAACTGACAAAGGAGCCTTCCACTTATTTAGCTACAATACAAGATCTCTGCTGCCAAATATGTTTTTTAAAGTAATCAGAAAGAGACTTGTTTCTTTGTTCAGTGACATACTGGTATTTCATGGAAGATAAAGCTTTGAAAGCTCTTTTATTTCTGAGGTTTGCAGAAAAGGGTATGGCACAGGCAAAAGCAAAATAAACCTGTGTTATTGTTTCTAGGGTGGGATTCATGGTCAGGAACCTGTTGATAATTATTTCTGGAAATGCTAGAATGTGTGCCAATTAAAGCCAATTTTATTTTATATATCTATATCTATATCTATATATATATAAATATATATATAGATATAATTATATATAACAACAACAATAATAACATTATTATTATTATTATTATTATTATTATTATTATTATTATTATTATTATTATTATTATTATTATTATTATATTTTTAAAAGAACACTGATTGTCTCCTACAGGAGCAATAAAGAAAAATGACAACATTTAGTCACTGATGGCCTGGGACTAAAGATATAGAAATCCTCTCTTATAATCAATTGTCTCTGAGTGATACACTTTCCCTGATACTTACAGATTAATTGCATTAAAGGCTGCTTCTGAAACACATGTTCATTAGTTTCTGTCTAAATTAATTTTTATTAATGATGTGATACAGAGATAAAACAACATTTAATTTACTCTGGATGGTGCTAAAACCCTTTCCATGTGTAAGTTTTGTTTGCAGCGTTCATAAAACACAGACTTTTTTTTTTTTTTACTTTTTTTTTAACCTTTAAAATTTTTTTAATTTTTTTAAATAAACCTATCCTCCTTTTTCCCTAGTGAGTGTGCCAGAGGAGCATGTTCCAGCTGTTTTGTCATATGCTAGTAATGTATAGCAGTTGTAACTTCCCTTTAAATAGGTTTTTAACCTGTGGAAGAGCTTATTTGTGTCATGGCAGGAATGTGAAGCAGCCAGGCCATATCTGGGCTAAATATGCCTTCCAAAGTGTACATTATTTCCTGTAAGTGCTTTCAATATATCCCAAGCAAACATGCTTGGTAAGCTGAATGTTTTCATTTGAGTAGGAAAAAAATGCGTATCTCTGTCACGTAGTACTTTAGTGACAAATAACGCAGGGAGTAAACTCATTTCTGTGGTATTTTAGGGTAAGACAGCGGGTAGAGTTGAAATTTTCTATCATTCAACTCAAAAGGCGACAACAAATTGTGTTTGTTTTTAGCCATACCACTCCTTCCCCCTTGGAGCAGAGCTGGGATCCAAGGAAGGCAGTAGGAGCTCTCTTTGAAAGTATTGCCTGTGGACTTCATGTTTAGGATGAAGGCTCATGAATGAAGAGAAAGAAAGAAAAAATTAATATTAAGTAGTTTTTCTGCTAGGTTTGACTGACTGTGCCAGGTGTACCATGAGATGAGTTGCCTGCTGCAGCAGGTACTGACTGTTAAGTTCAACAGGGTGTTTTCACTTGCCTTGCTCACTTGCTCTATTTCTGGGTTCCAGAGTTGGGAAGACATGCTTTTTCCATGCTTCTTCCCTTCCCTTCCCTTCCCTTCCCTTCCCTTCCCTTCCCTTCCCTTCCCTTCCCTTCCCTTCCCTTCCCTTCCCTTCCCTTCCCTTCCCTTCCCTTCCCTTCCCTTCCCTTCCCTTCCCTTCCCTTCCCTTCCCTTCCCTTCCCTTCCCTTCCCTTCCCTTCCCTTCCCTTCCCTTCCCTTCCCTTCCCTTCCCTTCCCTTCCCTTCCCTTCCCTTCCCTTCCCTTCCCTTCCCTTCCCTTCCCTTCCCTTCCCTTCCCTTCCCTTCCCTTCCCTTCCCTTCCCTTCCCTTCCCTTCCCTTCCCTTCCCTCTTTTCTCCATTTTAATTTTACTTCTGATGTACACTTGCAGGGAGAATTGTAAGTCTATTTCCTTTGCCCCTTTTGTCTCGTTGAGTGCTAGGTCCCTGCCAGCTTTCCTGCTCTGCTCCTGCAGCTGAATGTGTCTGCCTTTGCATTTCTCTCCCCGTGTGTGTGCACGTCTGCGTGCGAGCCTTTGTGCATGCCTTCCCGCCTACATCCAGCTCTCCTGTCAGGAGATACTGTCCTTGAACTGAACAAAACCCTCACAAGCTGTGCCACAAGTTGAGTCACTTACCTCTGCCTCTGGAGGACTTTATCTCCCTTGACAAGGTTTTGTCTGGTTTTAGTGGCACGGTTGGTGACAGGCCATGCATGCAGCAGCATGTGACCCCAGCTCCTTGCAGCCGTGCGGGCAGTCGTCAGAGCTGTCACACAGTCAGAACAAGTTAATTCAAGGCATGAAGAGAGAGGTGCAGGGTTGTAATAATATCAGGCCTCTGGAGAGGGGGCTGTCAGACAGCGTGTATCGACGGCTGCCCCAGATGCTACCTCCCGCCTGCGAGGATGCAAACTGACAGGCAGCAGGTTTATTCGTGTAGAGTCGGTCAGGGAGCACGCATGTTAATTTCCTGTCTGTGCAATGAAGCTGGTAACACTGCTTTCTGGGGTGTTTGAGAAGCCACCTTGTGCCTCTCACCTTGGAAGATCTTTTGAGGCAGCAGCGGGATGTGTTTGCTGGGGTGTTCAGGAGATGGTGGCAAGTTGAGGTGTCCATCTGCTGCAGCTATTGGGCTGGTTCTCCTCCGAGTTTTCTTACCCTGCTCTTCTTCACTCACGCAGATTACTCTGCACCTGTATTTTTCTCTTGGCTTTTGACAGGAGGTTGGTGCTTTTGGTGGCTAGCTGCCTTTTGAAGTTTTAGGGCTGTTGTCTGAGTTCACACACATTTTTGTGGAACACACAGTTTCTTGAAGGATTTTCAGCTCTAGATAAGGCAGAGTGAGGCAGAATCTCTGCCTGTAAAAGGTATGTAATGCCATAATTAAAATAACAATAACAATAATAAATCTGTGTCAGGCAACTGTAATTTCACTTCACTGACACAGATGAGAGGCTACAGAACTGGCTGGTCAAGGACTCTGTGGCTATAAACATCCAAGCATGATTAAACAAAATGGCAAGGCTTGGTAATGGTCTGTTTAGAGACCAGAATTAGCATGCAAAAAAGGTGGGATAAAACATAAAGAAGGAAGAAAAATGCCCATGTTTTTATTTCCTCCTGCTCTCCTGCCCAAAATACACTTAATCAAGGAATACAGCAAGAAAAATGGGACTGCTGCCAAGAAAACAGTAAAACTGCTACCAGCCTCACAGGCTTTTGCCTGGTGGGAACAGGAAGTTGACTGGACAGACTATACACATAGAGGCAGGCAGGGCTGTGGCTGTTAGTTGGGATATGAATTAGGGAAAACTCCTTGCCTGCAGCTGTACTGGCTTCTCCTGTTCTGCTATGCCTTGCATAAACCAAACCAGAAAAACCTAATGAGATAAATGAAATTTTGTCTACATAGCCAAATAGTACCTCTTCTGTCATAAGCTGTTCTGCAGCTGATTGACTGACTCAGCAAAAAAGTTGCTTTCATTTAACTCTTAATTTTTGGTCTGGGAGGGGCTGTGGGAAGGAAAAAATGGGAACAAAATGCATGGGAAAAATCACTGTCTTCAGTCCATTGCTCTTTCTTGCAGCAACGCCTGGGTGGTAAAAACAGAGAGAGGACAAAGAAATTACTTTTAATTTCTTGACGACAGTGACTGAATTTGGATGAATTGGTTTTGAGATCTACATTCTAGACTGAACCTAGAATTATACATTTAGAAATGGAGACAAAATCTGTTCTTTATGAAAAGGAGATTGGGGGTTGACTCATTACTGCTGGATTCTACAGTGGGCTAAGAACAAAGGGAAGGAAATGCCTTTTCATACTGTGTTAATTAAAACCTCAAACTCTTTGCTATAAAGATGATGTTGAAACCAAAGTTAGTATGAGTCAGAAAAATGGTAGGACACTGATACAAACAGGAATATCCAGAATTGCAACAGCTAATGATAATGCATACTTCAGAAGAATTGTTAACCTGACAGCTTCTCAGTTCTGATCCCAGACAGCTAAAGCATAGGACATACATTACTTTTGGTACTGCTGAGTCAGAAGTAGGATACTACATTACTTGAATGGCATGTTCTGACTCAGCTGGACAACAGAGGGCCTAGATGTATCAGGGCTCTGCCTTTGTATGGGAGCATTGTGATTAGGCCATGAGGTCTCATTTGCTTCCTGAAAGCAAAGTGTTCTTGTCATTTGGTTGGATGCCAGGAACTTGTTACTGACTGGGTTTCCAGGACTTTTGATTCTTACTCTTGATTTAATGTTTTAGAGAAACTGTCCATAATGAGTCCAAGGCCTTTTCTTTGCAGAGCTATCTTGGAGTTCAACGCTCTGAGTGAATGTGTATGTATATAGGAATATTTTTTTCTTGCAGGTCTCCATCTTACACTTATCAGGACTGAATTTCAGTTGTCAACTAATTAGCTGAGCATGAGATGCTTGATATCTGTACATTTCTTAAACAAGACCATCAGTTGTCGAATACAGACAAAGATAACTGAGGGTTAAATCACTAATTTCATTTTTACTGATAGCTAGAGCCAAAACATGATCACAGATTTTTGGAGGTGGAGAGCATGGGATAAAATAGCTGTTTCTTGCTGCCAAGAAGGAGACAGAAGGGAGTCTCAGACAGACACTTGCATTAGAAATGGCTAGTGTAAGAGCAACTTTGCGAATAATATCCCTTTAAATATGGCTCTATGCTACTAAAAATATTTGTTGGCTGTTAGGTAAAATTAGAATTTTATGGTTCCTTACCACTATTATATGATAAAAACCATGTGCATTAACCCATGAAATGTCAATCTCCTAGCATGACAGCTGGAATGGATCCCAGCTGTGATTATATATTAGATGTTTACAATGAGGAACAGTTTTATTGGAGTACAGGAGTTCAAATTCTCCTTGTGTGACACTTTCTGAAATTTTAGAATAATCTTATGGTAGTTCATACAGCGTAGTGTCTTCCTAACCACTGTATCTATATTTAGGAAAGAGAATATTGATATAGATAACTTATTTATACTATTTAAAACTTATACTTTGACAATGACTTTTTATTAAGGGATTTGAAATCCCTTGAAATATCCCAGCTTGTATGCAGTGGCTTATATAGTGAGACATTACCTAAAATCATACTATGTGTACCACACATGTAAGATGTACTGGACTAGAGGGGCATCTTATGTTGACTCTTAAATGATGCACATTGCACGATCTTTTTCTAAGCGGTTGGTCTATGAATTTGACTGTCTTGAGTGAAGTCTATAAAGTAAAAATGAGCTCATTTTGTGCTGCTTTTCTCCTCAATAAGGTGTGCTGGGAAGAATAGGAGTATAATGAAGTACTGATTTGTTCTCCTAGTGCTCTCTTTTTTTTTTGGGTAAATTAATACAATTGTATTAAGTCAGTTTCCCTTGGATTTCCAATCCTTTCAACAAGGGCTGCTACAGAGATTATTTGCATTTATGGCTGAGGTTTCAGTCTTACCATTTTTGTGCTGACTGACTGTAAAGTACTTCCCCTCAGAAAGACACTGTCTGTGTCTTTTCTCATAAAATGTGGTTCAGGTTTGTTTGGTGAAAAGTCAGTGCATTTATTTTTTGTTCCCCCCACCATTTGATGTCATATTCACCTGCATCAGGGCTGTGGGATCAGCTGTGGGCAGATGGCAGGTCTATTTCATCCTGCTGAGCAGCTGACGAAGATGCTCTGTGTCTCCTCAGCTGAAAGGAGAGGGGTGAGAGGACCATTGAATATTTTATCCAATGTGAAGTGAAGAAATGATTTTACAACTCACTTACACTGATTAAGTTAAATAGATTCCCTTCATATATATTTTATTACTTGCGTGACTATTTCTTATTTTGGAAAGGAGAGGCAGCAGAGGCTGTAGTCTGACTCTCTCCCTCTGGCTCTCACACACAGGCATTGCTCCCTTTGGCCCTCTCCAGAGATAAGCACAGAGCCTTTGGTTCAGGTCTTTCTTTCTGAGAGGGCGAGGTTGTATAATTTTGACTAATCTGATGGTATATCCAGGCTGCTGGATGTTTAGCCATTGCAAAGTTGGATGATAAGTCAGAGTAGTGTATTTTATTTTCTTTTTTTTTTTTTTTTTTCTCTTGTAGCCCCCAGAGGTGTAGGAAGCACTCCTAAGGTGTGGTGGAGATCTGAATAAAAGAGCTCTGACACTTGCTCACTACTGTCTTGTCAGTGTAGATAAAGTTTCAGCTGATCAAAACACACCTGCAGGCAAGAACAAGACAGCATCTCACTCCAGCCTGCTGCTGAAAAGGCTTTAACAGAGTGGGACTTGGTAAATTAACACCAGCTATTACCAGGTTGAGAGGTTTTGTTGAGCACTTAGCTAATTTTGTAGTGATGTGGTTTGGACACAGGATGGGAGGATGGTGTTGAAATCTTCCACGTGGCTTGTCACTGGACTACCCTTCACCATGTGCAAGACGAATATACAGAGACATAGAAAACTAGGTTTAGCAGCACTGTTCACTGCCAGTGTTCCTGTTGCTGGTTTTATGGTTGTAAAAGGTCACACATTATCAGACCAGTCAGCTGTTAGACGTGACTCTACAGCGATCAATCAGCCAGTGCCAATTGCCTAATGGTCTCCTCTTAATCTTCATGTTGGGGATGGCTAAGGCTGCCCAGCATAAGAAATATGTCTGTGTCTTTCACAAAAATATTTCCACTGTGATTCAGGACTCCTTGAACTTTTTGGTGTCTGCCAGCTGTGCAGCAGGAATGAATGTAACATCAGCTAATGCTGCGTGGAAGGGCAGTGCTCAGGGACAGTCAGTGGCTGGGGTGTTGGGTTAAATCACAGCCCCTCCTCACACCCTGCCGGCAGAAGAAACTGGTGCTATCCTTGCCTAGGCAGAGAATAGAAGAAAATAAATGAAAATCAGGATCATTTACTGTCTTATTCCCTGACATGGGAGAAATAACATATGTTCATCTCCCACTTACCTGGAGTGTGGAAGATCACCATGTTCTTTTCCGAGATGCGTTAAAGGGAATGGTGGCTCGGTGAAGAATGCAGTACAGAGAGGAGAAAATGAGCAATTTCATGAGGAGGTAAAGTCATGAAAGGTCCTGAGCAGGAGGGCAGGGTCTCTCAGGTGCCGAAGTCTTATAAGCTTCAAAGGAGTACATGTTGGAATCATAGAATCACTTCAGTTGGATTCAGGATCATCGAGTTCAACCATAACCTAACTCTAACAGTAAACCATGTCCCTAAGAACCTCATCTACACATTTCTGAAACTCCTCCAGGGGTGGTGACTCCACCATTTCCCTGAGCAGCCCATTTCAATCCCTGACAACCCTTTCCATGAAGATTTTTTTTCTAATATCCAATCTAAACCTCCCCTGGGACAACTTGAGGATATTTCCTCTTGTCGTATCACTTGCTACTTGCGAGAAGAGACCAACACCCTCCATGCTGCAGCCTTCTTCAGGTATCTGTAGGCAGCAATAAGGCCTCCCCTCAGCCTCCTTTTCTCCACGCTAAACAAACAGCCCCAGTTCCCCCAACTGCTTCTCATCAGACTTGTGCTCCAGGTACCTCACCAGCTTCGTCACCCTCCTCTGCACTCAATGTCCTTCTTATGATGAGGGGCCCAAAACTGAACACAGTATTCAAGGCGAGGCCTCACCAGCATAGAGTAGAGTGGCACAATCACTTCCCTAGTCCTGCTGGCCACACTATTCCTGATACAGGCCAAGATGCTGTTGGCCTTTTTGGCCAGCTGGGCACAATGCTGGCTCATGTTCAGCCAGCTGTCAATCAGCACCCCCAGATTTCTCTCTGCCAGGCAGCTTTCCAGCCGTTTTTCTGGAGCCTGTAGTGCTGCCTGGGATGGTTGTGACCCAAGTGCAGGACCTGTATGTAAACCTCATACAACTGGCCTCAGCCCCATGATCCAGCTAGTCCAGATCCCTCTGTATGGCCATCCTACCCTCCAGCATATCAACGTTCCCACCCAGTTTGGTGTCATCTGCAAGTTTACTGAGGGTGCACTCAATCCCCTCATCCAGATAACTGATAAAGAGATCAAACGAACTGGTACCAATACTGAGCCCTGGAGAACAACACTCATGACCAACCAGCAACTAGATTTGGCTCCATTCAACACAACTCTTTGGGCCTGGCCATCCAGCCAGTCTTTATCCAGTGAAGAGCTCATCCATCCAGGCCATGAGCTGCCAGTTTCTCCAGGAGAATGCTGTGGGATACAGTGTCAAAGGCCTCACTGAAGTCTAAGTACACAACATCCACAGCGTTTCTCTCATTTACTGGTTGAGTCAGCTTGTCATAGAAGGAGATCCGGTTGGTCAAACAGGACCTGCCTTTCATAAACCCATGTTGACTGGGCCTGATCATTTGGTTCTCTTGTATGTGCCATGTGTTGTTACTGAAGATCATCTGCTCCATGACCTTGCCCAGAACCAAGGTTAGACTGACAGGTCTGTACTTCCCTGGATTGTCCTTCTGGCCTTTCTTGTAGATGGGAGTCACATTACCCAACTTCCAGTCAACTGGGACCTCCCCAGTTAGCCAAGATTGCTGGTAGATAATGGAAACCGGCTTGGTGATCACCTCCACCAGCTCCCTCAGCATCCTTGGGTGTATCCCATCTGGCCCCATAGACTTGTGGGTGTTCAAGTAGTGTAGCAGGTCACTAACTGTTTCTCCTTGGATTATTGAGGCCTCATATTGCTCCCCATCCCTGTTTTCTGGCTCAGAACAAGGGCTAGCAATCAGGAGACTTCTCCCAGCTGCCTGCAAAATATTTCGTCTGCCTCTTCATCCTGATTGGGTGGTCTGCAACAGACCCCCACCAGGATGTCCACCTTGTTGCCCTTCCCCTTGATTCTTACCCATAGAGACTCAACCCTATCATCACCCTCCTCAAGTTCCAGGCAATCAAAACCCTGCCTAACATACATGGCTACCCCACCTCGTCCCCTTCCTCACCTATCCCTTCTGAAAAGTTGATAGCCATCCAATGCAGCACTCCAGTTGTGGGAGTCATCCCACCATGTTTCTGTGATGGCAGTTATATCGTAGTTTTTCTTTCTCAGAAAGGCTTCTGGCTCCTCCTTTTTGTTGCCCATGCTCTGTGCATTCATACAGATGAACTTCAGCTGAGCCATTGATTCCACTGTGATGGCAGACTGAAGGGCCTCATTAGGCACTACCCTCAGATGCTGACATGTCACCCTTGGGTTTGCCTCTGCCACAACTGGTTTCCTCCCCAACCCCCCTCAAATCTCGTTTATAGCCCTCTCAATAATTCCTGCTAACTCCTGTGATAGAAGTGAGGAGGCACAAGAGAAAAAGAAAGTAATAGCAGTCTGGAAAGACTAAAAGGAAAAAGGTGATTAATTTGAGCCAAGATACTAGTCTTCCCCTTGCCATATCATATCATTCTTCATTCCCATTAAAATATGAGAGAAGAATTTGGCTGGTCCCATAAATATTAGTGATATGATGATTTACATTGGAGTGTGTTTGCTTTCTGGATAGCTAAAGGTTAGGCTTTGGCAAAAATGACAATGGGAGAAACTTAAAGCAGAAACTTTTGTTGCAATTCTGGGTATCTGAAAAGAACATAAAAGTTGGAGCTGCACAGCAGGATCCATCCTCTTTGCTTACAGCCTTGTCATCTTCCTAGCCATTGTTCAGCCCAAAGACCACTCCCCGTCAGCTTTTTCTCAGGGCCACATTACTATTGCTACTTTGGCTCTCTCTAGTCGTCTGACTTTCTGGCTCCCTTTGCTCCCTGTCCCTCCAGTCTTTTGGCGTCTTTTTTACAGAGACACAAAACCTTTGAACATTATACCCGGTGAATCACCTTTGCCCATGGAGTGAGCGGGAAGTATAAAGTTCATTGTATACAGAGATTCATCAAAACCTCTTCTATTCAACAAAGTGTAAGGTTTTTGTGGTCTGGGCTCATTTCCTAGTTCTCTTTCAGGCTTTATTGTGCAGCATCAGGTAGGACACTCAGTCTGGCTGTCATGGTTCCCCATTTCTGAAGGCCAGGAAAGGGTGAGGTGGTTCAAGTTCATAATGTCTGCAGAGAGCTTTGAGAAGTCAGGCTGGAAATTACTGCAGAATGAGGAAGCTGCTACGTAAATGAGATGAGGTTCTGGCAGTGTGAACATGAGGACCACAAGTAAAGCAGAGGCTCCTTCTGCACCAAACAAATTACCTCAGGGGAGTGCAATAAGCATGACCTTGAAATGAGCATACAACTCCCTGAAAATTGTGCTGAAAAGCGCAATCATGGACTGGCCAGTTTATTGTAAGAAATAAGTGGAAATATGTGCCAGAAGGTCAGTAGAGGAATTTGTAAAATGCTGTCCTGATGAGCCTTGTCTCTTATAAAAGATGCAAGTTTGTGAGAGTTGTTGCAGTGTGTAAATTAAAGAAGATTTCTGATATTGAAAAGATATGTCAGATGCCCTTTTCTCATAAAAGTCTTGCTGATGAATCAGTTTTATGCTAGTATTTTCTTTCCTCCTTAAACATGCACCAGTCTTGTTTCCCCACTGTGTATATAATCGATTTTCCTTTTTTTTTTTCTTCATGAAGTAAAGAAAAATATATTGCTTTGATTATATATAGATACCTGGACATATGTTTTTCTATATTTTCTGTCTTAGAGTTGTATTACTTTACAAAAGAGTAAAAGAAGGAACATGGGATAAAATTTTGTCTGGAATCCTCTCAGTGGTTGTGGTGTTTTTCAGAGTAGGCCGTGTAATTTGTGCAGGTTACATTTGTTGTTATACTGGAGAACTGGAAGAAGGCATCCACTGTGTTTCTTTTCCTACTGTTTGTCCTGGACCTGAGCAGGGGTGGCATCTTCTGCAATTTACAGGAGCACTGGCTTTCCTTTTGTATTTATGGATTTATTGGGCAGTCAGCACAGAGATCATTGAAGCACAAGTAGAGGTACGGTCATGTTCCCTTTTTTCCTACTTGCATATATTACCTTTGATGCTAAAGGCAGAATATCAAAGCAGCAGTATTTCTCCAGCTCTGGGATACCGGAGAACTTCCTTCATATGGAAGGAATTTCTAGATTAATACTGTGTGATGTTGCATTAACTTTATATTAATATTGTGTTTCAAAGCTGGTCCTGAGAGTTGCAGGTATCTACCATTTTTAGGAAAAGACAAATGCATTATACTGCTGCAAAATTTTGTATGTCAAAATGGTACAGTATGCATACAGCAAATCTTCCTTCACCTACATGAAGATATTAGGCAATTTGCACATACTTTATACCTGTAATGCATTTGTAACCTTTGTTAAACTTTTGTGACATCTTTGAAAATAAAATACAGAGTAATATTGGCTTATTGAAACTTACAAACACATCCAACTCAATTTTACTCTGATTGAACAGGTAAATTAACATGAAGGGACATGCAACGTTTTCTTCCACCCAATCATCCCTGAATTCTCCATTTGACCACCTGAAGACAATTTTAAAGAATGCTGTCATACGGAGGAAATTGCTTGTTCCTATTAACACGAGGTTGGGTTTGTGATCTCACCTCAGTTTTTAAAAGAAGCTACATAACGTGCCTTTTAGTCCTTCAGTTTTCAAGTCATCAAGCATTTAGCTCATCAGCAGTGTGATTCCCATTTGATTGTAAGGAATGCCTACTGATGCACAAAAGAAGTTAGACCTAACCTTTCATCACAGAAGCCTGTGGAAACTGAATGACTTTCATACGCATCTTTGGCAATCTTCATAGCTCCTATTAGAAATTTAAAGAAAGCTTTGTCATGATATACATTACCCTGAAGCAGAAAGTTCAAGAAGTCTTATGAGAAAATTTGTTTTTTTTTCAAGCATTTCAGACCAGGGATACACACCTGAAAGGTTTAGGTTATTTCATTGTTTATCTCTGAGATTTTTTTTTTTTTTTTTAAATCCAATTACTGCTTTGAAATACAGAGAAAGTGGTACCAAAATTGAACATAATATTGCTGGTACAAACTTAGCAATGCCAAAGAGAGAGTATAATAACTTGCCTCCATCTTCTGGCCAAACTCTTAATGTAGTCTCTATGAGCTTTTTCTTGTTTTGTGGTGGGAGCACAGTTTTGGTTCATATTCACTCAGGTGTCCATTGCAATTCCCTGGTTCTTTCCAGAAGAGCAGATTTCAGCAATATTTAGGTGATGTAAATACATTTTGTCCTACTGTTGTCATCAGGGTAAAGCTCGTAAAACCCCACTAGATTTAGATGAGCTGGGATTCTTCTTTCTTTGGTTTTTGTTTTGTTAGAAAGTTCCACGTTGTAGGGATTTATCATATTTCTCTTTATTCACCATCCATTTTGTAGAAATAGTAAGCATTATAAATAAGGGCTGTATTTATAACATGTTACTCAAGTGATGCTCCAGTGGCATTTAAAAAAACCTGACATTACTGTAACAGAAGAAAGTGATGACATTATGAAGTTTCACTTCAGCCACAGACAAGGCACACCTGAGTTAATGGCAGGGTTGCACACACTGGCCACCCACTGCTGAAGTCTTTCAAATAATAAATGGGTTGTTTGATTTATATTCATGTGCATTGCAGCAACTGTGCTGTTAATGAGAAGAGCTAGGATTGTATTATAGGATTTGGACCTTTAGCTCATACTGGCTGCCAGTAGTCATCATAGTCTACCTACTCTCAGGTAGAGGCACAAATAACCCTGACTTTTCTTTCCACTTTGGTCCTCTGATTAGTCCTAGCAGTTTAAAGGGAATTACTAAGCTGATATGACTGGTCCCTGGAGAACTCTTCCACTTTCCAGAGGTTTCCTGCTTCTGCAGAATATCCTATGATATACCAAGTGGTTGAAAAGAAAGCATCATCTGCAGTGATGTAATACTCTATCTATCTATCTATCTATCTATCTATCTATCTATCTATCTATCTATCTATCTATCTATCTCTGATTCCCATAATGCATGGTGAGGACCTTGGCTTGCCAGTAATTTTTGCAGAGGACTCAATGAGCTCTGGGGAAACCATGAAGATACCTGATAGTCCTCTAGACAAATTCTTTAATATTGTATAAAGGAGACATGGTAAGGATGGAGATATAGATAAATTTTAATTATTATTATATTTTTTTTAATCTTGAGGATCTGTTTGTATCTTGAGGAGCTTAAAAAAGAGTTTGAAAGCTATATTAATCATTTGGACCTAGATTTTGAAAAACTCCCTTGATGAAACAAAAACCTCTTTCTCTCAATAGTTCACTGTTTGAAATATGTTTCTGGCTGAAAACAACAATACTGTAGAAACCTCACTAAGAACAGGAAGATGTTGCAAGAATGAAACTCCCTTTCTGGCTAACAGGGCTATGTTTTCCTATGCAAATACAGCAAAGCCCAGAAATTAGCAATGACTGCTAAATTAACACACTTGAAGAGCTTGGCTGGTTCTAATAGGCAGTCAAATGGTCTTGTTACATTGTAATGGTGCCAAGCTAATTGAAGTGATTACTGTTGCTCATGAGCAGCCCTTTTGAAGTAGAAGTCTTTTAAATTATCCATAGACGTTAAATGTCAGACACTATTGTGTAATTATACTTTGTAAACCTGAATGTCATAAGGCATCACAGGTAATTGAGGTTTACAGAGAAGAGCTTTATCTAAACCTAATTGGGCATCAACTCTTTGTCACTATTTCTAAACCTAATTGGGCATCAAATTTTTGTTCCAGGGGACACTCCACCACCTCATCACAGCCCTCCCCCCACCAGTGTCAGCAGGGAAACATGTTTCATAGCAAATCTGACCCTCCAAAGCACAACCTCTTGCAGTCCAACCTGTGCAGCCCATCACTCCAAGAAATGGCAATTTTCACAAGGAACCAGGCCTCCACATTTCACAGGTGCAGGGCACTCACAGCTATCAGTGATCTCCCAGTTCATCTACATCCTGGCTTCAAGCTTTGAAATGCAAGAAGGAAAGAGCTTGGATTTGCAAGTGTGTATTTATTTTTCTTTCTTTATATATTTTTTTTATTTTATTCTTTTTTTAAAATTAGTATTTCCTAGTATTGGAGAGCTTACAATTTGAAGCACAGGAAGCTGTTTTCCAACTGAACCTTTGGCTTTTACTTCTGTAATTTTATGAGTAGGCAGCTGTTAAGCTCCACGAGACTTTCTTCCAGGTAGAGCGTTGCCCACAGAAGTGTCCAGATACCATTATTCGTGTACAGTGATTGATGGTACTGATATGTCTGACTTTTGCACCTTGCTGCTTGATTTTGACTTCACCCCCCACACGCCTGAAAATACAAAAATGGTGATTATGCAGTCTTTACCCTCAGTCCTTGGTGCATATCTCCAAAGGTATTCTGTTCTGCAGATTTGAGTCTTCTAGCCTTATATTTACAGAGTCTGATCCGATGGTTACTGAGATCATCAAATGCTTTGCCTCTGACTTCAGTGCATTTGGTTTGGAAGCCTATTAAATCAATCTGTTAAAGTTAATGGTTTGCTTATTGTAAGATGCAGAAGCCCAGAAAATACTTAGTACTGCTACTTTTGCATAATTTTCTGTCAGTCTGTTTTGCACGTTTTCATCAAGTGCTAGTGGGTAGCAAGTGCTGAAAGCACTCATTACAGGTAATGATATTACATCTGTTTTGTATTAGTTAATTTTAATGATCTGTGTGACTGGTGGTGAAATTCATGGACTTGTGGGATGAAACTCACTGTGTGAATGTCCATTTCAGAGGAAAGGGTGCAGAAATTTTCTGAGGCAAAAAATTTGTTCTGAGAACCTCAATCTGTTCACAAAGGAAGAGTTCTCACTGGTTACCCTAAATATTGGCACTGTTGTTTTGACATATTATCATTTATTCAGAAAACCCTGAATCCTTATGAGACAAAGCATAAAACAGCAACTGTTCACCCACTTGGGAAAAAGGTATTTGTACTGTAATTTTTTTTTTTATTTTTTAATTTTTTTTTCTTCATCAGGTCAGACCCCTTTTTACATCATCTCCCTTCTTTCCCAGTCTGTGCACAGCCTGGAGTGCAACTCATTTCCTGATGGAAGAAGAAAAAGAAAGAACATTAATCTGACCAGTTTTGAAAGGAAACACCGGCAATTCTTTTGTTTATACTTTTGTTTGAGATGTGTGGGTGGACTTCTAAAACAAACTGTCATGGGAATAGGCCCTTAAGTTGTAAGAATGCAATTTTTTCCTCTCTTTTTGTTTGTTTGTTTGTTTGTTTTGTTTTTGGTGGTAGTGTTCTTGAGGAGATATAATTAATTTGCTTTAACTTTACGATACATTTGAATTTTAGAAAGATAAAAGAATACCAATTTCACTTCTGGACAAATGCACTGAATTAAATTGCCCTGTAGAATGTTGCCAAAATTGAAAATAGTGAAAGGAAACACTGTGAAACGTATCAAGTGTGTATCCAGTTATATTTGAGATCTGTCACTTTGATGTTTGATTTAGTCATATAATCTAGATGTTTGGTAGCCTCAGACTTCCTCTCTCTCATATAAAATCATATTCATGTCCATTCCTGGGATGTGCTGAAGACTGTTGTCAAAAAGGCATTTCATTCTCAGTTGTCTGCGGGAGTCCCGACATGACTGCTAAAATATCAGAAAATGAAATTAAACCTGATAGCTGTGCTATCCCCAAAGGGCAGAGAACCTGATTTCACTCAAGGCAGAGCACACTAATCCACAGCATTAGCAACTTTCCAAGGCTGTCTAAGTCAGTGCTTGTTGTTGTCAGGAGTAGGAAGAAGGAGAGATGAACGTGGAGCTGGTGGTAGGACAGGTTTGAGCAGAAGGAAATTGGTGCTAACTAAAGAGATTAGCAATAATCTACATCTGGTGAAGACTGAAAATAAATGACAGAGCAGAAAGGACAGGAAAAAAAAAATTGATATTTTGATTTTGGCATTTAGCCTCAAGATTTTAACTTCAAACAAAGTTAAAAGTTGTACAATGACATATTTCTTGAGGTAGTAAGTGCTAGAAAGTGTCAGAGATTTTATTGCACATTTTTTAACAAGTTAACATAGCCTGTGTTTATTGTAGGGAAACAAACATGAAAAAGAGATATTCTAGTGAACAAGCTTGTTAAAGACACAAAAGCATATTTCCCTGAATAAGGTTGAATATCTTAAATTGTTAACGTTGAAGAAGTAGCCCTCCACCCCGAACAGATTCAATAATAGCAGGGCTGTAATTTGACACACAGCCAATACATCCAACACCTTCTGCTGCCAATCTGGAAAGGCCTAGTCCATTCCAGCAATGCTGAATCTACAAGGGATAGGTGTGGAGCACTGTGGTTTTCAATAATTGTAAAAAGGCACCACTGTTTTCTAGCTACCCATGGTAATGTATCAACGGAGTTGTGGTAGAAACCCTGTTCCACAACCGTGCCTAATTTCATTTTCTTTCTAAAGTTTTGACTATTTCTTTCATGTTCTTGGTTCCATTTTTTTTGTTTCTAGTGTTTTGCAGCTTTTTTGAATGAGTGCAAGCTGTGTCACTCTTCAGTTTCTATTATCTGCCTTATTTATTCTATTTACAATAGAACCAGTAATATTCATGCTTGTATTAAATATCCAGTGCTAGACACTGTATGGGCTTGGCAGGGTGGTTTGCTGTGCTGGTTTTGGCTGGGGTAGAGTTAATTTTCTTCATAGTAGCTTGTATAGGGCTATGTTTTGGATTTGTGCAGAAAACAGTGTTGATGATACAGGGATGTTTTAATTATTGCTGAGCAGCGCTGACACAGAATCAAGGCCTTTTCTGCTCCTCATACCTCCCCACCAATGAATGGTCTGGGGATGCAGGAGAAGCTGGGAGGGCACACAGCTGGGACAGCTGACCCCAGCTGACCAAAGGGGTATTCCATAGCATATGACATCACGCACTGCATTTAAAGCTGGAGGAAGAAGAAGGAAGGGGGTACATTTGGAGTGATGGCATTTGTCTTCCCAAGAACCCTTTCCACATGACAGAGCCCTGCTGTCCTGTCTGCCAGTGGCAAGCAGAGAATGAATTCCTTATTTCAGTTTTCTTGTGCATGTAGCTTTTGCTTTACCTGTTAAATTGTCTCTATCTTAACCCATGAGTTTTTTCACTTTTACCATTCTAATTCTCTCCCCTGTCCCACAGATGGGGAATAAGTGAGCAACTTTATGGTGCTTAGTTGTTGGCTGGGGTTAAACCACCACATTTGCTCATCCTGTAATGTCAGGTCATGCAATTCTCTCCTAATTTCCCCCAAGGAGTCCAGTCTATACTCTTATGTATCGTAAAAACTTTTGCAGCCAATGATGTAAATGTTATAGAAATAAGAATTTTCCACTCACTATTGATAGAAACTTTATCTTCTATTCTTTATCTGGTATCTCCTTTTCATCCCTTGCTCTCCTTCCAACTGTGCCCCATTCACTTTTTTTCAGGAGTGGTCTGAGTGGGCCCTACACACTAAATCACTAAATCTCATCACTAAATTTTTAACAAGATACCCTTACCCATTAGCTGATGAAAAAGGGTCCAGAAGCTGTGGGTAAGAGGAAAGAAAAGGAACTTAAAATGCAGCTGGCTCTTCTGTATCAAACTGTGACTATCAAAGTCATACTGGAGCAAACTGGGACATGCTGGCAACAGTATTGTGCAAGAAAAATGCTTGTGTCAACCACTATTGAGCAGAATAGGCCCAGGCCTTGCTGATATCCCAGAAGTGCTTTCACCTAACACTGACTTGTACAAGAGCTACATGTACTGCTCAGTCATGCTGTGTGGTAGGGCAGTGGTCAAGAAGTATTGCTGCTTGAGGGTCATTTTGCCTTTTTTTCCTTGTGGGTATAACGCTGCAGATGTGGTAGCCTGTGTATATTTTTCCTTTTTCCTCAATGATCTATAATTCCTCAGAGACAACTTGGAACTTGTGCTTTTTTTATTTTGCCTTTATAATTTGCTGTTTTATTTGCATTCAATTATTTGTTTTTATTTTATTTACTATTTTATAATGGAATTTTTTTAGACAGATTAATATTTAATAAATGAATTATGTTTAAATGTTTAAAAATGTTTGGTTGGTTCTTTCAGTAAACAATTTTATCAGCACAATAACACCACCCAGAGCATGTGTTTGGTGGACAGTACACACACACCTAAGCTCTGTTATTACAAAGGCTTGCAGCTATTTTCACAGGACAGATTACAATACCCTGGGTCAGACCGACCTCTTCCATAAGAGTTATCTGGGCTTCATATGGAGCAGTCAGGCACTGACCTTGCCCTGTTCCTTTAGAAAGAGCATCACTTTATTGCCTGCAAATGAGTACTAGAAATCCCATTTTTGTTTTTTTAACCCTTTTAACAGTGACACATTTTTCCTGTCCTCTGCCTTTTGCAAAGCACCCTTGACACCTGTGAAGTGAAGCAATGCAGGCTTATCTTTTGGACTTCCAGATGCTTTTACAGATTTGGATGCTTTTGTTGTAAAGTACTTAGACCATTTCTGAGGCTCCTGGGGGCAAGGGGTGGTGTGATAACCCAGCAGTGAGTCTGGCTTCACTTAGGCCATGTTGCAGTTCAGCCACTTACATCTCACTGCAGACTTGTTGTTGCCCAGTGTAAAAGAATTGACTTCTCTCCTGGAGAATCATGATGGTTGCACATCTTCTCAGAGTATAATGTGAATCGGCATCCAGGTGATTTTAGTTCAGTAATAAATCATGATATGTTTCTAGGAACCTTTGTCTTCTGAGTGAACTGGTGGTGAATGTTCAAGTGTAAATGGTTGAACTTGAAACATTTTTAAAGTGGGAGAGGAGCTGACTCTTGGATCCTGGACACCTGATTCCAGTATTGGTTGCTGTTTCCAACAGCTGACTCCTAATTTCCTGCTAAATCTCATATTTAATATGTAAAATATACTACATTTAGCCAAACTTTACTGTGGAGGAATAGATTGATTAGATTTCACTGGTAAACATAAAGCTGAGTTTACACCGAAATCAGCAACAGCTTTTTCTGGGCATGTGTAAAATCACAGCACGCTCAAGCACCCTTAGCAAGTAAATATTTTGTTATTTGTATGTTGTTAATTGATCCCTACAGTTATCATTTTGTTGCTAATTTAAAAAACAACAATATGGGAATTACAGATATTGATAGGAACTTGGGTATTTAGCTTGACTTAATACCATAAACAAAGACAGGAAGAGAACAGATGGTTTACATCCATGGTTGACATCCAGCCCAGCTGGGATCAGTTTCTTGTTGAGATGAAAAGAAAATAAGTTGAGGTATAAGCAGGGTAAACCATTGCCATCTGGGTCAATTCTTGTGGTAACTATAAAGCAGCCACTCCATACATCCTTGGTTTATCCTTCCTGTTTCCTCACTTATCAAATATTTATTGTCAACAACGGGCAGTTCTGTTTGCACACATTGCAATTGGATAATGAGATAGTTAGGTTTACTTCTGTTATTGATGGTGAAGGCTGATGGCATGAATAATTTCCTGTTTTTATAAATGGAAGTTGAATTATTGATGCTTCATTTAGGCAGTGATAAAGGTATTAGTAAGGTATTGCCATGGCTGTAGATCGGTAGTAGTAGCCAAGACAATACTTGCAGGTGATGGGTTAATTCTACCCTACATGTAGAGTGCAAATTGGGAATCAGCTCCCATGAGTACCGTGATTATGGATTTACCACTGGACAAACATTGCAGAATTTGTCCGGATAACTTTGTGGTAGGTATTGCTACTAGACAAAAGACTACATGTTAACAGCCTGAACTAGCAACATTTTGCTTTATAAGCCCAGCTGTCTGGCACACAAAACAATAATTTCAAAAATAAGAAGAGAGGAAACAATGCTTAATGAAATAATAGTTTTTAGCTTGAATTCAAAGGGCCTCTAACAACTTCAGAGAGTTTATTGGAATTTTTCAGACTAGCTAATAGTCAGCTTCTTGAGTCACTGTTGTAATGTGGTGATTCCAGTTTCTGCAATTCCGGCTCTGGGATTTTTTTTTCTTCATCCAAAGACACTTCACATTTTAAGAATGTAAGCCACTGAGAAACGAGTGGCATTTGCATGACATCTTTTGAAAGAGGACATATTCAAGAGAGAAGAAATGGCTGAGATTCCCTTCTTGCACTCCAACATATGACATTAATGTCCCTTGCCAAATGCTACATGTTGAAGTAAAACGTTCTGTACTCCATTTGCATTTCTTCAATCTCTGCTTGCTGTACTCTGTTCTGTCTTTCAGTTCTTCAGCAGACTCAAATTCCCTCCTGCTTTCCTTAATCCCAGTACTCTCAACAGTGCATGAAGCATAGCAGTGCCTCCCTGTTTGCAAACCTCCCCTGGCTGCACGACGAACCAAGTTCTTAGGGAAATGGCAGGATAATGTGTTAGGAAATGAACACAATGCACATTTTTCTCCTCAGAGCATAGTTAATAAATTTCAGAAATGTCACACTGCCCTTAAGTCTTCCTGCCTCCCCACTATTTTTTGAACCATGGGTGATGGTGAGGAGCCACTGCTAAAACTTTTGAGCAGTATTTCTGATTATCAAGTACAGAATAGATCAATAATGTAAAAAAGAAAAAAATACGGTAAAGAAGATCTCAGGACAATTATTTTTCTACAAAATACTTTATGTGACAACAGCAGCAGCTCCCAAAGGCCAGCATGTAACAACAGAGCCTAATTAGAATGATTTCAGTGTAATCATTAACTAGCAGCTAACATCTACGAGAGTATTTCTGTTTAAACTAAAACATGACCTGCATAGTGGAGAGGCCTTGTAAACTGCCTATGAAATAAAAAATATGACAGTAAAGGTCAGAGCTGTGCTTATTTGAATTTCAAGCAGGAAGCAGGCTTCAGAGTCGGCATGTACAGGAAGAGTGGTGGCTCTTTTCCTAGGCTCTCCTTGCCAACAGCAGCAGTTGGAGAAATCCTCCAGGACTAATTACTGGGGCTGCAAAACAAGTATTGTTCTTCTGTCTCTTTCCCTGACCTGGTGAAATGCAAGGGTCCTAATTATATTGTATCAAAGACGTGGTTTTGTTTTTCACTGTCATGTGAGTGAAGGTCACAAGCTAAGAAAGCCAAGTGGCATCTTACATCTCTCTCCAACCACCTGCCGACAGCTTCCTTACTGCTCCTGCTAATCACATCACCTTGCTGGAGAAGCAGGGAAGGGAGGGCTTGCTGATATACTCTCCTTCCAGAAAGAGTGACGCTAAGACATTGTGTTCCACTGGGCCATGTAAAAGCATCTATCAAATCAGTGAGATTTGGCTTGATTTGCAAGTCTCTGGTGAAATTTCAGAAGACAAAATTGTAAAACATTCAGTGGAAAAAAAAAGCGAAAACATTTTTAAGGAAAGCATTGAAAAAGTCAGGAGACAGACATCATAATAAAAAAATGGCAGGAGGGTGTTATTTATTCATTTTGAAACATTGAAAAGAGCTCTGTTAGCAGCATTTATCTGCTCTTAAAAAAAAATCCAAGAAAGCAAGTGCATTGAATTAGTTTCCTATTTCCTTTTGTGACTTTTAAAGTGCTATATACACATGGAGAGCTTTTTAGACTTTGGGGAATTGACAAAGCTATAACATGTAGTACATAAACCTTGCACAAGACCTTCAACACTGAAAATTAGCAGAATAATGTTGACTTCAAGAAAGATTTGACTGTCTGCACCTCTTACGGATGTGGTGTGAAGCATGCTATGACAATGTTCAGCAGAAGAAGCTCTCCGAGAATAACAAGTGATTAAACTGAATAATGAACTATGAGGGCCTGCCTTCTTTTTCTATTTTGTCCTTAGTATACCTCACACTACCGAACAGCTACACACCGCTGGGTGACATCTGATGCCAGAAAATGTTTCCCAGTCACAGCATCTAGTATCATAATATCAATATATTATTTGTGCTACTATACATACAGTCTATTTTCCTGTGACTATCTAGCTGAGAAAAAAAAAGTATAATTAATATATACACAATTTGTCATCTACCCTTTGAAGACAAGCTCGAACTGCTCTGGTGGGAAAGAATTGTAATATCTGCTTGAGATAGATCACTGAGGATCATGAAAATTTGTAAGGAAAAATTAGGTTGTATTTCAAAATAATTTATTTTCTGTGCATCTTGCCTGCAGCTGCATTACAGAGCCTCAACCTTGCATATCTTACTGCCTAAAGAAAGCATTAAATTTGTGTTATTAGTAATTGATTTTATTAAAAGTACATTATTTCCACAAACAATTCATATTCTAAACAACTGATAAATTTTTCTTGTTTCTGTCTTAATATTTTCTCCTTCAGTTTGTGCTGGAGTACTTCATGACCATGAAGAGATAAGATTGAGGGGAAGACTAAAGTAATGGCTGTAACTACTGGAGTAAAATTGGAGTAATCTCCTATAAGCCCATTAAATGGCATCACATTTTGATACTGTCATGCGATCGGGATCTGACCTATCATTGCCATGGTCTATTTTTGTCATGAGACAGTGACTTTTGCATAGTTGCAAACGACTGAACTCCAGATAACATTTTTGGAGTCCATGTAGTATGACTTCAGTCTTCTCCTTGGTTGTCTACCTCCCTCTCACCCCAAAACTTTGTGCAAAACACAGTCCTCAAGTCTTGGAAGGCAATAAGTATCTTTTCTAAAACATGAAATTGTTTGTTAACAGAATATTGTGGGAAGAAGTTTTCCTGGAAAGATTCATTTATTTCATATAAATGCTGTCTTTGCTTACTAGTTGTTTTAAGTTAGCAAGTCATTTGCACATTGCTTGTGATATCCTGATGGCTGGCATTTGGAGTTTTATGGATTTATTGTAATAATTTTAATTTTATGGAACTTTTAGAAATGCAGACTCTAAAGTAAGTAAATAGAAACATATGTCTGAGATGAATTCGTTTTGCCTACCAAGAATGTCAGCTTTTATATCCTTAATGTTCAGTTTGGTGGTAGTGTTGTGATTGAACAGCTGTTTTAGAGTTTCTGAAAAGAGTTGTGTGTGATAAAGTTAAAATGAACCTTACAGGGTGTCATGCCTCTGTAAAGCTTTTTCTGCAGCTTTACTATGAATGGAAAGAGCCACTACAGTCCTGCTTTATTGAATCAACACATGTATATCCTTCTGACAGACCAGTCAACTGACTACACTAAGAAAGGTTTTCTTTGCCTTATGCAATTTTTGGTGTTGTTGTTCTGTGTTGTACCTCCTATAGCAAGCAGAAGAACAGAATTTAATAAGGTGGTATAAAAATTCTCTAAAATCTATTATTTATTGTAAAATCATGTCTTCAAAAAAAATTATCCCACAAAATTTTGCACAAAGTTTGTCAGATCTGACAAACTTCATTGGCTTTCTGCTTAGGCCAGTAATGCTGTAGAAATAAACTGTTAAGTTCTGTATTGGTGTTGCTTGGAAGGCCAGTTTTACATGCCTTAGACATTCCCTCTGTGGTGGTGCTGGTAGAGGCTTGTGGATCTAGGATTTTCTTATGTCACCTTTGATTAATAAGACTTGATTTCTCCTTAAAACTGTTATAAATTCATTAAACAATGGATGACGTTGAGTAATGTGAAACAGTTACAGAATACTGATTGATTTTATTTGAGATAGTAGAATTAGATCAGTGTGAAAATCATGAAAAATCTGAGGGAAATATAGTTTAGGGAATTAAGCAATGAATAACATCTAGCAGTCCACTTTCCAGGAGTGTAATGTACCCTTTTGTATTGGGGAAGAGGTCTAGCATGCCCTACTTGTGACTAGGTGTTTGCTAAGTCATCAGGATGAACATGATCTGGTTCCCCTTGGCACAAGGCACCAACTGAACCCACTAGTGTCAAAAAGATCCAGACTCTGTCTACCTGTGGTTACTTGCTTGTGCAGATATGGAAGCAAAGGCTGAGGAGGTGAATCTTGGTGTTGGATGGCAGAGCTCTGACTTGCAGAATGTGCTGTAAGTCGCAGTGATGACTAGCTCTGGCCTCTGACTTCTGTAATGCCTGAAAAAGAATAAGATAGTTGTCAAACTCACAGTGCTTTGGTATGAAGATCAGTATCACCACTTTAAAAATAGGACTGCAGCATCACCAGTACTGAGACTGGCATCAAATAAACTAGCTTTGGCAAGTGACAGTTTTGGCCTGCGCTGCCTTAAGAAACTGAGATTTAAGGTACTGTAGTGGGGATTCTTTTCAGTATTACAGAGGATTATCAGTCTAATTAAGTGTACTACATTTCTGCAAAAAAATGTACTACAGTAGTTTGTTAATTAAAAAAGCAACCATGCTGCTTTTACTAGTACTTTCTAAATTTGTAAGATATTTTTAATCATCGCTTCGTTTAAAAAATAGTATAGAGATAATGGCAGCAGCCTATCTAATTAGTCATATCAAAACATAGAAGAAAGAATCTGCCCTATTCTTTTACTTGTCTTATGTTCCTTACTCCTGTGGTATTAACAGAGTCTCGCTGTAAAAGAAATTGATTTTTCACTCCTAGGCAGGTCATTATAAAGAAGGTTTTAAATCATTTGGTCTTCTCATTTCTGAAATATAGACTTCACTTTAATCTTCTCTGCATTACCAGCAATAAAAAGCCCATAATTTGTGAAAAATGAGCTTTTTCTTCAATATGTCCTCTGATAAGTAGCATTTCTACTCCTTGATCACTTGTCCCACACCTGTTAACCTGCCAAACTGGTAGGCAGTACATCATGAAGAGGCTGTATTTATCTCTGTTGCATAGCCACATGAAGATTAAAAGCCATGTTAGGGTCTGGCCTCTAACTTACTAATAAATTCCCTTTTTAGTTAAGTTGGCACCGACATTTGATCATTCACTGAGTGGGTGCAGCCTCATGTTGCTATGCCAGAGTGCACACAGCTGTGTCTTTGACACATCACTCTGAGAGACAGGCATGTATGATGAGTGCAAGGAAAAGGATTATCTTCTGCTGGCAGTGGTGGTATTTTGACTGGTCTATTTCTATTTCTAGGAACAGATGAGTCAAACTACCACAACAATGCCAGGGCAGTCTGAGGTAGGATACTTTTTCCACAGTAGAGCAAGCATATTTTTGGGAGAGCTAGTTTGATGGCAGCTCACAAATGAAACTTCTGTACCTTTAAAATAGTATAGCAACACTGGTAGTTGGACTAGATTATCATTGTAGATCCCTTCCAACTGAAACATTCTATTCTATTTTCCTTAGGGAAAAAGGGGGGCCATAGATATACCTATAGTTATACCTCTTTGTGATTGCCACCTTACTGGAGCATCCTGTACTCCCGTGTAAGGACCATAGTCAGCTCCTGTCCTCTTCATTCAGTGCTGTTGGAGCAGTAATGTCCCACTTTAAGCTGGTTTTAGCATTTTGTTTGTTTGTTTTAGCATCTTCCCAAAGCTTGTTGCAAGGTTGGACAGAATGCTTTTTCCAAAGCTAATTAGCCACTCTGAAAACGTATTAAAAAGGTCAAAACCAGACAAAATCATATTCTTAAAGAACTACTATTAAAAAAATGTGAGAAAAGGACAGACTACATTTTAAATGATGTTTTTGAATCAGATAGAGGCACAGAATTATCTTAGAAATAGACAGCATTATGAAAAATACTGATTCTTATTATGAAAAATTATTCTTATTATGAAAAATACTGAATCTCAGTGAACTGGATTACATTGGATAAAGGAATGCCACATACTGACCACTGATCATTTTAGTATCATTACTTGAATGTGGAAAGGATGTATTTTTATATGCTTGCAAAGAGTGTTATTTGCTTCTTGGAAAAGACAGCTTGTGTACAAAAGCAACCAATGAAAACCAGATAAGGGTGAAGTTAGAAGCTGGAGGTAGCAGTCATGAATAATGTACTTCAGAGGGTGTAAGCCAAGAGCTGCACAGTATAAACCTGCCCTCTAGGTCCTCTTTGTTTATTATGCGAAGTGAAGTGGAAAGCAGTCATTATAGTGTGTTCATTGAAGCACTGATTGGTCTGGTTAAAACAATGATACCACTGGGATTACTCTTTACCTGTGATCCAGCATGGACTTCTTTGTTATTTATACCCCTTTGTTATTTCCCCCTTTCCCTTTGTTTTGATTTAAATCCATCCAGCAACCAAGACCACATGGTCGCTCTCTTGCTCCTCCCTGGTCTCTTGTGGGATGGGGAGGAGAATCGGGAAACAAAAGGCAAAACTCATGGATTGGAATAAAACCAGTTTAACAGAACAGCAAAAGGGAAAAGATGAACAATAACAACAATGAAATGATACATGAAACAAAGGATACACAATGTAATCACTTACCAACCAGGAAAAACTATGTCCAGATGACTCCTGAGCAGCAATTGTAAACATCAGACCACAGTTTGTGCTTGAACATACTCATGCTGAAGCCACACCCTGCTCTGAAACAGCAGAAACCTGGTCAGCACCTTGTCCTTGAACATGATCATGCTGCATTGCTGGTCCCAGAGAACAAAGAGTGCCCTGGACCACAGTGATGCCCAGTCAGCAAGTACTACTGCCCAGCCAAACTCCCAGTTTGATACTGAGCCTGATGTATTGAATATCCCTTTGGCTAGTTTGGATCAGCTGGCCTGGCTGTGTTCCCTCCCAGTTTCCTGTGAAAATTAACTCTATCCCAGCCATACCAGCACACATCTAAACAGTATTTTCTATGTCACAGGAGACACAGAGTGGGAGGAGTTAAGGAAAATCTACATAATATAAATGTGGCAAAATTACTGTGAAAATAATATATAAGTAAAGTTACACTTTTGTACTACTAAACATGTACGTAGGCAGCAACTTAGTACTGTAGATCTTTTGTAGAAAATCTTTGTTTTTCACAATATTATGACTCAAATCTAGGTTTTTCTGAGTAAATTCTAATGTATTTGTAGTTTTCAGACCTCACATGTTCTGAACTCTTATTTCTTAGTTGTTTTAATGTATATTTCTTTATAATTTGCTTTCTGTTTGACTGTAATTCTTATGTCTCTCTGCTCTGCTTTACTACTCTTCACCTATTTTAAGGTTTGCTTTCAAACAACTCCCTATCTGTTCTCTAATGATACAGTGCTGGGTTTAGATTCTTATGGAACAGCATGGAAATGCATGGTAAAACCTCCTTCTGTTCTATGCAAACCCATTTTTTGGCGTGTTTGTATTATGCCAACCAAAATATTCCCAGTCACCGGTGTTTTCATTCAGATACCTCCTCACATAGAAAGTCATCACTGTGTGTAAATCTGCCATTTTCCAGTTAGTAAGAAAGACAAGACTGGCTCTCAGATCGCCATTTGGTCTTGCTAACTCGAAAATGGAGCTGCCCTCTGAATTTCCAGTGTCACTGTGTACCTGTCCTGGCTACTCAATATTTGCCAAACATATTATGAAATAATTGTCCAGTGACAAATTGAGACTGTGTATAGGCAGGAAAGCTTTGGAAAGCACTTTGAAAAAAATATAGCAGCAATATCTATATAAATGATAAATCTGACATTCAGAAGACTACCAGATGTCTGGATTTCCCCAGACAGGTATTTTTCTTTCTGCCTCATCATTCTATCTTGGGAGATTGTGAGGAAGTTCTATATTTTTCTGAGTTTTCTACTATTCAGTAGTACAGCTAGGCAGATATATGTCTGGAAAGTCTGGACATGTCCTCATTTTCTGTATGGTAAATTCAGTATGCATCAAAGTGATGATTTACTTTGTATGTAGGTATAGTTTCCCATGGATTTAACTTACTGTGGAAGTTTTAAATGGAAATTGTGCACATATTTCTGTCTGGAAAATCCTGGGCAAAATACGTTAGCCATAAACACTTCCCATGGTAATGAATAAGCTTGATTTCCTGCCTTTACCACTTTTCCTACTTTTTCCTTTCACAATGTTTTCTTTGGGCGAATGCATTTTCTGAATTAAGAGTTGGGTGACTGCTCACACTCGCTTTGCATATCCTCCTTTTGTTTGTATCTTGGAGTTTCTCGCATGACCTTGGCATGCATTTAGAGATATTTTAAGGTCAATCAGATGCCTACTTCACTCTAAAAACCTGCTCCCATGTCTTTTGCTGATCAGCTCTCTTTTTGATCTTTCCATCTCAAAATTCCCTCTCCTTGATCACTATACCTTTCCTTCAATGCCTCTCATTTTCCCTCCTGCTTTTCTACTTCAGGAAGAAAAAGACACTTTTCAGACCCTTCTGTTCTTGATTTGTCTGATCACTCCTCTATTTCTGCTTCCTTGCCCCAGTACTGCAGCTTTTCATACCTGTCCTTTGCTGTAATACCTATTGCTTCAAAATGGTCTGTGCCTTAGTTCTTGTCAACACCTAACATGATCTTACCCCCATGTACAATTTAAATCTTTGCATGTATCTCTTTGCTCCAGCAAAGACTAGCAGTAAGTTTTCCCATCACCTCTTTTCTCACCAGTTTTTTCTCTTACATGAGCTATTGCTCAGTAAATGACATAGATAACTGGGAGCAGAGAACGTTTCTCACTGTGTGATTTTGCAGACTACCATCTATATTTTTAACAACACAATATAAAAAACAATAGACACCATGCCTATAAATGTCTTCTTTACATTAAAGAGCAAATTACAAAGCTACTGGCATGTTTCTGTTCCAAATTGCACTGGAATTTTTAATCCCTCTTTTAAAAATCCGATATGGTAAAGGATGTTTGTGGTTGTTTATAAGAATCTTAGTGCCCCTCTTGCTTGGTCTGCAGAAGAGGGGTAGCCTGGACAACCCACTTTTTCAGAAATTCTCACCAGAAGGGGAGAGTGAGGTTTTAATCTTTTGGGTTGCTGCTTGTTTTACTGACATCAACATTGCTAAAAAAGGGCTTCTGTTGGCTGCTGTTCCTCGGAATATCTGTATATTCCTATTAAGGGACATGACAGTCCCCAATATGCTTGATGTACAGCAAGTAAATAGTGTTTATTTGGTAAAAATGGAGTTCAAGATATTTTTAGTACATATACTACCACCTCTATCAGTAGAAACCAACACTGAGGTTTAAAAAAATAAATCTTCACATTCTGGCTCAAAACTGAAGCTAGATTTTGAAACTGAAACTGGGACTATGCATCCCTCTATTCTTAAAATCTTTATTGATTGAGAGAGCTGCTCATTTGCTCTGTATATTCCCTTCTTCTCTCACATATTCTTTCCCCCTTGCTGATAAGCTGCTGCAATAAACTTGAAAAGACAAGACGGCTTATTTGCTTTTTGATTTAAGCACCTTTAAGAAACGTCTTTTATAAGAGATAGGTACACTGATTAATATATCTAACATATCTCTGCATTTGTAGCACTCTTTTTTTCTTCTACCTGAGTTTACAAACCTTTTTTCCTCCTCTTTTAAGTGAATATTAGAGGAAAAAGAGTGTTTGCTTTTTTTTTTTTTTTTTTTTTTTTTAAATCTACAATCTCAGTACTACTTGTCACAGGTGAAATATTAGTACATGAAACATTATTTCTTCTTTTGCCTTAAATGTGAACTATTTCTGTGGATTGTTTTTTCCTTCTCTAATAAACTAATTGATGACTGTGTATTAAATTTTCCAATCTGAGAGGAAATAGGAGCATTCATAAAACATGGAAGCTTAGTCATCCTTGATCATCCTTGAGGCTTTACATCAGTACATGCTTTGAGAGTGTTCTGTGTTGGGCGGGTGCAACAAAGATGAACTTGAACAGGACTAAAAAATCAGATTGTGTTTATTTTACTACTAAAGAGGGTTTGGTAAAGGCTACCCACTCTTCTCTCTTATTTTCTAAGCTTATTTCTTTGAACATATCTTCTTATTGCAAATTTGACTCTAATATCAAGTACCTTGTGCTTTTTTTTTCCCTAAGTTCTAATGAGCTCTTGCCTTTTTTTTTTTTTTTTGAATCCTAGGAACTATAGATAATGCAGATATTTATCTTCCTGATGGTGTAAGATTGTTCCCAGCATCCTATACATTAACTTTATTTAGTCTTGTTTCATTAACTTTATTTAGTCTTGTTTCAAGTGACTAGGCCAAAAAAGACCAGATCTCAGTGACAGGAAATTACTCCTGGCATTCATTCCAAGTTTTCCTTGAGTCAGTTCTCATTTGCCTTGTACCACCTTAAGCTGTTGTTTTCCCTCATTTGCCTGTGTTTCAGTTCTAATGACAGTTGTGACTCATACAAAATCGCATATGCCTTTCTTTGTCTGGATGTTACTTTCATCAGTAAGAAAGCCTGGTATTCTCACAATCTTTAGCTGCTCAGTTGTTCTGTGTTGGTATTACATGGTTACTCCCTCTCACGGAACTATAAATCAGAAGGTGTTGGTGTTGGTAATGCCACAGTCAGGATAAATCTAATACTTTTAGCAGCCTTTCTGAATTCTTGACCAGGCTTTTAGCTAATAATATGTCAGCATAAACTCCATGGAAATCAATAGTCACCTATATCACCATGGATTGGGCCCAAGGTATTTTGTGATTTAAAGCATGTTATTTTTTCTGCAAAAACAATTTTATGTGCTATTGATTTTAGAGTTATACTGCTGTTTGAGTTCCTCTTCTTTTTGTACTACTTTTCTAGCACAGTGTTCAAGGATGTCATGGACACCCCAGATCTGGGGGGCAAACCATAGCTTATGATGTACTTGTGCCAGTAGCAGCATCTGCTGTTTGCTATTTTCTTTGGACTCAGCTTTAAGCCGACAGAAATTTACACATGGTGATCTCTTTGGATATTGGCTTCTGAAAATAACATCCCTTGGGTTTTGAACGAGGGACCTTTTAAACATGTGCTTGTGTTCTGTGATGTGATAGTTTTCTTTGGAAATGTGGGTCTTCTGTATTTGATCAGGGTTTAATTCTGATATGAACCCTATTCAGTTCTCTCTGCATTTGAGTCTTACATCAGCAGAGCTCCAGTGACTATTCCTGAATGGTAAAACTTGACATGCAAGTATGTATGTGTGTATGTATGTGTGTATGTATATATGTATGTATGTATGTATGTATGTATGTATCTATCTATCTATCTATCTATCTATCTATCTATCTATCTATGAGGAAGCAAACTTGGAGTCCGCCTTGCCATATAGACGTGTGCATCAGTGAACCCGTGCTAACTTACAACAGTCTTAAGCATGCAGCCAAACCTTACCATAAGAAATGAAAACTCTGTGTCGCAGAGGTTTGGAATCCACAAAATGTCTACTCCAACATAGTCATGTAGCCTGTATTCACCAGGTTATCATGGTGTTAAGGCCAGCAAATTCTGTTGGTTCAAAGGTATCGGTTTAAGGCCACTTGAACTTCTTTGACTCCTTCAAGAAACAGAACCCCCATGAAGCAAATGATGTAAAGATAAATATAAGATGAAAGAGAACTTATGTAGGGAATAATAAGAACAAGGAAATGATACTCATATGGTTTACACCTTCTCACTCATTTTTAAAAGCATAGGTGACTATGCAGGATCAGAGATTAAGGAAAATTGCTTTGAGCTGTACAAAAGAAACAGCAAAAACTCGTGTGCATCTAATTTTCTTTCTAGTAGCTGTGTTTTTGATTCAGTATGAGAAGACTGTTGATAATACACTGATTTTTTTGGTTGTTGTTGAGTAGTCAAGGACTTTTTTGGCTTCCCACGCTCTAGCAGGTGCACAAGAAGCTGGGAGGGAGCAAAGCCAGGACAGCTGACCCAAGTTATCCAAAGGGATATCCTTTAACTTATGATGTCATGCTCAGTATATAAATTAGAGTTGACCAGGAGACAAATATCACTGCTTGGGCATGAACAGGCTACTGGTGCCATGGACAGTGAGAAATTGCACTGTGCATCATTTGTTTTGTATATTCTGTTATTATTATTGTTATTATTATGTCTTCCATTGCTGTCATATTAAACTGTTCTCATCTCAACCCACAAGTTTTCTTTTCCTCTTTCTTGTCAGTCACATCACTCCATATTCTAAAAAAGTCATTAGGATAAATGGTCTAAATTCTCTATATATCTCACTTCATTTATTACATATGTTTCTCACATTAGGATACCTGTTTCTTTGCCTTCATGCACTTCTTGTTTTCGTGTTTTCTCATGCTGGATTACATTTCAGACTGATAACAGACATATTAAATCATACCATAATGATCAGTAGCAGACTATTGCACAGGTATACCTGCGTGTCTTTCACAAAAGCGATTGAGAAATGCGTAAAAATGGTTTGTGAATGAAAAAAACCATCAAGACATAAATATGAGCATGCCACTGCAGGCAGTCCCTCAGCAAGGGAAGATCGAGTGGAAAAAGAGTGAAGGTTCCCTGTCTTTGATTCCTACCTTACGAGAGGCTTCTTTAATGATTGCTCTTTTGTGTAGCCAAAGCAATGTTCATTTATCAGTCTGTGGTTTAATACAAATGCATCAGGATGAAAACTGAAGGAGGATGAAGGTTAAATGACATGCACACCCTGACTTAGAAACTACAGGGCTGATGAATGTCTCAGAAAAATGACTGAAAGGAAATCTATTTTCAATAGACCCTGAAAATAAAAACAAAAATGAAGTGAGCACATTTTGATTTAATGGTACATTTACCTAATTCTGAATTACTGTAGAACTCTTTTGGAAGTGTTTCTTATAGCAGCATTAATACCAAATGAATTAATTGAGATCAGTGTTATTACAGTGAATAATAGCAAATAAGTTAATACAATTATAGGGAAATAAAAGTGTTAGCAAAATAATTTATACACGTAATTCTTCATTGCTAAACTCCTATTTGTTCTCCCTTGCATTAAGGTCTCTCTGCTTTATTCTGCTCTCACTGTTGAGGCAGAGTTAACAATTCTGGTGATTCACATGTGAGGTACAGTACTGTGATCCCCACAGGTTTTTGCTCATTCATACTTCTCTGTACATATATCTCTAGACTTCCAAGGTGGTCTCACAGATATCCTCATAAATCTTAGGGGACTGACTGACAATCAGTGATTTTGCTGAGTTGTACAGAGGAGAAAGAGCCTGGAAAACTTGTCCAGGGTTGAACTTGAATATGTGAATAACAGTTTCAGCCCAATAGTCTTTTCTTCTGTCTCAGTGCTCCATTCATTTACGCTGATAGAAGTCTAGAGAAACTTGTCCAAGGTCAGTGGAATTACATCAATGTAAAATCAGGGTAAATGAGAGGAGAAACGGGTCTCAATGTCTGTCTCTTCTAAAGGAGCTCTTATTTTTCAATGATCAAGTAACTAAGATGAGGAATAATTTTATTTCTTGTGTAAAGAATTCAATTAGAAATCAAACTAAATGTTTTCTGACTTTTCCGATCAGATTTCCTCCAATCTAATGTGAATGAATCAGATAAAGAGGATTCCTCTGCCTATCTGATTATAGCGCTGATAATTGTAAATTTGAAGAAAGAATAGAGCAGGATGCTTTTGTAATCTGATGGAGAATCCTTATTTAATAAAGCAAAGAGAGAAATTTGACCTAGATTAATTAAAAAAGTTTTAAAGGTGATAGGATTAGTTAAGCTTTGCCTTCCTAAGTATGGCTATTTGAAGTTGACAGAGAAGCCAGACAGAAGTTTTATTCATTTCTTTTAGTGTTTGAGGAGATTGCTCATTCTAGAATCAAATGCTGAGGTTTTTCTGTGAGTGCTGTGGGAAACATCAAGGGAATTTGCTCTTCTAGCCTCTTCAATTGGACATCCTTTCAGGACTAGGCTTTCTTTCTAGGAACTGGATATTAGTGCTTAGGTGAAGTCCCTAGAGAAAAAAAAAAAGAAAAAAAAAAAGAAAAAAAAAAGGAAAAAAGAAAAAAAAGAAAAAAAAAGGAAAAAAAATGAATTCCTGAATTTAGGGACATTTCTGTGGTCTGTTATGTAGTATAAAAGAAACAAGGAATATTTTCTCATTCTGTCTTCACGATACCTGGTTTGCAATAAGCCTGACCTGTGATGGCTGAGCGTGCGCTGTGTGTTGGAAGAGACTTCTGCTGTCCTTCTCAGGCAGCTATGCAGGAGTGGCCTGGAGCATGCTCCACCACAGCAGATAACACAGAGAACTTGCTTTTTCCTACTGTATTGGTAGATTTTATATCTGCACTTTGCAGGAGAGCTCTCCTGAGTCCCACATTTCCCCAAATGGTGAGGAATGTTATAGGGAATGTTTACACTTCCATTCAGCTGTAATCATGAAGAATACATAACACTTTCTACCTTTTAAGCCCTATTGCAGGAATTGGTTTTGGCTTCAAAGTGTGTCTTGAGACTTCGGGGGGCTTTAACTTCAGTGAAACTACTTTATCTGTTTCTACTTTTCTCATCACCCTTACTTAGTCAAAAGAAAAACCTGGTCATAATTCAGAACTGAGAGGGTTTTGAATAAAAAAAGCCCAAACTCTAAACAATGTTCCTCCCCTTCCCCAGCTTTGATAGAGAAGCCTTCGCAAATTCTTGTTCCCATTTTCAGTTGTACAGGTAATTGGTGCCTGGCAGCTGATTCCTGATGTATTTATTTGGCTTGGCTTTGTGGTAATTACCTAAATTTACTCATTTAGAGGCATCACTGCATGTGGTTTGGCAGGAACATGTTTTCCTAAAGAGACTTTCATGTATACTTTTCTGCCTGCACTGGAAGCTGCGTTTACTGTGCTGTACTTCAAAATGTTATTGTTTGCTTTATTTAGTCAGATAAACAAATATTATGATAATGAAAAGTCCATGAACAAATGGTGACAACAGCAGAGCACTAAACATAAGAATTAATTAACAAGAACAGTCAGCTATCCCAGATGTCTGATGTAATTTTGAAGAGAGAACTTGAAATATTGAAGATGTTCAAAGCAGCACTTAGGAGGGTGAAAAACACCCATGCACTTTAACACCTAAATTACAAATGTGATCCTGTATCTTATCTACTTGCTAATAAATGAATGACACCAAGGCTTGCATGCCTACAGCTCATCAGATGCAATGAGGAGGACTATTCCTATGCCTGTTTTCTGTGGTTCTTCCCAGTTCTGGATATTTAATAAGGATGGGCCAGGAGCCAATGGACAGAGGAGAGGTTCTCCTCATGGTCCATAGTTCAGATCTTTGCATGTAATTCATGGCCAATGTTTCTAAAACATAAACATTTACACTAATTTCTAATCTATTTCACGTGTTTCAAAAACCTGACCCAGAATTCACTAAAGCTAAAGGATCGTACTGAACCAGGAGTGTTTCTGTCACATCTGTGTTTTCCCCCATTTCTTTTACAACACTCTTTTCTGTGCTACATGACTGATTTACGTATCTGGCCTTACTCTTTGCTGAGATTTCAAGGACCCATTTGACAGCTCTGCTGTGCATGTTAGGGTCCGGGTACCTCAAACCTCTGATATGTCCTGATCCATGCAATGTCACTATTTTAGTTGCCTGTAAATAGCAAGTAAAGTTGCCCAGAGCCTGAATCACTACATGTCACCATTTAAGCTAGTGGACCTGTGCTGGTACAAAACTCGGGTGTTCTGTGAGGCAGGGAAAATCTGCTTGTGTTTTTCCTTCTTTCATTGCTATTAGGCCTAGGCTAACTGTAATTTGCTCCTAAAGAAAAATTGTGTTGAGAGGTGGTCTGTCATCCTCAGGCATGACCCTGGGAATTTTTAAAAATAAAATAACTTCTTGCCTCTCTTAGTTAAGCAGGTGCCATCATGGGGGGAGGTTGGTTCTGAATCCAGATAAAGATAAATGTGAGGTTTGACTTCACTGTAAACAAGAACTGGCCCTGTGTGCTGAACCTGATTTGCAAAATGAGGAAATACTTACCAAAGCAGAGCATCGGCATATTTTCAAATTAAGATCACAGTGAAAACGAATACAGTGCACTCAGGTTATTTAACTAACTAGATAGATATGAGAAATTCTGTCTCCCTTGAGTAACACAGGATGCCTTTTGATCTCAGTACAATAAGAAGGAAGACAGAGCTCTGGATATCTTAACAATGTTGATTTTTTATACTCAATAAAAGGTTCCCAGAATTGCAAATATTTAGAGTGAGCATATGTTCTTGTGTAGTCATTTTTTCATGGCCACATTATCTCTATTTAGGAAGACTCTCTTCCTCTGGTCTTACTCCATAATAAAACTAACCATTTGTGTGCCATTTCTTTTTCATAACAGCAAACGACTGTCACTTGTGCTGAGCACTTCCTAGAGAGAAAATGCAGTGTAACAATGTCAGGTTATACCTAACGGGCTTTCTCCTAAGAAAAACTGAAGTCCACTTACAATGGAGCTGATTCTTTCCCACTTGTATTTCACATATTGGTTTCTCTTTTTTCTCCTGGATATTTCACTAGCTTCCCCTGTCTCATGGCACTCAGGGATTTCCAGGAGCCTAACTGTGGTGTAAATGTGCAATACTAGAAGCAAATCCTTGGTTAATATCTGTCATGATCCCGAGCACCACTTCTGCAGGAGGGACTTCTTGTATCACAGGGAAAGCCGGATTTTCCAGGTGCCAGCTACATCTCTGGCTTAACAAGGGGGCTGGTGCCTGCCCTGTTACAGTGCTTAGGCATATATTTCCAGCTGGAAACTTAGCAGTTATGTGGGGGAGAGGCATGGAAAGGGCAGCACAGTAATGTAGGAAGGTGGGTAGGCAGATGGCCTGTGGGACAAACTGATGCTGGAATGTCTTACATATATTTATCTAATGTCCACACTACTCCCTTTATCCCATTTATTTTTCCTACAGGCAAGTAGGGTGTGAGCTGGTTTCCTTTGTGAATAACCTGAGGTGAGAAAGGAAGGGTCATCAGAGAGAACTTGAAATGGGGCTGAAAAACAAAGCAGGTCCTAGGAGAGAGGATGTTGCCATGAGTGTGGCAAGAAATACATGACAGGTTGTTTTTCTGTTTTGTTTTGGTTTTGTTTTTGTTTTTTTTTTTTTTTTTTGTTTTGTTTTTGCTTTTTTTGAGAAAGAAAATGTGAAGGGCAGGTAAAAGATGGACTGATTAATGAACAGAAAAGTAAAAAAAAAAAGTTCTAGGCAGTTTTGAAGGAAAATTATGTTTATTCTATTTTATTGACAGACATTTTTTAAACGCTTTAGGAAGGAGGTCAGGTCAGATGGCTAAATTCTGATTACTAAAACAAATACTGCTGACTATTTCTCTGCTGTGGAGTTTACCCTTAAATAACTGTCATTTTTTGCTATTTTGAGTTAACATCTTAATGACATATCCCCTTACATTTTATTCTGGTTTTCAGTGTCGCTCTTTCTTCCCTTGACAGCCCTAACAAGACTCCAAAGTGACATTATGGAACAGTAGTGTAGCATGGAATTACTTCTAAGATAAAAAGGTGTAACAAGGTGGATGGATGATGGCAGAGCGGTGGATGTGGTCTACCTTGACTTCAGTAAAGCCTTTGATACAGTCTCCCACGGCATCCTCACAGCTAAGTTGAGGAGGTGTGGTCTAGACAATAGAGTAGTGAGGTGGGTTGCAAACTGGCTTAGGGAGAGAAGCCAGAGAGTGGTAGTCAATGGTGCGGAGTCTGGTTGGAGGCCAGTATCTAGTGGAGTGCCTCAGGGGTCAGTGCTGGGGCCAATATTATTCAATATATTCATTAACAATTTGGACGAGGGAATTGAGTGTACTATCAGCAAGTTTGCTGATGACACCAAGCTGGGAGGAGTGGCTGACACGCCGGAGGGCTGTGCTGCCATCCAGCGGGACGTGGACAGGCTGGAGAGTTGGGCGGGGAATAACCTAATGAAATTTAACAAGGGCAAGTGTAGAGTCCTGCACCTGGGCAGGAACAACCCCAGGTTCCAGTATAGGTTGGGAGATTACATATTAGAGAGCAGTGTAGGGGAAAGGGACCTGGGGGTCCTGGTGGACAACAGGATGACCATGAGCCAGCACTGTGCCCTTGTGGCCAGGAAGGCCAATGGCATCCTGGGGTGTATTAGAAGGGGGGTGGTTAGTAGATCGAGAGAGGTCCTCCTTCCCCTCTACTCCGCCCTGGTGAGACCACATCTGGAATATTGTGTCCAGTTCTGGGCCCCTCAGTTCAAGAAGGACAGGGAACTGCTGGAGAGGGTCCAGCGTAGGGCAACGAAGATGATTAAGGGAGTGGAGCACCTCCCTTATGAAGAAAGGCTGAGGGAGCTGGGTCTCTTTAGTTTGGAGAAGAGGAGACTAAGGGGGGACCTTATTAATGTTTATAAATATATAAAGGGTGAGTGCCATGGGGATGGAGCCAGGCTCTTCTCGGTGGCAAACAATGATAGGACAAGGGGTAATGGGATCAAGCTGGAACACAAGAGGTTCCACTTAAATTTGAGAAGAAACTTCTTCTCAGTGAGGGTGACAGAACACTGGAACAGGCTGCCCAGGGAAGTGGTGGAGTCTCCTTCTCTGGAGACATTCAAAACCCGCCTGGACATGTTCCTGTGCGACCTCACCTAGGTGTTCCTGCTCCAGCAGGGGGATTGGACTAGATGATCTTTTGAGGTCCCTTCCAATCCCAAACATACTGTGATACTGTGATACTGTGATACTGTGATAAAAAGACTGTAAAAGTTGCCACATGTAACATTATGGGCACTAGTTGGAACAGCTTCAGGGGGCAGATCTTGAATGTAATGTGCGTAGGAATCTATGACAGACTTAAAAGTCAACATTGGAGTTGTTACTTCACAAGTCTGTACCATGAGTCTCACAACTGAATAAAAAGGCTTAAAGATATGAAATGAGTTGAACCAATCTTGCTGTGAAAATCAGAACTTAGAAGGAAAATACACTTCACAGTAGTTATTCACAAATAAATCATTGTTATTATATCTATTTCTAGATTTTTAGGACACTAAATTTTGAATATTTTGGTTGGCAATATAGAACAGTAGCAGAGTAAAAATAGCTTACTGCTCTGTAGACAGCCTGTGGCAAAGGGCAAATTTAATGTGAGCATAGTCAAATTCATCCAGCTGTGTCTAAACTAATCCTGATCATCTACCAGGGACTTGGTAGAGCAGATTGCAGCTCCTGACTAGTTTGTGCATCCAGACTCTTTTTTTTTTTTTCTTCTTTCTTTTGCTTGTGGGAAGGCAAGAGGGGCAGTAACAAGAAAAACAGAAACTGGAGTTTAGGTTGTAGTTAGTAGCTACCTGGGTCATATGCGTGGGTTGTGTTAGGAGTTCAGAAGTGCTCTGAGGCTTCCCCCACCCACTTCCCTTGACCACTGCCCTCTGTGGAGCTCTATGTTTTCTGCATGTTTCCCAAACAAGGAAGATCCTTACGTAGAATGTTACAGTCCACCTTCCAGACCAGAAGAGAACACCACTTGTGTGGTAAATGTAGATGAAGCTTGAAAAAGCGTGACTCATGCCATTGAAGGTTTTTGTACTGCCCTTACTGCAGAGGAGAGGTAAGAGGAAGCTACGCCAGCAAGACACGAGTATTGCCCCTACACCTCTCTGTATCTGTGCAGGAAGAGGACTGCAATAAGTAGTGCCAGGAAATACTGTGTTCCTCACACAGCCAATTACTTGCAGCAGCAACTGCAAGTTTCTTCAGGCCAGTGAAAGGATGCAGAACCAGTACCCAGTTTCTAAATAATTCGAACAGCTTTTAATCCCCTGAGTTTACAGCAAATTCTTGTTTCGTTCTACTCCACTATACCACCTCTTATTTGAAGGAATAACCTTTGCTTTGTCCCTCATCACTTCTCTGACCCACAGCACATGGTGTCAAAAGTACTGGTAAACTCCAGTGCCAGCATCAACCCGATCTAGCTGTAATAGCATCAAGATTCCAGCTTTGCAACCTCTTCCCATATCATACCCTCTTTTTTATTTTCATTATTTATTTATTTACCCATACCCCACAAAAAAATGTCTATAATAAAGAAGGTCTGAATCTCGTCTCATGAAATGTCTTTTCCACTGAGGGGCTCAGCTCTTCATTACTGAATATTCTTCATTTTGAATGTGTTTGTGACTTACATGCTTCGAACAATTCTCACTCTCTCCCCTTGTTTGTATGGAGGAAATGATATTAAAATGGTTGGAGATGAAAACATCCTCCACCTATCATTTACCAAAATGAAAATATTTTAAAATTAATATTTGTTAATAGGTAATTCAACAGCAAGCTGGCTCTTTTGGTGGTGGCTGTGGTGACGGTTTTGCTCAGAGAGAGCGGCATGTAGGAAGCAGCCAGGAACAACTATAAGACAGAGGGGTGGCTAAGAGGGCATCGGAGCGGTACAACTGGCTCACAGCGTAGAGTACATCATCTGTAACTGCTGAAGCTCTTACTTGGAAGACAAATTATCCCTGTTGATCCTCACACAAAACCAAACATCAGGAAAAAAAGGCTTTGGCAGGTCTCCTCTGGAATTTGTGACAATTCATTTGATTTTCCTGTGTCTCTGTTCCATTATCTCAGAAAGAGGGCTAAGAATCCTTCTCTACCCACTGTGGATGCAGAGCTATGAATTCGTTGCTGTTTGTAAAGCACAGGGAGATTCTTGATTAGAAGGACCAAACATTTCCTCAATGGGAAAAACCAAACATCTTGAATAAATAATTTTGTACTGGGCATTTTCATTTTATCAAATATGCAACAGTCTTAATGGCCTTTGATATACAACAAGCTTTAATCTGATCCCAGGTGGCCATCAATCCTGGAGAAATATCTGATTTTTTCAACAACTAGTTGCTTCAGTAATGAATATTTCTAATGAGAGCAGAAACTAATTACAATCAATATGCAGTACAAAACACCTACTGGTTCACTTCAAATAGTGATGTTATTATTGTTAGTATTCATAGTTCTAAAGAGGTGGCTGCCTGCAGTTAATTTATTAGCTTCTCTAATATCACACTTAAAAATACATCCTTTGGAGGAGAGTGAAGGAGGAGTCTTCGGGAAGCTAACAGAAGATACATTAAATCTAAGCAGAGGTAACGAACTTAGGGGTTGCTTGTGGTCCAGATCACTTCAGAGAGACAGTTTCGCTCCAAACGTACCTGTGATTAGTGAGGACAAATTTAAGCAATGTTTGTTTTATCCACAGGCCTCCAAGTTCCTGAAGATTTTGAGGTATTTCTACTGTTCATAACCTGTCTGACTCATCTTTGAATAAGAACTTTTTCAAAGAATGACAGAGCATATTGCTGATTTTTGGCATTTAGGGAGGAGATACGGTGTAAATGGTGTTGCCAGAAATGTGGTAGTAGTATGCATTCTCCTACAAGTGCAGACTTACAACAGGCCGGTCTTCTTAGTGACAGCTGCCATCAGTGTGCATAAGAAATGCGAGACCCTTACACTGTTAATAGAGCAAGGATGTGAAAAATTGAATGAGATAAGCCTAAAAGCTGCCACATACTTAAATACACCCACTTCCATGAACACTTTTAAGTTCACTGAAAGTTCCACTTCTGATTGTTCTGGTGATATACTGCTGTACTGAGGCTCCTAAACTAAATTAAGTCTTATTATCTTATAACTACTTTTATTGGAAAACACATCATTGTTATGTATGACCTCTATGGAGGGTGTCATTAAGATAGGGCAGTGTGTGCTGTTCCATAAGTATATACATTTTGCAGGTTAATGATAATGATAGTGTGTACATTCAAATTATGTCATTTTTCAACTTCCTTGAAAGTCAAGAATCGGAACCCCTTGAATAGACTGAGATTATAAACACTATTCATGTAACTTTATATTTTGCAAGTCTCCTTTAGTGCTCTGTTATTAAAATATTATGAAAAATGAAAGAGCTTTCATTAAATATGCTTGCATGGATAAATTTACATTAATGTGAGATGATTAATTATAAGTTAATACTCCATTCAGAAAAAGCATTTTAGGTGGCATAATGAACAGGGTGCAATGATAATCCTGCAACAGTCCTCTGTTGAGGCAATCAAAAACCAGGCAATGCTGTTATGCATTTTGGGGTGGTGCTATAATAATCGCCATTCTGAACTCTCACTCAGCTGTGCCCTCTCTGCACCACAAGATGTCACTACACAATCCAGAATGATTTTTCACCTTTTTTATTTTTTTTTAAAGATTTTTTTAAGCTAAACTGAGAAACATGTATATTTCTTTTTATGTGCTCTCAAGAAGAAAACAAAGCTCGTAGGATAACCTACAGTGAACACTCATCATGACTTTTAAATAAAGTAGTAGGTATAGACCTGTCAGAAACTTCAGGACAACCTCCAGCTCTATTTCTTTTAAACAATAGCTTATAGATCCTGGCAACCGTCCTCGCGATACTGCTGCTGATCTATAAAAAATCCAGAAGCATGTTTATGGCAGTTGTTCCTAAGCGTAATTTTTAAGGGGGTTATTCCACTGTTTGCTTTTCCTGCTCATCTCTCCAACAGGCAGTGCTGGGGGACAGCCTTTGTCTTCTCCTACTACCTCAAACAAATATCCAAATACGTGGAAGTAAAGTGTGTAAGAGTATTAAGTTGTCAAAGAATTGCACCAGTTGTGAAAAATAACAGCAATTTCCTGTACTCCATGCTACAATTATGCAGTCATAATATGGCAGCCTATGGATGCCAGCCCCAGAAATAATCAGTTGAAAAGATAATCACTGACAGAGGAGATTCATTTTCTGTTTTCCTGTTTTAGTGGAAAAAGGTGTGTTTAATTCTTTCTTTATTTGATTTATTTCTTGGGAGGACTGTGGTTTTTCACACTTTTGTTGTATTTAGCCTTTTTTTTTTTTTTTTTTTTCCTGTGAGATTAGATAAGGACATACTGTCTACACATATGCCTCTTTATGGCTGCTGACTAAATAAGTAAATTACTGTAACTTCAAGTGAAGGCAAATACCACGACCAGAAAATGTTCTCTATGAAAACCTTGTGCAAACGAACGCTTCATTTTACCTCGACTCTGAGGTGGAAAGAGAAAGTCACACCTAAAGCGCTTTGTAAGTGACTCTGTAGTCAAATTATGATTCTGTCTTCTAACCTGAGGCTGGCTGAGGTGAACGCCATGGAAATTTAAGCCACCCCAAAATATTTATTTGCAAGCTAAAGATAAATAAGGGACTTCTGAGAGTGAGGACCCCTGTATTCAGTTATACATGTATTTCGCTGAATTAAATCACCTAATGGAAAAAGGGTATGATAAGCCCTTTTTTCAGATGCAGTACATCGGCAATATATCTACAGCAAAAGAAACACAGATCTTAATGCTCAGGTATTGCTGATTAGGTCATGGAAGAGGTAAAGTTCAGATGCTTCCTTTTAATTCTGTGATATTAAGCACACATCTCAGTTTTGTTAGGACCATAGCTGGCAACTATTTTTCACTCTTACACCTTTTTTTTTTTTTTTTTTTTTTTACTGCTTCTGTACTGTTCTCTTTTGGCTTCCTCGAGGTTTGCCTGCACGCACTGTGCTTCTGGGCAGCCATGCGAAGGTCTCTCCATTGCTTGGCCTGGCCCATCCTTGCTCCCGGCCTGACTTCACATTGCTATTACAGCCATACAGCCATACAGCATGGCCTGTCCCACCACATAACATTTCACAGTCCGGAGTTTCCCAAATGCCACGCATTTAAATAAAATAGCTCTGTGGTGCTCGGTGGCATTACTGGGCAGGGATGTGTAAGGGGAGGACTGGCTTGGACAGACCATGGCCATACAGAGGTAACTTTTTGGCTGAGGAGGATGACTGTGGCTGCAGACGGATGCCAGGAGAGCAGTGCTATGCCAAGGCAGAGGCAGAGAGGGAGCTGCATCAAGGATGGTACCCCTGTTGTGTTAGCTGAAGGGAAGGGAATAGAAGTGTTTTCACTGAGGGTCTAAGGTGCTCCTGAGGTCCTTGAGAAAAGGGCCACTATGTACCCTCTACATCATATGTAGGGCCATGTTTTTAACTGCTGGGTTGTTGGTCACCAGGTGTGGAAAGAGGAGGGTCAGCAGACACCCAGAGGGAAGGAGGCAGTGGAAACCTGTCTTTATTGACACTCTGACTTCCTTGGGAAAGGATGGTATTGAAACATTCAGCCTTCCCATGTAACTGTCACAGCCATGGCAGTGACCACAGCACATGGCATCATCTGTGGTGTTAAAAACCTTATTTATGCCTTTTTGAGCCAGTGCCCTCTCTATTTCCCCCACCACCTTGTAGTGCCCAGGTGACAGCTTTACATATCCTGTCCCTGGAGGAGGTGACATTGGAAGTCTAACTGATCTTTCCCGCAGAGGGAAGAGGGGCAAGGGAGGAACTCCAGGACTGAAGACTGACAGCAATGGAGAAGGAAACTGGAGAAATATATAATGTCATTCTGCAGTTATACCTGGGACTCAGCTGGCATTTGGGGGCACTGCATGCTTTGGCTTATGTTTGGCACTGGTCAGGGCAACAACTTCATAATTGCACTTTCATCTGCAGCATAGATATTAGAGGAGGGAACAGAGATCAGGAGATATTTGTGGCAGTGCCTGAATATGGTGAGGGCACAGAGGGATGTGACAGGGTAGAAATGTCTTTTTGGACTTCCAGAGCAGAGTGCTGAGGGCGATGTGTGATCCCTGTGAGATGAGTGAGAGGCCTTGTCCCCTCCTATAAGACTTACTCCTGTTTATGCTGGTTGTAATGAGGCTCAAAAGAAGGACTTACATTTTTCTTTCAAATGGGAGGGGCTGAGAGTCTGCTGGTGGTACATGCATGGTTGCTATCAAGATCTCCTGCTGCAATCCTTCTTGAATCCACCAGCAATGGATGAGCTCTATGCATTACTCAGCTGATGAGGTAGTGCTACTTTTCATGCTGGAGCTAAGGACAAACAGTGTCAGAAGTTCTGAACTGCTGCAAGTTGCACTTGATGAATATTTGGCAGAATGAGAAGGTGTAGCTGAACTTATATGCTGGTTGATTTTTCAGTGGTCTCCACAATGGCAACACCTAGGTACATAGATACATGACTCTGTGAGATGTACATCAGAGTGCAAAACCAAAAAGATTTCATGCAGACAACAAATGAAGCTACTGTTGGTGGCCCATGGTGGTCTGTGAGACCCTGGAGCAGGAGGGAATGATGTTTCTACACATTAACATAGCAAGTGTGGGCCCTCTCCAGCGGACATTTGAATGCTTCTTGTTTAGCTGTTTTTTAGGAAAGAAATTGTCATTAGGAGGTGATAAACTGGAGAACATGTGGCCTCAGACTCCTGGTACAGTTTCATCTGAATGGGTAAAATAAATAAATGGTATAAATGGTCCAATAATCAAAACAGATAAAAATGGAACAACAAAGTAAAATGAGAATTTTGAAGGTAGTGTACTGCGACTCGAGCTGGAGGCTTTGCATCTAGAAGTTTAGGTACCTACTACTGGTCAACATCTTGTCTTGGCAGTGGCATGATCCACTAGTAAATATTTGCAATGTGTGCCCAGATCAACCACTTCAGTGGTCAAGCCTCAGCTGTGGTAGGTTCCCGCAACGTGGACATCCTGTTAGCGATTCTGAGAGTGGCCGAGGTGTCCCTCTTTACAGGATCTAAGCTGTGGTCCCTCAGATGAGCTGCCCAGCTCTTAGCACTGAGATGCAGATGTATCCTTAGCGCAGTACGTTTGCTCTGGTGCATCCTGGTTCTTCCCCTAAACCTTTCAACTCACCAGCTATTTTGCCATGCAGACACAGAGATCAAAAGATGATGGTAAGCACAGTCCTTTCAATAGGACATTGTTTCAGAACAGTGGGGAAATCCTAAGGGCAATTAGGCCTGCAGTAAGGACAAGGATGGTGAACATCAGATCACTTTTGGAGTGGCTTCTGAGAGTGACCTAAGGGAACAGCACAGCCAAAGCTACTAGAATGTCCTTCTAGTGTATGGTGTTAATTATAATGAAAATTGGCGTAATTGGGCCCATTCACTAGTAGGAATCTTACATGGCTCAATCTAAAGGAAGCCATTTTACTGTGTGCATGACAAAACTGCAAACTACTGCTCTGAGAAGGTTAAAAGGGGAAAAAAGAAAGGTTTTAATATGGTGAAATTATACTAATGGCACGTCCTCAACCTTGAAGAGGGTTAGGATTTTTAATATGACCATTTAAAAGAATAATACTGCTCTCAGAAAACCTTTCTATTCATAATGAATTACTTTGCTGGCACCTGACTGACAAAGATGTTTTTTAGTATCAGACACAACATACAGTACACAAGGACACATATTTTCTCACTGGAGAGCAACAGATTATTGCCTGCATTGCTGTTTTGTAACATCACAACCTAAATGGCTTTTATGTTCCAAAAAGAAAAAGCAGGGAGGAGAAAGGAAAAGCTTTTGAAGATGAAAATAATTTTCCAATAACCCCCATTAACTACAGAGGTCATTGTGGCAAAATGAATGAGACCAGCAATCCACTAAAAGCTGTCGTATAAGGTATGTTGAGACTGACAAGCCTTTCACCAAGTAGTTACAAATGGGACTAATGGTTTAAACTTGTTAGCCATTGTCAGAGCCTCTGATCCTTGAGTCAGCTATGGAGGCTATGGCAGAAATCGATAAGGCATTGCTTACACAGTGAACAGCTAGACCACACAGATTGCCTGAAGGGAATTGCTCAGTTCCTCCTGTTCTGCAAGACGAAAGCAGGCAGTTGAATCTCCAGAATGACCGACCACAGTACCCTGGGGCAATTAAGTCTTTTGCCCCTTTGAGCAATGATGAGAACAGAGAAGTCCAGTATGAGAAATTGCAGGCTGGACTCCTGTGTTGTGGCAAAACTCGTGGTGTGTTTTCACCCATCATCTGCGTTATGAATTGAATGGCCTGAGACTGGTACATTTGTCTCAGAAGCCACAGAGTGCATGGCAGTACCATCATTGCTATGAACAGTCTGATAGGAAACTACAAATATACTACTGCTGATATGGACAGAGATATCTCCTAAGTCTGCCATTCTGAAACTGTTGGAGAAATCCCTTCTTGTTGGCACATTTTGAAACATTCCTGTCATATTGATCAACTGTTTTCTGGTGGAGTACTACAAGGCTTCAATTAAATGAAGCATGTCTTTTTAGCAATTATAGATGAGCTACAAATTGTCAGCAAGCTGTGAAAGAGAAATCTTGGTATGCACATGTTTGAAAGACAGAGGGGTGCTGTTGCTAGATCTGGTGCTCTCGTACCCATCTGATTTAGTTGTAGCCTCCATTTCTGTCCAGTGTTGCACAAAATGGTAGTATGTGTCCTACAACTCTGACAAAGTTCTGAAAAGGTGGCACTGATCTATTAAGACACCATGACCTCTCTTCTGCTCTCTATATTGTGTTCCCCCTCTTCCAGATGTTTAATAATGCAATGCTACATATCAGCCAACTAAGCAAACCTTGGTACTATCCCTCTGTCCCTCTTACTGCATTTCACCTCTTCTTTGTCCCTCCAAGACAACTGAAAATGATTCGTACAATTTATTTCATTTATTTTGTCTACCTATGTTTGAGGAAAGACCAGTTCCAGAATAGTCAATAGCTTGACAGTCAAAGCACTCCACAGTTTAAGGGAGAATTAAAACTGAAGATGCTTTTCTGAAAGTGTTTAAATAGTGTGTAGATAGAATCTACTTGATCCAGGCTCAAATTTTAACAGTGTTATTGTGTAATTTTAACGGTATTATTGTCTATCCTGTGTATGTTGTGCATATATGCTTTTCTGCTCATGCCTTTTTTTTTTTTCCCCCAGTTATGTTCTCATCCACAGTGGTGTAAAAATTTCCGAAAAGTTTATGTGAGTTAAAAAACCAGTATCTTGCACAGGCATAGCCCAAAATGACATATTTCCTGCTGGAAAATGTTCAAATGGAGCAAAAGCAGAAAATGTCAAGGTTGTGAATTGATTGTTGGCATGGTTTTGTCTTCTGTCTCTCATACACAGTGCATTTTTTCCAGGCTCTTACTGCTCAGAAAATGTCTTTATTGTTACACTTGCTTGATTGCTCATAGATAAAAAGAAGACATCCTACTAGAGGTCACTAAGGAACTTTTTCTGAAAAATGCTTGCTAAATGGTATGGTAACGAGTGTCTGGTGTGGTCAGAGAATGATAAAGAAAGTTTCAGCTGGATACTGTGGCTTTAGCTCTTAATAGGCTGTGTAGGACGTCATCAAGTTTTTCAAATTTCTCATTGGGTTGGGGATAGCATATGAACAAACCTATGTGCACCTTGGAGGAAAACGACAAAGTCAGAAGAGGTAAAATAAAAGCCACTATTATGCATAATTTAGAAGGGGTTACCTTAGCAGCTGAATGCCAGAGCCAAATAAAGGGCTTTATAGTTACATGGCAGCATGTAACATGAAGCTTATTTCAGATCATTTACCAATCAGTGTAATAGTATATCTGCACCAATGTGCATGACTAAAAGGTTCTGTGGTGTCAAGTAAGTACATTGTGCTACACCCTCTCCAGCAATTTGTTGTTTGTGACAGATCATGGTATGACCATGCTTCAAGAAATTGATGGTGTCCATAAGCACAAAGCACAAAGTTTTTCGAAAGAAGTCTTTTTTTTTTTTCTTTTTTTTTTTTTCCTTCCCTATTTGCTCTTGCACAGGTTTACTCCAGAGGAAACATTTGGATTTACATGGCTTTAAGTTTCTGTAATATTTTTATCACAATTTTATGAAAAGTTGCTGGCAAGCATAAGCAAGTTGATAGTGGAAAACTCCTTCAAATGCAAAAAAGCTTCCCAGTGAGGCCAAGTCACTCATAACTGCCTTGATGCAGAAGCAGTTGATGATAAACACTAGCTAGATCTATAGAAGAGAAATCAATTCATTCCACTTACAAACCATATGCCTCCTGCTTTCTTTTGCTTAAACACAGTAAGGGAGTCAGAAGCAGGGGGATCAGAGTGTTCAATAAAACCATTAAGCAGTAATTTTTCTATGTTTGATTCAACACCACCTTGAATGAATAGCTAACATAGCTTTTGCAGTACTGGAGAATAATTTTTGTGAATGTGTTTTTCCATAACTCTCACTCCTTCCAAAATTTCTGAAATTTTGCAGTAAGCGTAACACGAAATTAAAAAAAAATCTGTCTGTATTTATTCCACTTCTTGTTCATGGTGACTGACCATTCTGTCAAGTTGCTCTGATTGTCTGGTTCTCCCCTCTGCTCTACTGACCCATATCTGGAATTGTTTTATGTTGCCTTCCACTATTAATTTATTTTGAAAGACTATCTATAGGCAATTCTTTGTCCTTCATCTGACCTTTTGGCATGAATTTTCAGTGAAGACTTCTGTCACTATTTTTTGTATTCTCTGCATATATCTCATGTATAAGAATCCTGAGTGAGAACTCCTGGTTCAGTCTCCAAAAAATTAGGTGTAAGTGGTAATGTTAGGAGAGATATATATTTCCGTTGTAGTGGAGAGTAGACTAACTTATAGGGTGGATAGAACAGCTTTCAAGAGTAAAGATACTGGAGCAGAAGATAATTGTTATGAAATCATTTCCCATTATGAATGTTCTTCACTATGAGAAAATTTGGTGATTTTTTATTTTTTGGAGATAGTAGTGTTCTCTGCATTTATTCTTACAGAAAGTTCTGCATCCATATCTTCAAGAGTCTCCTTTTTTGTTCTGAATACACTGTGGTTCTGGAAATTAGTGATTGAAGGTGAAGAAACAGCTCTGGAATTATCTCAGGGCTTAGGGATTGGAAAGCTTTTAAAATTAGTAGCAGAACTTCAAGTCTGAACCTCCATGGACGGGAAGTTTTTTAACTCTTGGAGTCTGAGGGCTCCAGCTGACACAAATCCCTCCATTCTGGTTGGCATAAAGCTGGTGTGTTTTCAATCAGGTAGACCTTTTCAAGACTCTTGGTATTTCAAATATGGTTTTCAAACAGGGAACTCATGAATGTGTGGATTGGTTGTTATCTGAGAGCACAGACAGGAGCACAAATTTTTAACCAGCCATAGAGGGAATGAAAATTTTTTTTTTGAAGAATGCAAGACACGGACAGAATAGATGACATAAATTTGAAAATTATGTATTTCCCATAATACAAGTCTAAAAAAGCATCAGTGTGTACTGCAGAATAGTCCAATGCAAAGCATCAAGATCTATTGTCAAAGAAAAGAAAATCCTGTTGTTGATGTATCACTACACAGGTGTGCAGCAGTGCTCTCCAGAGCCAGGGTGTACCTGGCACTATTCCCTTAAGCAGATCCAGCAGTGCGTTCAAGCAGGAGAGGTGATTGTTCCACCTTCTGTGATAGCTGGTGTGAATAACTCAGTACTAAGAACTGCCTCTGGTTGAGGTAATTTCAAATTTAGTGACTTCCAGGCATGTAATTCAGGATAAAATCCAGCTAACTAATGGATGAATTTTATAGCAAATCCATGAATGACTAAATTAAGAACTTTCCAACAATACAGTAATTCCACATGAGGGACTTGCACTTTGACTCTTATAGAGGAGTGATAAAAATCATGCACTACTTCTATGGCTTATCATTAAAAAAACTGCTAAGGGAATGTTTTTAAAGGTACTTCTTCAGAATTATCCATGGTTTAATACATTGTAACCTGGTTAGTTCCTTTTAGTGAAACGAATTAGAAACCTCACACACTTCCACCGAAGATGTTGATCTCACTATTAATACAGCACAAAGAGGCTTTAAACCTGACATGTTCACCTTTTTCAGGTCTGTTTGTACAGTCTTAGAGTGGTTAAGGCTCCTTTGTATAAATTGGATTCAGACTTCTGTGTCTTGGAGTGTACTTGGAGCATATTCCATCTCTATATTAATGGATAAATGTCAAATAAAGATGTTATGGTCATCTTGATGCTTTATTCTCCAAGCCTATGTTTTCTTGTGGAAATATTATAGTCTTTATTATATAATTTGATTTAATGGGATAATCTTGGAAACTAGTAAGTAGAGTTCCTAGCTGAACAAGGGTAATATTTTTGCTCTGTGTAGCAAGGTTCTGATCTGAATGTGTTTGTATGAATATCAGAAATGGTCTAATAGCACATGAGCAACTGATGTGCTTAGGCTTCATGAAAACATTTTGCATTAGCTAATACAATTTTCACAGGTTAAAAATAAGAAAAACTATGGGCCCGATTTCAAACAGCTACTTCATTATAAAACTAAAATTGAATGAGGTCAGCAGAAGTACACAGTGCTTAACTGCTAAGAGATTAAGAGTTGGCTCTTGAAAAGTATAACATCATTTATGCTGATAACCACTGATGTGATGGCCATAAAATATGTCTATTTACTAAGGCAAACATTTCAAAACCTCTTTCAGAAGCTCATAGTTGTAATTCTTTTCTCTTTTCTTCTTTTCTCTTAGATTACACTGACTGTATAATCCATAATACCTTGAATGTTGATAAACATATGTTGCACATTATGTGTTACAACTAATCCATGTTCTTTCTCTTGGTCTGTCTCTCCCTAGGAAGAGAACTGGGGCAGTGTAGTGTTTTGTTTTGTTTTGTTTTGTTTGTTTGTTTGTTTGTTTTAAAGAGAATTCAGCTAAACATCCAGTTTATGTGGGAGTTTGTTTCACAGCTGGGGCTGTCCCCTGAAAATGTGTTTCAGAATGGCTTCTGCTGGATTTATGTTTATTCAGTTGTTGTGTTAACCACAAACTAGCAGCACTCTGGCCTGCTCAGTGGTTTGGATACCAGAATCTCATCTGTGGGCAAAAATGTAATAAAGAAGTATTCAGCTGTAAGCATAAAATTTTATGTATAGTTTCCTGCCTAGTTTAATTCCTTTTTTAAAAATGAAACTCCCCAAATTAAGATATTCTTAGAAGTATTGGAAATTCCTGCCAGATGATTTTCTCTGCTTTGTCCTCTTCATACAAGCCAGCAATCACACTGGACTTTTGGTAAGAACAATGTGTTCTGTTTTAAATGTTAGCTAAAAGCAAAATGGCTTAGAGCTTGGTTAATGGGAATTCTTTCAGTCATGGGTCATTGGCTTAATCCTACAAAATGAAATTTGAAAAGCTTGAATTAGTTCAACACATCCTAGATTACAAAGTTGTGTGAAAGCAAGTAAATGGCAGCAACTTCATGAAAAAAGATAGAAAGAATATATTATTGTACTGCTTACTCTTCGGAAAACTAATATATAGGTGGATTAATGCAAATACATTAATTGCTGGAACTTCTTTTCAGGAAACGGAAAAAGGTTCCAGCACCTTGTTCTGCTCAGTAGTTTGAAAAATACCAAAGAAGCGTCTTGAGATAATCCTGGTTCCTATATTATTATTTTGATCTACTTATTTTTCTAGTACACTATTGATGTTTGTTCTATTTCATTTCTGTCTGGGTCTCTTTGAATTACTCCTATTTTCTGGCTGAACCCTGTAGAAGGGGCATCTGGAATCCTATACTTATCAAAACTGCATTTTCTCCTCCAGGAAGGTATTTCTTGCCAGTGTGGCTCATATCTGGCTAGCAGGTCATGAAGCAGTGTGAAATTTCAAATGTTGTTAAGATTTATGCAAAGGGTTGATGTCCAGATATTGAACAACTATAAAACATAGATATTAGTGTATAGCTACATTCCAGAGAGGGATATAATGACTCTTATGTTTGCCAATAAAGTTTACATATGCCTTTAAAACAAAACAAAACAAAAAAACAAAACAAAAACCCCAAACAAAACCTGAAGTAGGTAATTGAGTATGAAAGTGAAAATAAAACCCAGAAACTGAATGGAGAGGTGCCTTTCAAGTCCTGTGGATAGTTTCTGGGCCACTGTCACATGGCAGAACTATTATAAAAATGGTCTTGAATAGACCCATGAGTACAAAATACAGAAGAACATTTTGTGTGATGTGGTCTTGTTGTGTGTGTTCTTTTTTGTTTTGTTTTGTTTTGGTTTTGTTTTTTGTTTTTCTATGATGAGACCTGACATGTGAAACTACAAGGGGATGGAAAGACAGTTTGCACTTAACCACATAGCTGTGGACAGATCAGAATTAAAGTATAGCAAGAAGCTGCATTATTTCCACCACATTATGGCTTGTAATGTCACCAGCTGAAGATTCTGAAAGTTTAGAGCTCAGATTCCTGCGTATCTTCTAGTTTAAGAAGTCAGGCAAACAAAAATACTGAAGTCAAAGAAAAATAGTCCTAGGCTTGGAGGAAAAGGTAATTTATCTCATTTAAAATTTTTGATAACCAAGGAATAGAGTTTTTCTTTATTTCTATGTCTGCCTAGTCTGTTCGGGGTAGCTTTGGATCATATGCTACCTCAGCAGAGATTAGATTTTATGAGACAATCTAAAGAAGGATGTAGTTCTTGCATTTTCTGTTAACTTCCAGTGGGAGTTACAGCGGCCTAACTCTCCTTAGAAACAAGAGTCTAATATCCAGAAGTTTGCTGGGTGAGGTGCATGGAAATGTAGAAATGTAGGTCATATGTGTCGTATTGCACTTGTAAATTTTTTTTTTTTTTGTTGACACCACTTATAAGATTTCGCTTAGCATGGGGCCTGAAGAAATTTACTTGAGAACAACAGCTTTTATACTTTCCTATCTCCTGCAGTATTCAGGGTCCAGTTTAACTAAGTCTCAGGATGATCACGTTAGTGAGTACTGGAAGTATCAGAGAGGTGTGACACCTTGGCCACAACTACAGTTTCTCTGCAGATGCAGGAGTAGGATTGCTGTAAACCACAAGTGCATTCACTGCATCTTGGACAGTGCTTAATTGTTTCTTTAAGGCAGTTGTTTCACAACAGATGGACTAGTTAATCATTATAGGTCCCTGCCCTGCCCTGCCCTGCCCTGCCCTGCCCTGCCCTGCCCTGCCCTGCCCCTTCCTTTCCCTGCCCTTCCCTTTCCCCTCCTCCCCTTCATAAATGCAGATCAGGTAAGCAAGCTCGTTTTGATTGATGGACATAGACCCAGAGCATCCAAAATATGAAAGGCTGTAATTCCTGTGAAATCCCTTTCAGAATGTGGGACAAACTATCTGCTCAACATAATATAAAAAACAATTAAGGGTGGCCATATTTTACTGCTGGATCAACGTGTTGCTTTTTGATGAGTCAACTTAAAATGTTGCTTTTATATGATGTTGCAATTTAAAGACTAATGGAACAGATGTTATGTTATTACAGATGTTAAAACAGATTTTTTACATCCCAGAATTTTCTGGGATGAATTGTATTTCCTACAGTGTTAGTATATGGTACATTTACATGAGACAACACTTTACAGAAGGGTTAAAATGACTTGATAAAGATGCTGGTATGTGTGGATTGATTTGCATTTGCCATACATCTTCATTTTAAGTCCAGGCTTCCTACAATATTTAATTAATTTTCTCTGCAGCTTTAAATGGAGTGCAGCTTCTATTAAGTTTAATTAATTTCCCTGGAGGCTCACAGGGTAATGGTACATCTACTAAAGGAGTGCAGCTTCTAATTGAGGGTAGCTTCTAAACAAAGATACTTGTAGTTGAATACATTCCGTTTCAGGGCTGGTTTATTTCAATGAGGCACTTCCTTATGTTCAGAGATGGGTAGTGCTGTGGGGTTAATTGACTTGAAAGGTGCCAAGGTTACTAATCTTTGTGACTGACAATTCCAGTGAGTAAGCATTTTTACCATTAGTATACAATGGAGAAACTGAGATACAGATCAAAGATGTGAGCCCTTGAGTTCTTTATGAAAGAGTGCACGAGGCAGTAAAAAGCCCCACAACTGCATCAAGACTCAGCTATTCCATGAGACTGGTTTTGAAGGCAAAACCTTGTCTTTCAAAAAATTTGAACTACCTTCCAAATTTATTAAAAAGGTTGGAGCATAAATGTGGAATCAGGCAGCTGTCTCCTTGCAGATGCTAAATGTTGAGGAGGCTCTGACATTCTTCGAATTTACATATGTTAACCTAGAAAACTCAGGGACTTTTGCTGTAATGTTTTTGCACTAACGTTGGCATTGCAGCTGGTGGTGTCTGTCACTTGTGTGATCTTCAGTATATAATGTATATAAATGGGAAATAGGTGTCTTCACACTACCTTCCCTGGATCTATTCACATTCTATTCTATTCTATTCTATTCTATTCTATTCTATTCTATTCTATTCTATTCTATTCTATTCTATTCTATTCTATTCTATTCTATTCTATTCTATTCTATTCTATTCTATTCTATTCTATTCTATTCTATTCTATTCTATTCTATTCTACTCTACTCCTATTCTATTCTATTCTATTCTATTCTATTCTATTCTATTCTATTCTATTCTATTCTATTCTATTCTATTCTATTCTATTCTATTCTACTCTACTCTACTCTACTCTACTCTACTCTACTCTACTCTACTCTACTCTATTCTATTCTATTCTACATAGAAAATTCCCTTGAAAAAAATCCAGTTTCAAACATTGTACTTGATGATGGATAAGTGGTCTGCATAGATCAGTAATAAGGGGAAAGTACTTGTGAATGGTGGAGAAAGAGGGTTGCATCTGTTACCTTGATAAAGTAACTATTTGGGAAGATATCAGAAGAAGCTATTATAAAGTTATCTGTTATATTTTAGATATGATTTATTGTTGTGGTCTGTCCAGTAGGGAAATCTTAAAAGAAGTTAAACTCCAACCATAAATAAAATACCTTATGTAGAATTTTTTTTTTGTTTTGTTTTTTTTTTGTTTTTTTCAGCACAAATTCCTGCTAGACCAACAAATAATGTGTTATTGTGATTTTCAGTCTATTCTTCGGAGAATAATTAATTATGCATTTTTTTCAATGCTCTCCTTCCTCCCATCTCCCATCTTAAGTATTTCTGCTAGCTATTTAAAATCAGTTATTCCATATTAAAAATTGCCACTTCCCCTAAAAATAAACTTGATATTCTGCCTGTCTGAGGAAGCAGTAAAGTAAGATAAAATAAAATGCTGCCTTTTGAAGTCTGCTACTAACCACCTCATAGCCAGAATCAGATCTTGTAAAGTATTTGGGTCTCAAATGCTTTCAAGTTTCAACACAGCTTAAATATCTAACTACCCTTGGTTACTAGGGTTTTTGGCCACAAAATATAAAAACAGGTCCCTAGCTCCATATTTAGACATTTAAAGGGGTAACCTGATTTTTAGGAATGTATAGCCAGCTTCAAGAGGATTAAAAGGCACATAGTACGTCTGAAAAACATGAAATCATATGAAGTTTAAGCACTTAATTTTAAGCAGCCCTACTTGAGAAGGCTGAGTTTAACTTATTCGTAACTTGCTCCTGCTTCATTAAGGATAGCAATGCATTTCCTCCTCTCTGAAGAGTGAGGTTGAAATTGCTTAGGGAAAATGATGCTTTTCGCAATATAGAACTGATCATCTGGGGCACTGGTCTCTTCTGTGAACAAACAGAAACTATTGGAAAAATGAGTGGCTACAGCTGTTTTAAAAGGAAAAGACAAAAAGAAGATGATAATTTGCAAAAATGAATGTAGAAGGTCATAGTTAACATCACACACTGTTGTATGACAGCTTTCATTTAAGCCAAGAGTGTTTTTATTCAATTGCATGCAGAGCATAACCACAGGACTAGTCCAGTACAAGGAGCAGTTAGCATGACTTATTTTACCATTTGCTGCTAAAATCAAGAAATGCCCTGTTCACCTGTTCACTTGGAATGCTGTCAATTGCGGTGTTACATTAATGTACATAAGTGGTATAATTTCCTTGCAAGTAAAAAAAAACCAACAACAACAAACACCCCAAACCCAACACCAAAACCAACTTTGAAGAAATTCTAGTAGTTTTAAAATTCTGGTCAAAGGACTGAAAACCCAAGTATTAAGGATTTCAGGCCTGTCAGAAGCTTCCTCCAATAAGAGGGCTTCTGTCATTCACATTTGGGCACGTTCAAGATTTCCTGTGTTACTTACCTTCATGCTGACAGCTTGAGCGTCTCAGGGGACTGTGGGATTTTCTTTCCCCCTTTTTTTTTTTTTTCAAAGTGTTTTGAGTGTCAGAGGGAGCTGAGGAGCAATGGGAAGGAGTGAGAATGAGATGGATTTTTTGGTGTTTCAGCTACTGTCTATTTCAAACAAAATATTGGCAATTTGTTAAGCCTTTTCCCCCTAACTAATATTTAAAAGCATTCAATTAAGATTTTATAACGTGTCCAATGAGTTAAACTGCCCCATGATATTAGAAAAATATTACATATATAAATAAAATACATCAAAGCATTAAAAAGCTATTACACACTCTGAACATAAAATGGTAGAATAATGATGGATCCTGCCATGCAGCAAACATATTCAAAAATATTATCTTCCTGGTAATGAAATGCCATCCGTTTCATTTTAAGCTAAATACGTTAGACATATCAGTGGAGTCTGTGCTGACACAGCAGTGAGTTGAAATTGAAAATCTGAAATTATATATATGATTGGACACAGTGTTAAAGTAATTTATAGGAAAAACCACAAATGTGCTGGGTCTGCACCTTTTGGTGAACTCATTTTAGAGAATCAGATAGAGGAAAACTCTACCATTTCTAATGTGCAGTTAGAATGGCAGCTCGCCAGGGCCCCAATATATTCAGTATGAGGGGCAGAAAAAATAGGAGAGAAAGAAAGAAAGAGACTAGGGAGACTTGATTCAAATTACAACAATTCTGCATAAGCCATCAAGAAAATGGCATTCGTTTTCATCGCTCTGACCTAATATGATATAGCAGCTGTAGGGACTGTATTAGCTATCAAGACAAGTGGGAGATAACGGGGAAACATTTAGAGAGGGACAGCAGGATAGTGCTAATTTCAGCTCGGCTGCAGATGCTTTGTGTGCTTTGCCATGGAGAGCAAAGTGGCAGCAGGACCTATTATGATGATCATCTGATACCCAAAGTTTCAGCTGAAATTCAGGTTCTGCTGACTGGAGTGGAGTCTCAGTTACACACACACACACGAGCACGCACGAACATGAACACGAACACACACACACACACACACACACACACACACACACACACACACACGAGTCCACCGTGTGCACTGACAGTTTTTTTTCCTCTGTTTCTCTGTCTCTCTTTCTCTCGTATTTTATTCTTCCTGGCTGGCTCTTCTCCAGTCAACCAAAGAAAACCAAAGAAACAACAAGCATCAGGAAGGGCTTTGTGTGCAGAGCAGCTCTCTATGCCTTACTCTCAAGGATATTTTATCCTGTTTCTTGCATTTCTTTCCTGAATTTGGAATGTTTTCCATTTAGTTTAGGAAAAGAATTGGAGAAAGGCAGTAATTTACTATTAATATATGGATTCAGTTCTAGCATTATTATTACAGTTATTAATGTGCTAATTTATAACATTAAATAACATTATAATGATTTAATATTTGTTAATCACAAGTGAGGTAAATGGTGTGGTGCAAAATCAAAAGTTAGACAGACGTTATCACAGAGCATCTACTTTTTAAGCAGATCAGACACACAAGCCATTTTGGGGTTTATTTTTTCCTCCTTATCCCTTACAAACGTCCTAAATTAACCCCATTTTTAAAATTACCATTGTTCTGATTGTCTTCAGATATTGTAGCTGTCAGAAAACATGAAAAGAAGTGATGACTGGGACTCTGAAAAATATTTCATATAGTTCTGTTTAACCACGGTTCTTGTGAAAAAAACAAACATAAAGATCTTTAGCTTTGGGAGCATTATGTAAAGGGTATTTGCGCTTTATTTTGGATGGGTGTTGCTTGTTTCTAATGTTAGCAAATATTATCTTTTAACTATTTTCATCTAAAAGTTTTGTAGAAACTGCAGTAACTGGTAAATCATATTCTGCTCATTTGAGAACTATGACTGAAGATTTATTTCCCACAAAGAAGCCTGTGTACATTGCGATTACATTCTAACCGTATTGCCTTCCCCACACGCGATCACACGGTCCTTTAGTGTAGGGCAAATCCATTTTGCTCTGGGAAAGCCAGAGAAGATCTACCACACCACTCACTTGGAAACCCCCTCTAGAGGAGCCAGTGATGATTACTAAAATGTTTCTCTCCTTAGCTATAGATCAGCTTCTAGATCATAGTTACCATGTGATGCTGTCACCACAAGTCCCACACTGTGGCAAGTTCCCTGTTGACAATGGCAAGAGCTGTTTGGACCAGACTTGCCATCCCCATGAGTTTTCACTCATGTTGGGCCCCAGGGACATACTTCCAGTTTGAATTTGAGGGCTTCAGAGAGCTGCTTTAGGGTGTTCCTGTGAATTTCCTTTCAGCCTTCTCCAGGAAGCTCTCATGATGGTACTTTTTATTCCTAAAAGCCCCTCTGAGAATGATATAATGATGAAAATAAAATGTATTCTTAAGTGGCTTATTCCCTAACTTTTCTGGGCTTTTTGTTTGCCCCATGGAGAAAGTTCCTGCCCCAAATGGGAAATGATCACAGTTTTTATGTGTGACTCTCTACAATGTTCCCCTGGGTCTCCTTGCTAAGCCTTCAGGATGGCTGATGTTGACTGGAGTATTTTCCTAATTTTACAAGGCATCTTTGTGGGCAGTTCTTACCTGAAGAAGCTATACAGTAGAAGCAGGATTCATACGTGGGGTTAACCTATAGCACAAAGTTACAGTGCAGGGTAACTTTTCAGCACTTTCATGTTGATGTCTCTATCACCATCACTGACAAAAATATTTCCTCTTCTACTTTGCTAACAATTTTGAAATCAAAAAAGGAAAGAAAAAGAAGGAGTTAAGTTTATCAGTCTCTATTGCGTCTGATGACATTTTTCTCAGAATATTTAAGATGCGCCAAGGGTAATATTTACTGCTGTATCTACATTACTTGGAGTTCACAATAATAAGATGGGGGCCATTGCTTGTAGCAGTTTACCTGGACTCCATCACTGAAATGCTTTCTGGATATGTTGTCTGATGTTTGTAGTAGGAAACATTGAAAAAAAGAGTTTCTTCCTGATAATTACTTACTAAACAGAACAAATCTAGAACAGCTGATGTTCCAGGAGATCAAACTTAATGAATGATTACAAATCTGTAATCAACATTTTACAGCATATGTACATGCTGGTTGACTTGTATACACAAGACACAGAGGATACCAGCATGAATTTTTGCTCTTTATGGATTATCAAATGAGTTCTCTGCTGCGAAATGGTAGGTCTGTTATTCTCTCTGTCAGCCTGGTGTTTGGTTGCTATTCTTCTGTTCCTTCTGCTACTGCTATCATGTTTCATGTGTGACTTGGTTTGTAGGCTGGAGGTAAACGTAATATTTATTTGCAAATAATAAATTTGTTGCATTCACCCATGAGGGAAACTGAAGCTAACATTAGTTTAACCATCAAGGATTTTAACAGAATACTGCTCAAATCATTACAATGAATAGGGCTGATGACTCACAAAATTAGACTTTTTAACAAATCAGTTAATGACTGACAAAACTGCCTGAACATCTCTACTCATCAAAGGGGTGCCAACAACACTATGAAAAGTGACGGAAGAAGTATATTAAGGTGGTCTAGTACAATCCCACAGAAGTGTGTTATCAGGCAAAGAACAGAGAGAATTACTGTTGACATGTCTAGAGAGACTTACTCTCTGATAATCAACATTAACTCAGTACCTTGCATGTCTTAAGTAACTGCTCCATTGGATATTGCTTTCATTACATCACTGCAGCCCAACTGGCAAAGTTATTCAGACTGCAGACAATTATGGCATCGACAGACATTTTTGAGAATGATGCTACACTGCAATAAATTAATCTTATAAATGTGTCCCAGCTATTTTTATGTCTGGAGATAAAATATGAATGCTAGTAAATTATTTGGAAGCCCTGAAACAACCACATACACTTGAGAATTGGGACAAGTTTTCAATTTTGTATCTTTTCCTTGCTGTCTCTGGAGGATTGAATAAAGTGCTGAGAATTTATGATGTCAGGACAAAATGGATATCCTCTGTGAGAAGAAGAGGCAGGATGTTAAAGAGCAACTAAATCTGGAATGGAATTTGTGTAGTGCCAAAAAAGTCAGTCAGAAACCCAGGCAGCTTTTCTTTGGAGCATGGGCTAGAACAGAGACACCTACATTGCTTTTGAGTGAGGTCTTCAGTGAAATGGACCTATGGTACTGTAGAAATGGACAATATGGGCAGCAGAGACACAATGAGGCAAAAGAGGAAATCTGAGAACCACAGTGAATTGTAACCCGTTCTCTCAGATGTTGAGTGCTCACATTGAATCTAAAATTTTGCCGCACATAGGTTTTTTATTGCAGGTAATTAAAAGTGAGAATGAGTAGATGTTACAGACACTATTGTTATGGTAAACACAGAAACTGTGCTCTTGTTTTTTGATTGGAAGTAGAGTTCCAAATTTTAATCCCGCTACTTCTTCCTTTCATACATGTGGGATCTTTCAGATACACAAGGATCTTTCAAGTGTGTAACCATGTGAACAGTAACAGTCTCATTCTCCCTCCGCAGTCTAAAGAAGAAAGCGTTTAGCTTGTTGGACTGTTCACAGAGGTGGGTAAGCCTTTTTGCACACGGGTGGCTGTGAGCAGTGGGTCCAGGAAGGAGCTCATTCATTTTTGCCCTCTCAGAATGGATTCCAGAAATTCAGTTTTATCTAATCAAACATAAACTGGAACTGTGCCCCAGTATCAGGTTTCATGGTGGCAAATGAGTTGTAGAAGGATTGGGACAGTAGAACCATGGCTTCTGCTGATTGACACATAGCTTGGTTGTTTGCTTTGCCTGTTTTCCATGCTTGTATTAAAAAGTTTTGGTGCAACTCTTCTGTCTGAGATTTGGTTTTGGTCTCCAGAGTGATCTCAGAAGGAATATTTGGAGCTTCTGCCACAATAGTGGGACAGATCCTTGTCTCCACTACACTGGCATAAATCCAGCCCTACCTCATTGATTTCAAAGAAGTTACTGGAGGTTCACACCAGCGTGCACAGCTCAGAGTGTCAGAGCTCTGCTGGGATGAATAGTGTTCAGTTTAGATGAACGTGGCATCGCAAAGTCGCATCATTTTCCTGTTGTAAGTCAGAATGTATTTGATGGTTCCTAGTTAGAATTTCTCCTGATGAAGGGGACCATGTTATCAATCCTGTACTAGGTGGCCATGCTTCTTCCAGTTTTGCTCTCAGTTACAGTGGGGGTGTTCTCAGCTGCATTCATCTTGTACCTACTGTTGCCTTAAATCTGAATGTGAGATGAGTGATTTGCTACACTTAGCAAAATTAATTGTTGTTAATTATTATTAATATGAAAACAATTATTAACAGAGTTTCATGATAATGAAGATGAGCTTAGACTTTGCCCTACATAAAGGTGATGGGTGCTTTGGAAATGCCTGGTGACAGCTGGAAAGATAGTCAAACCCCCACATCCATGCAATAGACTATCTCTTCTCACAGCCAATATATCACCAAACAGAAATGCAGTTACCGTTTACAGCCTTCCTGTATTTTCCTTCAAAGCCTCTCATATGCTTGATATTTCAGCTTTTGATAGTTAGGCAGTAAATGAGATAAACAATCTTCTGTAGTGAGATTTAGACTAAGGCAAGCCCCTTTCCTAAAGGTGTAAGCACTTTTGTCTAGTGGTAGTAATACAGATAGGGATCAGGGTTGTTAATCTGGCTGTAATGGGAGTTCCACAAAAAGGGGGGAAAAAAAAAAGAGGAGAAAAGCTGTAGGTGGTTCTCTTTAGCTCGTGGTAAGCAACATCAGAATCAACGTATTTTTCTTTATTCCTGAGGTGTTGCTTAGTGCACTGGAAAAAAAATCTATTTATTTGCCCCATTTAATAGTTACCAAAAAACCCAGATGTTTTGTCCAGTAATACCTGACAAGAGGGGGATGTTTTTCTGCAACTAAACGAATGAAATTATCTGAAGCAAACTCAAATGTCATCACTGTGAAATCTAGATAAAGAAGTGATGTAGGGTTTTCCCAACATTTTATGGCAATTTGCATCGTTTATGCCAGACCCATAATGATGCAAATTGCCATCAAGTAGGATATTTCAGGCCCTTGAAATGCCATAAAACTGCAGGAGAAATAAATTATCATCCCAGAACTTTATATTCAAATGGCTGTTGTGAGGAATGAACGTAAACCAGTCTCAATGGTTCCCCAAGTCTGCTGGGCACCATGCCAGTCAGAAATTATTTCATTACAGTAATTCTTTGTTGCTGCCAAAAAAAGGAAAAAAGTAGACAAGAAAAAAATTCATATATCATATTGATTAGGCTGAATTAAAAAGCTTATATGATCTGAGATTTAAAAAAACAAGAGAAAAAGAAAGAGAGCATAAGAATTATATTATTTAAACACAGAACTACAGTTTTGTAGCTTTTCTGTTAATACTTATTTTCTGATTTCACTGACACTCCACACCCTTTGTATCAAGATCTGAAAGAACTTATTTGTACAATTGAGAGAATAGATAATGCCTTTTTTTGCAGGATAAACTTTTGACCCTTATTTGTAAGAATCAAGCTATACTCTTCACTGTAATTTTCTCTGACTTCACCAATGTGTATTCTTTCTATTCTTTATACACTTCAGAAGTAATTTAAAATGTTTATGACTACAAATTTTTTAAAAAATAATAAATATTGTCATCTGAAATTGATACCTTTGGCATAAAAGCTGTTAAAATGTATTTATTTAGACCCAGAGAGCTGATTCTGTGTGCTAAAAGAGAGTGTTACTGTTTTGCTTCCTTTCCTTTCTTGTTCTTCACCTAGGGACACCATTTAAAAAGACTTGGATTGAGCCTGACTTATTTTTGGGTATTGCATGTCCAGGCAAAGTTGACAGATATCATGCCATACCTTGGTGGATAGGTTCTGCGTTCTAAAGCACGAATCACGTCACCAAAATGGAAATGATTTTGCACATACCTGTTAGCATACCTGCTCACTCCATTGTTGCTAGGAATGAAAAATCCTATGTCTAAAAGGAAAAATTCCTTTGGATTTCCCTTAGCTGTTTATAAATTTTGTGGAGAAATGTGTTGGTTTGTTTCATTAAGTGCATAGGAACCCTAGATTTTTACACTTGAGCAATATTTTTTACATGCACAGACAAATATGTTGTTACAAGCATATTAAAAAAATGTTATTCCTTCCCTCCAGAACCCGAAGTGTTCTACAAGTACCTGCTATAAAGTCTGCACATTTTGGTGCCCATTTTTTTAGAGTTTTTCCAAAGTCATCTGGACATAGTCCTGGTCAAGTGACCATGGGCAAAATTTTCCAGGACCAGATGGTCCTGCTTGAGTAAGGGGTTGGGCCAGTTGACCTGCCAACATCCCTTTCAACCTCAACCATTCTGTGACCCCATGGTTCTAATACTTCTTTATTGTGAATGTACCTGAAACACGGTTAACAGAAATGTTCCATAAATGTGAAAATAAATAAAGTAGATATCAAGTGGTAGCAAGAGTGGAGGGACTGCTCTTGGAGCAGGTCATCCTGTCAGCTTTAGCATGACTCATACACTGAGTAAGTGAAACAAATACATTTCTGGAACATTCAGTTCTCTGCCACCTGATAATGGTCTGTTGTTTTCAGCTGTGAAATAGATGGAGTGGTGAAAAGTCCAGAGTTTTCCAAGCACTGAGCTGCTAGAGTATGCCCTGCCTTTGCTGGGTCTGATGAACTATGGGTGGAGCCAGGAGAGCAAGAAATGTGGACCAGTGCTATGCAGGAAACCTATAGGGGCAGGGTATGTGGTTATCCACCCCCTTTTGCCCCATTTTCTCTCCCCAGGAAAACAGCTGCCTTCCTCTCCAGCAAACCGGGGTGAGAAATGCTTATGCTGCAAGGATGACTAGGAAACCTGGGGGAAAGTGGGGATCCTGAGGTCCTCATGATACCCACGTATCTCAGGGGTGGTTGGTGTCCAGCTGCTTTTGCTACAGCACAGGAGGACACTGCAGTCTTTAAAAGACTGAGAAGTCTGCAAAACAGCAAAGTTATCCCAGTGCTACAAATGGCTGAACCATGAAGCTAAGTACAACATGTCCAATGAGGCCTGTGGCTGTGCAAGGGTATGAACCCGATCCTCCAAAGAACTCAGGAGATTCTGTCACAATCTGTATAAATAAGTTGTAAAACGTCTTTCTTTTCACCAAAACGAACCAACTCTGACCAGAAAAAAAAAAAAAAAATCATTAGCTAGTATGAAAATACTTATTTTTTCTGTGCTTTTTAATAAGCAAAATTGTCATTAAGAAGTAACAAAAAAAGCTGTTGTAATCTACCCTCTAAATGACATTTCTATGCAGAATTTTTAACACTTGTGACTTACAGCTTTAATACACTAGAAAAAGGCAAAAAATATTGTATTTTCATTCTTTCTTCTGTAATGTAAAACTAATTTCAGTATTTATTCATTTGCACTTATGAACATTTTCATAGTCTTTCTCAAATGATCCCTGATTTATTTTTCTTTTCAGATTAGAAAATTTGAAAGGACATTTTTAAGGATTTGTATTCTCCACAAGGATGTTTTCTCTTGTTGGGACATCTGAGATGGCCTGAATAGCAGTATCAAAAGGAGAACTGAATTACAGCCAGAGAAGTGCCATATTTGCAAATCGTACAGTAATGACTTTTTTTTTTCTTATTTTCTTTTTTCCTTCAGAAAATACCTAATTGCCAGTAGAAAAAAATGTTGGAGGCTATTACTAAGGCAAAGATTTTAGAGAGGTTACGAAAATTTAAATACATCCCCAAATCCCCTATCCATCTAGCAGATAAGATAAAAACAATTTAATTTAATATGTAGCTCATATATTACCTAATTTCATTAGAAAAATCCTGAGCAGTTTACAAACTGTAGCAATGAGGCAGCAAATGAAAGGCAGTCTACTGTAACTGTATTTCATACAGTCTTGTATTTTGACCTGAAAGATTCTTTACTACTTCCGTAAAAAACTTTTTCCAGATGAGATACAGACCACCAGGAACTTATTATGAAAGTTCCACATTTCATCTTGCTTCTATATTCCTTTGGAATTTTTTCTGCAAGAACACCTTTTTTTTTTTTTTTTTCTATTTAGTGGCATTAATTATTTGCCAAGTCTGAACAATTTCAAGCTGTGTTTCCATATTGTAATTTTTCTGTATTGTAATGGAATACAGTTACCTGTGTTCTTCAGCATTAGTGTTTTCAACATTACTGCCTATTAATTTGTTTTTATTGTGCCTTACTGAGGACCAGTAGGATGGTCTCTATGATTAAATTCAGGTGAACTGACCAGCAAGTGCAAATTGAAGAAACACCAGGGTAGTCCCTGTTTTCTCCTGCTGGCGCATACTTTTGCCTTTTTCTGACACTGAGTGTTGTTCTCTTTGAAGTAATTCCTTATTCTGGACTCCCTTATGGGGTATAAGCCATTAGTGTGTTATTTGTATTTTTATTATTGTTATTTCCTCATACACTGCCTCACAACACAGGGTTCCAACTGTGTTTGCAGAATCTGTTCAAATCCCTTCAATTAATCAACTCTTTAAGTTGTCCTGAGTCACTCTTTTAGGTCCATTCAGTGCTTATGGACTTCTCAGGCAGAGGGCAACTTGCTCAAGTAAAGAGACGGGTTGGAAAAAGTGTTTTCATGGAGGCAGTGAGAATGAAAGAACACTCTTGCTGGGATCTGGGTGACCTGAGATGAGCCTCTTCTAAAACTAAGTGAGGGAAATTATTTTGAAAGTGAGAGATGCCTTTTGGAATCCAACTTAAGACCAAAAGAGAAGTCAAAATGGGAGAGAAGAACAGGAAAAAACCACTCCATGCTGTTATCTGTAGTAGTAAACAAAACATCTGTTAGATCATCTAGATCATAATTTGCCCTCTTTTGCTGCTAATAGCATATTAGGGTAATAATAACAGGAAAAAGCAAGGTACGGGGTATCATCACTATCAATGTCAGGAAGATGTGCCATGGCAGGAAGATGTGCCTGGGGAGGTTCATGTTAGACATTAGGAAAAGGTTCTTCCCCCAGAGGGTGGTGGAGCACTGGAACAGGCTCCTCAGGGAGGTGTCACGGCCCCAAGCCTGACAGTGTTCAAGAAGAGACTGGACAACACCCTCAGACACATGGTGTGAACTGTGGGGTTGTCATATGCAGGACAGGAGTTGGACTTGATGATCCTTGTTGGTCCCTTCCAACTCAGGACATTCTATGAAAAAGTAAATGAATAGCAAAACCACGTATGATATTCAGATAATTGCATAAAATACATCTGGATATTCTCACTGGAATTACTTTCTTTCTTTGAAAACAGTGCAGACTAATCTTTTAAGTCACAGAATAAGTCAATCCAGAACAAAGAGCTGGATCCAGGACTGTCAGTGCCTGCTGGTCTGGTCTAGTCACTTGTTACACAGAATCACAGAATGTCAGGGATTGGAAGGGACCTCGAAAGATCATCCAGTCCAGTCCCCCCACCAGAGCAGGAACACCTAGATGAGGTTACACAGGAATGTGTCCAGGTGTGTTTTGAATGTCTCCAGAGAAGGAGACTCCACAACCTCCCTGGGCAGCCTGTTCTCCTCCAGTATCCCCATTCAGTGCATGAATACCAACAAGGCAACGGAAGAGTCCATGCTGCTGGCATTTCATCATCCCTTACTGACCACCCCGGAGGATGAAGCAATAAAATCTTTAAGGGCATGTGAGCCCTCTTGCTGGAATGTCTACATTTCCATGAACCCAAAAGGCTGCTGACAAAATTAATCTCTACTAAAGGCATTCCTTATTTCAAGTAATCACAGATCTGGCTGAGATCCCTCTTTCTGAATACTCACATTTTCCTCTCACATGCAGAGCTGTTGAGGGATGGAAACAATGCAGTTTTTAAGGAAAATGTAATGAATGTAAAGACATAAACACATATCTTTGAATTTTGTTCTTGAAATATGACTGTTCAGTGGTATGGTTCAATCTACATAGGATAAACCACTCAGCATTCACAGTGGTTTGCATTTTGAACCAAGACTTCACCTTTTATTTGTTAAACTGAGAGTTTTTTGATTATGTATTTCTTCTAGTTTTGAAGACAGGATCTTTTTTTCATTGCATGTCTTTAACCCATTTTTCTGACTGAAATAATTTCCCAGTATAATTCTAAACATGAAGCTAGGATAAAATAATTTGTAATTTCACTTTTCAGAAATTATTCATTACATGCCGTTTTAATCTATGTTGAAACCCACGGGTCACAACTGAAATCAAGGCCAAATTTTATTAAACACAGTGCAAGTTTTAAAGCAATCTCTGCTTGGAAAAATGTATATAATTTTCATGGATAAGAATTAAGAGTTAACTTCGAGAGCTGGTCATCTGCCTGGGCAGAGGTGACATAAGTTGCTGATGTCGTGGTATTTTTGTGGCAATGGATTGTCTATGCTCAGGCTTAATTTACAAGACAATTCTGTCTGTTTTAAAGGCTGATCTGAGACCTTATAGCCCTGACATAACTTATTTGCTGTTTTTATAACCCCATATTTTTGTATATAAGTATGCTTCTGCAGTGATTGTGCTGAAGATGTAAACACTTTCGACCTTTGATTTGTGCAGAGTTCTCTCTGGAGTGAAGTGGTATTGCTCCTATGGCATGGTATAGAACACACCAAACTATATTTAACATTCGGATATCTTTTATTTTCTAACAGGCTTTGTGACAATTAAAATAGCTTCAGGATTACAGTTTGCCTGTTATTAATTACTATTTTATATCTTTATTATTTCACAAAATTAGCAACAGCTGACTGCACCACTGCAGACAGTTTTACAACCAAAAGGTCCTTGCTTGTCTGTTTCTTGTATTCTGTTAAATATTTCTTATTCCTTCAGACTGCACTACAAGGACCATTTCACTGTCCCCTTTGGCTTCTGCATCTTGCTTCCAGCGTGAACATACAGGTAATAACCATTCAGCAGGGCCATTACCTCTTCTAAAGACTATTATCAAAATGGTCATTATACATAATGGAAATTATTACAGGCAGCTTGAGAGATTTTTTTTGAGACATCTCCACAGAAATAGGTGGCCCTTTTTAGCCTTAGACATTGGTGGGAATAATACTAAAGCACAAAACACATGCCAAATGTTGCTTTTTATCAAAACTTTTCTAGCTTTTAATGTCTTTCCAGTTTTGACTTCTGGATTAAAATGGTATTTGTACAACATCTGTGAACACTACCTGTTGATAAGTATACAAAACTATAAGTGCAACAATGAAGAATTCCAAGTTTAAAAGAGAGGGTATATTTTCTTCTGAAAAAGCTATAAAGTTATGAGTAAAAAAGAAATATTATAATACAGCAGGCTTCCAGTCAGGTATATATTTTACAGAACAGTTAGAACCCACTTTTAAAATAATCTCAACCTGTTCCACTACAGAAAAAGAGACCATATGGAATCACTACTTTTTACGGCAGCATTTGTTTTCCAAACGTTAATATTTCTTTTTCACTTTATGTCTGAAATGCAAAATCTTGGCTAATCCAAGGAATATCTCCAGGTGAGTTGAGCTTAAATCTTGAAGAGATGTGTCTTTTTGCTGTACTTCAGCAACTTTCCCATTCCATCCACAACACTTACAAGAATATTATTTGCAGCCGTACTTCACCACTAATTTGCCATTCTGCAAAAAGAAATTAAACAAACAAACTAAAGTGCATTTACATCTTGGGCTCGACACGACTGATTTTGAAGAAATTCTGTCCAGTGTAACAGGCTGGATGGCTGGGGGGAGGAGGTGGTGATCTTTTTTTCCAGTTTATTCATGACTTTCACCCAGAGGAGACTGGCATTATTTATACATATCCTTTGAAATTTTATGTGTTAGGAGGCACAGCTCCAGTGTGCCAGATTTACTTGTAACTATGTCTCTCCTCTTAATTCTACCCTGTGTTTGAGTCACGGTTCAAAGCAACCCGCTTTTAATAAGACCTGGGTGGATATGGGATTATTATGAGTATTTTCCTTGTCTTGATGATCCTTGCTACGTGTTGATTATATGCCTTTCTTCTTAAAAAACATTATTTCTTTTAGGATATATGGTCTGCCTACTCTGCTTCTAATAATAGCACTTATCATTTGAAGAAAATCATAAAGGGCCTTCTTACGTAGCCTTTTATTTTCCTTCCCCTGTCATGTAGTTCATTCATCTCCTTTTTCATTTTGTTGCAGCTATATGGATATCTCCCAAATACACTGTATTTCTCATAGCACAGTTCTTGCTGAAGTGGCGTAGCCTTCTTTAAGTCAGACCATCTCTTTCTGACACAGTCCTGGCTAACAGGAGAGCACTGACCTTTGAAATGTGTGTGAGCAGGTAGTGCACAAGGGCTCAAGCAATAACAACTCCAACCAAAAGGTGATCAGAAGAGAGATTCTGCCTTGAAACAGATTTTCCAGAATGCTGCTTAATGATGGAGGCTTTTTTTTACCCCTTCAGAACTCTTTAATCCAAATCCATAATCCCCCAGTAGCCTTTTACAGTCAGATAATTATGAGAATCTAGATGTGTACATGGCTTGCAGAGGGGCAGAAACAAGGACATCTGGCATAACTTTTACTTTTGTGGCTTGTGAAGTGCACTTGAATATGAACAGGACACTTCTGAACAATGACAACATCTATGCCATCTTGTGGCACACATGTTACAAAAAGACTCTTAAGCATTCCCATCCTTCTGATTTCAACAGTTTTTCCTTTCTCTTCTCAGCTGTCCCGCAGACATCAAACACATGACTGTTGTTGAACATCCAGCCCTCATGGCCTCCAGAGTGCAGGCATCCAGAAGCTCCGGCCTTTTTCTGTATTAAAATCTCACAATTTCTGGCATCGAGCCATCTGTTACATCTTTTGACGTTAACAAGTTACTGTGCCGAGTGACAGCAATTGACCAAAAAGAGTTGTTTGTCTCAAAACACCACTGGAAATAGAAGTCTGAAGATAAACTTAATCAGAAAACATTTCTGCTTTGAGGCTAGTTGCTTTAAATAATCTGAATGTGATTTCCCAGACAAGATGATAGCATGTGCCAAGAATAATATTTCAATCACATAGTATTATTATTGGTTGTAAATTCATGTATTTTTCCCCCATTATATGTAGGTGGCAAATATGACAAATTTTGGACCTCATTCATAACTAGCACTGAGGAACACTCTGTCTGCAAGAGAGCAATGGCATAAAACTTATGTAAAATTCAAATATGCTTTCTCTGAGACCTGTTCCTTGTAGGTCCAGGGAATTAAGTCTCTGTGGCAGCTTGGAAGTCTCATACTCCCCTTGTCATGCAACACCTTTCATCATTAACCAGCACTCAGTCCAAGTACGTTATTTCTATCAAGTGAAAAAAAAAAAATTGTCAACAATTAATAATACCTGCATTAATTTAGGTTAGCCAAGAGGGACTGCCACACTTAAAATCACAGCCAGAAAACAGCTGTGTTACAGTTATATGCCTTCTTTGCCTCATTTTCAGCAGCAAAGTGGGTGGGTGGAACAGAGGCAGTTATAGGAGGTTTCTTGTTAACTTTAACATTAGCAAGACCTTTTTCCTCTTGCCAGAGTCTCTGAGGGGTTTAACTGCATGAAATCCAGGAATTGTCACTTCACTTAACCAGTGACTTGTAGATTATTTGAAAGAGAGAAATGAAGTGTATGGTGGGAGAAGAATTTAAATAGACATAAGATTCTTATTTTTTTGAATCTTACCTTTTCAATCAATTTGCCAGTTTAGGTCTGCAGGAAAAAGCATTTAAGCCTCACTACCCCTTACATAGCGGTTAAGTTAGGAGCTGTAAATGCTTAGCAGTATGTGAATTAGTTTGCTAGTTTGCAGCATCCTTTGACTCTGATGGGAAAAAAAAAAAAGCAGGGGGGAAGGGAGAGAGAGAAAGAAAGCCTGCCAGCTATTTGTGAAGTAAATGTTCCCATTTCTTTTAAAATACAATAGCGAGTGTAATTTTGTCACATGCATCTGTTGCTATCACCTCTCACTTTGTGCTGAAGTGCTCACCAGAGCATTTACAGAAGTGATTCTTCCTCCCACCCCTGACATCTGCCACCGAAAATGCTGCATTATTCATCAGCGTGCTAATGGCAGGTGATGAGATCTTTTCACGCTACATCCCTCTCAGTAGGTGTTTATTACTCTGTTCACCAGCAGCCCTGCTATTACAGCGGGGCCAGAAGAACTCTACATACTCGCTTGACAGGTAATGGGAAACGTGCTCTGCTCACTTGGCTCACAAGTGCAGATGAAGGTTATTACTAGGGCAGCTGCAATATCGTGGGTGCAAAAAAGACGGTCACTTTAAGTGAACAGCTTAATTCTGGAAATCCATACAAATCATGTCAGCACCGTGATAATCCATCTTCTTTACCTTCTATCATTTCAGCAGTCATCACACTGTAATAATTTTCTCCTGGTTCACCTGTGGTCTCTATGAATAACAGAGTGTAGGGGAAAAAAAAAAGAAGGAAAAGAAGATGAGTTTGGCTTAGTGTCTGATGATCACACTGGTGAGGAATTTATCTCTGTCTAGTAAGCAAGACGCTGTCTTGTGTGTGTATGTGTGTGTGTGTTTGTGCAACATGCGTGTGTATGAGAATGTTTGTGCCTTAAGGAGGGGAGGATCTTGCAACCAGCATTGAATGTGTGTGTTTAATTTTAAAAAACAGCTTGACAAGAAAGGCAAATCTCTGCTGATTTATTTGAAGCCTTGTGACAAAAATCACGGAACATAAACATGCCAGAGCACAGGGGAAATTGAAGGATGAGAAATTATTTTTACTCCAGAGAACTCAGTTCACTAACAAGCCTTCCCTGGTTGTCTTCCTTCTGGGTTTCTCACTTAGACACATTATACCATCCTGAGCAATCCATAAAAAAACTCACTGCACACCAGGAATAGGCAGTCTTTTTTTTTTTTTTTTAATATACTTTAAAGATGCAACCTCAGTTTCACATAAGAGGTAGAACTTTCTGAGCCTAAGGTTTCCTTTTCTAAAACAAAAGGTATGCTGGGTCTGCAGAAATCTCGAGTCCCTTGAAATGAATGATGCGGTAAGGTGCTCTATTTTGGAATGTATCCTCCCAAGAGTGAAAGCCAGGGAGATTTTGAGACAAATGAAATTGGCTGCAGTTTAATATGTGCTACAACTGCTGAACTGCACCTGTTTCCTCATTGTTACAGCCTATGATAATTAAAAAATAAAAACTTTAACTGTGAAAGAATGAGATTTTTCTTCTCATCAGACTTTTGTCCTTATACTCCTGTTTCTTAGTTCCATGTAATAACTGCAGTGTAGTTTTTTATTTGTTATGTCTAGCAGAGGAAGGGTGCCTTTTAGTGGGTGGAGCCCAAGGTAAAGATAGAAAAAAAAAATTGGTATCTATTTTGTTTTCCATCCTTCAGTGTTTGGCAAGCACATTGATTTTTATCTGTTGAGCTTCTGAATCAGTCCAATATATGAAACTCTTAGGTGGGCACTATAGACTGACGTATGCATTATATGCAAATAAAAAGTATCACAATCCAGAGATGGCAAGGAAAATAGATGCACATGGCAAGACTTGTCAGAGGCGTTAATAGTTACCCACACAAGTAACTGGGACAGAAGAGAATATAGTGGTCTCAGGACAGAGATAATTTCCTGTGTTGGGGTTTGTACCTGCAACTGAGGGTTGTTTTGTGCTGGGAAGGGAAGGAGATGAGGGTCTGGGTGTGTTTGTGGAGTTACAGCTGCAAAGTGTAAATCCTTGTGTGTAAATCCTTTAGGGAAGGAAAAGAGAGACAATCTTGGAAATGGAAAGCATTTTCTGTGGAAATAATTAGCCTGCCTGATTTACTAAAATGTTGAATTAAGGGATCACTCCTCATTCCATTGGTAGTGAAAACATAAGGTACATCTTACTATTGGCTGTAATTTCTGTTTCAGTTTACGAATTTATTCCAGTGTAGCTTTAGATGAAGCATGGCGTGAGTTGGTGACTTACTAAGGAAGAGGCATAATTCTCCTAAGATTTAATACAAATACAATTCATAACAGGATGAAAACACGGATGTATTTATTATAATTGGAAATGATTAATTTATTTGATTTTTATAGGATTAAAATGCCATCGAGAGAAATCTCTATGTGCAAGCAAAAGACAACATCTCATGGCTTTCTTGCTGATAATCTTACATCATTTATGATGATGTCAGCATCACCATTGAAATGTAATTGTGATAAAAACGTAAGACCTTGCTTTGTGCCAAGCAGGTTGTTCAAGAGGAATTACATTTAGGAAAACACTCTGCTTACCTTTGGTATTAATAAAAAACCAAGTAAAGATCCATGTTTGTGCTAGAAAAACATCTAGATTGCATAATGCTGACATTGAGAAGGAAATAATGACCTTCTCCTTACCCTAACCTCCTCTTCAAATTGGCAAAATAAAAATTTGGACATGTAAAAGCACTCTGGTAGTTTTCTCTAGTTACATCAAAATGTTTAATTCTAACAACAGAGATAAGAAATGCGTAGGGCAGTAAAAGGAAAACTCTAAAATAATCAATATTTATGTTATTTTGTTATTAACCAAAAATAAAAAAGTGACATACAAAAAGCTATGAGAATCCACACATAGAAAAATTTTTCTAATTAATATGAACTTCAATTCCATTTCTGCAAGGAAGGAATTGCAGAATTTTGAGGCCAAGTTGCTTAATATGACATCCCAGGTCACAGAGGAAAGTTTGTCAAGAATATTGTAAAAAGGAGAAAGATGACAACGTTTCTTTCATATACAGGTTTTAAACTTGAGGTAGCAGAGTTCAGCATATTAATTTGGATTGCTTTCAGAGGGAGGAAGCAGCGAACGTAGTCTTGCTGCTGAACTATTCTTCTCAGTCTCTTTCAGCCATCAATGGTTAGGTGAAGAAGGCCTGTAACCTCTTGATATTCATGGGAGTGGGAACACTCCCTTTTCAGTGATCTAATAGAAATTTTTGGGAAAATTGTTCTCTAACTACATGGTAACTGTAGCTATATAGCTATAACTATATAACTATAAAAGAAATTTCTCATCTAACTTTTAAGGAAAAGTCTTTATTATGATGCACAAAGAACAAAAATATCAAAAATTGGCATTTTTTATGAGAAAACATTTGAGTTTTGATTTTTTTTCAAACTATGTGTTTTGTATTTTAAGCTAATCTTCCAAAGGTAGAACATAATGTGCTGATGTTCTCAAACGGTATCCTTATCCACCAAACCAACTTTTTTTATAAGTTTATAAGGAATTTTGAATTTTATTTGGTTCATTCTTTTTTATTTTTTTTTTTCAGAACCTCCAAGCCCCCCAAAGTACCAGAAATTTCAAAGAAACTGGGAATTTCATTGTTGCTCCTCCTGACTGTTAAGTTGTACTTGTGTGTGGCCAGTGCAATATAATCAGGAACAGTTTTTAGCCTGAAAAAGATGTTCCTTATTGCCTTGAAATCTACATGTTGCTATGGTCCATGTTGTCCATCACAGTAGACTACAGAAGCCACTGAGATATTCACAGTTGTTGTTGGGCTAACTGTAGTTTGTGTGGCCATTTGAATTGCTCAGACTTGTTGTGACTTGTGATTTCATCTATGCTTTCTCCAGCTATGCTTGTTGCATGGAGGTGAGTGCATGGGACAAATGTAGTTTTCCAAGCAGTTCTTTATCCTTATATACATTTTCATATAACAATAGTTTATATAGAAAGTCAAGTCTTTTATAAACTGAAAGCAATTTTAGAGTTGGTTGATCACAGAGTGATGACTTGACATCCAAGGACTCTGATGATGAAGGAAGGACTGCAAGCACAGAATGATGAAAACAGAAAGTAATGCACACAGGAAAATCCCCATTCCTTGGGCAGTACAACTAATTTCATGCAGGACAGTTAAAGCCCACGTTCTGAGGAGGAAGAGGAGGACCAATGTTTCCCTCGCAAGGTCTAATGCTACACTCTTCTCCTGTTTCATATTTTTTCCTGGATATTGGATATCCAGATTTTCATTGTTTTATACTGATTTATGGACTGTTGCACAGCCATGCTAGCAACTATTTTTTAAAAAAAGCTACCACTGATGTAAGGGGAAAATTGAATATGTGGGATGAACTATGCAGTTAACAAGCTGATGACTTAATTGCTTTCAGGTATGAGTTACACAGAGAATTTTGAAAAAGGGATCTTTTTGGGTTTGGGTTGGTTGTGTTGTTTTACATTCATGACTAGTTTGATGTGACTTATTAAAGTTGGATTTTTATTTTATTTTTTTTTTTTTTCCTGGAAAACAACCCCTTATCTCCAAACTAACTCTGCAACTGGAATTTTTTGGGTTGAGAAAAATGACAGCGATGCTGATAGCACTGCTCTGGAGGAAAGAGAGTAGCTTTCTCTGTGGCATTGATCTGTATGTGGGCTGTCATGTTCGCCTTGCCCTGATGTCCTCGGGAGGACAGAGCTGCTCTCCTCCTTGGAATGGCAGTCAGGTAAATTCTCGAGAGATGACAGTCAATGACCATCCATCCTAGATTAAACAAAAGAAGTTGTTATGAACTATCCGTGAAAGGAAAACAATGTTTTCTTATGAGGTACTGTGCAACTTGAGTATGTGCAAGGCAACACCTGTGCACTTACGTCCTTACTATCTGCACCTCTTCTTGTCTTGATATATTACTTTGCTCCTTTCTTTGCCTGTTAACAGTGAAAGCTGAATCTTTTGAAGTGTTTTCTGAGGAAACATACTGATTGTCTAAAGACTGTCATAGCTGACTAGTTCTGTACAGCTATATCTGTAGTTTTATGTTTCTTGTTTGTTTTTTTTTTTTCCCTGAGCACTTATATATATCTCTCTATATATTTCTTTCTCCCTTTTCATGATATAATTACTTATATACCAAACTTGTTGCATATATACAGTGATAAGCTACTGTAATATTTCTTTTCTTTATAATGGTAGTTGTACAATACAGATCAATTAAACCTGACCTAAGCTTGGTTTCAACCTGTGACTATTTCTGTATACAACTAGCTTTATCTGTATCATAATAAGCTCTGCTAAGTGTTTAGAAGTTGTCACAGTTCATAAGAGTAAGTACAGGTATCACTCTTTGATGGGGAAGGGCCTTTCTCTTTCTCAGTCTGATTCCTCCAAAGGGAAGGCTTTTAGGCTTGGATGTGGTGTAGAATGCAGACAATCCTGTCGACTTTGGCCTGCATCTAGAAACATATTCTTCTGATTTCTTCCCAGACCACAAAACATTTCCTCCTCTTATCTGATAACAACTGTCTTGCATCTAGTATTTTAAAAAAAGGAACAATGGAAAGTAATTTCTTGAAAAAGGAAGTATTTTCTTAAATTCCTCTTTTTTGTCTATTTTTTTTTTTTTTTATTATTATTATTCCCAAACTTTTTTCTGTGATGAGTAAAAGCTCTGGAGGAGCCAGCTCAAAGTGGCTGTCAAGCAGATTTTTTCCCAAAGTAAAAGGTGCTGACAGACAAAAGAACTATGTCATGAAAAATTTATAACCAAATTTCCCACAACAGAAAAGGGGCAAAACCACCTCACATATTAAATGCCAAGTCCTCATGCATATCTTCTCCAGTGCTGATTCAATGGCAAAATAACTTTCAAAATGTTTTATGGTCCAAAGCAGCTATAAAATAGCTACACTTGTCATTTTAGTAGACTAAAATCAGAATTATACTAATATTCAGTGGGGTGACAGCAATATATTATCTTGTCAAGCAGGAGATCTGAGTTTGCAGGAATACATTGTAGGTTAGAGAGGAGCTGTATGAAGGATGCATTTAATTACATAAATAATAATAACAGTAATGATAAACTATAAAACTAGTTTTACACACTAGAATATGTATAATAATATGTGGATATACGTATTTATATTCATATAAGAATATACATAAGCTTTCTGGCAAATACCAATGCATATTCTTAGCTAATGTCTCATCTTTTACATACCCTATGGCTCTTATTTGTATAAACATATTTTTCAGATTAAAATAAACCATAAAATACTTTTCAGTTTTAAATAAGCTATAAACTGATTTGCTCAGAGTTCGACCCAACACGGATAAGACGTTGGATGTGCTCATTGATCTTAGGCTGAGCATGAGTCATTAATGTGATATGTCAGAAAAAAAAACTAATCTGATTTAGGATATATCAAGCAAGGTATTTTCAGTAAAAGTGGTATTAATGCCACTGTACAAGGTACTAGGGACATCAGTCACCATGTCCAACTCTGATTACTCAGATAGGTGTACTCAGGTTGGAATAGGTGCAGAAGAAGCCAGGAATCAGGAGAAATCTCTTATCAGAGGACCCTAGACAAGTTTGGGATAGAAGATGAAGAAAAAAATGATTGCTCTATTTAGAAAATCTTTTGAACAGAAATTATTGCTGCTACACAAGTGCATAAGGAATACAGCAAATAAATGGCTGCAAATTTGCATGTTTCCCACCATCTTAGATTCTAGAAAAGCTTTGGCATACAGTAACAAACAAATCCTTTGGGGAAAACAACAAAACCTTCAGCTTGTCTTAGTAGACTTCAGTATACCTGGTGGGAGACTGGTGAGATCTATCAAACTTTCTCCACATCTAACTTCTTTTGGGTGATTTATAAAAAGGATATAAGAGAAGTCAAGTATTTTAACTGTCACAGGAGTATCTCAAAATCATTAGTACTTCTAGTTGCAACATCTTTCTAAATTTTGGTGACTGTTTGACTGACCCTTTCACTATGTACAAAAACTTAAGGTTCAAAAAATTACAATAAAAAATTACAAACAGTTATAAACTATAATGCCACGTGCTTGTGTTAGTCTCTCGATAAGGCATGACCTAAAGAATCTAGACTTATGTAAACAAAAAATAACAATTGGAGGTCTTGATTCTATAAGCATTTGTACAAATTCTTTCAGTAAGCTTGCAGGTGGACTTGTACAGGCAATGGACTTTTTCTTGTGATTTAATGATTTCAAATTGCATTTACATTAATACTTTTGAATTACCCTTGAAAAAGAACAGTTTTGGAGAAAAATGTTCAGTTTTAGTCTTTAAAAGATTTATTCAGCTTATAATAACAAAATTAAAATCAGTAATGAAAGTCTTTTTGCAATAAAAATTTGAACTGTCAGCTCTAACACAGAAAAAAATGCCACCACTCAGTCTAATAATTATTTTTTCTGTTTTTTGAAGAAACTTTTCAACATTGATGTATTGTTGCAAAAGACTTTATATGATAAGAAAGAACACTTTCTAGTAGAAAAATATTCCCTAGGTAAAATTTCCTCCAGCTTGAAAAGTGCTTTAAATGACTAAGGAAGAGCAACCGTGAAATGATTACATATAAAATTCTGTCAGCTGTGTGAGCTACACCCCTTCCGCCCTCCCCCGAAAAAGCAGAGAAAAATATGTGATCCTAATCTCTTCCAGATATTTAAACCTCAGTTCTTACTTATAGTAAGTTGTAGGTAACTAGAGGGAAGCATGGTTTTAAGTTTAGATTATCCCTTCAACAGGCCTATTAAGCACTAAATGCTGTATGTGATATTAGGTTTTAGGCAGGAAGCAGCAATCTTATTGAAGATTTCTAGCCCTTTATGTAACATGACAAGGGAATATTAAAACTTTCTAAAACTGCTTGGTTTCTTCTTGCCTACATTTGATCATATGTAACTTCTGTGAATTATCCCAAAGGAAGACACATACATTTTCTGTTTCTTGTCTTTTATACTAAAAAGCTAGTTTTCTTTTTTTCTTAGGATGTAGTAGTATGCGAAATGCATTCAGTGTTTGGTAGAGTATGGTAGAGTCATTCCCTCTCAAACAGAAAATAAAATCCAAGTGACAATCCTCCCATAAAATAGAAAACAAAATAAAGCAGGAAAAAAATGGCTGCATTTTTATTTGTACATATGAACCTACTTACTCATACTTTCATAATGTAGTCCCAGATTCCCTGTCTACTCATTTGCTCACGGGTTTCTTGTAGCTACTGTAACAGCTGGGTTTCTTCAGGACATATTGAATTTTGAAGAGGCCACTGGCTTTGCTGATCAGCTAACAAGGGCATTTCATACGAAGAGGAGAACTGGACAGAAGCATATTTAGGCTTACAGAAGAACAACACCAGCATATTAAGCCTGCCATTTCTGTGGAAAAGGCACAAAAATGCCTTTGTTTAATAGAAAACTTACCATACTGTACACATAGATAGTTGTGCTGTTTTGAAATCTAACATTTTTGAACTTACAAATTTGAAGATTAAAAGCTAGTTAGAGTTTCCTTGTGGGGAAAAAAGCTTTTGCTGCATTGCTGGACAACGTTCTACGTTTAAGTAAAATGGAAAATAGGTTAAAGTGTCTTTATATGCAAACATCTCCTATTGATTTAAAAATCAAGCCTGGCAAAATATGGAGTAGATATTTAAAATGTGCATAGTGCATGAAATTACCTCACATTATGGGTAATGCATGCCTTGTAGCAATTATGTCACTTATGCTTACACTAATTAAGTGTTGATGTGTGAGCACTAAGTTGCAATGATGTTGTTAACTAATGTACATAAATATTCCCTTTAAACTGTAATTGCACTTTGCCATGACTTAAAAGAAGATATGCTCAGCTGGAAGTATACAGTTCTGTTACCTTAAGGAACAGATTACAAACTTCAAACTCTCAGTAAATACAATGCTTGTATTCTATATTTTAACCTAGAGGGGAAAAATTTCTTTTGTTATGGAGTTTGCAACATACAATCTTGTCAGAAAAATTTACATATTACCCATTTAAAATGACAGCAGTGATGTGCAAGGTAAAACCGTTCAGCCCACAAGGGTTGAATATCCCAAACCTGAAGGATGTGGTGTGACTTAATCCACAATTTATCTGCAGCAAACATTAAATGCACTGCATTTCTGTCAAAAGAACAGAGTTGATCTTGGGAAAATTTGTAGTGTTCTACCCCTTTTTGTGAACACAGGATTTATGATGGTCTAAAGTTAATGTCCTTTCACTTTTAACACTAGAAATCCAGTCTCTGTTCTAAAACTGAGGCAGAGGAAGATTCAGAAGCCTGTTTATCCAGAATTCTATTTGTAACAAATGCAGCTGCAGTGCCATGAAAACATAGAGCAACAGTGCCCTAGGAGACACACCTCAGGTCATTGCAAACCTGATAACAGCCAGTTTTGGAAAATGATTAGGTAATTTAAAAAAAAATGCTTTTGTGAGTTAAGAACAAAAGGAATACTAGCATTCTTTATCATACATGCACCAACATCTATTGACTTGCACTAAGAAGAAAATGAGCAGAGAAAACAACACTGTTATGATTCCAGGCAGTGCCAGCTGGAGAAACAACTACTATCCAATAAACTTCAATTATATTGAGAAAACCAATTCTGCTTGGGAGAAAAAACAAGATGTTTATGTTTTAAGTGCTGGGAGCTATATGAAATTCAACCTCTCTCTTCAGTAAAAGATTGGGCTTGTTCTGCTTCAGGTCAGGAACACTTCTTCGGTTAGTTACTGTCTATCACAGTATCCTTATGGACAAAATATCTAGCACACAGCAAGCTGGTAGTATGTTGCGTGAGCAACTGGCTGATGAGTTGGGCTCAAAGGGTTACGGTAAATGTGGTTACGTCAGGCTGGTGGCTGTCACCGTGGGGGTTCCCCAGGGCTCAGTTTTATGGCTAGTGATCTTTAATGTTTTTATTAATGATCTGGATGAAGGAATAGAATGTACATTAAGCCAGATTGCTGATGATGGTGAACTAGGGGGAACTGTGGACTCCCTCAAGGGTAGAGGGAACTTACAGAGAGATCTGGATAGGCTAGAAAGCTGGGCAATCAGCAATTGTATGAAATTTAAGAAGAGCAAGTGACAGGTAATCCTGATGAGGTAATCCTGGTTAAATGTACAAACTGGGGACAAGAGATTGGAGAGCAACCCTTCGGAAAGAGATCTGGAGATTTGGATTGGTGGCAAGTTGAACATTAGCCAACAGTGTGTCCGGGCAGCTAAATGGCCAACTATGTCCTGGGGTGCATCAAGCACAGCATTGCTAGCTGGTCGAGGGAGGTGATTGTCCTATTCTACTCTCCGCTGGTGTGACCCCCACTTTGAATTATGTGTGCCATTTTGGCACCTCAGTATAAGAAAGACATTGAACTATTAGAGTGTGTCCAGAGGAAGGTGACAAAGATCGTGAAAGGCCTTGAGGGCAAGACTTATGAGGAGCTGCTGAGGTCACTTGGTTTCTTCAGCTTGGAGAAGCGAAGCCCAAGAAGTGACCTCATCCCAGCCTTACAGGTTCCTCAAGGGTGGCAGTGGAACAGAAGGTGCTGAGCTTGTCTCTCTGGTGACCAGTGAGAGGACATGAGGAAATGCAATGAGCTGCATCAGGAGAAGTTCAGACTGGACACTAGGAAAAGGTTCTTCACTGAGAGGGTGGTTGGTCATTGGAACAGGCTAGCCAGGAAAATGGTCATTGCACCAAACCTGTCAGAGTTCAAGGAGTGTCTGGATAATGCTCTTAGTCATATGGTCTAGTTTTAAGTAGCCCTGTGAGGAGCCGGGAGTTGGAACTCATGATTCCTATGAGTCTCTTCCAACTTGAGATATTCTTCGTTTCTATAATTCTATGATTAGAAAGAGAGGTTCCCTAAAACCAGGACCAAGTGTTTTCTGCAGTTGTGATTTGTTGGCTGTTTACCATAAGGCAGCTTCTTTTCAATCTTCAAAAGACCTTTTTATTCCAGTGTAGAGAGGAAGAAAAAAAAATGGAAACTTTGCAAGTTGTCATCAAATAGAATTATTGTCCTCTAGCCAGCTCTAAGAGTATCTAAGAACAGCACCAAAAGTGTTGCCTTCCCTCCAAAACCAGAGAAAATGAAACAGAATGACGCAACCCCAAAAGAGGCTAACTGACATCTCTGATGCAGTTTGAAATGCAGTTTATATGTAAAACCCTTCAACAGTTTCATGATCAAATGTATTAGTTCAGTTAAGTGTATCTATAAGGCAGATATGTTGACAGAGGACAATACATGGACTACTTGAGCCTGCAAAGTTGTTATCTACACAGCAGATAAAACATTGAAGTCAAGACACAAGCCAGTGCAAGTCTTATATCGATCAGGGATATAATCTTCCCAGTGGCTTGTGGGAATATGTTTCAAAGCTCAGAGTAGATGCATAACAATTAAAAGCCTGTTCTCCCAGGAATTTAAACCTACTGTGAGCAACGTTTGGAGGACCGGAAAAAGAAAATCAACAAAAAAATCTGTTTTATCAACAAGAATAATGCTACCAAACATACAGTACATAAATTACCTGAAATTATTATAATAATTTACGATAAGAAAATCTTGAAGTCTTTAAAGAGAAACAGACAGAACTTAAGGTGTTTCTGCTTTTTCAGTTTACATTAGCCAGGTCTCTGTCTTGGTCTAGAAAATGAGCCTTGAAACTTGCTGAGCTTTTCAGGCCTGGGTAACTGGTATTACCTCTAACATTGTTGATAAAATTTAACACTGGACGTATTTTAAAAATGACCATCAAACCTAAAATTTCACCCAGTCTTTACCAAAAAATTCAACAAAGACTTTCTACAGTCTGAGTTTTGATGAATCATCACATTTAGTCCTGATCTATCCAACCAGCTTCACCCATGTCTAATAACAGATTTTTCCATGATAGAAAGCCCAAGTCTTCCAATAGACTGCAAATATTTTCAACAACTTGAAAATGGATTAAGAGAAAATCTCTTTCCTTGTGGAAAGAGGATAGCCAACAGGGCTAGGGAAGAAAGTTCATGATACAACATACCACTGCCCCAAACAAATGAGCACCCTGACCTGCAGCTCTGTGCAATATTGTCTGTGAAGAGCATGAGCACTGCACTGAGCTGCTAGGCTTTAATCCCCGATGCCTGAGTAATCCTTCTTGTATGTTATCTTGTTCTGGTCTACCAATTATGTTGGTTTACTGTTAAGGTGGAATTTGTCTTGACTCTTAGTCCTGGACATGCTCAGAAGAGGGGCAGAAGGCAGCTTGACCCTCAAAATGTTTTTCGTCCACACCATCCATGCATTACCAGGTCAGAATTTAGTCCTAGATGGGAAGTACATAAAAAGCAGAGTAACAAAAGACCAGAAACAAAATGTAGAATGTCCACTCATGGTGAGGATTCTCATGGTGAGGACTGGTCTGTGTCACGTCAGGATCAGTGCAGAAAATGAATGTCGATTTTCAGAAGACTTACTGCTCTGCAGAGGAGGAACAGGCCGTAGTACTCTTCTTCATATGAAGTAAGCTACTCTTGTGTTCAGAGAACAACTTATTCTCTGGCTTCTTTGGCTAGAAAAGAGAGTGGATAGAGCCATGGCCAAATCTGTGACTTCTACTCCTTCATTGTCCCACATTAAGCCTGGCATTCAAGCAGGAAAAAAAGGCTTGTATGGAAAAAAGCTATCAAATAATGGCTGAAATTATTTAACTCAAACTGAGTAATCTCCCTATGAAAGCAAACACTTTTCAAAATAATCATGCAGATGCTCAACTCCGTTTTAAAGATTGGGACACTGAGAACAGGTCAATTCATGCAAAAGCAGGAGCTGATCTAAGCTAGCTGTTTAAGTTAGAGATAATGTTTTCCAAGCCTGCCAGACACGAATGTTTGATGTATTTCTGTAGTATCACGTATTTGGTTTCCACTGTAATCCGATGTGAGTGCTAAAATATCTACTGCTGTTAGTGGTGTATCTTGTATCACAGCAAATGCCACGAAAAGATGACTCAACTCATGAAGCTGCCCTAGCTGCTACCAAATGCATGAGGTATAAATTGCAAAATGCTGACCACTTTCTCAGCCTCTGCCAAATAGTCTTATCAGGCAAAATGACACCTCTGTTCAGACTCTGTAACCTCATGTAATCCGGACCGGTTGGATTGGGAGTATCTCTATGAGTGCTGAGTGGGCCTGTCACTGGCCTTTTTGTCCTGAGGGGACTTGAAGCCATTTGCTGGGCAACTTCCCAAATCTTTTTGGGGTCACCCTTCAGTCAGTCAGGCCCCAGAGTAGCGCTAGAGCAAGGGAAGCCTCAGGCTATTTCAGACCGCTCCAGTGCCCTACCTCTCTGCTCCAGATGCTTCTCCCACATTATCCCTTCAGGGCTGTCTGTGGGGAGGGAGAAGGTCCCTAGTATCATCTATTCCTGCCAAGCTCAGCTGGCTTTCTCATATATTCCTTTTGTTTTGAGATAATTTGCCTTAAAGGAGGGAGACCGAGGACATAGCTGTTAATAATGCAACAGGAACCTTGAGTGCCTCCTCAGTTTCAGAAACCAACAGCTTACTGCCAGACAAGGTACTGGTGGTGTACACAGGGTATGTATTTTGCATATGTATAAGAACGCTTAGATTGTATACAAACCTTCATTATACATTTCACAAACCAGATATTTGGATTCTGCTGTGCTTGCCAGGCTCCTTCATGTTATGTATGCTGTACAAAGAGCAAGAAATACAAATGTACCTTTTGCTTCGTATTTTGAAGTTTATCTACCTCTCTTTCATAGTGGTCTGGGCCAATAAAAAAAATTAGTTAGTTTTTAGTTCAGGTATTTTTTCCCTTCCTTATCTTTTCCAAAGAATTAAGTGAGTGTTTAGATATGAAGTAATGGAAGAAGTAAAGGTCTGTTGTGTTGGGATAAGGTATTAAGTAAGCCTCTGCAAACCCAGCAAGATCCAAGGTCACAAGACATGGCCTCTAAACAGGCACTGGTCATCAATAAGGAATTTAGTAGCAGCTGGTAAAACACATCTGAGATGGTATACAGTGATTTTTGAATGACAAAGAGTTATCTTTGAAAAGTTCTAACCCTCGGAAGTTTCAGAAATTAGAAAACAGTAAATATTGAAGTGCCATAAAGCAGTGAGAAAAGCATCATTTGTGATTCCAGTGAAAAGCAGTGGGAAGGATCTTTGTGATTACAGGCAAAGATGTTTTTTCTGATATAGCTACACGTTGTCCACTCAGGTATGTATTGATTAGATGTCTTCTTCACTCTTTCAGTGAAAATTGAATTACAGCCTGAAAACAAGAATTAGAAACTACAGCCCCAAAGAAATTTTTGGGGTGGGGAGGAGAAAAAAAAAATATATATTTAGTTAGACCAGAAGTTTCTTCTTATTTGTATTGGCAGTTCTCACATTTTTTTTTTTTTTTCCTTGAGAGTTTTCATTTTACATATGGAAATAGTTTGGTAGTTTCATTTGGAAAAGGCATTCTTGTCTTATTTTCTTCCTTCTAGTTCCCAAGGTGAGACTTACTAAACTAACCAGCACCTTTGTGGCCTCTCAGGGCTGCTGCTGGGCTACTTCAGCAAAGGATTGAAAAGTCTGGCCAGATCATATTGTGACTTCTGTTTTCTATTCTGTATGTGACACCTCTGGTTTCTCTTCCAAGCAAGTGTATAATAACACTCTCTTTTCAGCTTGTCATGTTGGATTACAACAGGATGACAATGACAATACTCCTTCAAGCAAATGTTAAAGCTTCTCAATCTACTTTGTTTTTTTCTCGCTTTTTGTCACTTCTCTGTCTCTTTCTTTGCTCAGAAAGGGAGCGGATAACTTTTGAGGCATCAAAAAGGCGGATCCAAGAAAGCCAATGAAGAGTCAGTCATATTTCCTTGCTGTTATCGCCAGCAAAAGCATGACATCTGAAAAAAACTTGCCATAGACTACCAGAGTGTTGGTAATCTAGTAGTCTGAAAATTATCATCTTGGGCAGAAAATCAAGTTACTCACTGTCTGAAATGAAAATACAATTATATTTTACTTGGCCATTAAAAGCAACTTCAGATCAGTTTTTAGTGAATTTTAGAGGATTTTAAACTCAACAGCAAAACCTAAGAGATCAGGAAGTGTTTGGGTAAAATACAAAGGATTCATCTCTAAAAGGTATGCCAAGAGGATTTGAGGTCAACCTTCTGCCCATCAGCTAGGGCAGGATACCGTTGCTCACTTCACTGAAGGCAAAGCTCACCTTTGATTTACAAGGAATCAAAAATCTACTCCACTTTCCCACAGTGATGAAGAACTATTTGTGCAACATTCGGTTACCTCTTCTCCTAGCTGGTCACTAGACACAGTTGCTTTAGTACTGCTTAATAGTCTTGGGAAAAGAGTCTAGATCAAAGTAAAGTTATGGCACCAGGGATAGGTACGGTGCCACATCCTTTTGTCATCTCCTTCCTTAAGGGACTGGGGGCTGTGAAAGCACAATAGTTTTGCTTGATGTTACCAATGTTTCTGTGCCTTTCTTGTGTTTTCTCTTAATTAGAAATACAAAGAAAAGTGATGAATTCTTTGCTGTACTTTCAGAAGAGGCTCTATCTATGCTGTCTTTTTCTTTTGTTGTAGTCTTGGCTGTCTTTTTCTCCTGAAGGTATTTATTTTAATATTCTGCTTTGTGGCTTTTATCATTCATTCTTTTTGACATAAAACTATGCTCAGCTGACACGAATGAGCTTATAAACTTTGTTCATGCTGTCACATTTTCCTACTCTCATCAGAGAAAAGTGAGTAATCTCCGGTGAATAATTTGTTAAATTTAGCCTCTTTTTCCTCTCAAACTACATGACTTCCTCAAATGCATCTATTATTAGACAGTGTGGCACAAACACTCAGGGCTTTATTCCATTTATTTAATATGAATATTCAAAATCTCAGCTGTTTAGTGTGGTAGAAAGAGGTCAGGAAAAGGACATAATAGTATTTCTCATTATTATGTTTCAAAAGGATCTTAGTGAGTCAAAAGCTGAAGTTGTTGCTGTAGTTGTTAAGGGGAAGACTGAAATTTGATTTCTTCTATAACAATCACTATTTATCTACAATTAACATTCCTAAAGAAATTACTTTGATGACTTTTTTTCACGAATGTCCTGAACTTAGCACTGGTTGCTGTTGCTTGTATATTTGAGCAAAACCCATCCAAATATTTTTGAGTTTCATATGTGGGCTTTTTGTAGTTTGCACGAAAGACTGATTTCTTTGACATTATGTATGGAGACTCAGGTTATTCTTACTCCAAGACTCAAATCAAAGCACCATAATGATGATTATTGTATTGCAATGTTGTAAAACTTTATAAAAAGCAAACCCAAACTGAGAAGACAGCTTAGCATGGTGGAAAGATTTGCATTTTTTTGAAAATTCTATTTATTTAGAGAAGACTGCTGACATTTCAGGTTATGTTTGTTTCTTTATCTCTCTCAAGCAATGATTATACGGAAAACCAAGACTTAAAGAAACCTAAGCAATGATTACATGGAAAACCAAGACTTAAAGAAACCTTTTTCCCAACTGCTCAACTTGTTGAATTTGAAGGAACTAAGGTCTAAGGTTTACTGCACCTCTTTAAATAGATACAATGGTTGTCTCAGTTGCTGTATTTAGTGAGTAAAATGAATACTGTGTTGTCAAAACTACTTGATTTATTCTGTACCAAAAAACTGGAAATCATGTTCCTGCATTTTTCATGCCTTTGACTGCTGTATGTTGTTCTGAAAAGAACAACGCTGATAATTATTACCAGCTTTCTGCCATGCCACTTAGGACTGCATTGCATCATCTTTTTCAATTTCTCTTTTTCAGACATAATTAATCAGAACTGAAAAACAATGAGTCCTCACTATGATTTTGTATGATGTTAATAGTTTCTATATATACTGGAAATACATAGACTAATATAGGTAGGACCCCTTCCTTCCTTCCTTCCTTCCTTCCTTCCTTCCTTCCTTCCTTCCTTCCTTCCTTCCTTCCTTCCTTCCTTCCTTCCTTCCTTCCTTCCTTCCTTCCTTCCTTCCTTCCTTCCTTCCTTCCTTCCTTCCTTCCTTCCTTCCTTCCTTCCTTCCTTCCTTCCTTCCTTCCTTCCTTCCTTCCTTCCTTCCTTCCTTCCTTCCTTCCTTCCTTCCTTCCTTCCTTCCTTCCTTCCTTCCTTCCTTCCTTCCTTCCTTCCTTCCCTCCTTCCTTCCCTCCTTCCTTCCCTCCTTCCTTCCCTCCTTCCCTCCTTCCTTCCTTCCTTCCTTCCTTCCTTCCTTCCCTCCTTCCCTCCTTCCTTCCTTCCTTCCCTCCTTCCTTCCTTCCTTCCTTCCCTCCTTCCCTCCTTCCTTCCCTCCTTCCTTCCTTCCCTCCTTCCTTCCTTCCCTCCTTCCTTCCTTCCCTCCTTCCTTCCTTCCCTCCTTCCTTCCCTCCTTCCTTCCTTCCCTATTTCCTTCCTTCCCTCCTTCCTTCCTTCCCTCCTTCCTTCCTTCCCTCCTTCCCTCCTTCCCTCCTTCCCTCCTTCCCTCCTTCCCTCCTTCCTTCCCTCCTTCCTTCCTTCCCTCCTTCCTTCCTTCCTTCCCTCCTTCCTTCCTTCCCTCCTTCCTTCCTTCCCTCCTTCCTTCCTTCCCTCCTTCCCTCCCTCCTTCCCTCCCTCCTTCCCTCCCTTTCCTCCCTCCTTCCCTCCCTTCCCTCTCCCTTCCCTTCCCTTCCCTTCCCTTCCCTTCCCTTCCCTTCCCTTCCTTCCCTTCCCTTCCCTTCCCTTCCCTTCCCTTCCCTTCCCTTCCCTTCCCTTCCCTTCCCTTCCCTTCCCTTCCCTTCCCTTCCCTTCCCTTCCCTTCCCTTCCCTTCCCTTCCCTTCCCTTCCCTTCCCTTCCCTTCCCTTCCCTTCCCTTCCCTTCCCTTCCCTTCCCTTCCCTTCCCTTCCCTTCCCTTCCCTTCCCTTCCCTTCCCTTCCCTTCCCTTCCCTTCCCTTCCCTTCCCTTCCCTTCCCTTCCCTTCCCTTCCCTTCCCTTCCCTTCCCTTCCCTTCCCTTCCCTTCCCTTCCCTTCCCTTCCCTTCCCTTCCCTTCCCTTCCCTTCCCTTCCCTTCCCTTCCCTTCCCTTCCCTTCCCTTCCCTTCCCTCCCCTCCCCTCCCCTCCCCTCCCCTCCCCTCCCCTCCCCTCCCCTCCCCTCCCCTCCCCTCCCCTCCCCTCCCCTCCCCTCCCCTCCCATCTCTTCTTCCTCTTCTTTCACTTATATTCATAAATCCAGATATTTCCACTCTTACTACACTATTCCAAGCAGAACAGTTTCTATTACTCACCTTGCACTTCTGCTATTTAATTTTGTCCAGACCTTCCACACAATGCTATGTTGATGTATGCTAAAGGGAACATCAAGAAAGTACGTCCCAGACTGGAGTGCTCTCTCTGTGTGAAATGTAGAGACCTTGAGAAGAAGGTGAAAGTGGTCTATTTGTGATATCCTGTTGACTGAAGATATTCAGGGAGTGAAGCTGCACTAGTTCATCTGCTTGTGGAGAAGGACAAAGGGCCTAGCTACCGTCCTTCCACTCAGACCACATTTCCTGAGAAGAAATATCCCAGATTTCTTTGTGATGCGAGTGGACACCTGGCATCTGTGATGGCCAACTTTACAAGGAGACGTTAGTCACCCTGCCTGTGCTGCCAAATTTATGGGGAGCTCCAATGATTTTGTCAACACCAGCTCCCAGAGCTGGGTGTCATGGCTGCCCAACCAGGGATGGGGAATGTGTTCAGCAGCTCTCTTGGTGCTGCTGGCAGTGGGATGGTAGGTAAATATGAAATGGGAACTTTTATTGCCAGCAAAGAGAGGGAAGAGAAAGGGATCACACCAGTGCTCAGACAACCAGGTATCTGCTATGTATCCAGAACATAACTCCACAGAGGAGTGCAAGTTGTGGGGCTGTTTTCATCTGCTCTGTGGGTCTGCAAGGGACCTTTAAAAACATACCTTGTGCACATCTCAACATCGTTCCTTTTTGACAGCACAGGTTGCTGTCACCTATTCCCTTTTCACTTGAAGAACTGATAATAATTTCAAATCTAGTCTGCTTAGAAAGTGAGCTAAAAACAGTTCCTGGCCCTGCATTTTTTTTCTTGGTTCCTCCAGGTGTTTTTAATCTTATTTCTTCTTATGTTAAATTGTGCTGTTCTGTTTCCTGCACTTGCCTGAGTGACCTATACAAAAAACACGTGAAGCTGGATAAAATAAGGAAAAACATAAAGCTAGCTACAGAAGGAAGTACTTTCAAGTGTCCAGAGTAAAGAAAATGGAAGCATATTTTTTCTAGTTTCTTTTGAGTCTAAGTGCCTTTGATGTTATTTGTAACAGTAGGAGCTGAAAAGCATGTAGAGTGTGATCTTTAAGCTGATGGTGTCTTGAAATATTTTGAACCTTTTAAATGGTCTTGGATCTGACCAGGTACAAGGTGCAGGTAAAGAATAGAGAAAGCAGAAAAAATTTAACGATAATTTAGAAAATAAGACAAGACTCTGGAGGCCAAAGAAATAACTAATTCAACACCCCAAGTACATTTGGAAAGGATTTAGAAGAATTGGAGGAAATGAGACCAGTCAGTTTGACGTCAATTGTTTAAGTCTCAGAAGTGTTTTCAAAGGATCAGATGTGGATACATTCAAAAAGCATGTCTTGAGAATAGACAATTAATGTAACTTCAGGATGGGGTTATGAGGTTTAAGTAATTTGTGTGTGTGAATATATGTGTATGCGTTTTAAAAGTGAAACTGTTTCACCATGTGAAACAGTGTGAGTGCAACAATATGAAACAACACAACTCACTGATAAAACCTCCTTTTGATTTAAGAACCAAGGCACAAAGTCCTCAGAACAGAGGAAAATAAGGCAAGTACAATTAATGGCTGATGAAATTAGTCAGAGGAATAGATTTTCTATCTTTGGCCCTTGCTGGAGTAGCTCCATTTCACAAATACTAGTCATCAGCACCAGAAAATTCTGGCAAACACTCCATATAGCTTCAGAAGCTCCTGGTGTTCTTGTGTGATGGATTTACTCTTGCGTGTCAGAGATGTTAAACACAAAGTATCAGAAAAATGCTGTCTTTTGTTTCAAAGGGCTGAGAAAAGTAGCCTACTAGAAAAAAAAAAAACTACAACAAAACAAACAACAAAAACCTAAACAATTTTTCTGACATCAAAACTATTCAGCTTAATGTGTGGGCTATGTGGACGGTTGGTGAGGCACGGAGAGGAGGATTTACGGAGCTTGAAGGAGCAGAGAAGCATGGACATAGGGAAAATATGGATCTGAATGCGTGAAGGATGTAATTATTTGGTGTTTGCATGAAAAGAACATGTTGCCTTGCAGAATTTTTGGAAGCCATATGCCCAGGTCTTAATAAGCATGGCTGAGGGCAAGGAAGAAGGGCATGATCAGAGGAATCATTTCAGTGAAGTGTTACACCTCCTGCAGGGCTTACAATGAGACACATATGTCTGATATAAAACTCACTCGTATATGCTGGTAGCAATGAAGAGAAGGTTTGCCTGCTTTCAGATGCTACTGAGTTAGAAGCTACAGGACTCTGTAGGAAGATGAGAGAGTAATTCTGCCAAAGACATAGATGATAAGCTCTTCGGGTATCATGCAAGTCACAAAAGTGGGATGAAGCTATGCATTTTAAACATCCCAAATCTTCACCATTTAGGTAGAGAACACTTATAAAAATTTGAATTTCAGTTCAGTTTTTTAAACTCAAACAAAAGTCAAGCTTTCTCTAAGAGCTGGGAAGCACCCAGCACCCATACACCAGGAAATGTTGGTTGTTGATGTCATCCTTATGCAGCATTTATCATCAGACCGATTAGATCACGCTGTTTTGTATGCTGCATATCGCATGTTAAAAGTAAACTGAGTTATATTTGTAGCCACTTCTTTAAAGTGTTTAACAACCTGCTCCGGATATATTCTTAAAAAAAAGGTGCAGAGGGTAAATGCAGACAAAATGTGATGCTCTCTGTGATGCAACAAAACTGCGTGTGAATTCAACACAAGTGCTTGATGCAGTGTAACAGCTTTGTAGTAGCCATCTGTCTCTCTCTTTGTGTAGCCTCTCTCTTTTCTTTTCCCTGAAAAAAAATGTTGAAAAGAATATTTTTGACTCTGTTGGTCTATTTGGCTCTGTCTGTCAAAGAAGGTGGGATTAGGTTGTGCCTTTTTTGTACGTTTGCAGATGGTTCCAGTCCAAAATCTCTGGAATCTTCTTTAATTGTTTTAGCTAATCTGTGTTGCTGTTCACCACTTATACAAGGTGTGAAGAACTACACATTTAAAAGACATCTGGCAAGACCATAAAACTGACTGCTGTGTCATACAGAGGTTCACATAAATGTAATGCTATGCAGACACTGAAGGAAGCAGACTCTGACATGTAACATTGATTTCTGAACAGTTCCATTTGCACTGGCAATTTTTGCCAGATCTCCACTAGTTGAAAGCAAGTGCCTTAGACAACAGGGTCTCTTGCCCCACCACTTGGACATGTCACTACTGTAAAATTTGTATCTAACCAGGGTGGCAAAATAGGAGAAGGTGTCTATAGCCAAGTACCATATTTCAACCACTTACAACTTAAAATTTAATATTAATCAGCCTTACTTGTGCCATGTTTTTTTGTGACTCTCACAGCTGACTAAGGTGTGGGGAGCCCTGATTAGCTGGGTTGTTTGCTAGTGGCAAAAAGGAATTTGTAGCTTTCTGAGCTGAGAGTAGTTCATGCTGTGTTGCTCACTGAGTTCCTCCTAGTCATCTCTGTTTGACCCAAGTCCAGCTACAAAGTCCAAAATTCTCTTGCATTCAGCTTCTCTTCTGGTCCTGGGTTGTTCTACTGCTGCCAGCTACTCCAATAGCAAATTACTTCCTGGAGGAACATCTGCTAACTCTCTTTGCTTGTGAGTAGCAGGGGAAGCGACTGCGCCATAAACATACTTGACATAGGAGGAGGAAGCCAGTTCACGAGAATGGTCATTCCCTACATGGTAGATTCCTCACAGTCTGCTGCCTCCTGGTTTAACATTATATCCAAAGGAGAAGTACAATCAAGGTGTAACAGATTTTGCAAATACTAGAGCAACAGACTGAATTAAGTGTGTGTATCTACTGAATTTCCTTGCTCAGCTGTCATGACCTGTTCCTTTGTTAGCCTCTCTCTCTGTAGCAGTAGAGATTGTGACAGTCTGACTGTTCCCTTATGACTATGTGGCTTCTGAAAACTTTGTGTTTTGTTTTTTTTTCTTTTTCCCCAGGGAAAGCCAGGAAACTATTAAGTATATAATTATTTCTTAAGGCTGAAAAATTTATTATCTTAGCCTGCTGGTCAGATTCCAAAAAAACTAAAATCTGAATAAGAAAAAACAACTGTTTCCCTTCCACTGGAAGCAGAAAAAATAAAAGCAGGAATAGAAAACAATCAGTGAATTTTCTTTCATGTGCATATACTCACATTGAGAGAATGGTAGGAGAGAAGGTTTTCAAGACTCACATGCTGCACCTGTCATTTCCAAGACTACTTCTCTACCACCTGGTCCCCTGCATGGTTATTTATCATTATATAAATTGGATTCATACTAACGGCAGTTGCACCACCCAGGTGATTTGCCTCACTTCATCAGCAGCTCTTGTATATTTTGGAGACTTAAGGCTGCTATAAAGCCTGCTGGTTTCACCGTTATACTGGAGAGCCAAATACCTAAGGAGCATCCTAAGGGCATTTTGTGCACTGTCCCTTTTTCCTGCTGTCCTCTTCCCAGGGCTGACCATGCTGTCTCTGCTGGGGAGGTTGGAAAGGCTCGTAGGAGCCAGCTTGTTATTCAGACATGGTACAACAGGGACTGTAGCGTGTATTGCACTAAATCTGCATACCTGGTATTGCTGTCGTTCTTGCACAAGAACTGCCTGACAGATGCTGAGTTGAGCACATGGCACTGCATTTCTAAATTAGTTACCGAGGTCCCTGTTGAATTTCAGTCTGACCTGAAAGCTTGAAAGAGACCATATGGCTGCCCTCCACAGCCGAGGTTGCTGCCTTTGGATTCAGTTGACTCTTCAGATTTGAGTAGTCTAATTAAATCTGGCCACTTCTCCACATAGATAATTATCAGTCTTTCTATTACTCATGTTACTGCACAACATCCCCTCTCGATGACTTTATTCATTTCAGACAGGGACAGCAGGTGCCAGATGGCAAACTGATGCTGTGTGATACTCAGTATTTCTATCAGTTGGTGCTTAGAGTTTCACCTTGCTCCTGTGCGTTAGCCTGATGGAGATGATTGCTTCAGTTCGCTCTAATAAGCTCTGGAGCACGGGAAGTGATAGTGTGTCATTGCTTCGGAGGAGCAGTTTAAAGGCAATGAACATTGTTACTGTCTATATAGAAAAGAGACTGGCTGTAGCCTCTTAGACTTGTAAGGAAAAGAACAGATTTTATGTCTGCTCTTTTATGTTTCAGCTTTCAATTTCAACAAGTATATTAAGTGCTCTTTAGGTTAGGCTGCAATTTACTAAAAGAACCCTGACTCGAGGTTTAATTATATAGGCCACATCTTTTCCTTATAAGGAAGTTCACATAAATAGGTGGCGTTCAGTACTCACTGATGGTAGTAGCAGCTGTATAGAAAGACGTAGTGGCCAATAGAAGGTGCATTTTGCATTTATCTTCAGCGCACTTTGCAACCAAAGAGAATGGGTGGGAGTAAGTCTGTTTTCCTTCTGAAATTGTAAATTACATGAAAAAAAAAGAAAAAAGAAAGAAATTGAAACATGAATAGACAATGACTTTGTTTATTTATTGCCAGGAGAGACCCATTAGGATTCAGTGCTGTGTTTCCATGGCATCCCAGAGACATAAACAGAAAATACAGGCTAATGCATTCAGTTAGACAGGGATTTTAAAGTCTAATGCACGATCTAAATATATATCACATATGCCCACTATTTATTTATCTATTCTATACACTGCAGTGAGATGGAGAACTCGCTAACTATTCCAGGGCTCTAATCCATTTAAAAATGTGTCTCCTGCAGATGTTTACTACTTGTGGGGGACATACGTAGGCAGTGTTATTTGCTTGCCTTTCAGATTCCTCTCATTTCTCTTCATATCATTCTCCAATTTGCTACTGTCCTTACATCTGTAAGTATCTCTGTAACATTTCTGGTTAGAAAGCCCAAATCAAATTAAAAGATCCAGTTCTCAGGGCTAGATCCTGCTTAATCCCTTATTTCTAGTGAGCTAAGCAAGCCTGCCTGTTAGTTGAGTGTTTCAGTTTATGACTACAAATGATAAGGCTTGTGCCATTTCTTCCTCCCTGGTTTCAAAATATACTCTCCAAAACTGAACAAAAAGTCTAAGCAGGATTGTTCTTTCCTCCCTGCAGCCCATCGCTTAGCTTCAGTGCACAACAATCGTAGGAGAGCTTCTCACAATCGAAATGTTATAAATTGTTGTGGAGCTGATAGCACCTCCCCTGCCATCAGATTTTCACCTGCTTATATGAGGTATGAGTGAAGCTTCTTGATAATCCTACAAGAAGGCTGGGAGGGTACACCAGAGTGAAAGATTACCTTGAAGGGAATATTTTAGGCTGTCTTTCCTGTGTGAGGTCCTTGGGTTTGTGAAATCACAACCCAAGGTATGTGGTGTAGGCCCATTGCCTTGAGAAATTTAAAAGTCTAGTAGACAGAGTGCTGGAGAATGCTGTGTAAGGCGCAGACTGGACTCATCAAATAGATAAATAAAATAGGACCCTGTTGCACATTATTTTTTTTTTTAATGGGGATTTTCATTTGAATAAATGTCTTGATTCATATAAATTACCTGAAAACATTTAGGGATTCTCTGGGCTTTGTTAAATATTTTTCAATGAAAAGTTCAATGAACTAATCCTACATGTTTAGAAATGAAGCATCTCCCCATGTAATTGTTCCACTCCTTGTAAAATCCTGCAACATCTGCTCAGAAAATAGAGGCATAGGCAACTTGCAGATTGCGTGAAAGGTCAAGGCACAGTCTGTGAGTAAGCCACCATCCAAATATCATTTGTCCAAACCAATAACTCCCCTTGCATCCTGGGGTTGCAGTGATCTACTATAGGTCTCTCATGGTGTTTTGGATTATCAGGTCTGAGACTGGGGGGAGTTCAGACACACTGTGAATTCTCATTCAGATCACAGCTTTCCTCCATCTCTGAGCCTGAAGGCTCTGCGCTCCCCAGCCCTGAGATCAACCATGTCTCTGAGAGTGTGGGCTGATCTGTAGCTGTCAGCTGAACTGATGGAAGAACAGGAAGGTTTCTGTTGGAAACCTGCCAAGCTTTTGGTAGGAGTTTACCAAATGGTACTTTTTTTGACCAAATCAGCAGCTTTGAATGAAAAGTTATGATGTTGGAAATATCTCAACCACTGTTAGATTAGTTAATGGCACCCTTCTTAAGCACTGATTCACTGTGCCGTGGTAAAGCTACAGAAAAGGAACTGGATATATTTTGCATACGGTTACTTCCCTTTTGTGTTGGAAATGGAAATCTCAGCTCCCTGGGGAAAAATATAGTTTGTCAAGGAGTGGAAATAACTCAGGGTACTTTCTCAGGTGGTCTCTTTCTCATGAGATCAATATGTTTGAGATGGGCAATGGAACAGATAATGGAGAATGATTGCCCAAAGGAGGATAGAAAGAAAAAAAGAAAACAGAAGAGGATGATCACAGTGAATATCTCTGTAGTCCAGTCTGCTTAAATCCTTGGCAGAAAAATATAAAGGTACATTTGTAAATGTTTTTCAGCATTCTTTACTTGTATCAGAAAAACAAAGGATTAAACTCAAAGGATAAGCAAGGAAAAGACAGAAAATGGCATATGGGGAGGTAAAAGGGAACACAAATGAAGAAAGAGCAGTGTAAAGAGGTGAAAAAAAGTAGTGAAAAGAGGTGAAAAGGAGCTGAAAGAAGTAAAAAGCATCCATATTCCAGAGTACTCCCACAACACTGACCGGCATGTTTCCTGTTCCAGTGTTTGCTGCCCAGGTTCTGAATTAGGAGATGCTAACTTGAGCTACTTAATACTGCTAACACAGCCACTGTTGCTGCAACTAGTATTGCAAATAACGAATACCTTATCAGTTTGCCAAGGATTTAATACTTTGGAAATGGAATATATCCTGGAAAATTTTCTGTATGACTGCAAAGGGAGGAATATCTGGGTCTGAAGAATAAATCTGGGCTCGGTATGAGACCGACACTAAGCTCAAGCAAAGTGGGCAGATGGCTTGGACAGGAGGTTTCTGGGTTTGAGATGGTTGCAGCTAATGGTCGCAAATCTCGTCTCCCGGCTCTTGCTTTACCTCTGGCAATGAGAAACTGGCTGTCCAGGGGTGCTTACAGTATCTCCATCTCCGTGGGTGCCGGTCAACCCTGCTCACCCCTTGGCTTGCCCATCACTGCCTGATAAGAAAGGTCCTGGCCCCCAGTACCTCAGATAAGATAAATTCAATTTTGCTGACAGCTGTGGGTCATGAGCTTTGCATTTGTGGGAGTTATTGGTGTAATCTGTGGGAGGCCTTGAGCTGGGTCTGGCTGCAAGGCTCCAATTTTTTCTGACTCTAAATATTGGAGGAACTGAGAAGGTCAATTTAATTCTGATATGCACAAGTGAAAAAGATGATAGCCCTATGGCTTTATTTCTAGCTTCAAATGTATTGGCCCAGATTTCCTTAAAAATCAGATAGACATTTACATTTAAGGCAACTGTTTTAATGTATTCAAAGTGGAAGTCAAGATTTAAGCACTCTGGAATAAAATAAATATATGAACATATCACACATTTGTAACACAAAACTAATACTTTTTACATTATTTTTGTTAATTTCTTGAAATAAGTGGACAACAGAGAAACAGATAAAAAGATTTTATATCTTAACTGTGACAGCTATGGTAATTTCATTGCCTTTTGGAGAGAAATGAACTGTTACTACCATCTGCCTATTAAAAAATCCCATGTAGACTAGTTATTGTTTCAAATTATAAGTACTCGATTATGCTCTGCTAAATATTTAAAGACTCTACTAATATGCAAGGAAATTGAAATTTTTGATTTCTAAACCTTCTTTTTCAATGATCATTTTATGTCACTTCTTGCTAGAAAACTTTATAATTCACTCCCCAGATCAGATATTTAAAACAGATAAATCAAGGAGAAACACGCAATACATTTAGATTTAAGGAAGACATGAAATTATCCAATAATCTTATATCACAGCTTTTGCGTTTCTCTTGTGTTGATATTCAAGATCAGAAAGAGAGATTAATGGGTCCTGATTCTCTGACATTTTGCAATTGTACTAGTTTTGGCTTGGGATGCTTTTAAGTTTCTTCATAGTAGCTTGTATTTGGCTGTCATTTGTATTTGTGATGAAAATGGTGTTGATAACACAGGGATGGTTTAGTTGTTGCACAGCAGTGCTTACACAGCATCAAGGCCTTTTCTGCTTCTCACACTGCCCTGTCAAAAGTATGCAGGGAGCACACAAGGAGTTGGGAGAGGACTGTGATGGATGTTCCATTAAACAAACCATCTGCAGTTTGGTACAGAGTCCGAAGAACGTAATGCCTGAGCCGTAGCTGGGCCAAGAACTTCTTTTAGGAAACCCAAAAGGAAACAGAACGGCACACTGAACACCAGTAAGTTGTGGGGGCAGGGAGTCTTGTGCATACCTTTCCCACTGTATGTAATCTGACTGTGAATGAACCACTTTATTCCATAAACATGGTAGCCAGGGTGAAGCTACTTTGGGCTCTCTCTGCTAGACAACTGTGGCTGTATGGCAGTGATCTTTTTCTAGTTACAGGTGAAAAGATGATCGCATTTAGACTCATAGAACAATTTGCGTTGGAAGGCACTTTTAAAGGTCATCTAGTCCAACCCCCTGCAATGAGCAGGGATATCTTCAACCAAATCAGGTTGCTCAGAGTCCCATCTACCCTGGTCTGGAATGTCTCCAGGGATGGGGAATCTACCACCTCTCTGGGCAACCTGTCCAGTGTTTTACTACCCTCTTACTAAAAAATTTCTTCCTCATGTCTATTCTGAATCTCCCCTCTTTCAGCTTAAAACTGTTACCACTTGTCCTATCACAATAGACCCTGCTAAAAAGTCTGGTTCCCTGTGGCACACTGTGGTGATCTCAGAGTAAGCAACAAGGATTAGATTTCATCAGGTTTGCCTCTGTCTACTGTGCAGAGGTTATATTGTCCTTTATATTCTGTCATACATCATATCATGCTACATTGCACTAATAAGTGACCTCATCTGCCCTCAGGCAAATACCCCAGACTACGCAACACCTACTGTTAACATGATACTATAAAAACCTCATTTGAATAACTGTGCCCTACTATTTCAGGCACAGTGGAATGAAAAGAAAACCTAAAAAATATCCTAAATTCCAGCCTTGACTTAAAAACACAGATCTGAGCACTGAGGAGACCTGGGTGAAACCCTCTGCGGTCTCTGGACCTGAATGGTCGACCATAGAGAGATTTTGCTCCAGAACAGATGTGAGCCAGCTTCTACCATTTGGCCTGGGAACAAGGCATAATATTCTCTATCAGAAAAATCCAATGTTGTAGACTCCACCTTAATGATTGTCATTTTTATTCAATTACAATGGAAAAAAAAGGCTTTTTTGTATATTCTATCAGTATTTTCTTTCACCGATCAACAGTTTTAATTAAAGTGTGTAACTATAGACAGCAAAACTGTAGGCCAAACATACAAATACGTTTGTGTTTCTGTAATAACTTGACTTCAACCATCTAATTTAAATACTTGTCTTATTTATTCATTACAATATTAAGTCATTCTGAACGCTGTTCATAGCTCTGTCTTACAGCATAGACATTTAAATGACCGTATTGCTTAGCACATGTAAACCTCGACCATTTAGTATACTTACCCTCCTAACTGCTTTATGAGGCAGAAAAATACTGTCCTCCTCATTTCACTGGAGGAGACAATGTGCTTTTGGAGTTTGCCGAAATCTTGCAAAGTGTGGGTTTTATGTGTAAGATTCTGACTGATAACAAGGCAATATGCCGGAGTTACCACATGCTGGGGTTATTTCAGTCATCCAAATCCAGGTGCAAAAAGTATCATGGAAAAGATGCAGATGAGAGAGTGTTGAACATCAGACAAAATAACCCCTTAACTTTCATACAATGGAAAGAAGTAAAAGGGGAAAGAAGTAAAGGAAACTATTAAAGAAGTTCTATCTACCCTTCTGGAGTGCCCTTAGTTGGTATTTCCTGCTCAAGGAAGTTTCAGCTGGTGTTAAATGGTGTAGCTTTACTGATGGCATTGAAGATAGGCTGGTTTACATCTATTGAAAATCCAGTGCTCCTTGCATGAATGAGTGCAATATTAAGTTTGGCTTAATGAACATTTGCTTGCTCAGTTCAGAGCGTAAACTTCAGAGGTTAGAAGAAAGGAAAAGAAGGGAGATAACCAAGTCAAAATTTGAATAGGTGAAATAATCCATTATTTTTGTGCCTAATGGCACTTGCAAAGTGTGGAATATTTCACTGATTCAATACTTATTTGTCTACATCACCTTGTTTTTTTGAATTGCACATTTATGCATTACATTAACATTTCATGTGCTGCACATCGCATTTCACAGCAACACAAAAAATTAAGTCCTACTACACTAAGCTCTGGATCAGACAACAAAGAAAAGTGTTAGAGAAGCATTCTTAAAACACTCCATCATTAGGCAGCAACGTGAAGAGCTCTTTTTTTTTGTAAGCGCATTTATAAAATATTTCTCTCTTTCACTGTTTGCCACATTAATTTTGTATTTTAGATGAAAAATTTAAACCCAAACAAATATTTTAAAATAAATTGTATTTGTCGAGTGCTTGAAAGGTGCCACTTGGCAGCATGCCGTTTGCTCGTTGGATCTATAATAACATTGGTAGCAGCCTGAGTTTATCCACTCCTTGGAATATGGAGCTGGGGGACACAAAGGTCGGAGGCATGAGCTAGGACAGGAGAGGGAGCCCTTCACTCAGTAAATGGCTGTGGCTGAGGATGGTTCCTTTTCAAGGGCTCAAGTCCCATTTGTAACTCCAGATCTGTGATTTGATACATCCTTGGCATGGACTGTGCCGACTAATGGAAAGGGAATCTGAACCCTCTGTTCGAAGTTGACCTGTTGCTGCTTCCTTCTTCTGGACCTTTGAGGAAAACATATTCCCCATGTACCTGTTTTCAACAATAAGAGTAACTTGTTTCTGTTTCTGACTGAGGAGGGGAGTTAAGACAATAATTAGGCCAGCTAGAGGGTGATGATCTTACCTGCACAGCATGATGTGTCAGAGGATGGACCATCCTGCACAAAGGTTTTGGATACACTCCTTGGGCCTAGACAACCCCACACACGACCTGGGCAGAAACAGTTTGTGTATCCAACATGCTTCTGCCTTTATCTGGGAGGCTTTTCTACCGTTTATGCACTACCGTACTCCTTGCTGCTGTATGGGAAGCATTTGTGTAGAGACAGGGATGGGAAAGGTCAAGGGGGATGGGAATGAGAAGGAGAAGGCTGAGAAGATGTTGAGGTTGGAGAAGGTAGGAGGGACTGGGGAAACACAGTGCCGCCCAGTGCTCCTTCCACAGCTGGTGGCAGCAGCAGGAAGGTCTGCAAAGCCACAATCTAACACCAGGTGTTCCAGGATGAAAATATTTCCCAGCCTTTGCCCTCACTTTTTGCTCACTCACCAAAAAATTAGGTACAATACAACCTTGTAAATTCTGAAAGAAAGAAACAATGTGTTTTATCTTGACCCTGAAACTGTGCATTAGCCATTTGAATTGTTGTATGCTATCTTGGATCCCTCCCATCACGATGACAAAGAGCAGGAGCATTTCTTTGTCCCCGCCAAATTGCAAATGCATTTGTTCCCATATAAGTTAAAGCCTAGGGTTTCTAGTCTATAAACTAGGTGAACTTTTCTAAGGGGAATGACAAATAGTTGATTTTGGCTTTCAGAAGTACAGAATTTTCAGTGATTTTTGTTTTGTGCAGCTGCATGTTAATGAATTTCTTGCATTTCTTAGCCTTCACTGTTTTCAGCCTAGATTCACATGGATCCATTGTGTTGGAAAGCAGATCAGTTCTTTCCATTTTAACATATCGTTATTGCTTGCTTTTAGAAAGCTGTCATACTTAGTATGCACAGTTGATAATCAATCAATAATCTGTGAAATGTCAGAGGAGGTTTCCTGTGCTTCTGACACTGCATAGTCAGAACTTGACTATTCGCAGTGTTGCTGCCCTGAAGTTATATGTTTGCCCCAGGTTTGTTCAGCACATTCATTGTGAAGAAAAACACTTCTTTAAAACTGAACCTGCTGTGCCTCATCATGTAATTTGTGTTTCATTGCATGATACTGGCACATACCAGACATCTAACAGCTGAAGTGTCTCGTAGGAGTGGGTAACAATATCACTGTCTGCACATCCAGTTCCTGGGGGTTTTGAAATTGTTCTAACATTTTCTCTTATGTGGGAGAAATGGTCTAACCTTGTGAACTCTGCAAGTCTAAATGGACAAGTGCTTTCACTTACTACAGGTTTGCTAACTTTACAGGGAGCCCAGGTGTCTGTGGTGCAAGCAAGAAAATGACCCTGATGCAATAGGAAAAGAAATTACCTTAGCCACAATAAACTATGTAGCAATTATTAAGCTCTTTTTCCAGATGAGATTTTTGAGATGCTTCTAGCTTTATCCTATGTCAGGCTATGTCGTTTCATATAATACTGCCAGTTCCTTATTCTCCCCTTTTATCCTTGAAGAGAGATTGTTCACAAGGATTACTCTACTTTATTGACCAGAAATATCAGCTATGATTAATACTCTGCCATTGATAGTACATCATATTTTCCCTTTGGGGCACCAAGTGCAGTGTCCTTTCATACACCTTTCCATCCTGACAAACAGGTGCAGCTATATTGTGTTTACACAAGGACATATTTTCCGATGTCTACTGTCTGCACGCATTATCAGATTGGACTGCAGTATCTAGGGCTTGAGATAAATCCAAGCTAAGCAATACACACCTATATGACTATTGAAAACTGGAATTTTAGAAATTGTGTTGCATTATCCTGGTTTGCAGCTCACTAGAAACTAAAAACAAAACATGAATCAAATAAAACTAGGGTCTGAGTTCACAAGATAAAATATATAACATACTATTCCTGAAGAAGGAATCAAAGAAGTACCTTTCATTCAGCGAATTAATTGCAAAGACACTAGAGTATTTTAGCTCAGTGCAAAAAAGGATGTTCTTATGCCGAAGCCATAAAGCAGGATTAACCATCATGAGCAAACTGAGAAAATTCTTTCTTCACCAGTGGATTCTCTCTACTGATTAATGAGTTGCTTTCTATTTCACTCTTCTGACTGGATTAGATATCTCCTCTCCTCACTAAGTGAGGCAATGTGTATGAACACGACCAAAGACTGAAGGAATTATTGAGATTTTTATTCTCCCAGGAATGAAAGTGTTCCGGGAGGATAAAGGTATTTCAAATGGGAAGGAAGGAAGGAAGGAAGGAAGGAAGGAAGGAAGGAAGGAAGGAAGGAAGGAAGGAAGGAAGGAAGGAAGGAAGGAAGGAAGGAAGGAAGGAAGGAAGGAAGGAAGGAAGGAAGGAAGGAAGGAAGGAAGGAAGGGAGGGAGGGAGGGAGGGAGGAAGGGAGGAAGGGAGGAAGGGAGGAAGGAAGGAAGGAAGGAAGGAAGGAAGGAAGGAAGGGAGGGAGGAAGGGAGGGAGGAAGGGAGGAAGGAAGGGAGGAAGGAAGGGAGGGAGGAAGGAAGGGAGGGAGGAAGGGAGGAAGGGAGGAAGGGAGGAAGGGAGGAAGGAAGGAAGGAAGGAAGGAAGGGAGGAAGGAAGGAAGGAAAGGAGGGAGGGAGGAAGGGAGGAAGGGAGGAAGGGAGGAAGGAAGGGAGGAAGGGAGGAAGGAAGGGAGGAAGGGAGGAAGGGAGGAAGGAAGGGAGGGAGGGAGGAAGGGAGGGAGGAAGGGAGGAAGGAAGGGAGGAAGGAAGGGAGGGAGGAAGGAAGGGAGGGAGGAAGGGAGGAAGGGAGGAAGGGAGGAAGGGAGGAAGGGAGGAAGGGAGGAAGGAAGGAAGGAAGGAAGGAAGGAAGGAAGGAAGGAAAGGAGGGAGGGAGGAAGGGAGGAAGGGAGGAAGGAAGGGAGGAAGGGAGGAAGGAAGGGAGGAAGGGAGGAAGGGAGGAAGGGAGGAAGGAAGGGAGGAAGGAAGGGAGGGAGGAAGGAAGGGAGGGAGGAAGGGAGGAAGGGAGGAAGGGAGGAAGGGAGGAAGGGAGGAAGGAAGGAAGGAAGGAAGGAAGGAAGGAAGGAAGGAAGGAAGGAAGGAAGGAAGGCAGGCTGGGGGCAGTGTGGAAAAAGCATGTCCTCCCAACTCTGGATGTACCCAGAAACGAAGCGAGCGCGCAGGGCAAGTGAGTTTCCAAAGGAAAATGCCCTATTGAATTTAGCAGTCAGCACCTGCTGGAGCAGGCAACTCTTCTCATGGAGAAGAAAGAAAGAAAACGAAAGAGTTTTCAGGATACTGAAATATTCTTACTGTATATAAAGCATTATGTTGGGATGCCAATTTCAGTGATAAAATGCCTTGATTGACTGATGGTAAATCATATACAGCTGCAATGCTGTATTTATAGCAGACTTTACATGCATATAGGACAAACAATTATGTGTGCATGTGTTTGTGTGTGTTTGTGTGCATGTGTGTATGAGTACCTTTAGATAGAAAAGCTAAAGGTATATGTCTCTGTGGCTCATTTAATTACATGACTGTTAGGGCTCAGCTCTGCTGTCCGGGGAATTGTTTCATAGTACCCTAGACTGTGTGTGAAACAGCGTGTGTTGCATATCTATCAGGTTTGTGTAGGGAACTCACTGGGCTCTCTTAAATGCTAGTCACTAAGGTCCTCTTACAGAATTACTGCTTGTAAATCTGAATGTTTGTACTTCAGCAGCTGCCATTCTTACCTGCCTTCTTTGATTAATTATCTTGAACAAACTCCCTGGCTCAGAAGACCTGTAGTAGACAACTTTTAACAATAGGTTGCTCATACATCAGCATGCCTGTGTCTGCTCACTATGTTCAGTCTCAGTTTCAGAGAAAAAACTTCTCCTTATCACACAAGAAGGTAACATCAGGTCCCAAGAACATATGTAGAAGTGTAAAGCAGTTTTCTGTAGCTGTTTATGTTACCTTTCCAAGTTGTGCTTTATGTTGTTGTATGAATAATGATGACTAAGCATGAGACCTTCTTTCCTCTTAACCCCTTCTCTATTCTCCACTGACTTCTGCCACTAGTGTTTTATTTTGTTTTTCTTCTTTGCCTGAGAGCTTTTTAGACACTCTTTCAGTCTTCTCCAGCTTTGTAGCACTTTTCCTGGATCCTGCACTTGTCTGAGTTAAACCGATGGCCTTTAGGGTCATGTTTATTTTACTGTCAGTGTGCCTATCTGTTCTGCAAAGTACGTTTAATGGTAATTGAATTAATTGCTATTGAATGCAATCACACAATGACCATAGATAGATAGGAGGTCTGCCTCCAACTGCTGCATATGTGATATGTTGTAAATGCAAATGATATGTGAGAAATCTATTCTTTTGAAAACTCTGAGCGTAATTCCTTGTTCAGCTAGACACCAGCATCTTCTGTACTTGATGAGATGTCTCTATAGAAATTGTCTTCTATTTTTAGGCAAGACAGAAGATCAGATGAAGAAATTTAGAAGCTGACCTATAGCATTACATCTATTCAAGAACTGAAAATGATAATTATCCAGTTGTTCAGTCATGCACTTTGAGCTGCAAGTGTGTTTATAGAACTTCAATGCCAATAGAAAAATACTTAAAAAAGGAAAAATTATCCTGCTTTTATTTTGTTTTTAAAATGCTAAGGTATATTTGTTGTAGTTTACTATAGCTTGTTTGCAAAACTTCCTTTGGAAACAAAACTCTTTTAATGCCGTTTAAATTGCTTATCTCTTTATTGGTAGAGTTGCATCTACTTAACTTTCAAATAACAGAAGCTTGTTTTAAATGCCTGAAATAAATAAAACAAAAAATAAACTACTAACCAAAGGAAAAAAAAAATCCCAATTTACTCCTTGGTTAAGAATTTGCTTGCCCAGTTTCAGGCTGGAGTGGATTTTTGCATTTGAGATATAAACTTCTGAAAATCCAGTTTTTTTTCATGGAAATTCTGACACATCTTTATCTGTAGTGATGTTCATGAGAGCTAATAGAAAATGAAAGTAACAACACAGATATCTCTTAGTCTTGTAAATCATATGTTCTTCTGTGTTCTCTAGGGGTGATGTTGAGCATAGGGTAACAACTGCAATGGTATAATTAAAGCTCAATAAACTTAGAAAACCAAAGGGTCATTCAATTTTTTACTAACATCATTGGGAGAAGGTCTATCAACACCTTAATTACCTTTTAAATTCAGTAGCAAAATAGCTAATTGCCTCATGCAAAATAGGAAGAATTGTCCCTGTTCGTTGACCTGTGTATTCCTATGACTCGCTGAGCAGACTGAAGGCTTGAACCAGACCCTATGGAACCACATGAAAAGACTTTCCTTGGCATAATGGGGTCTCTGAGAATGGCATTGCCCATCATGTATATGGCCAGCTTGGTTTAGCAGCATTAGATGAAGGAGGAACAGTTCTGGGTGGGTTGGGTACTTCTCTTGAGCACAGGATTAAAATCTCAAGTAGTTTTTCTTATATGAAGTCTAGCAGGAGCTGGCTTTGCCTGGGGACTTGACTTCTTTGAAGAACAGCAGAGGAGCACAGACACTTAAGAACAGCAGTACATACAGGATCATACATCTGAGAAGCACTGGTCTAGGAAGTGCCCATTTCTAGGAGATGCCTGTGAGGGCTGTGAACCTGGTGCCTCTTGTTAGGTGTTACTCTATGCCAGCATGTTGAACAGGGTCCTGGACGTACTGTCTGGCCTCTGCCTTCATCACAGCCCTTGGGACAGTGATTGCAATAACAATATGGGTGTTTATGGGAAATTTGGATCTGCACTTGTACTACTTACATTCATATGTTTGCTTCCTGCTTGGCAACACTGAAGGCACGTCTAATAATACAGAAGTTTTTGTGTTATTTGCCTTTGTAATTTTAAACGCATACTCTTTTGCAAATGGGAAATATTTTCCAACTGATCCTGCAAATCCCAAATTCTGTGAGTGTTTATCTTGACAGACTTGTTTCCCTTTAGCTTAGAAGATTATGAAGCCCTTGCTGTGATATGGAAAATAAACCTGCTTGTACCGACTTTAGTAAACTTCATTCCTACCACTTTTCTTTATGTCCCCCATTGCCATAATGTATGCAAAATGCTTAGCTACTCAAAACATCTTTACAGGTCATTTTCCTCCCATAATAGCCAAATCAGCAGCAAAAGCACTTCATGGCTTAAATGTACTGACAAAAGAACTCTGACTGTAGAAATATGTACTATATAGTAACTTCCATAGTCACAAATGCTCAGGATTTTCACATGAGCAGAGATTTCTTTTTTCCCCTCAAGGTAATCTGTGTAAATGTGGGCAAGAGATGGTTTTTGGCTCTGCACTACGAAGTGCCCTTGACCCAGTGACATTATTGATTGTCCACTATTGTCTTTATTTATATTGCTCTATGAGGACAAACTGTGGTAGTGGTCTCCTTCAGCTGTGAATTGTGATCTATATGATAAATGTGCAGGGAGCCCTTTAAAGAAGAACAGCCTTCAAATAAATGTTCACATACATGTAGTAATAGACACCCAAGGAGAAGGGGATATCAGTGCATATCCTCTGCAGTGCTAAGGAAATGATTTCAATACATTACCTAGTCACTTCATCTCTTTGTGTATTTAAGAATAGATTTTCATTTGCGCTAAGTCTCCTATATACTCTGACAGGGAGTAGAGGGACATTTAAATGAGTACATCCTTTATGAACAGAGGTGAAAAGGATCTTATCATAAATAAGGATTAGACTTTTAGGGTAGTATTTAATTCAGTGTGAGAAGATGCTACATGAGTCATTTGAAGCCAGAGAGCTACACAAATATAGGCTCTGTTTGCTATGTAACTGACAAGGCTGATGGCAGAAACTGGGCCATTTTGAATGTTCAGTTACTGTGCAATCATGAGAACAAAGCCCGTGTAGTTTCCAGTAAAGTCAAAATTTGTAAATTACAGTGGGGCAAGCTCTTGGCTAATATAAATGGTCATCTCCCTCTGTGGAAATAGTATAAATGTACTTAATAGTGCTTCTAAGAATGGATTGTAACCAGACTTTCTATTCTTTATAGAAAAAAAATCTATTAAGAACAACATTTTGAGGGAGATACCTCAGTGAGCTCCAATGTGCTAAAGTGAAGTGTCCTTGTTGTGACTATTATTTGTATTCTAAATATTTTTTATTTTTTTTTTAACCTAATGAAGTGCATTGCAACATTCTTCCCCTTGAAGAAGGCACACTTTAAAAATAAATGAGATTTTAAGACTTACAGATGAGATTTACAGTAGTAGACAAGTATGAAGTTCAAGTAAGCTGCAAAAAGGTAAATAAGACCTTACTGTACTCCTGCATAGTTGCATAAAACGCCAGTAGGAGCTTTAGACCCCAAAGTAGTCTAGCAGTATTTGCACTAGCTTAATTAGTTCTGCTTCTACTTATCCTTTCATTTAGCAATGCTGTCCTGCATCTGGAATGCCAACAAATGTCTCTGAATGGCCCTTCACGGTGCTGTGTAGAAAGATGAGCTTGTTCAGAAGCAGTTCAGTATCTTTATACCACCTTCAATTGCACAATTTGTAATAGTCCCTAAGTAGGCTCTGAATTTGTTAACTAGAATCCAAGGGGAGTTATATTCCTCATAAGCTATGCAAGTATGCTTCTAGATTGAGATGTGAATGTATGCTATGTATACTGTTTGAAGCATCACAGAATCACAGAATCGACTGGGTTGGAAAAGACCTCAGAGATCATCGAGTCCAACCCTTGGTCCAACTCTAGTCCGTTTATTAGATCATGGCAGTAAGTGCCATGTCCAATCTCAGTTTAAAAACCTCCAGGGACGGCGAGTCCACCACCTCCCTGGGCAGGCCATTCCAATGCCTGACCACTCTCTCTGTAAAGAATTTCTTTCTAATATCCAGCCTAAATTTCCCCTGGCAGAGTTTAAGCCCATGCCCCCTTGTCCTATTGCTAACTGCCTGGGAGAAGAGACCAATCCCCACCTGGCTATAACTTCCCTTCAGGTAGTTGTAGAGAGTGATGAGGTCACCTCTAAGCCTCCTCTTCTCCAGACTAAACAACCCCAGCTCCCTCAGCCTCTCCCCATAGGTCTTATGCTCAAGTCCCTTCACCAGTCTTGTTGCTCTTCTCTGGACTCGCTCCAGCACTTCAATGTCTTTCCTCAGCTGAGGGGCCCAGAACTGAACACAATACTCCAGGTGTGGCCTCACCAATGCAGAGTACAGGGGAAGGATCACTTCCCTTGTCCTGCTGACCACGCTATTTTTGATACAGGACAGGATACCATTGGCCTTTTTGGCCACCTGGGCACACTGATGGCTCATGTTGAGCTTCCTGTCAATTAGTACCCCCAGGTCCCTTTCTGTCTGACTGCTCTCCAGCCACTCTGCGCCCAGCCTGTAGCTGCAGGGGGTTGTTGTGACCAAAGTGCAGCACCCGGCACTTGGCCTTATTGAACTTCATCCCATTGGAATCAGCCCATTTTTCCAGTCTGTCCAGATCCCTCTGCAGAGCCCTCCTGCCCTCCTGCAGGTCGACACTTCCTCCCAACTTGGTGTCATCAGCAAATTTGCTGATGATGGTCTCAATCCCCTCATCTAAATCGTCAATAAAGATGTTAAATAGAACTGGACCCATCCAGACCTCAGAAAGCTGGAAATCCTCTAGAGCCCAGCAATTAGAATTTATTGGCATCTCTAGCACCTTGATAGTGTTACAAATCTTGGCCCTATGTGTTTAAAGATTTTTTTTCTGTGAAATAAACAAATCTTTACGGTGCTTTGGACAATTCTTTTCTTTAGAGAAAACGCCATAACACTAATGTGTTTCTCAGCACCTATTTTCAAAATTAATAATTCTTCTGACTAAATGTATGCTCAAAGTGTTTGATTAGCTGATTATCGGCACCTTTTAATATGACTTGTAGTAGTCATATAAGTGCTGGGATTTTCTGGCACCAATATGATCTACACACTGCCAGTAATGCCTAGTATTTTGTGTTTCTGTGTCATACTCAAGTGATCAGTTTTAGTTTATATGTCTTGATGACTTTCTAGACAGGCCATATAATATAACATCACATCACTTTAATTCTCTGTTTTATACGTTGGCTTTGTGTTTGCCATTTTCTTATCTGCTGTCTTGATAAACAAATGATTTTGCGAACAGATAGCAAATTAAGAAAACATTGATTCTGCTTTATAATTTCCCCTTTTTATTCTCTATTATTTGGTTTTGGAATGTCTGCATACTTTTCTTACTGAAATTGCAAAATTTCCTCCTCCCAACATTGGTATATGTTAACTATCTAGATTTATGCTTTTAGGCAGGGCAATTTCACAGAACACATCCAATGTCTTAGCAAATATACTGTCTGACATTTTACATAATTCTGTCAGTAGAAAGTGTCTTCCTCCAATACTTATCCATTTATTTTATTAAAGGATTCACTGAAGTGATACAGGTGTGACTCCTCTGTGACAATCTGAAGTTCACTAATCTTATGTCACAGAGGTTAGGGAACATGGAAAATTAGATACTTTGCAAGTACGTGTATTGTAACTTGAATCCTGAATTGGAAAACTGACCCATTTAGATGTTTTCCTTTGCCAATAAATACCATTTTATTTCTCAATACTGCAACAGATCAGTATCTCTGATTCTTACTGATAGTTATTAAATGAATGAAATCAAATTTAACAGTGGCAGTTCCTGAGGTTAGCAGACAGGTGCTGCTACATTCCTGCTGCTTTGCAATCAGCTGCATGCTGCAATGTTAAATGAAGATCTCTTAACGCACAAGGCCTAATTCTGATTTCATTTGCCTTCGTTTTTCCACTCCACTTTCTCATTTTGTCTATTTCTAACACCTTTCACACAGCTTTTCTTCCACATTTTTCTCTTTGGCAGGTCCTTCCTTCTTAAGCTAGTCCACAAAGCTGCTCAGTGAAATCTCCCCCAAACAACCATTTATTTGTCGCTGGGGATAAACTAGCTAACTAAATGATCTATTTATCTATTTATTTTGGGATCCTACTGTTCAGTTCACATGTAAGAGGGGAAGGAAATTTTTGGGTAGATAGGGAGTGAGTGATCTCAAACTGATAGCAATATACGTGAGAGTGAATATAGGAGCAAGTCAGTAGGGGCTGAATGATTGTGGAGAGATTGAAGAATAATAAATAAGGAATTTAAACTCATAAAATTATGAGCAGGGAAAGACATTTGAAGCAGCTGTCAAACTGGTCTTTTACTGTGGCGTTTGTATCCTTTCCGCATTTATACACCTTAATTTACTTTTTGAAGAAGTTCTTCAGCTTTGATGCCTGAGAAACATCTCATGTTTTGAGAACTGATGCATCCTAAATGTCTTAATTCTAAATGTGAGCAGAATCCCATCCAAAGTGACATCACTGTCTCATCTGAAACTTCAGGGGCTGGTGGAGTCCACATGCTTTAGGCAATCTTATCTCAGTGCTGTGCATAACTACTGGCTGCTTTTTAATATTCTTTTGTCAAAGGGAAAGGATCTTTTGGCTGCTTTTAGAACTCTAGAATCTATATTTTGGTTTTAAAGTGCCTCTTTAAGTATTGGTAAGAAGTCGGTAACAAAATTCAGAGTCAGAGCTGTGACTGGCAGATCTTATTGAATCCTGGAAAACTGCAAGTATTTCTAATTCCTCTCCCCTACTCTCAGAATAACAGCAGGTCAACCGTCTAACACCATGAACATTTGTTTCACTTCTCAGTTTATCACAGCATTTGTAAATTAACTTGTTAGATATCTTTGTTAGATATTTGCAAAGTTTTATTTAGTTCTGCTCTAGCCTACAGACTCCTGAAGTAACTTGTTAAACCATCTGTCTCCCTCAAGGAAAGCATTCCAGGACTGGCACTTCCAAATTCACTCAGAAACTAATAAAATGAATGTTTGCATTTATAATGCACTGGGACTGTGTGCCAATATTAGGTAACTGCATGTATAAGTGATTAGGTTTGTGCTTAAAGTCCATCTAGTAAAAATATTGATATATGTATGCTAAAGTTATGTCTAAAATCACTGTTTCCCTGAGTTGTGCCAAATGCAGTGACTTCTTTTTTTTGCACCTGGTTACTGGGGGTGCTTGTGACAAAAATGGCTCAAGTACTTCTATGCATAGGCAGTCTGTTTCTGCTCTGTTTCTGGAATTGTCCTTTGACTCATGGAAGATGCTTGCTGAAGCCAAAAGTAGTTTTTTGGGGATCACTCCCTTGCCAAGTCATTGGATAACACCCTAAGGAGGCAGACTAAGAGTATCATCACCTTGACTGCATCTGACCACAAATTCACCAGGGCATCTGCACTATGAGGAGAGCTTTTATTCTCTCTGGATCCCAAAATAGAGTAATTTAACCCAATGCATTTTCATCTAGTCCTTGTTGTCTCATCCAATGTGTCTTCCCAGGTAAATACAGCTGCAACCTGCTATCTCCCATCCGCAAAGGAACGTCCCTGTGTTGCTAATGTAAGTCAAATACTTTAACTTTAAAATCTGAGGACCATCCCCTTCTCCCACACAAATCTTCTTAAGGCTGGAAACACAGATCATGTGTAGATCCAGCAAGTTCTTATATCTAAACTTACTAGATTTGTACAAGTGCAAAGGAATGCCAGAAGGTGTGATGCTAATAAAGTATGAGCTATGATTGTTCACTTGTGAATTATTACCTGGTGTACTTGGATAGCGCTGGGCGTAGGGTACTTCTGTGCCCTGTGTGAGTTGTGCATAGCTCTACTACATACTATATGCTTCATATGAACCAAGTTATTTCCTACTAAGTATTTTTGTATATTTTCTTTTTCATTAAATATCAAATTGAAACATTAACACCAGTAAGAATGAAACAAATTATTCTCAGCTTCCAACCAATCTTGATTTTAGAGATACGTTTTTTAAATCAGAAAACCTTGAAAAGCCAGACATGAAAATGAGCATCTTCCTCACCAGACTAACAAATGTGTGAAATTTCATAGAAATCCATTCTCACAGTTTCATTATGCAGAGGATTAATGTTTAATGCTGGCAGGCTGCAGGTCCACAGTAATAAGAAAAGCTACAAAAGGCTATTGTACAGGGGGAGAAAATTTCATCAAACATTCCAAGAACATCTAAAAGGTTTACAGAGTAAAAAGTTAGCTAGAAGCAGTTCTATTTGTGTTCAAGCAATTTCCTTGATGTAAGATGAGATTTTAATCACACTGTAGTTTCACAGTGTCCATATTGCTACTTTTTTCTTTCATCATCTTTGACCTTGATCACACAGCTGTAAGAATTTGAATTTTCTTTGACCTGTTTTGTCCCTGTGTAACTCAAAACAGCTTATTTTTTTCTTATTAGATAGAAATTAATATCCAGATTGCATTCATCAATCCTATCATATTGACTGAAACAGCAGTCAGCAAAATATCACTGATGAATAGTAGCTTTTTAAAGTAAAAAAAGAAATTATTCAGTTTTCTATTGCAAATCTGTTACAGATGTCTTCTACAAACACTCTTGTCTGGAGCTTTGTCACCTATTAGCAAAAAAAACAAAACAAAAATAAAATTCATGAACTGATTGGCAGAAGATTATTTTAAAAGCTTGGCCAGACGTTTCCAGAAAACTGTTGTCAGCAGCTTTTTTTCTAGTCTGATTTTCTCATTCTTAATTTATTCCACAACGCTATAAAGAGGTGAGGAGAGAATCACTCTCTATGGGGATTTTCTGTTGAGTTCAGTATGTCCTGAATTTCACTTAAGATGAACAACTTCCTACTTAATGCTAACAAAATACTATGTTTTTAGTCTAAACAACAACCAAACCAAAACAACCAAAAACCCCCTCAAATATCTTGTATGAACAAAATTTGAACAGTACAGTGGATATAAGTATGGAAGGAAGAAATCTACTTCATGCTCACAAGAAAAAATAAATGTTGTAAAATGTACTAACTTGAACAAAAATAATGTTCTTTTCAAAACTATTTATGATATGTTTTATTGAAAGTCAACGCATCACCAAGCCTTGATTAAGTAATCTAGTATTTTTTTAGGTATTTTTGAGGATCTCTGGAACCTCCTCCATCTATTTTTCAGGATATCTCAGAAAGGAAAAGCTTAGGTGAGAGTTCTATCTCTGTAAATCTACAGAAATAGTATTGTAAGGACAATCTTAATGATATTTAAGCCTTGTTGGTTGTCTGCTCAGCACTGACGTCTTAGCTGACAACTTAGTATGAGTTCATAGACTCTACAATATATATCCAACACCTGTTTTTTTCTGTTCCACAATCACTTCTGGACAGAATGTTTGTTTGAAACGAATTTTATTTAATCTTTTTCAAGGGTCAGTGATCACATGTGAAAATGAACCTCTTGAACATGATCGTCAGTTATCTGCAATGTGAAGGACTTTGCAATGACATCTTCAGCTGGATCAGCTGAGACTTCCTGAACTGTTGTTCTGATGAATTCTCATAATTCACCTGGTCAGTGGTCCTACATGAGCACTCCCACATGAGCACAACCCATTCATTGCTATTGATTACCTTAAACTGTATAGAATGGAGACATACACAACTAGGTGGTAGAAAAGGCTGTCCTACCTGTCTAATTCTGTACCTACATGACTACCTTCTGAAATTTGCTAGGGTCTCTTCTAGGTACAGTTTAGTCAGATTTGCAGCTGGAGCTGCTGGGGGATACATCTAAGATGGCCAGAATCTCCACCCAGGATATTAATCAGTACACGTAACTGCACAAATAGTGCCCATCAGCTGGCCTATGCACAGCAGCAGCTGCCTGAGGGGATCTTCCAGTCACCAAAACTCTCCTGAAGAATCCTGTATCATCTAGTGAAAACTTATGTTACAAAGGTGGCTAGAATGGGAGTCCATCACCATGCCTGAGGTCAGTCTGCTCTCACATCTTTGGAGAAACCGGTTGTATGTTCCCGAATTACATGGGGACTTGCTGACTGGGTGTGCTGGGTTTGCTCACAAGTACAACCCTGATACCCAGCTAGAACAAAATGGTGGCTTGAATTTCATTCTTACATTACAGCTGTAGCTCATAGTCCTCAGATTATCCTCCAATAATTGCTAAATAAAAAAATCAGGTTAATTTTAATAATTCTACATTATTTGAGTTGAAGCTTTGTGAGTACTGCATATGCACAGTGATCTATTCCTGAGATCGTCCTATGTTTATGTATGGAAGACAGTAAGAATGTAAGTATACAAAATGTCAAAACTTGTTGGGAGATGGAAGCAGTTTATACCCCAAACACTGGCATCTGCCACCATTTTCTGCAAATATAGTTTCGAAAAATCATTTGAATTGTACGTATGAATGTTCGTACATTGTTCATCATGTTTAGTTTTAATGTAGTCTTTAATGCAGGATGTAATCTTTTTCAATTTACAAAAGTGCTTGGAAAAATGTAGGAAAAAAAAAGAACATATCTAGAATGATTTAAAACCGTTGTTGACACTGTTGCTATTTTCATACTAATCAGTCTAATTTTCTAAACAACAGTTCTTATATTTTGTTTGTGTAATATGTGCATTGAAATCTCCATTGCAATTGTGATAATACTCTGACATGCACTAAATCAAATAACAGCTCATAAACTGCAGTTACAGGAAGTTAAAGTGAGCTAAGAGAGTTAACAGTATGATGATGTCAGCAGAGGAAGACAGGATGAGAAAACGGTTGCACAAAAACTCTTGTTTCTTCAGTCTAAAAACAGATGGTAGTTTTAGAAATTAGAATTGAATTTGGTAATAATTTTAGTGCATAACAGCCTAGAAAAATTTTGATTTTCTGTAAATGTACCTGGATGTGCAGATATGGAAAACTTAGTGGCAGTGATAAGTTTTCCTATAATTAACCCAGACACCGATATTCAAGTATATGGAGCACTGCTTCCTCCCCTCCTGAAAAGGAGCTTACAGCTGTAGTATTGTCTTGAGAAAGTCTTCCCCTCTAGGGCTTTTGGCACTCTTAAGTGTACACTATGAGAAATATTTAGAATATAAAGATTGACTAAACCTGCAAATAGGGATGGGATAGCTGAAGATGTGAGGCATAACACTCAATTATAGAACATTGCATAAAAAGAAAAGGCCGATAACCTTTAATTTGAAAACAAAAAGCTCTAGTGCTAAGTGCAATATAGTTAATAGATAAAATTTGTCACTACGGTTATGATACAAAGAAATTAAATCCACTATAGGTTAGAAGTGTTTTTTAGCAAATTCTGAACTGGAGGTAGAGGACCCTCTCAGCTTGTCCAGTGCCTTGGAAAAATACACTAATGAATGCTTTCCACCTGGAGAAATCCTAGCCTGGATTTTCATACCAAGCCTAAACAGATCGTACTTACTTTTGTGCTCCCTGTGAAAATAGGCAAAAAAAAAATCATAATGGTAATATGAAGTGGCAGAATTCTTCATAGGAGGTGCCATCTCTCACCTCTGAAGATTCAATATTGTATTTGTTCTATGCCTTTTGAGAGGTGTGTGTGGACCCTTTGTTTAACAGTTATATTGTTATTTCAGAATCAATTATGAGAGTTAATGTTAGAGTTTCAGTTGATGAGTGCTACTGACACATTTCCACCTAAATGTATGTCATGCCAACAGCAATATAGTAGTACTACCAACATGGTCTTATGAAAGAAATAAGGACTGCTACACTCTAATGTTCAGATATATGTAGAACATGCATGTCCATTTATTCCAGCTGAAGCGGATATAGTAACTGTACAAACTGGAACACTGGAGGTTCCATTTAAATATGAGAAGAAAGTTCTCCACAGTGACGGTGTCAGAACACTGGAACAGGCTGCCCAGGGAGGTTGTAGAGTCTCCTTCTCTGGAGACATTCAAGACCTGCCTGGATGCCTCCCTGTGTGAGCTCATCTGGGTGTTCCTGCTCCAGCAGGGGATTTGGACTAGATGGTCTTTTGAGGTCCCTTCCAATCCCTGACATTCTGTGATTCTGTGAACTATTAGAGAATGCTGTCATGTGTTGTATTTTAATCAGGTAATATGCACCAGTCAGACAATGAAGGTTAACTCTAGAAATGTAAGCTCATCTTTAGCCTGGAAGAAATATTCCTGACAGAGAAAAATGTCATTAATTTTTTAAAAATTTACACGCTGAGATTTATAAGGACGATGAAAAGGCCTTCAATTTATTTTCAATACAGGTGATTGCCCATAGTGCTTAGCAATTCATTCATAACTTCGCAAATGTCTATTCAATGTACTACCATTCAGCCGCTTGCTGGATATAATGCTCCCAGTCCCATATAAGTATGGTTTTCAATTTTTAATTATTGTTTACATAATTTCTCATTATTTCTTCTTTTTAAAGTGCTCTTATAATTCCTTGCTGTTCAGTCAAATTAATTTTGTATCTTTTAATGTGATTTGTTTCATTTTTGGTTCATTATTATCTAAGAGCAAGCATCTGAAAATTTTTTGAAAATCTTCAATAAAGGTGGTTTTGCTGTCTTATTGAGGATACCCTTTACTGTTCTTTTCACTAAAAATTCTGGGATAGACAGAGACTATTACAGTGGGTACTGTGTACCCACTGTAATGCTGAAATAAAAATGTTACTGGAACCTGTGGAAAGGGTGGAAATAAAAAACAACCAAAACTCAGAAACATGAGATTTTTTTCTTCTTTAGCACCACCTATATATTTTTAATTCTCATACATTCCCAGGGTAGAAATGTAAATTGTAGGCAAAGACCAGTAGAATTTCTGGTGGGAATCTCTAAAGCTGACTTTTAGAATCCCTTAAGACAGGGATAAAAGTGGGACCTTTTAAATACACCAAGTACTCACAATAGCTTTATTACTGCATTGCTACTTCACTCTGTAGATTGCATGAAGGCCTGGAGACTAATTTCAGCAACAGCCACAATTTACTAGCTATAGTAGCCCTCAGATGAATAGTTTCTTGTAAAATCAGTGGCAGCTTTATCCTACTGGAGCACAAATAAATCAGCTCTTATTATTCCACATTCATTTAATCCTGGGACATTAGTCAGCGAGACCTTTCTGCAGCCTAATAAACAGCAGTAGCAGCAGTTTTTCTTTATGAGAGTAGTTGTTCATCCTAAATTAGAGCTGGCATTAGGGGAAGGCAGAAACTTTCGCAGCATGATTTAAAGATATATAATATGAGACTATAATAGTGTATGAAAACTGCACCCATATGTATAAATATAGAGGGGTTATAATTTTGCTGTATGTGTATTAATTTAGAACATGGGGGTTATTTTATCTGTATGTCCTGAAAATGTGTATTTTGTTGTGGTGAGTAATATTCATGTTATCTGGTTCTTTCCCTGGATTTGGCAGTGACTTCTAAAGTTGTACCTTAGCTAAGTTGTGCAGGTGTAAAAAATGAAAAATGAAGACACTGATTCAAAAAGATTATTTCACTGTACATTATTATTTCCATTTCACAACCCATAACCAAGAAAGCATCTCTGAGTCCATATTTACAAGCAATACTTTGCTTTAAAGTGTTTGATGGTGTTTGTGAAATGGACGATATCTGGGCTTTTGAATGTATGGTCTCTTCTTACATACTGCTATATATGAAAAAAAGGGCTATTGCTCCTTTTAAAAGCTTCTGGTTTGAAATATTTTGACAATTCTCTCGCCTTTTTTTTTTCTTTTCTTTTCTTTTCTTTTTTTTTTTTTTTTTTTTAATGGACATCTTTGTAGGTCTGTGCTATAATTTACAATACAGATAAATAGGGGGGGAATGTTTAGGATGAAACACGAAACTTCAGAAATTCAGTTTTCAAGAAAGGGGGCCATTTGCCTGAAAGCTGTACAGGGATTCCCAGCCTCTTCAAAGTTTGTGCTAGGACTTTCAGGACTTTTCCTGGTTGAAAACTGAAGTTTCAGTTAAACTGCTTGGAATTACATACTTGCTTGAATGTTAATTTCAGAGTGAGATTCCAGAGTTGTGGAAGTGAAAACTCTGATGGCGTGGCTCAGGATCACATGGCTTGTGATGAGCTACTTGAAATTAAGGCATTTGAAAAGTTTTAGCTTTTAATTTAAAGTTAAGCATCATGGGAGGACTACAGAGATGCTGCTCACCACTGTAGGAAGGAAATTTGTGTGACCAAACTCAATTAGATTTGAAGCTGGCCAGTACTGTGAGTGACAATAAAAGGGCTTTTAAAAATATGTTAATGGCAGAAGGTGAGCCAGAAATAACATCAGTTCATTACTTAATGAGCATTGTCACTTCATAAACAGGGAGAAAGACAAAGCTGAGATGCTTAATGCTTTCTTCACCTCAGTTTTCAACACCTGGAGTCTGTGGGACTCCAGGGCCCACAGAGCCCTGAGTTAGAGAACCATGGCTGTGAGAATGCTAAACTCCCAATCAACCCCAAACTTGTGAGGGATTTGCTGCTCCAGTTAGATCCCTGTAAGTCAATGAGGCCAGATGGGATTCATCCAAGGGTACTTAAAGAGTTGGCTGATATCATAGCAAGACCTCTCTCCATGATTTTTCAACACTCCTGGGAATGTGGAGAGGTCCCAGTTGACTGGAAGTTGGCAAGCATTGTCCCGGTCTTCAGGAAGGGCAACAAGAATGACCCCAGCAACTACAGGCCTGTCAGCCTCACTTCTCTTCCTGGCAAAGTTTCAGAGAAGATTATTCTGGGAGTTATTGAAAAATACGTGACAGACAACACAGTCATTGGTCCCAGCCATCACAGGTTCATGAGGGGAAAGTCTTGCTTGACCAGCTTCATTCCAACAAGGTTACCCACCTGGTTGATGAAGGGAAGCCAGTTGACGTGATATTTTTGGATTTCAGTAAAGCCTTGGATACTGTCTCTTACAGTATCCTCCTGGACAAGATGTCCAGCACACAGCTGGATAAACACATAATGCAGTGGGTGAGCAATTGGCTGATGGGTTGAACTCAAAGGGTTTTGAGTAAATGGGGTTATATCAGGCTGGTGACCAGTCACTAGTGAGGTTCCACAGGGATCCCTCTTAGGGCCAGCACTCTCCAATGTCTTTATAAATGACTTGGATGCGGGACTTGATGGAATAGTAAGTTTGCCAATGACACAAAATTGGGGGGAGCTGTCGACACTCTTGAGGGCAGAGAGGCCCTGCAGAGGGGTCTGGACAAATTGAAGAACTGGGCAATCACCAACTGCATCAAGTTCAACAAGGGAAAGTGCTGGATTTTGCACCAGGGACATGGCAACCCTGGCTGTACATACAGACTGGGGGATGAGATGCTGCAGAGCAGCTCTGCAGAGAGGGATCTGGAGGTCCCGGTTGACGGCAAGTTGAACACGAGCCAACAGTGTGCCCTGTCAGCCAAGAGGGCCACCTGTGTCCTGGGTGCATCCAGCACAGCATTGCCAGCCGGGCAGGGAGGTGATTGTCCCACTCTGCTCTGCACCGGTGCGGCCTCACCTGGAGCACTGTGTGCAGGTCTGGGTGCCAGAGCATAAAAACGATATAAAGCTACCGGAGAGTGTCCAGATGAGGGCTATGAAGTTGATGAAGGGTTCAGAGCAGAAGTGGTATAAGAAGCAGCTGAAGTCACTTTGTCTGTTCAGCCTGGAGAAGAGGACACTGAGAGGAGACCTCATGGTGGCTACAGCTTCCTCACCAGGGGAGGAGGAGGGGCAGGCGCTGATCTCTTCTCTTTGGTGACCAGTGACAGAACCCAAGAGAGTGGCAAGAAGATGTACCAGGGGAGGTTTAGGCTGGAAAAGGTTCTTCGCCCAGAGGGTGGTGGAGCACTGGAACAGGCTCCCAAGGGAGGCAGTCACAGCTCCAAGACTGACAGTGTTCAAGAAGTGATTAGACAACACCCTCAGAAACATGGTCTTAATTTAGGAGTTGTCATATGCAGCGACATGAGTTGGACTCAATGGTCCCTCTGGGTCCCTTCCAACTCAGGACATCCTATGATTCTAATTTTTTCTGGTGAGTGCACTATGTCTATATGACTGCCACAGTATGTAAATTAATGTTATTGTTATTTATTGGATCTGACTAATAGTCCATTACCAAGAATCTTCTGGTTGAAAAATGATGTCTCCTCAAGTACTTACTTTATGTCGGTTTGCATTCTTAAGTAGGAAAAATAGAGGATGAGTCTCTGACTATTTGGAAGTGACTTAAATACGTCATAATTTCATTTGCTTTTAGTTGACAATTTTCAGTTCCTTTATTATAAGAACTCCCTCTTATAACTGCGTAAACATACGTGCACACATATATACGCACACATAGGAAAGGGAATGCATATACATTTATTAACTCTTATAATTTTATCATCAGCTATAGTCAGAATTTTTATGACAATGGAAGTTATTTACTATTCTTTCATGTTCTCTGTGTAATCTGGATATTTTCTTATATTTTTTAAATTGGTTTTGTCTGTAGCTCTTAACGATGATTTCATTCTGTTATATTCTTGAAGTAAAAAATAGAGACTGAACAGCTAAGCTCTATGATCTTTACTATCTTGTTACTTTGTGCTATTTTTATTTTTTTATTTTTTTATTTTTTTTATTGTGAACATCCTTACAGCTTCCTCTGTTTCTTTATATCACTGATACATAATAAAAATGAAAATAAATCTCATATGAACACTGCTTTATGGGTTAATTGTCTGTTTGTGACTGAGTGGCTCTAGGAATCATATAATCGCTGCCAAACATCTAGATGAGTCTTTTAATGAAAATTACAGCTTTCATGCTTGCCAACGGTGCCAGGAAGACAGGGCAACTGGAGCAAAACCGTAATTTAGTACTGTATTTCCACTCACTTCTACCAAACAGAGAGCACATCTAGTGCCTCTGTTTCTATGTGGTTGACATACACTGTGGAAAGATGTTGATGTGAAATACCTGCTGTCCAAAACAGGAGCAACTATAGGCTAGTACTCTCATATGGTTAATTTTTTCCAGAATGCTTTGTTTCCTTTCACTCACATACAGTGTCAGCCTTGTAACACTCCATAAATATAGATGATATTTTTCTTCATGAATATTCTTTGAATAATCTTGAGTGGATAATGAAAGAATCATCATAAATCTGTTTCTGAGTAAAAACCACCTGCATCCCTGTTTTGGTGCTTATGTTCCAGATTCATCCTTCTTGCCTTTAAGATCTTTTCCACTTTTTTTCAGAGAGATGTCCCACGTATGTCATGTCTGCAGAATAGGTTATTGACTGGAAGGACAAAAAGTATGGCAGAAAACTGAGGGTTTATTCTCAAGAACATCACTGCTGGGTTTTGCAGAGGTGCTGAGAGAAAAATTCAGCAAACCTGTTCTTCCATGGAGCTGGTGTGCCTTGTAGGGTAGCATGAACATAGGGTCTTCATGCACTGGCCTGGCTGAATGTTGTTCACTGTTCACACAAGAGCAGAGGTAGCATGGAATACAGAGTGGACCACTTCACACATCCTACTTTGGACTTCTAGGTACAAAATGTAAGAGAACTCAGCCTTTTTAGGAAACTTAGCAATTTTCAGTAGCACTCAGACTACTGCAGTCCAAGGCAAAATCCATGCCTGGCTACATTTGACTAATGTACTCAAGCCTTGCTTGTATAAACAGTACACCTGGATTCAAAGGATCTGGTTTTAAATTAATGTGGCTAAGCATATGCATTCTTATGTTCATATCTCCAATATGCCCCTTTAGATTGTCAGCCTAAATTGGTTTGATTGTGTCTTATAGTGTATCATAACATGGGCTGCTTAGTGACAAGTGAACTGCTTGCCTGGAGGAGCTGATATGCTGAAGAAGAATAGCTGGTGCTTGCTGTGCTTGCTGCTGTAGCAGGAAAGACCAAGAAACAGGTTAGCAGCCGAATGCAGAAGTCCGTAATATCTAGGATTGCATCACATGGTTGAAACATGTAAACTAAGTTGTAGCATGGAAGGCATCCCCACATTCTACTGTGCTGTGGGGAATGTACAGTCTACAAAAAATTTGTCCTGCATTCGGTGACTACAAAGCTTTTAAAGATCTGATGCTCTTTACTGAGCTGTAATGCCTAGATCAGAACCTGACATGGACAAAAATTGTCCTTGGTAGGCTGTCTGCACCTTCTCAAGCAGCTGGCAGCAACCTGTATTGGAGATGGAAAACTGAGGTAGGATGACAGGCTGGCCACAAATGGGGGATGGATTTCAGTCCACCAATGCAAAGAAGGGGAATTGGAGAAAGCTTTTGATTTTTGTTTTATTTTTCACTTTCTCTCCAGCTCATTTTGATTCTGTCTGTGGAGAAGAACAGTCTCTTGTGACATCCAGGGTTTAATTTCCAGCATGATATGAGAATTAGTTGCATTCTCCTCCCCATACCAGTAATGAGTTGTTCGGCTCAATGCTTGCATACTGTGCTCAACATTTACCCCCAGGGTCTCAAGTATCAGTGAGGAGGGAGGGCAAGAGATCAGGAGACTTCTTCAGCTTGAGAGATCCCAGGACAGGAGAATGAAAAATGGCAATTATTGCATGTGGTAGAGAGAAAAGCTCAGGACGGAAATAGTAGGGGGATTGCAGTTCAGGATTAAGTCACATTGCCAGAGAGGTATCAGGGAGGCATAATATAATGTGTACTCTCACTCTGCTGGGCTCTAGCTAAGTTGTGACCCCCTGATCCTGTATGTTGGACAAGGGCAAACACACCGACACTATGGTAGATTAAACAAATAAGGTGAGCCCAGTTTTCAACATTCATTTGCATATGCATTTCTCAACAGGGAACCCTCTATGGGCAAAGGCTAGTAGCTGATTTGCACACTCAGATTTTGCGTTCATATTCTGCATTGGCTTATCGCATGCAAATATATGCATTCAGTTGCATGCACCCAGGTTTGGAAATCATTCCTCTGGTTTCAAGAAAGAAAAAGACAGAATAATAATCGCTCGCTGCCACGTCCCCCCTTCCTCCCCTAGCCTATTGTCAACAAATTTCAATTCATCACTGTTGATTTTGCTGAAACCTACTTTGGAACGTTACAGCTGGGATTGATGTTATCCAATGCCATTTTTATCAGGGTTTCACTGTGCAATACAGAGTATTCAGGGGAGTCACTGCAGGCTGCTGGTGCCCATGATTGCCTCTGACATGTACAGCTGAAAGGACTCTTATTCCAAGAATGATCTTCTTTTTTAGACTGTATTGAGTTGGGACTGATTTTGATAGCCAGTTTCAGTCAAGAATCATAAAGTTATTGCACATTTAAGACCGTCAGTATGAGAATCATTCTCTGTCTCTATCTCCCTCCCCCTCTCACCATTCTTTCCCCTCTCTTTCTCTCTCTCATCATTTCACAGGACTGCAAGGTTACAGAAAGGTCTAATCAATTGTCAAACTCTCCTTTATCTCTGAGAAGGTGGTAAAAAAATCTAACTGCCCTGCTGTAGGGGGTTCTTCTGACTACACAGCACCCTTTTTCACATACAATGCTACCATGATTAATGTCCTCCCACCTCAGACCTTGTTAAAACCTGTTCTTTAAAGCAGGCTGGTGCACCACAGTGAGAGCAAGAGCAAGGTTGCATAAATCAACGTGTTCTCACAGCCCCCAGGATATCCATTATAGATGCCAGCTGGATGACTGGAAGATAGAGAAAAATGAATATTGTATCCTGTGGCCTTTTGCCTCTAATGACCACTTTTCAACATTTTTGAAGGCATGATTAAATTTTGATAACTGGGGAAGTCACTCTGAGCAGGCTGAAATAGAGATAAATTGACTGAGGGTCTGACATCCCAGTGGAGAGCAGGCAACTAATTAGTGTGTGAATCGCACTCTGAAAGAGATGTAAAAGGGAGGCTGGTTTAATCAGAGGAGCTGCTGAGGTACAGGAATAGTCAGGGATAATTGCGGCCTAGGTAGAAATCACAGGCTCAATAAGCAGCTTTTTCTGTCTGCTTGATTGGCAGCCGCTGACCTAGTGTCCAAAACCTTTGAACTCTTACAACAGTAACAGCCTTGTCAAGGCAATTTGCTTGCAGCTTTCTATGACCAGTTATTTCAGCTCTGGAGCTGGGACACCCAATTTGAAAGGGCACTTTGCTCCTCTGCTGCAGTGGAAGCTGGGCGGAACAGCCTCATTATTTTTGATGACTTTACTTTTGAACCCTTTATCTCCCCCTCAACCCTCTTCCCCAATGCACTCCACACACTACATACGTACCCTCTCCCTGGGGACCTTGCTGTACGGATGAAGTGTCAGATCAATTTAGCAGTTGATTGCAGCCCGGGAAATCAGGGCAGGGGGAAGGACAAACCCCCACCATGCTGTGTAACACTGTGGTTTTATTGCAGGAGCAGAGCTTCATTGATGCCTGAACTGATGATGCTGTTGGACATACAAAACATGAACATATCTGGAGTTGTTTTTGCTGGGTTTAGAGGAATTAAAGACAAGATATTTAATCCCTTTAATGAGTGGTTGGGATAACACCTCTTTTAGTTGGAAATGGATTGTCCACCTGTGCAAGAGATGACTAAGATAACATCTTTGCCTTAATGTTTACCCAGCATACGCACATAGCATTTTGTTTGTGGTAGCAAAAATGTTCTGACTTAAACTGGTGTTTAGGGGAATAATAATAATAATCCCCTAAAGCTGCAGTAGCAGGTGAAGCAGAATTATTATTATTATTAATTTTTTTTTTGGGGGGGGGGGCGGTGGGGAAGGAGGGTAGCTGAAGAGAGAGCAAGAAGATCAGGCAGAAAGCTTGCTGTCTTATTCCATTTGGTAGTGTGAATTTGTGCTGCTCTGAATTATTTTTTTTTTGCCTGAGGCAGACTAGTTTATCTTTTTAAACTGATTAGTCCCCCCGGGTCTTGTATTATACCGAGGACCAGGATACCTGATGTGACTGGGTTTTGATGTGACAGTGTACTATTTCTGCAAAGCCTTCAGCTAGGATTTTCAAAAACATAATTTTTCACATGAAAATGAGTGCCAGTTGTAACTCGGTCTACATAATTAGGCACCTGCTGTATATTAATACTTTATTAGTAGGTGGTTTAGTCTAGTGGTAGCTTGTGGCATGGCTACATGAAGAAGGTAAGCTCAGCCACTGTTTCACAATGTGCTGGCTACTCCACAGTCCTTGCCTGTCACCATGCCCTTACCTGCGGTACCTGACTGGAATCATGTTTATTTTCATGCAAATCTCCAGCAAGCAGTATGCAAACTGTGAAGGCAGGACGGCTCCTGACCTTTCTGGGCTGTGATTGTGTCTCTCTTGTAATTTCTTTCTGAAAGGAAGAGGGTTTCTTTATCAAACACATGGAAACTTTGGGCCCACTTATAGGCCACTAGTGTAGGTCCCCAAAATAGAAACTTTTCAATTTCCATGACTCTGTCTGTTTGCTCTGGATTTACACATTGGGAGGAACAAAAAGATCTATTTCCCCAATTATTCTTATAATCTAGAGGGGAAACTTAGAGGTCCTTATCAGAAATATGTGACTGTAATACAGTCCCTGAGACATCACAAAATGCTTAAGGAGATCAGGAGAAACATGATCTATGTTTAATTTTGCACTGCTGGGAAAGCCCTAGGGAAGCCAAGGCATGCAAGTGTTTTACCAAAGCATTCAGAGTTTTGGCTTCCTCGGTCACTACTGTTAATATCACTACTGCTTAAAACAAATAAGGAAAAAAAGGTATAGAAAAGTTAAACATTTTGTCTGAGGCCACGCCAAAGGTCAGACATAATGCAAATCTTTATGGCCTAAATGTTGTCTTCCTTTCATGATCTGTTTAGGGATATTAAGAAGAATTAATGAAATCTTCAAACTGTAACTAGACAGAAAGGAAAGAATTTGACTGCTGTGTTTATTAAATATGAGGCTTTTGCTAAAAGTCATCTCATGACTCCTTGCTGACCTGTAGTAAAGTAGTGACAAGCACTTTGCTTCAGGAGTGGGAACAGCAGCCACAGCAATGAAGTTGAAAGGACAGAAAAAAACCAGCAAACCCACCACAATCAGAATAACAACAGTTTGTAATGAAAGTTATTTATGTATCAAAACACTGGCTTCCATGAAAAAACAAGAGACTAGCATGTCAGAAATACAGAAATTTTGTATAAATATTGCTCACAAACAAACTAAGAATTAAAAGGTGATCTATACAGCTGAGGCAACTTAAAACCAGATGATTCTGGTGATGCATCCCTGTGTATGTTCCTGGTTGAGGATGAGAAATGTATTCAAACAGACATATATCTACAGCAATGACGATTACATGGGGAAACGTAATGTGTAAGACGCAGAGCCACTTACAACTGTGTTAATATCAGTGGAAGATAATAAAAAATAAAGGTTTCAATTAGTGAACTTGCTTTTTCTACCAGTTTTCCCTACATGATTTCTGACTTTGGTGTCAGATAGTGTGGTGAAATGGTTCTGAAGGTATAAGCAATAAAAAAAGACACAATAAATTCGTATAGGCCAGGCAACTGTGATGACTTAATTGCTACTTTAGTGAAAAGGCTGCAGCCATTATGTTAAATTATTAAAAATAACACCCACTGTAATTTATCAGAATTTTAGCCATTACTGCATTAAAAAAAAAAAAGTATCAGCAATTTTGAGATTACAATGTTTGGCATAGTAAAAGTCAGCAGAGGTAGTTTGACGTACAATGGTGGTAGAAAAAGAAGTGCGTTATCTATGTCAGCTTTACCATTTCTTACAGCTTTAGCTCTTGTGGCTGGAAGACCTAGGAGAAATACACCCTTTGTGCCCATTTAAGAGGAAAAGGGAGGGATTGGGATTGTCATGGTGAGGGATGAGGCTTTGAGAGCAGGAACTGCAGTTCCCACTCTCACACATTGTTGTTCTGTTTGTTTGTTTGTTTGTTTCTTTTCATGCACAGCAGTTATGTGAAGGTTAATTCCCTGTGAAGGCAGAGCCAGTTGCTCATTTGCCAAGCAGGATAACTGCAAACTGAAGCCTTGTCAGGATGTGGGAAATCTCTGCCTGTGTGTTTATATCTTTAAGACCTTGTCTACCCAAACTCTGAAAGTAGCAGCCTTTACTAATAAGGTGGTCTTTCAGAAAGGAACTCTTATGGTGAAGGAAAAATATCTTGCTATTTATGAGTATCTCAGTATTTCAGATATTGCAGGTAAGTTTTCTGAGATGCACCACAGAGACACAGATGAATCCTGAGAGATGTTCAGCAGAGGAGGAAGAACTTATTTGATCCTGATTTGTACTGCTCTGGAACCTCTGATTTGACTAACTGAAATGTTTTCATGTGTGAAATGAGAGCAATTAGAGCTGTCAGTCTCCCATGGCCAGCATCACCTGAGGAACACTCCTTTTTCTTTTAGGCAGAACCTGAGATTCTTGAATAACCACACAAGTCTATGAACTGAGGCATGCAGAAAACTGCCAGAGATGGAAAGACTGAGGAAAGAAAATGCCAGAGTTGTCAGAGTCAGTTGTGCAAAGAGCCTTAAACATTGATTTCACTATGTATACCAGTGATGATGCAAGTACCTCACAATCTCCTTACTCATGCGTTCAGAAAGGACGGGGAAGCCGAATAAGTAGGAAAAAAGCCATGACAGAAAATGGCATTGCTATCTGGGACTTTGGCAATTCTATAAAGTGGGAATTCAAAACAAAATCCTTCAGTGGCTATATCTACTTTGTCAAGATATGTGTTTCTACAGTGTATATATTTACATACATGCATGTATATAAACATGTGTTTCAGTACATGTGCATCTTCACGCAGAGATAATTGAAGCAATTAATTGCATTTAATAGCAGTTGATAAAAATGTTGTGCCTTAAATGTCTTATTGTAAAGCCTGTCATAATGGCAATTCAATTAAATGATACTGCGTTATTATTCCTCACCCTATGTGCAAAATCTAGTGAAACCATTACTGAAATTGTGAAAAACAATTTTAAACATCAGCAGAGAGGAGTGTTTGATTAGAATCCAAAAAATGTCTTTCAAAACCTCTAGCAGGTAAATTATGAATGTTTACATATACACATCTGTTATATAAATGTGACGTAAGAAGTTCAGACTACCTGTGCACCTTTAAAAATACCATAATACACATTCAAATACTAAGATAATTGGGACATATGTTTATAAAAAAAATTATAAAGAGCTTCAATTATTACAGTTTTTTGACATCTCTTTTGCAAACATCTAAAAACCATCTGAAAGCGGTCCTATTCCTCACTTCTGTATTAAAGAGAATGATGAAAAGCATCTTTCTTTCCCTCCAAACTGAATCATAAATTAGAATTTTTTCTTAAGTGCAACTTGTGCTACAATTTTTTGCAGTTTTTGAATCCTGTTTTCTTGGAGATTTACAGCTGCCGCAGTCTCCAAACTGTATTTTCTGAATTTAATGAGTTAACTCTTCTGTGTGATAGACCAACACATTTTTTACAAATGTAGTGCTCAGTCACTGGGAGAAATAATAGAAGATCTCTTTTAAAAGGCTACAAGGATGAAGATAATTACATAGCAGAGTTTTTCACTGAGTTACATACTAGTTGGAAAACACAGGCCTAGAGTACAGTGAAAACTGGTGTTGGAAATGTTATTCAGAGGCAGAAATAACAATAATTGACACACACAAAAAAGAAAGAGGTGATCCAATACATTTCTATAACATCTCTAGTAGTTGAGAATTGCCCAGAAAAATGATCAAAAAGTAATGATCACTCTTGGGATGTTAAGTGATATACTCACATTCACATACACATTCAATAAATATTCAATAAGCGACTCTATCCTTACAATAAAGTTAACAAACTTGCATGTAGCTTTTAAACTAAAAATCAGTGTTGCTAACCTGACTGCTGATGTTGATTTGTACTCAAGGAATTATGTAGGCCCCTCTGCATCTTCGAAGCACAGGGCTATGGCAGTCAGATTAGGTTTTTAGTTTGGAAATGCAGCTGAGCTGAAGTATGCTGTTTTAAGAGTTGAATGGTGACTTACCTCAGTGAACTATGGGGCCATGTGGTGGGCTGACCTTGGCTGTACACCAGGTGCTCATCTACTACTACTCTAGCACTCCCCTCCTCACTGGGGAAAGGGAGAGAGCATATAATGAAAGGCTCATGGGCCAAGATAAGGCCAGGGAGGGATCACTCACCAATTACCATCATGGGCAAAACAGATTTGACTTGGGGAAAATGAAATTAATTTACTACCAATCAAATCAGAGTACGATAATAAGAAATAAAAAACAAAATTTGAAATGCTTTCCCCCACCCATTTTCCTCACTCCTGATTTCTCCACTTTCTCCCTCCAAATGGGGGAGGGATGGGGAATGGTTTTTGTGGTCAGTTCATCACATGTTGTCTCTGCCACTCCTTCCTCCTCACTCTCTTGCCCTGCTCCAGCATGGTGTTCCTCTCACAGGAGACAGTCCTCTACGAACTTCTCTGAAATCGGTCCCCTCCACGGGGTGCAGTCCTTCAGGAACTCACTGCTGCAGTGTGGGTCCCCCAGCAGGGTCACAAGTCCTGCCAGCAAACCTGCTCCAGTTCTTACAGACAACACCTAGCTCGGGTCATGTTTTTCAGAGTAATACCCTTCAAAATTATGATTCACTTCCAAAATTTCAAATGTTATCCTGCATGCTCATTTTCTCCTACTTGTTTTATGCAAATAAGTATTCACAGGTACTCTACAGTGGCATTGTGAAGACATCTTAAATATTATCATTTTTTCAGCACACCTGTTAGAAAGCAAGATCCCAACAACACAGTAACTTTTTTTTTTCTTTAATTTTAAATTTGGACATCATGACACTAGAGCTTGTTATCCTACTGTCAGAATATTAATCTTTGAGTGACCTTTATGAGTAATTTATTTTCCTTTAAATCCTTATTTCAGTATTGACACAAGTGGCTGCCAGCAAAACTACCCTGTACCTTAAAATGCTTTGTGAGGAAATATCAGAGAAGTTTTCCAGGCTAAAAGAACATCCTCTCACTTTGTTATGGAATTATTTTTTCATTTCTCATGTGGCTAAACTGGGTAGGTTTTGGTATTTTCTATACTGTGAATTTCTTACTGTGTAAAGTAAATTAGGCCCAAGTTACAAATACAAATATATAGGAAATTTTACAGACTTATATATCAAGATTTTACACTGAAACCCCGAGCAAAATAATTAGTGGACATTTCTTGCCCTTGGAAATGTGGCGGGGCTCAGCTGAAGAGAATTATGCTTTTAAGAAAGGGACTATGAGAAGAGCTTTAATTCTTGCTACTACCTTCTTTCTGTGTTGACCTGAAGTGGACGGAAGGAGAGAGGAATCTGGCTTCGAAAAGTCCTTTTGACTCCATTTAGTGGGCTGTGACTTCTTGTAACATTAGCTTTCCTTAGAAAACAGCCAGATTTATGATAGTGCAATGTCAGTATTCTTAGATCTAAAAGCTGAATAAAGATAGTTTTAGGCAATTATAATAAAATTCAGAAAGTAGAAAGGAAGATCAAATACCTATGGTGCAAGCCAGGAGAAAACTGGGGTTTATGAAAATAATATAAAAGTACAGAATGGTGAAAGAACAGGAAATCTCTTTATTTCTAGGGCTGGTAAATTGAGGTGACATAATTAAACATTATGGTTGTCAAGGGGGACAGCAAGTTATATTACTTTGGGCATGGAGCTGCCAGTGGCTATGACTGGTAGCCCTACCCCTTTTTGGATTGCCAGGGAGTAATTTTAATATATATGAAGTTATAAATACAGAGGTACAATCAGATTTTATACATTGAATTTCCAGTCATTTGTGTGTGTATTAATATTTCTACTAGAGAAATGCTGGGGGAGAGAGGTCCATGCTGCAAGACTGCTAATCAACCAGTGCTCATTAGTTCATTATGCAGGTGCATAATTTGACATGCAATATTGGGAGAGGTTTGCTTTTGAAGATGAAATGGGTTATTAAAAATATTACTGGCTGCACTCAAAATGCATTTTGAATTTTTCGAGGCATATCTTGGTACTTGGGGAGGAAAAGATGATTGGACTTGTCTACCTGTGCCTGCATTGCTGCTTCAGCTAGGGACGAACAAGGAAGTTTAGGCAGTATCACAGCTCAGCACTGTAGTGGAGAAAATAGACAGAAGAAGATGAGAGCCCTTCTGCAAATAGTTTCCTTGTTGCCAGCTGTTCCAAAAGGAAGAGAACGAAGAAAGCAAAATGGTGTTCCTTCTAAAAATCCATTTGTCTCATGTTTTCTCAGAAAATAAGACAAAGTATTTTCATACAACTTGGAACTACTCATCTCTGAGTGGGGAGCCATAGCAGAAGATAGAAATATAGCCCATATAATTGACTTCTTATTTTCAAGTGCCAGGTAACTGTTGAGCTGTTTTAATGATTCCTTAATGCATTTTGAATATGATCACTGTTAGTGCAGGATTTTATTGTGCTCACCTTGTGAAACGTTCATGACTTGCTCCTAAAATAACTTCATGTTTTACATAGAGTTTTGGGGCAGCTTATTCACAGTATCTGGCTTCCTTCTGAGTACAAGGTAGATGAAGATTACATGGCCTGAAATTTCAATATTCAATTAACTGTTCTGGGGTAAGAAATATTTTATTGTTGCCGAGAATGAGGTTCACACAGATGAAGTTATTTAATTATTAAAAATCAGACTGTCGTGAAGCCGAACATTGCACTTGGGTTTCTACCTTGGAATCCTTTGCAAAGTTTTTAGGAAAAATCCCTTATTATACACATTTTTTGGTGAGTTTTAGGTTGCTAACAGAATGTAAGGCAGTGGGCCATCTCCACCATATGCTATTATAAAAGACAGAAAGACAGCAAATATTCAGGGTGGACAAGGAGAGCATGTTAGGCATATAATGGCCATCAGCCTGCTGTCTCCTGGCAGATACATCTGAATGCCATGTGTACTGTGGTAAGAAGCTGCCGTGGCACATACAACCTGAAAATATAACCAGCAATTCTGAACGGACTGCTGCTATCTCCTTTCATGGCTTTTTATTTATTTATTTATTTATTTTTCCTAATGCTGGAACTGTAGCTGCTTTTCTTGGCACTCTGCTTTTCACTCCATCTTGTTTCTTTATTTTTTTACAGGATGTAGAGATGGAAAAGAAGGACTGGGTCATCTGATGTTAGCCTTGCTATCATCAGGCTCTAAATATTTCTTCTACAGGAGTGCGGATGTTGCAATTCACAAAAATAGGTTGGAGAAGTGAAAGAAGTAGTAAAACATCTATTTTCAGTTGCAGACTCTATTTCTTTTGCTAAAAATGTCAAATATGACAACAGCTTTTTTCTATTTCTGCTATTGTGCTATCATATTTTCTCTTTACTTTTGAAGGAAAAGTATCACCAACAAAAGGGGAGAAGACAGCAGGAAGAGGAGGCTCAGAATGTTATACCTCCATTGAGAAAACAAAGCAAAGCAATCCCTGCTAACAGCCTTTACTCTGACTGCCACCATTGATAAGAGAATAAGTAAACTCTGCCAGCAGCAGTTACAGCTAAGGCTGTCAAAAGGGCAGGAAGCTATTGGAGAAAGGTGGGTAGCTGGTGTGACCATGTCTAATGCACTACATACAATATAATTATGGACAAAAAACCATAACAGTAGAATGGAAAAGAATATGTGTAGTCTAAATGTGCCCATGGCTGCACACGCTTAGTATATGAGAATATTCTCAGTCATAATAGGCATCTATGCCATCCGATAAGTGCTCCAGGAAGTTAGTAGCAAACACTCCCAAGGATGTCGGCCTGTATATTGAGTAAACATGAAGAGAGATACCCCTTATTGCTTTACTGCTTGCTAAGGGAAGTGGTTCTAGTGCGAGTATGAAACCTGATCGTGAGACAAGCTTTGGAAAAATCCCCACTTTTGACACTTACAGACCTTCTCTCTTATCAACTAGCAAGTGTCATGTGAAGACTCCTTGTGAGTCCCAAGATGACAACAGCAATGTTAACAATGCTGCTCCCCGGAAATACCATTGCAGAATCAAGTCATCAATAGTTAAGCAGGATTGCTTTCACACAGCTGCGCACAGGCAGAGGTGGACAGGGAGACAAATTCTATCAATGGTCTTGAGCACTGTGTGAAAGCAGCTGCTGCATCTTTCTTCTCAATACACACATTCAACCCCTGAGCTCCAGATGCCTTGATATAGCAATATATAACATACATATGTGTTATTGTCATGGTTCAGCCTGAGCTAGCAATACAACCACAATAGCTGCTCATTCAGCTCCCTCCCCGCCCTCCCCAAATAGGGGAGAGAATTGAAAGGGAAGGGAGAAACTTGGATTGAGATAAACACAGTTTAATAAAATAACAAAATACTAAGATGCTACTAATAAATATATTCATAAAATAGAAATAGAATATAAAGTAAAAGATACTCAAGGCAATTCCTCACATACTCCATCCACACTGGGCAGCCAGTCCCAGGAAGCAGTACTTGGTCACAAACAGCTGATCCCAAAGAGAGAAAAGACAAAAAAAGGCAGAAAGGCCCAGAGGCCTCTACAAAACAGCAGGATGGCAAAAAGGCCAAACTAAATGCCCCGAACAGAACTCCCTCAGCTCTGACAAAGAGAGCAAAGAGAAGAGAATGCACAAGAGAGTGACTGGAAGATCCGGACTCTTCCTAAATATGAAGCGTGATGCTAATGGGACAGAATACTGTTATGGATCAGTCTGGATGTCAGTCAAGCTCTGCCCCATCCATGCCCCCTTCCTCCATGCCTCACACCTGTGGGCAGACCGCTCAAAATGTCCTTGGCTTTCAGACCAGAGCAATTAAAAACATTAACTCTGTGCTGGGTATTATCTCTTGTTCTCAAACTAAGTCCAAATAATGAGCATGCTAGCTATGAAAAAGGTTTCTAACTGCATGAAGAAAATTAACTCATTTTCAGTCAAACCAGCACAGTTATACATACATATAAAAACAAAGAACAATGCAAGGCCTTTGGGAATGAGAGTCCTATGTAAGCATTGCCTTTTTACAAAGTAGGGAGAAGTTTGTAAAAAGCACCCCTTACCTAATGAAAGTAACCTACAAGTTATTTTACTTGAATAATACATCGAACCCTGAGACCAAATTAATGCTGGTTATCCATGTGTATGATTCCCAGGCTGATGAAACCCCATGAATTCTGGGATGTGCAGTCTCTATAGTGCTTGCCATGACTATTCAATATTAATAGGAAAATGAAAGTAGAATTTTCCCCTCAAAACTCATCAAAGGCAAAGGAGCAAAGAGAGCAATTTCAGAGAATGCTGGTCCTCTGGGTGTCATGTGTTTGCTTACATTGACGTTTGCGTTTACCTATTTACTCATATAGACCATTTTGTGTTCATGGGCAGAACATTCTGTGGAATGGGAAATTGCCACTCCATCGCTCTTCATGGACTATGGTTCCTGTAATGACTGCCAATTCTGAATACGTAAATCAAGTTTTTGACTAAAATAGAAGATTTTTGTCCAGATCTGTTCTGGTCTGAGCTAGTGTCTGATGGATCTCCCAGTGAAACTCTATGGGTGCTAACTTGCTGCCTCCCGTGGGTATCTGTGAAGCAGAATCTGCACAGTGGGTCATTTCACATAGTATTTTGACATCTCTTCAGCATGATTCAAACTATTGTCAACTCAAATCCATTGGTACTGAGGTTTCTAGTGTCCTTCCAGAGTTCCTCATAAAAATGGACAGTGATGGGTGTGAGCTTAGGCACTGTGGAAGTTGCCACAATTAAGCTTTCTGGGACCAAGAGTCTCTATGTCTACCCTTGGCCTTTGGTGGATCCACTTAGAACTGTGTAGCTTGGTTTTAATTATTTCCCTATCATTTTTTTTCTGGCTAGAAATTCATATTTTTGCCTAACAGAAGGATCAGGAATTATTTGGTTTGCAGATGGGTTTCTCAAGAAGCAATGTTGTGTTAATTGATCAGTCTATGTTGATCTTCAGACTGCATATAAATGATCTTTCAGTGGCCAGTTACTTTAACTTGTTTAATAAACATCTGGCCCTTTTCTAAAACACTGGAAACATAAGGGTATTTTCAGTGGGACAATGAAGATCTGGCTGTGTGAGGTGCTTCCCTGTTATCAAGCTATCCAAGACTGCATAGCTTTTGCAATCACAAAATTATGGAATATATGATGTCATCTGGTCTGATCTCCTGCTCAAAGCAAAACCAACCTCAAAGTTAGTTCGGGTTGTTCCAGTTGTCCAGTGTAATTTGAAGTGTCTCAAAAAATATTCCTCAGCTCTTTTGAGTCACCTAGTCTGATGTTTGACCACCGTCAGTTTAACTTTTTTTTTTCTTGAATCTAATCAGATTTTCCCTTGATGCAGCCTTTGTCTGTGGCTTCTTATCCTTTCACTGTGTACTTCTGAGAAGAATCTGGCTCTGTCAAAGTAGTCAAAGTCATCAGTTAACTCCTGTCTCCCTAAGCTGTCTCTCCCTTCTTCACTTGGGCTGAAGGAACATAATATATAATTATGTTGCTTCTGGTCTCCACCAAAGTTTGTAAGAGAGAGGTGAATTCAGTGTTTGCTGATTCTTCTCCTTTGCCTCATTTTAACCTATACAATAATGCTGCTGACAACTGAAGCTGATTGGATTGAATCTTTATTACTGTGCCAGCTTCCTTATTGTTAGATGAAACCATGTGAGCCCTATATCTCTAGACAAGTGTAATTCATTTCCAGTCTTTGTGTACAGGTGGGTGTCTTTCTCTGCAGCTGTCATTCTGTGTACCTATCTTCATTAAGGAGTGATAGGAAAAGTGTGCACATTTGCATGAATGAAGCAAGTAGAAGGTATGCAGTAACTATGTGGAATCTGATATGGTCATGAAATTACTAAATATTTTTGCTTCTGAAAGTAAGATAGTTTCATGCTGAACTACCTAGATGCCTTAGCAGTTCACTCATGTCTCAAAGTATATTTAATCAATTCATTAAAAAAAAAATCCTTAAAAGGTTTTCTAATACACTCTGTTTTAACCACGCATCTTCAGAACTATTATGTAATGATTAGCTCAGTTTATTTTCTCACCAGTGTTACCATATTTGCTAAGCATAAAGGAAAACCAACTTATAAAAAATACATACCAGAGTTTCATTTCTTACTTTTCATCACTGCCATCAGAATCTTTCTAGCATCCCTAATCACAAAGAAAAACTTGAAAGTGCAAGCTTAATTTAGTACACCTCCAGTTCTGCATGTTTCTAGCCTATTTCTTCAAGGAAATATATGGCACTTTCCATAATGGTTTGTCTTCTGAAATAAATGGGGATGGGAACTTGAAGCTCCAGTGGCCCTCATTCAGTCTGAAAATTACTAAAAAATATGTTACGGTTCTGCAGACAAGCATAGAAAGAGCCCTAGCAGCTACAGATGAGATGTTCCTCACAAAGTACTCTCTACCCTGACTTTCCCTGCCCTGTGCCCATCACGCCCCACCCTGCTCCCATGGAAAAATGAATAGATAGAAATGAAGAGTGAAACTCAAAGAAGGTTTGGTCACTTAAACAAACCTCACTGACATATTCAGATGTTCTACAGTATTACTGTCTTTTAAAAATACGCTTTTTTTTTTTTTTTTTTTTTTTACTGTGGCAGTTGTCTAATCAATTAAATTAACTCATCCCACCTTTGCTGTTTTTTATGACTCTGGTACAAAGTAGCTAAACTGAGTAAAATGCTTCTACTCACATTAATTTTGCATTTTGAAACAAAATAATACTATCTGTTGTGCATCTCCATGAAGTTCACTGTAGCTGAATAGTAACACCACAAAATTCTTAATAAAACCTGGTACTCTTTTTGCCGACTCCTGCAGCTTGCTTGCATGCCCACCTTTTGGAGAAAGAATTGTTTGTCCTTGTGTAAGGCTGAGGCTCAGCAGCAAGTGTCTTTCCTCAGAAGCAATGTTGCTGCTATGTGAAAGGGAGGCACTACAGCCACCAATGCTGCACCTTTTCTATGGGCAGTTTCAAAAGCTATCAATCCAGGCACTTTAGTGAGCTTTGAACAAGAGAGGGAGAAGAGGAAAGGCAGAAACAGGGAAAAGACATGAGGCTTTATGGCATGTCAAAGGACTGTTGATTAGCAGATATACTGGCAAAGTGGTGTCACAGTGAAGGAAAAAATCCATTTTCTGATATACGGTGCAAATCACAGCCTCCCAATAACTTGAAAAACAGACTAATATGACTAACACAATGACAGCTTCCCTATTTCCTTGTTTATCCAACCCTTCCTATCTGTTCATATCTCAGAGGCCAAATAAATACAAATCTGAAATGGCCTGGCTGAGAAAGTGGGAGTCCTCCCATTTTGCTGACGGGAAATTCAGCTCCCCTTAAGGTTGTAGAATTCCTGCTGGCTGCTAAAAGTACCCTCATTGTGCAATAACTTCTGCCACTATGAAACACAAAACTGGCACAATTACAAGACATAGATTGAGATGTTTCAATAGCTTCAGCCACCCATAAGGACAAGCAAAAACCTAGGACACAAGCCTCTTGCAGAAAACACCCTTTCTTTTGATTGAATGCCTTTTGAAATTGCCCTCATTATCGTGCAAGGTAACATGCAATGGGGTTGCCTCTCAAAGTGACCCTGTTAGAGATTTCCACTTGTGAGAAAATTCATTCAAAAGTGGAGGCTGGATTAAACTGTATAGCAGGTCAAATGGCACTAGTTAGAGAAATGAAGAGAGGTGCTTCAGTCCAATGATTCTCTGGGAAGTTAAGCAACAATAACAAAGCCCATGAATACAAATGCACAAAGATCAGAGAAATGAAAAAACTGCCAGAGGCTGGTGAGAAAGATCTCCAAGCACTTCCACCTTCTAGGTTCCACTGAACAGAAGGAGCTCTTCAGTCCTGGGAAGAATGATGAAACCTCAGAAAATAAACATGCCGTGTGGCCTGGAAACACCTAGATGAAGAACTTTACTGAGTTGCTTTCATTTGGGATGTCCCTAGATTATTCTGCTCTTGTCAAGGCTATCCTGCATTGTAGAAGTACAGTTTTGAGTCCTTTATCAACAGTAAGGTCTGACTAGTATAGCAGAGGGGTTCAGAAGAAGGCCTGATCTCTCTCTCTTCTGTTAAAGCCCAGTGCTAAACTTAGCTCATTTTATGGACAAGAAAAAGATAGATGAAGACAACACAAGGCTCTAGCATTATTGACTCTAATCACCCAAGAATAGATAGTCATTTTGGTTTGCCTCCTCACTCTGCAGAGATCAGTGGGTTCAACAATCGGCTTTCTTTAAATACAAGGCAGTTGTCCTCGTTGACCTATGATGAGGACAAAGCACAGTGCAAAAGCTATTTGCAGTAGTCTGGTGAAAATGTAGGGGAGATGCACTGGTTTGAAATTGGTTTATTTTCTGGGGTTTCCTGTGATGACTTTCTGCTCATCCTTTTTCATTTCAGAGAATGAGGACCAATCAGTCAGCTGTGTGCTTTTCCTTTTTGCTGAACAGTACTTGGAAGTCAACACTCACTGCAGGTTACAGAACGAAACAAAAAATGGAAACCGTATGCTGCAGGTTATTTACAGATTGCTGCTGAGCAAATTTAATCACAGACCTCTGTAACTCTATCATCATTTCCCCTGATGAGAACATCACAGACTTAGATTTTGTAAAGGAGGGGAAAAATAGACATAATCCATGTATAACAGTAACAGCCAATTCTGCTGTGATGGGAAGAGGCACTGTATTAGGGCCAATACATTAGACCAACTTTTGCATTGCAGCTGGGACTCTTAATGGCTATTAAAATTCCCCTGGCATTTATTTCCCTGAAAAGGTAACTGAGCCCCTCAAAGAAGCTTTCATTTATAGCCCTATTGAGAAAGCAGGATGCATCATAATCATCTTGCTTAAGTTACCTCCTTACAAATTCTACTCATGTAACAAATGTTTGAAGTACAGTAATACATATATTGGAGTTCAGTGCAAATCCCAGGTAACTCATGTGTGTTGTAGATCATAAGGAGGTTTCCAATTATGATAATCAGTTATCTGGGAGGTTTAGTGTATCTCCTCTCCTTTTAAACCTGAATTTACCTCCAGGATTGCACACGAAACATCTGTTATTCCATCTATCATAATTCCTTTCTAACCAACAGAAGTGAAGTAATAATTGCCAGAAAAGCTGGAAAACAAATGTTATGTACCTGAGGAATAATGATTGCAGCCTGCAGTTCGAAGTGATCAGGGTCCTGGTGCATGTGTGTATCATTGCCAGTTTGCTGGTGTAATAATGCACTAAAGTAATTGGAAACCTGTTCCTTCTTTCTTGCTCATATCACCCAGTCTGTTTTTACTTTGATCTTCCAGTTAAAACTTAACAGTGGCTTTTGGCAATAAACTTCCTAATTGTAATTCTCTTTTGTGCTCTGCTCTCACAACATATAATCTTTTGAAATCCTCTACTGTTCCTCTGTGTGTTGCGTTTGCATGGCAAAGTTTTCATTGTGAGGGAGTTACAGGTGTGGCTTCTGTGAGAAGATGCCAGAAGCTTCCCCCATCTCGACAGAACCAATGACAGCTGACGGACCTACCACTGGCCAAGGCTGAGCCTATCTTGACAGTGGTACCACATCTGTGATAACATATCTAAGAAGGAAAAAAACAACAACAAACAACCCTGCTATGCAACAGCAGCCAGAAGAGACGAGTGTGAAACAACTCTGCAGACAGCGGGGTCAGTGGAGAAGGAGGGCAGGAGGTGCTCCAGGAGCTGGAGCAGAGGTTCCCCTGCAGCCCATGGAGGTCCATGTGGGAGCAGAGACCCACCTGCAGCCTGGGGAGGACCCCACACCAGAGTAGGTGGGTGTGCCCAAATGAGGCTGTGACCCGATGGGAAGCTCATACTGAAGCAGACTCTGGGTGGAACTTGTGATCCCATGGGGGACCCAGGCTGGAACAATCTGTTCCTGAAGGACTGCACACTGCAGAAGGGAACTGCAGCCCATGGGCAGGACCCATTTTGGAGGAGTTTGTGGAAAACTCTCTCCCATGGGATGACCCCATACTGAAGCAGGGGAGGAGTGTGAGGAGGAAGGAGCAGCAGAGACAACATGTGATTAACTGACTGCAAACCCATTCCCTGCCCCTCTGTGCCTGTCAGGGGGAGGAAGTGGAGAAATCAGGACTGAATTTAAGTCTGGGAAGAAGAGGGGTGTGGGAGAAAGGTGTTTTAAGATTTAGTTTATTTCTCATTACCCTACTCTCATTTGATTTGGAACAAATTAAATTAATTTCCCCAAGTCAAGTTTGTTTTGCCCATGACAGTAATTGCTGAGTGATCCCTTCCTGTCCTTCTCGTGACCCACTAGCCTTTCATTGTGTTTTTCTCTCCCCTGTCCAGCTGAAAAGGATAGAAGATCTTGGTGGGCACCTGGTGGCCAGCCAAGGTCAACCTGCCACACTCTGCTTCTGTGAACATACTTGGTTTCCTAAGTACTTATACATACAGCTATCCACCACTATATTTAAGGCTGTTACCTGTATGTATTCTATGCTTCTGTGTTTTGTTCACTTCTTTTTGTGCACTTTCTGCTAGTCTGTGCTTTTCCTGGCCTCTGTCTCCTATTGCTATCTGTATTTATTTTCTCTTTCTCTTGTTTCAAAACATCTTCCCACACTTGCAACACATTTTAACTTAAACGAAGAAAAGCTTTTTGTAAGCTTCATATTATAACTTGGATTAACGCTAGCATTTTCTGCTAACCTTTCATATTCTGATGCTTTCAGTGTTGCTGTCTGCTTACCTACAGAAGAAATCCTGCAGGTTGTGACAGAAAAAGGGAACATTTCTGTGAGGTTTCAAGTAGGAATCTCATGTCTCTGAGGATAACTATTTTGGCTCAGGTAGCTAATCAATAATACCTCAGATATCCTCTAGGCATTTTTTTTTTTGTACTGTTTATGTCCCTCAGCAGGGAAAGTGCCTGAACCACTAGGATTAAAATTACAGTAATTGTTCCCTGGACTTTTTTCCTTGTTCTAGCTCATGGATATTGAATATGGTCATCACAACTCACTCCTTTTAAGACAATTTGGTCACTGACAGTGGAAGTTTCTGCTGTATTATTGTTAAGGCTAGTGTAGCTGCCAAAAGTATGGTGTGTTTTTTTTTTTCTCTGTTGTTAAAATAACCCCATCTATCAGGCTGTCAGCTCATGTGAAAAACAAAACAAAACCTAATCTGGAAACTCCACATATAGCTTCCAAAGTGTCAGCCACACGGGTTATTATGACTAATTTCAAAGAAAGGGCCTCTGATGTCTAGTGTGACTCATTGCAGAGTGTCTTGAAGTAAATGGTGAGTGAAAATCTGTACCAGATGAGAGCATGCAAGAATAATTGTTGAGTAAAAATGTCTTATTCCAACAAATTATATTGGATTAGAAAACTATTATCTTTGGCATGCAGTGCGTTCCCTTTTGACTGCAATTTTAATATTTGTTTTGGTGTGGTAGCTCTCTTGCCTCTACATCAGGAGCACTGTTACATATGGGTGCAATTCATTCCCTGAAAAGGTAGAACTATTTTATTTCTACAGAGCATTTAAGCAGTGCTTAAACAGTGATATCTTCATATCTAAATGTAAGAGAAAAACTACTAATTAAAAAAAAGTTTTGTGTTGTTGATTGTGGCTGCCTTCTTGTTTCTTTTCTGTCTAATTCTCCATCTACTACAAAGATTTGCATGTAGTGGTAGAAAACTGTATCCATCAGAAAAAGGATAAAGGACCCTAGGCTAGAAGCAATGTAGTGTACGTCTGTGAATAGTAGCAGGGTTCTGCCTTGCTGACAGCTACTGCACTTGGCACATTGCTCCATGATTATTCCCTTGAACCATGGCAGCAGGCTCAGCCTTGCAAAATCCAAACTGGTAAGAGTTAACCATATAGAACACTGGTCTGCATGAAGTCTTTCTAAAGTGTCATCTGTTTGGTCTTTTTGGGCTGTATTATTCTGAGTTTTTCCATTTGCATTTTTGCCATGTATTTCAGTGAGCATACTCCTGTCCATATGGAACTCCTTAATGGAAGCACTGTCTGCTCCGTATGGGATGTGCTTGTGGGAAGCTGACGGGCCCCATCAGAGGTGGGGTATGTGGAATGCTTACATCAATCCAGCTGCTATTTTGGACAGTGGAGCCTCATATAGGCATGAGATGAGCAGAAGGTCTTAAAGGAGCAAATGTTTACCCAGAGAGGCACCAGAAGCCAAAGAAGTCATTCATGTTACATATAATTAGAGGGATAATGGAGGAGGCTTAATTGGACAGCTGCATTCAACTGGCTTTTAATAACACTATCTCCCCATGGAGATAAACAGTTTTGAACCCAAAGTGTAAACACTGAGGAGTAACAGTCTAATGCATGTGGGTTTAGCTGGTCCCCAATACCTGGGAAGGAAGTAATCAACTCAAGTTGAGCAAGAAACACATCTCCCTGGGGCACACAGAGCCAGTAAGTTGCATGCTGCCTTTCTTATGTGTAAACTGGTTGCTCTGTATCATTGCAGTGGGGCATCAGAAGGCAGAATTGTAAGATAGGAATCTGTTCAGCGAAGACATGGCAGTAGTTCTTCTTTCAAAGCATGGTATTGAGCTGAGGGAAGTTACCAGAGGAGCTTCTCAGGTGCTGATTGGTTTCATATATGCTTTAGTTTTTGGTAGGTAGCCACATCCACTCTGCATCTGGCCTGCTGTTACTTATGAACTGGAACTTGAGTTGAGAACACTGAAAATCAACCACAAATCCTTTGGCAAAATACATTTTCCTTACTACCTGTATGAGCGGAGGACGATGTCAGAAACACTTTGGGTAACTGTTGACATGCTACAGTCAGTATAGATCAGGCTCAGATAGCCAAATTTCAATTCAGAACAAAAGTAAAAAATGACATTTTTTTTCTAACAACCAGTCCATATGTTTTCTACCAAGGGCTTAAACGAAGTGTGAAAATGTGAAAACAAATAAAAGGTGTGTTTTCCCATTTTTAGGACTGCTGTGTTACTAAGAAGTAATGACCATAGCTTTATTTCAGAACACTCCCTCAGAAATGAAACTGTGTGCCACGGTTTCTGAATTCCACACTAGGTATGAAAGTTTTTCCTTTCCCACTTCACAATCATATAGGGAGTTTGGCCACAGGAAGAAATAGTATCCTGTAACAGTAGAACAGTCCCAGTGCCACACTAAAACATTAGCTTAGGTTGCAGAATCACTGGGTACTCCTATAAGGATGACATGGCTACTACTCCAGCCAGCTGCCATCAAATATTTACCTGTGCCAGGAGGTAGTTTTTCTGTCTCTACAAAGGTATGAATATTAATTGGATTAATTACTTAGTGGAATAACTTAGTGGAATAACAGGGAGGCAAGAAGATAGGGTTGAACATCCGGCATGCTGGCTAGCAGAAGTCCTTTGTTACTAGAACATCAGTGTTTCAGGTTTTCCATGTTATGAAGAAGAACCCAACCTTATGGCTTTCTCCTGAGATACCAGTCATATCTTTCATAACCTTAGCAACAATGATTACTTACTTCAACTAAATATGTCCTCACTAACCATTTTCTCTTTTGTCTGTTTCTGAATTTCCTTCAGCAACATGTTGGAGCCATGAGCAAACTTTGTGTAACTGTAATAATGAGGATTCTCCAGCTGGGACCCCAGTGGTCTCATTAAAGCTTAAGGTGGCCAAGGCCATCCTAGCCTCTAAATTAGCCAGAAGTGTTTATTTCTGTATTCTCTTGCTCAAAACATTCCCAGAGTTACTGAGGTTTGAATGAGCTTCATAGAACAAACACTTAAGAAAGCTTGATCTAACTGTTCATATTAGAAAAGCTTTTGGGACTTCCATGAACCATGAGCTGCAGTATCCAACATTGCTAACAGTTTCACAATTCCACACTGAGGAATCTTAATGGCTTCGTCAACCTAAATCGGGTGATTTTTTATGGCTACAAACTGTAAGACTGTTTTGTACTCCAATACTCCTACTCAAAGACTTCAGGCTTGGCCTTAGGCCAGGTACTACATGCAAAGAGGGCCATTTTCCTCTAAGCTCTACTTCAGCGTAAAGCTAATACAAACTAGAGACGTAAAAGGATAGGAAGCTGCATGGTAAGACTCAACCCAAACACTGCTTGAGTAAACATATGTCAGCTGCCTGGACTTGATCAGATAAAAAAATCAGAGGACTTTGGAAAGGGTCCCAAACACTTCAAGTCAGCAGCTGCACCTGCAATATGTTGACTAATGTACATCAGCGTGGTATGGATTGCTCATAAATACCAAAATTCTGAAATTTCAAAAATGGAAATGTGTTAATTTTTAATTTAGAGTGGCAAGTTATTGACTCCAGTTTACCTTTGTTCCATTGTGGTTGGACTCAATGATCCTGAGGGTCTCTTCCAACCAAAAAAACTCTATGATTCTATATTTCTTCAGATCACTGTTTATGCAACAGTGGAGGTTCAAAACTGACATTAGGAGACTCATTCTTGACGTTAGGAAACATTTATTTATGAAGAGGGTAGTCAAACACAGGAACAGGCTTCCTAGAGAGATGGTTGATGCTCAAGCCTGTTAACATTTAAGAGGCATTTGGACAAAAATATTTTTTAAACTTCGGTCAGCTCTGGAGTGGTCCGGCAGCTGGATTAGGTGATTGTTGTAGGCCACTTCCAACTATAGTATTGTTCTGTTCTATTCTATTCTATTCTATTCTATTCTATTCTATTCTATTCTATTCTATTCTATTCTATTCTATTCTATTCTATTCTATTCTATTCTATTCTATTCTATTCTATTCTATTCTATTCTATTCTATTCTATTCTATTCTATTCCAGTCTAGTCTAGATCCCTCTGTATGGCCTTCCTACCCTCCAGCAGGTCAACACTCCCACCCAATTTGGTCTCATCTGCAAACCTACTAAGTGTACACCTGATCCTCTCATCCAGATCATTGATAAAGAGATTAAACAGAACCAGTCCCAATACTGAGCCCTGGGGAACACCACTCATGACTGACCGTCAACAGGATTTGGCTCCATTCACCACAACTCTTTGGGCCCATCCCTTGAGAGACTTCTTTATGCACTGAAGAATACATCCATCCAGGCCATGAGCTGCCAGCTTCTCTAGGAGAATGCTGTGGGATTTGGTGTCAAAGGCCTCACTGAAGTCTAAGTACACAACATCCACAGCCTTTCCCTCATCTACTATTTGGGTCACCTTGTAATAGAAGGAGATCAGGTCGGTCAAACAGGACCTGCCTTTCATAAACCCAGGTTGACTGGTTCTGATCACATGGTTTTCTTGTGTGTGTTGTGTAATGTCACTTAGGATGATCTGCCCCATGACCTTCCCCAGGACTGAAGTTAGACTGACAGGTCTGTAGTTCCCTGGATCCTCCTTCCTGCCCTTCTTGTGGATGGGTGTCGTGTTTGCCAACTTCCTGCCAGCTGATACCTCCCCAGTTAGCCAAGACTGCTGAAAGATAATGGAAAGTGACTTGGTGATCATCTCCACCAGCTCCCTCAGCACCCTTGGGTGTACCCCATCTGACCCCATAGGCTTGTGAGTGTCTAAGTGGTGTAGCAGGTCACTAACCATTTCCCCTTGGATTATTTGGGCTTCATTCTGCTCCCCATCCCTGTTTTCTGGCTCAGGGGGCTGGATACCTGGAGCACAACTGTTCTGACTATTATAGACTTAGGTAAAGAAGACATTTAGTACCTCAGCCTTTCCCTCATCTTCTGTCATTATGCTTCACCCCACATCCATCAGGGGATGGAGATTCTCCTTAGCCCTCCTTTTGTTGCTGATATCTTTATACGAACATTTCTTGCTGCCTTTTATAGCAGTGGCAAGGCCCAGCTTTGGTTGGGCTTTGGACCTTCTGATTTTCTCCCTGCATAACCTCACAGAATTCTTCTATTCCTCTTGAGTAATGTTCTCCTCCTTCCAAAAGTTCTAAATTCTCTTTCTATTCCTAAGTTCCAGCTACAACTCACCCTTCAGCCAGGCCGGCCTTCTTCCCCACCGGATCACCTTCCTGCACATGGGGACAGCCTGCTGCTGTGTCTCTAAGATTACCTTCCTGAAGAGGGACCAGCCTTCCTGGACTCCTTTGTCCTTCAAGACTGCCTCCCAAGGGACTCTGCCAACCAACCTTCTGAACTGGTCGAAGTCTGCCAACCAGCCTTCTGAACTGGTCGAAGTCTGCCCTTTGGAAGTCCAAACTAGCAGTTCTGCTGACCACCCTTGTAACTTCTCCAAGAATAGAAAACTCAATCATTTCCTTATCACTATGCCCAAGGTGACTGTCAACAGACACATTGCCCATGAGCCCTTCTCTATTTACAAACAATAGATCCAGTGGGGCTCCTTCCCTAGCTGGCTCACTAACCAGATGTGCTGGGAAGTTGTCTTCCATGCACTGCAGGAGTCTCCTAGACTGCTTCCTCTCTGCTGTGTTGTACTTCCAGCAGACATCTGGTAGGTTGAAGTCCCTGAAGAGCTGGTGATTGAGAGATTTGTCCCAGCTGCTTACATAGCTGAAGAAGAAAGGTTATTTTTTGAGATGAAAAAAGACAATAAATACCCAAAAACATGTAAAATAGAATAATCAAAATATATGTAATTGGTTGTCTGTCAAAAAGTGGAATCAGAAATTTTAAAGTTTAACAAATAGAAGGAATGCTGAAAAGCTTTTTACCTTGAGGTAAAGAACAATTTTTTAAATAAAGAACATTTTATAAGCCTTGCACAAGTTTATCAGAAATATAAGCTGGAGGCAGCTTTTAAATATGGAACAGCTGAAATTACTATCTAAGTTATCTTATCCAGTAACTCTTAACTGAATATTTTCAATGAACAATATGCTATGTATAATATGAAAATGTTGGTCTCCTCAAAGGAGATGATCTACTTAAAGTTTCAAGATTGATTTCTAACGATGTCTAGGCACACCTTTAATGTGACGTTTACAGTGCTATTTTACCCTCCTGCCCAAATGCTTGTGTGCAGTTTATTCTGAAAAGTTACTCAACAAAAAATTCTGTTCTATTTGATCAGAAGATTTTTTTTTTTTTTTTAGGGAGATAATTCCATCTATGTGGAATTGAGGAACTCAGTGGTCTTGTATTTATGCACGGACATGCAGAGACAGTTACTGGAATCACTAGTAGAAGAAAGAAAGAAAGTTTATCTATATATTGAATATTAGCTTTTCTGAAAGCCTACTGCAATAAACAGCATCTACTTTCAGATGTCAAAGTCATTGCTAGAAAATAAATGATTGAAATGTTATTTTAAAAAAGTGGCGACTCTGGCTATAACAATTTTAAGGTGAAAAACTGTAAAAAATTTGATGCAATATGTAATAAGGAAAGAGGAAAGCCTCACTTTTTCAAGCCCTACCTCAATGGTATGATACAATATTGCTTACTCTGTCACCTATTATGCACTAGATGTTTTAAATGGGTCATTTCTCAATGAGCTGATAATAAAAGAAAGAAACGTGTAAGAAAGAAGTGTAATTTTTTTTTCATACTACTTTCTCATGGTATTACAGATTTTATAGTTTTTCCTATTGCTGTGAGAAATGAAAACTTGAGAAAATATTCCATCAATCCATATAAAAAGGTTTTTCATCCTTACTCCCAATGAATGCCAGTTGCTGATCGCCCACAACTCACAAGTGAAGAGTTATCTCAGATCTCACCTGGAAACCATATACCCCCAAAAAAACAGAAGTCAGCCAGTCTCTGGGAGATGAGATTTCATATATGTTTTTAAGTATACACATATATGTTTCACTGAGATCAAAAGTATTCTTTTTTCTTTTCCTGTCAATAGGGCCTGTATGTAAGAGAACCACACTTACTGCAACTTTTCTACAACAGAAGTCTATCTGACTAGGTAAAATAGAACAAGTCCATTATTATTCCAGTAGGCCTAACTGTTATTATTATAGCAGGATGAAAATTTATTTACTTACTTTGTTTTAAAAGCCAAGGCATCTACAAAAAATCATAGCTCATCTCAGTTTTGGTGTTGTTAATCAGTGGCAGATTTTCTTTTTGCCTAAGTTGAGACCCTCTCTGGGCTTTTACATTTTTGTATTCCTTTACTGATTATTCTTTAAGTCTTTGCTCTTGAGTGCTATGCACTGAAGTTTCACTAGGAGTAATTTCACACTTAGGTTGATCTATTCAGGTGTAGCACTTAGGATGCTATATATTATGGTAGATCAAAATCAGTCTCAAAATATAGCTCAGTAAATAGAAAAATATGCCAGTTCCATGAAGGATTTTGGAATATTTTCATTAATACCTAGTCTAAGGTAGACTTTGCCTTGCTTTGCATCCTGCTGGTTTCCATCAGCTCTAAAATTAATAGGTCTAGTCTTTCTGTCTGTCATTCTCACTCTCTCCACCCTCTCCCCCCCAGTAAAACACAACATGCTCTGGTTTTTGGCCTGAAGAAAAAGCGTGTGGCAAGGCTTCCACCAGTATGGGTAGTTTTTTCCATTTCCTCTGAGGACAGGTTGGTCTCACCTGCACTCCTGTTTGAAGGAATCCATACTGTATGGTTTTACACGGCCACACCTGAAAGTTATTTGGGAAGCCAGTGTTGGTGAGGCTGCAGGGAGAGGCAAACAATTAGTATGGATAAGTTTGCTTCTGTAGAAACGGCCCAAGGCCCCACGTTGGATCATTGGCTCTGCCACAGTCCTAACCCCACAGTGCCATGAGAAATTTGGACTCAAGCACACATTCTATTAAAGAAAACCAAGGACCTGAATTCCAAGTTACCTGTACCATACATAGTGATTCACGTTGGTGTTTTACATCCACTTTGCAACCTGACACACACAGGACCCAGTTGAAGTGTAGTAGATTTATATGAGGTATATTTATCCTCTTCTACACTAAAACTTGTATGTGGTTTACATTTTCTCATTCCTTTGCTACTTTTTATGAATGCTAATTGAATTGTAGGACATGAAATTTGGTGAAAACTGAGTATATCTTGTTAGAAAGGAAAAAAATTGAAGCAAAATACTTTCAGACATGTTTATAACATCTGGAGGTGTGCATAATAATGTTCTAATTAACTGTTAATTTCAAAGGAGATAGTCAGGGAAACACTGTAAATGCTGAGGTAGTATTTCAAGTACATTAATCTGTAATGACAACTCCTTTTAATACTAGAGCTTTGGAAATCAATCAGTAAGATAAAATTCAGGAATTTTAGTAGGGGCATGATAAAGTGGCTATCACCAGAAGAATATAATAAAATATGCATTAACTATAGTCCATACTGACTCTTTATTCAGGAAAAAGTCTGAAACTACAACAGAGAATTTTGACTAAGGACTGCCAGGTTTGACCTACGAACAGTAGTCACTTGGAGTGAGAAACACTAACTTCAGCTTGTGGCTTGAAAACTTATTTACATATATTTTGAACTACTTTGTAGGTAAGTATGTATGTACATGAGAGGATCTTGGAAACAGCAGGCAAACAGATACATGATAGAAGTACATTTTCTGTGAAGTAACAGGCTGTATTATATTTTTCTTTCAGTAATGAGTATCCTCACCCATTACTGGTATTTCATTGTCAGCAAAGTATCCTCAATTCAGAGCATATATTTTGTGAAGGAAATTCAAGAGGGAGAAGATATATGAAAACTCATTCTTCCCCCTTCTTACTGGTGGTAGTTTTTCATGAGATTTGCAAGGTCAACAATCTATTTTCCTAGCTCAGGTACTTCTTGAGCTTATTTTCTTAGAAATAAAGAATTAGATCTATTTTTTGAGATAAACACAGGTACACACACAAGTCTGAAGCTGACTGGATGAGTTATCTCCCCACAAGAAGAGATGAAAGTTCCACAGACCAAAGGTGCTCATAAAGAATAAGGAAAGTATGTTATGTGTTAAAAAATATAGAAAGATTGCAACTGCAAATTAGCAATTCTGTTTGAGACAGGAAGGTTTTGTGTTCTTTTTTTAGGTGAAGAACAAAATGTCAGATACCTTGCAGAGGGAAAGGCAAAGGACCAACAAATTCCACTGATGTCAACATGGAGCTTGTGAACAAGTGCAGAGACTTAGAGGAAAATGTTAGGCCAAATATTGGTGATGCTACTGTGACTCCCTAGTGCAAGGAATCTGCACAAATTTTACATGGGATATAGAGTAATTGTAGGGTAAACCAACTATGATGCATTTGCACTCCATGTATTTGAAACTGGTGTTTACATTTCTGTTGACCTGTTGGTATTGTTGATGTTTCAGTTTGTGCTCTAATATATGTGAAATTTGGGATCTAAAATCTTTCCATAATGGAAGCTTTATCTCTGCAGCCAGACCATTCATAGGTCTACCCTGCCAGTTCTTTCCCTATAATTTTTTTTCTTTTTTGGCATTCTTCTGGCCAAGTGGAGGAAGTATTTTGGCCCATGCTTCCAATACAGTGTAAATTTCATGATGTTTCTGGAGTTATGGTCATAACCTTGATGGAAAAAACAGGTTTTAGGAAAAAAAAAAAAAAAGAAAATATTTTTGGAAGAGGATTTTTAAAGCTGCCACTGGAAGCTAGCTGGCCAACTCCTACACATCTTCACAAGTCCATTTATGCCTTTTTAGTATTTTCCCATGAATTTACATTTAGTGAAAGCCTAGGACTGAAAATGTGAGGAGATGTGAGCATCATGTGATGAGCAAATTCTCCACAGGTTGAATGTCCATGGACAACAGGCTGCAGCTGCTAATTTATTTCATTACTAGAAGGAAAAAAAAAAAAATGTCACTGTTTAATAAATTAAAAAATATTCCACTGTTACAGAGCCATGTGTTGCACCAAACACCTGATCCCAGCTACTGATAGGGGATATTCTTCTCTAGGAATAAATGATTTACGGATGAAGAACAAATGGCTGTCTTATGAAGGAAACCAAACATGTTCTATGACTAGTAACAAATGTACTGACAAGGATGTAAGAGGAATATTACATTGATCTGTGGAAAGAAACATTCTGATACTAGTATGGTTACAGTCATTTGACAAACTGCTGTAAAAATTAATATTTATCTCCTTGTACCACCAGCTGTTTATGGGGTCAACAGTGTGAGCCATGCTTTTTGTGCTGTTATTCTTTGATGTACTGAGTCTTGAATGCAATGCATCTAGAAATAGAATTTCAACACAAAACCCCCTCGATTGACTAGAGCCAGAACGTCATTTTTGTAAGTACTCCACTCTTGTGAATGCACAAAGAGTGCATATTTTTACTTGCAAATTGCTTCAGCAGTGTACCCAAGTTTTATATGTATGAGCGAACCCTGTCATGTTTTGCTGCTCATTCTGTTGTTATATTCTTACAAAGGAAGAGATTGTGAATTGTAAATCCTCTAGTTGATCTGAGAGAAATCAACTCTGAATACAACTTAGAATACAAGTTAGAGGAACCACACCTAAAATTTTAACAGAAAGCTTCAAGTACGGTTCTGAGAAGAAGTATTTCTAATAAATTTCACAGACCAAATGAAGTATGCAGTGCACACCTGCCTCTCAGGATTAATTCTCAGGTTACACTGAGCTTGGAAAATTGCTATTTCTTGACCTAAAAGGAGGTTAAGACACTTTTACTGGAAATCGATTCACTTTAAAGTATTTAGCACCGTTCATATTTTGTAGAATTACATATGACAGGTCTGGTTTCAATTGGTACTTTATGTAGCAATTGTGGGAAGCCCATCATACATAGAAAGAAATCTGAGTGATTGTTTAACAAGATGGGCCATTTTGTTATTTTTCTTCTAAATTGTTAGCTGAAAGAGAAGCTGAAAAGTACAGATGTGCTGCATGTCTTGTGTTGGTGTACATGATGACTCCACATGTTAAGGAAAGTGATTGTTACAAAACCCCTTTGTTATTAACCTTGCTCTTTAAATAAACATCATCAAACACTATTGCATGCTGCAAAACATACGATGCATCTTTATTCTTCATGCTATAATTCCAGAGAAACCATAGGTGGTTCGGGACAATTCTGAGTTGAAGTGATATGTCATAGACTCAGAATAAAGACCGGAGAAATGAAAAATTTAGACCACTCTTTGGCCTGAGGAGGGACACTAGACACATAATATTCTTGACAAATGTTCACCTAATGTTAACCTCCACTGATAGAAATGATCATTCACGTAATGGCATTATTGATGGTTTTATTCAAAGGTGTACAGAGAAAATTAACTGTCACAACTAAAACAGAATGAGATGCTGTACCTGAAATGCTATACCTTAAAGAAGGTGAAACACAAACTCAATTACATCCATACATCCCTTGACTTGCAAAAAGCAGTGTCTGTTGCTATTTCACAAGGAGGGTAAATGTAATGAAGAAAGAGTCCTGCAATACAAAATTTTTCATATCATGAACTGTTCTAATGTCTGTTTCTTCCCATGGATATGTTTACTTGAAAGAATTTTTTGCAATAGGAATGGATTAAAATTGGAATAGATTGCCTAGATTGGAATAGAGAAGCTATGGAGTCTTTGGAGGTTTGCAAGCCTTGAGTTGGGCAGGGCAAACCTGTGAAAAGCCTGGTATTAATTGCTGAATCTGATCTGGGCAGGGACTGGATTTACAGACCTCCCTTCCCACCTGAATGATTATCTGATTAGGAGACTGGAGCAGCTTGTCCTGAGACTCCCTCATCTGTACTGTGTGCTGGTTGGAGGTCTTATATCGGGCTGTATTTAGTCCTGTCTGCTGGACCAAATGTTGCTATCAGAGATATGGTTTGAGGCTGAGTAAGGTTCAGTTACAGCCCTGGACCCCTGTGTGGGAAGTTGAGTGCATTTGGTGAATGCCCGGAGCAGAGGTTCAGTGTTAGTGTTGTCCAAAAGGAACTTTTTCCTGCATATAAAAAATAAACCAATGTGCAGTCAATAGGCAATTTTCTTCACAATAACATTTTTCCTCCGAAACAAAGTACCTTGTATATCAAACTATTTTTTTTTTTAATTATTTTTTTTTTTTACGCTGGCAGGCTTGTGCTGTCTGTGGTCCTCTTTCTAGTCAGGAGTGATCTTGTGGAAGTGTTCCTCTCAGCCTAATGAGTACTGCATAATCTGAAGTGGACTCTTTGAAAGGACAAGGAGTTGACTAAACTTTGGGTTTGATGCAATAACAAGATTTGGCTTGAAAATTATACATTAGCTCTAGTTCGATTTTAGCTCTGAATTTATTGAGGTGTTTTTGTTATTATTTATTAACAAGAAGAGTGTGAAGAAGCTTAAAATTATATCATAGAACTCTATTTTATTTAAGCATTTACCTGTTCTTCTGTTTGGACCTGTAGTTTGCTTGTTGTTCTTCCTCAGCCACTGAGCACTGACTGACAGAGAGACTGTTGTTACTCTAGTATCACTTAAATTTTTTTCCGAACATTTAGAAACAAGGTGATAGTCATCCATTCCTCTCATGTACTCCTGAAATGTCTGAGACATAACCCAAGTATAAAAGAGGAAAAGTCTTTCCTACACTAGAAGCAGAGAGTCAGGAAGCTCTTTTCTATAAACAGGGGCTTTTTCAAAGCAGTCTTGCCTTGATATGTAGAAGAAGAAAGATGCCCAACAAGCCATTCTGTCATTCAAACTGTCCCTTGGTAGAAAAGCCATTGTCTGCAGCAGCAGAGATTTGACAGTATCCTATAGCAGAGAAGGCTTGCAACAAGCCATCCCACATCTATTCTTTATAATTTGACCCAACTTCTTTTCTTTTTCCCTTGTGTTCCCATTTGAGTTTTTTTTTAGTATGATCCATAGTTTCTAGCTTTGGGTGGGGGCATTGCAGACATTTAATCTGGTCTCTGTTCTTGCATAAACTATCAAACCTCACCTGATAATTTCTGTGGCAAATGCAGAGATACAAGAAAGTTCCATGTCTGCTCTAAAGCTACTAATTACCGTAAGGATTGGAAATAAGAGAATATAAAGACTCAGTTTGAGATGGAAAGTGCACTAAGGTGTCAGAGAAATTACAGCTATGCCCACTACTTGCTTGTTCTAAATCAATGCATTATTCAAATGAGAAAGCATGTTTTGGAAATCTAAAAAATGTAGTCAAGACTTTGCAGGTCCAGTAAGCCTGAATACTTACAAAAACATGTCAGTCTATGCAGAGAACCAATAGAAATGGAATATTAGTTTCAGTACTTGCTGTGGAGGGTTGGCCTTGGCCTTGTTGGCCTTGTTGACCTGCACGAGAGATCCAGTTTTTAGGAATAAAATGGCAAGATGGCCGTCGTCAGATCCCAATGGATGTGATCAACAAAATTGCAGCAATGTCTCCACCTACTAATAAAAAGGAGACACAGACTTTCTTGGGCGTTGTAGGTTTTTGGAGAATGCATATTCCTGACTACAGCCAGATTGTGAGCCCTCTCTATCGAGTGACTCGTAAAAAGCACCAATTTGAGTGGGGCCCTGAACAATGACAAGCCTTTGAACAAATTAAGCGTGAGATAACTCATGCGGTGGCCCTTGGACCAGTTCGGACTGGACTAGATGTCAAAAATGTGCTCTACACCGCAGCCGGAGATAATGGACTTACCTGGAGCCTCTGGCAGAAAGCACCAGGAGAAACCCGAGGTCGACCCTTAGGTTTTTGGAGTCGAGGATACAAAGGATCTGAGGCCAACTATACTCCAACTGAAAAAGAGATACTAGCAGCATATGAAGGAGTTCGAGCTGCTTCAGAAGTGATTGGTACTGAAGCACAGCTCCTCTGGCACCTCGACTGCCGGTGCTGAGCTGGATGTTCAAAGGGACGGTTCCCTCTCCACATCATGCAACCGAAGTTACGTGGAGTAAATGGATTGCACTGATCACGCAACGAGCTCGAATTGGAAGTCCCAATCGCCCAGGGATCTTAGAAGTGATTACAGACTGGCCAGAAAGCAAAGACTTTGGGATGTCTCCAGATGAGGAGAAAGTAAAACGTGCTGAAGAAGCACCACCGTATAATACTCTTTCAGAGACTGATAAGCAGTATGCACTGTTCACAGATGGATCCTGTCGTCTTGTAGGAAAACATCGAAGGTGGAAAGCTGCTGTGTGGAGTCCCACACGACAAGTTACAGAAGCCACTGAAGGACAAGGTGAATCTAGTCAGTTTGCAGAAGTGAAAGCCATCCAGCTGGCTTTGGACATTGCTGAACGAGAGAAGTGGCCAATACTTTATCTCTATACTGACTCACGGATGGTAGCAAATGCCTTGTGGGGGTGGCTACAGCAATGGAAGAAAAGCAACTGGCAGCGCAGAGGTAAACCCATTTGGGCTGCCACACTGTGGCAAGACATTGCTGCTCGGCTAGAGAGCCTGCCTGTGAAAGTTCGTCATGTCGATGCTCACGTGCCTAAAAGTCAAGCCACCGAGGAACATTTAAACAACCAACAAGCGGATCAAGCTGCTAAGATTAAAGTAGCTGAGGTGGACTTGAACTGGCAACATAAAGGTGAACTTTTCCTAGCTCGGTGGGCCCATGATGCTTCAGGGCATCAAGGTAGAGATGCAACATATAAATGGGCTCGCAATCGAGGGGTGGATTTAACTATGGACATTATTTCACAGGTTATTCATGAATGTGAGACTTGTGCCGAAATCAAACAAGCGAAACGGTTAAAGCCTGTATGGTATGGGGGGCGATGGTTAAAGTATAAGTATGGAGAAGCTTGGCAGATTGATTATATTACACTTCCACAAACATGTCAAGGTAAGCGTTATGTACTTACAATGGTGGAAACAACCACTGGATGGTTGGAAACATATGCCGTACCTCATGCTACAGCCCGAAATACTATCTTGGGCCTTGAAAAGCAAGTTCTTTGGCGACACGGTACGCCAGAAAGAATTGAATCAGACAATGGTACTCATTTCAAAAACAGTCTTATATCCAGTTGGGCTAAAGAACATGGTATTGAGTGGGTATATCATATTCCATATCATGCACCAGCCTCTGGGAAAATTGAAAGGTACAATGGTTTGTTAAAAACTACACTAAAGGCACTTGGTGGTGGAACCTTTAAAAACTGGGATTCACATTTAGCAAAAGCCACTTGGTTGGTCAACACCAGGGGATCAACCAATCGAGCCGGGCCTGCCCAATCAGAAATTCTACGGACTGTAGAAGGAGATAAAGTCCCTGTAGTACACATGAAAAACATGTTAGGAAAGGCAGTCTGGGTTACTCCTGCCTCAGGCAAAGGCAAGCCCATTCGTGGGATTGTTTTTGCCCAGGGACCTGGCAGCACCTGGTGGGTGATGCTTAAGGATGGAGAAGTTCGGTGTGTACCTCAAGGGGATTTGACTTTAGGTGAAAATATTCAATACTGAACTGCATGATGTGAATTGCCATGCTAACAGTATTTAATAAGTGGTTTTCAGATCAAGACAGTGATGATGAAACCAGAGCTAGCTTCTTCGAGTGGCGCCTGACAACTTCTTCGAAGTTGATGTCTTTAACCCATAAACAGTGGTCATGAGATGCACTTGCACCATTTTTCCTGCCCTGGGAGACTGTTGTGACAAAATGAACTTAATGAACTTTTTAAAGGATGGTCCACTGATTAATTACTCCTGTGTATATATGTACATATGTATATATATATAATAGTAGTAATTAATTAGATTGTATTGATAGATTGTATTGATAAGGTTTAAGTATTCAGTGAATGGCATATTATAAGGGGTGGAATGTCCTGGTTTTGTTAAAAACAAGTTTCTCTTTCAGTGAATTTTGCCTGTCAGCTAAAGCCTTCATATTAACTGCATTTTCCTGGAGAACCAGACACGTTTTGGTAAACCTAGCAATGGAATGCAAACTTATTGATAAGCATGGATGGACATCTCGCGAGAGGGGTAACGAGAAACAAGTGACTAAGAAACTGACCACGGTATATAACATTCCATTCACGTGAATACTTCATATAAAAGTGGGAGATCACGAGGATCTCGTCCCTTTTGCCTTTTGCCCTTCTGCTTGTGGCCGACCTTAGGAGAGGATCTTGCTGGTCGTCCCTGAGAACTGAGGCCTAGTGAGAGACTGAGTCCGGCTCCGCTTGGCTGCAGAGTCTAATCCAGGACTTTGGTGGCCGGCTCTGCAGTTGCTGGGACGTTCAGGATTGGTTTTGTATATTTTGTATTGTTTTCTCTGTTCTTGTTAGTAGCGTTGGTGGAACATCTTTAGTTTTTCCAACTCTCTTCTCTCTGTCCTTCTTTCCCTCCCGGTCGCCTGTCCTTGGGGGGAGGGGGGGAGAGGGAGGGGCGGGGAGGGGGAGGTGGGGGGAGAGAGGGGGTTGACGGTGCATCTGCCAGGGTTTTGTTGTCGCCCCGCAAACTTAACCCTCGACAGCCTTGTTGGCCTTGGCCAGGTGCCCAACAAGCCACTCTGTCATTCGCCCTTCTCAACTGGACAGGGAGAAAAAATATGACAAAAGCCTTTTGAGTCAAGATAAGGACAGGGAGAGATCACTCAGCAATTACCTTCAACGACAAAACAGACTAGACCTGGAAAAAATTAATTTACTTTACTAACAATCAAATCAGAGTAGGATAATGAAAAATAAAACCTAAATCTTAAAACATGTTCCCCCCACCATTCACTCCCAGGCTTGACTTCAATCCTGATTTCTCCATCTCCTTCCTCTGAGCAACACAGGGGGACAGGAAATGGGTTTGTGGTCAGATCATCGAACATTGTGTCTGCTACTCCTTCCTCCTCACTCTCTTCCCCTGCTCCGGCACAGGATCCCTCCCATAGGAGACAGTCCTTCATGAACTTCTCCAGTGTGGATCTTTGCCATGGGCTGCCATTCCTCATAAACTGCTCCAGTGTGGGTCTCATCCACAGGGTGCAGTCCTTCAGGAACAGACTGCTCCAGCCTGATCCCCCATGGGAATCACAAGTCCTGCCACCAAACGTGCTCCAGCCTGGGCTCCTCTCTCCATGGGGCCACAGGTCCTGCCAGGAGCCTGCTTCAGCATGGCCTACCAGGGAGTCACAGCCTCCTTTGGGCATCCACCTGCTCTGGAGTGGGTCCTTCCTGGGCTGCAGGTGGGTCTCTGCTCCCCCATGGACCTCCATGGGCTGCAGGGGACAGCCAGCCTCACCATGGTCTGCACCATGGGCTGCAGGGGAATCTCTGCTCCACTGACCTCAGTGTCTGCAGAGTTGCTTCTCTTACACATTGTTCCTCCCCTCTTCTGGCTGCTGTTGCCTGACCGTGTTTTTTTTCCATGTCTTAAATATATTATCACAGACATGCTACTATTACTACTGCTGGGCTCAGCCTTGGCCAGTGGTGGATTCACCATGGAGCCATCTGGCATTGGCTCTGTCAGACATGGTGGAAGCTTCTGGCATCTTCTCACATAAGCCACACCCTGCAGTCCCCCCTCTACCAAAACCTTACCATGTAAGTCCAATAAATCTGCATGTAATACGTGCCCTGTATTCAAAGAGAAAGGAGAATGATGTGAGAATATGAGAAGCGGTTTAAAAGGTGTATTTCCCCAACCAAACCATGTCAGGTTGCTTCTGTGCATAATTTTAAAAACGAAAATCAGTAGTCTGCCTGCTGTGATTCCTCACAAACAGTAGCTGCTGTGCAAAGTTCTTCCTTCTCCTGAAGGCTAATTTTTTTTTTTTTGGCTTCCTTGTGTATCAGCATTGGAAACATTGCATTGCTTTGTAATGACAACGCTCAAGAGGCATCCCCAGAAACACATACATCCCTTTTTATTTTTCTAAAAAGCTATTTTATATTTCTAAAAAGCTATTTTTTTTAAAAATGACAGATTGCTACTTTCCAGGAAAACTGCTTTATCATTGTAAATATGCGCGCCGGACAGCCACAGCGTTGCCATATTGGGTGAGATACTGGTAATTCTGATGGCTCATAATTAGTTTCCCAAGACAAGGATCTCTCAACACACTTAATGTTTTTGCATCATTACTAGGCTGGTTGGAAAGTCTGCCATAGTTTTGTCCCACTGTAAAGGAACCATAACGATACTTCCTCTAAACCCCTCTTCTGATCCTGTTAAACTCCTGAGTTACTCAGCAATTAGTCATTTTATTATGGCCTTTAGGTGTTTCAGTCACAAAAAAAAATAGGCTGTTTCCCTAAGCACTGGTAAAAACAAAAGCAGCAGACAAGATGCAACACTGGAAACTGCTTTTGGGGAGCTGGCCCAAAGGTCTTTGTTCAATGAGGAGTAATGTACCCTTCTAACCTTATGCCTTTGAATGCATCTATTGACTTCAGTGGGATGTATACACACTTGAAGTATACAAGTATTGAAGACCTGTGATGAACTGGATCCTAGTCATGAATCAATGATACCATTTTTAGTCTTTTTCAATGAGATTTTTCTGTGACAATGATTGCTTAAGATATAATATTTAATGTTATTCTATACCATTTATACCATCTGTTCTATGACCAATGACAAATGCTTTGGGTCAGACACCTTATTCTGGATTATTTAGGGTGCAATCTTCTGTTTAAATGATCCAGGTAATTCTGTAGTTTAACATCTGACTTCAAAGAGATCCATTCTCCTTTGATTTGTTCCATATAATTTGTGACTAGGAAAAAAGGTTGTAAATGTTCAAAACCTTTGGGAAGCATTAGATGCTGTAGACATAGGACCAGCTTCAGCAGTTTTGGAAAGTACTTAAAACTACAAGCAAGGAAACAGAATTACCCTTAGTAACTGTTGGATTAAAATACCATTGTACATTTAGGATATGGTTTTGATAGAGTTTGCTCTAGCTTTACAGCTCTTCAGCTTGCTTGATTTACTACCGATTTAGACTTGCAGAAGTGAAAGAAGAAATCATATTCTTAATGGATCACTAATTGTTGGTATTGTTGTTTCCAATGGAAAGCATAAGGAAATATTATTTCTAAGGCTGATATGTTGATAGAATCCAACTTTTAATAACACTTGGATAATGTTTTCATTATAAACTTAGGAATACAAAAAAGTAAAAAACATCAGTGAATGTATCTGGAAAACAATAAACTCATTCTTCAAATTAATCAAGAATATGTGAAAAAGACAAAAATTAGTATGGGGTATCTGATAATTAGTGGTGTTTTAAGTGGTTTGTTATCTTACTTATTTTTATCCTCGCAAACAATGGCTATGTCTTTTGATTTTTATCTCATAAACAAATATCCTGAAACAAAGATGTATTAAATGCTTTTCCTTCAAAAGATATTTCTTAAAATTTTCCACACAATGCCTCAGCCGTGTCACAATTAATTTCTCTAACCAGTACAAGGAACTACCATATTGTCTCACTCAGAGCTTTTTGCAGCTTTTGGCAAATGTTGACTTTTTAAGTCAGTCCTTGTATTGTAGCACAATATTTAAAGTGCACATCAGGAATTTAGGCACTTTCCTCCAAGATATAAGGTATTAGGCACTGCTGCTGCGGGACACTGCGGCGATGAGGAGCAGTTCATAGAAGCGCAGACAAAGATGCACAGGCACGAAGTTCTTGTTAGCAGCGAGAGCCGAGCCAGGCTGAGCTGACTTTTATTAACAGTTCTCAATGTATAGATTTACAGATATGGACCTGGACTAAGAGGCTAGACAGGATGTTTTTTCAAAAAATGTTATTCCAAACACACCACACTTGTAACTGTTTTCAGCCACATTCGCATGCATATCTTGTGGGTCGTGTTCCAACTCACTCATTCACATGTCGAGGCCCTTTATATTTTGACTAGTTGCTGTGATCTAATTATGTTAGTATTATTTCTTCTTTGACTGTCCAGATGATCATGCTAGTATTTATCTTCTTTTATCATCCAGGTGGCTGGAACTGCACGTCTTGCTTTCCCACATCTTGCTTTCCCATGGGACACCATTAGCCTTCTTTGCCATGAGGGCACATTACTGGCTTGTGGTCAACTTGGTGTCCACCACGACCCCTGTGTTTTTTCTATCAATCTGCTTTCCAGCTGGTTGCCCACCAGCATGTAACAGAGCATAGGGTTATGCCCTGCCAGGTGCAGGACTTTGTACTTCTTATTGAACTGCATAAGGTTTCTGTCAGTCTGTTTCTCCAGCCTGTTGAGGTCCATCTGGATGGCAGCAGAACCCTCTGGTGTAACAAACATTCCCCCTAATTTGGTGTCATCTGCAAACCTGCTCAGGGCACATTCAGCCCCATCACCCCATACTGACCCCTGGGGTACAACTGCCAGCTATTGGCTTCCAATTAGGCCACACTCTGGGCCTGGTCATTCAGCCAGTTTTCAATCTGACTCACTATCCAGCTCATACATCAACAGCTTGTCTATGAGGATCTTGTGGAAGACAATGTCAAAGGCCTTACTGAAGTCCAGGTAGACAATATCCACTGCTCTCCCCTCAACTACTAGGGGAGTCATTTCATTGTAGGTGTTTATGAAGTTGGTCAAGTCTGACTTCTCTCTGATGAAGCCAGACTGACAAGACTTGATGATTATTTTTTTCCTTTATGTGCATGGAAATGGTTTCAAGGATCAGCTGTTCTGTCACCTTCCCAGGTATAGAGGGGAGGCTGGCCTGCCTGCAGTTCCCTGGGACTTCCTTCTTAATAATCTTCAATACAGGAGTGACATTTGCTTTCCTCAAGTTCTTGGGTTCTTCTAGTTGCCATTATTGATCAAAGATTATAGAGAATGGCCTCACAATGACATCAGCCACCTCCCTCAATACTTGTAGGTGCATCTCATCAGGGCCCATGGACTTACGTATGTCCAGTTTGCGTAAATGTTCCCCGACCTGATCCTCTTCCACCATGGGTACAGCTTGCTCCAACCTTTTGCCTTGTTCTCTGAGACCTGTGATTCCTGAAGGTCAGTCCTGCTAGTAAAGACTGAGGTGAAGAAGACGTTCAGTACTTCAGTGTTTTCCATGTCTTGTGTAACCACGTCGCTCAACTTATTCTGCAATGCCTATTTTCCCTAGTCCTCTTTTTGCTGTGAATGTCGCCTACTACTTTAGTTATTGTACATATTAATATTTGGCATATTTGGCAACTCTTTAAACAACAGGACCAATAGAACAAAGTACTGAGGCAGGAAGTACTGAAGCTGAATTCAGGGACAAACAAAGACTTCAAGGTTAGTTCCAGGATACTCTAAACTCAGCTGACAGAAAGAACCCCTAGCCCTCAAAACAAAACAAAACAAAACAACTAGTAAAGAATTTTCAGCCATAAAATACTATAAGACTTAATACATCAACAAGCTCAAAAACTTTACATCTTAATTTAGGTAGTTTTGCTCTACAATCCTATCCTGTGATTGTCCTTTTTTTATTTTTCTTCTGAAGAGCCACAAGTCAGCAATCTGGATTACTTCTTGGTTTGGAAAAACTAACTAAAAATAAGACCATATCTAAAGGAGCTATGTGGTTTAACTTATGCCTTCATTATACTTGGGCTTTTTCAAATAGAAGATTATGTTGGCTTATATTTCAACATGTCACAGAGAAAGTTTTAAAATAAGTTTGGAAAACTTTAGAATTCATAACTTTGTACTACTTGCTCATGTGCTATCACATCGTACAATGGGTATAAGAATTGAAACTTTCATGTAGTAATCAAATGAAATACATCAAAATTAGGGTTAAAATGTTGTTGCTAAGGTGATTTGGTGTGAAATGTAATGTTCTCTGAAAATCTTCAGGGTGCGTGTTACATTTGCTTAGAGGACCAGACACAGATCCATTCAATAATAGTTTATGGAATGATGCCAGCTAGCTCAGATGCAATAGTTGGGAGTATACATCTCACAAAAAATGTTATTTCATTTAAAAATAGGGCTCTTTTTTAATCCACTTACCGAGAGTATGTAACTGCACTATTGATTTTTTGAAGACATGCTTACTTTTGCAGCTAATGATAATTTAGGAAGCAAACAAAAGCAAAGCTTCCCTTTTTAATTTTTCAAGTTTCACTGAAAACATAGAAACAGATGACAATAGAAAAAGAACTATTACTTAAATTTAAATATCTTAATTTAAATTTGCATAAGGAAACATAAAAGGAACCTGAAGGACTGAAATATGAGCCTACAAAGTATTTCCCAGAGTCTTAGCAGAACAAGATCAAGAGCAATTCTAACAGAGGAGTCTTCCAAAATAGACAGAAAAGGAATACACTGATGACTTTTAATTAAACACATCTATTTTTGGATTGATTTATCTTGCTCTCTGTAGACCATCAAATGAGACACTATTCAGGAAGACACTATTTCCTACATTTTTGTGTCTGTCCAAAGACTTGTAATTTTATTCTATTTTGGAATTTTATGATCCTGCCCTAAGTTAGGACAGTCTCGGGGTTTATATTTTAGACTTAGACAAAATAATTCATCTTTTCCCATGTAAATGGTTCATAGGAGACATTGTAAAATTGATGATTATGCTCTGTTAGAAGGCAACATGCTTTGAAATTAATATTTTAAGTAAAACATCAGCTATAGTATGTTGTTCAAACTACTTACATAATTATAGTCTGGAAGTGGTATTAAGGTTCCTATTTATATGACTGATTTATTGTTACATTTTAGTGCAAATGTTCCTGGTGATTTGTTAATCCTTAAGTGGATTTTTCAATTAGAGTTGCATCAAATTTGCTAGTAACTCACATATATTTGGACATGAGGTTACTGTAAGTAACAAGGTGGTAGCAGTATGTACAGTGGTACAACTTTGTAAGTATTTAAACATATATAGAAAAAGTTCTGTCCAAGTCTCACGTCAGCTATACATTGTCTACATGTTGATACATCATGGCATATAGCAGCTTCTGATCCTAAGCTGTGTGAAGGGTGTTTTTCAGTATATCATTAAGAGTTCAATTATTATCTTTAATTAAATGGCATAAACATGGTAGGTGCTGTGTTCAAATAAGTTTTAAAAGAAAGCTCAATTCAGCTGCTGGCAGAAATAACTTTCTAAAGAACCTCCACTGAGCATTGTTATATTTTTCCCCAACTTTGGGCAAATTTACATTTCACAGCCTACTTTGAACAAGAGGATACAAAATGGATCCCAAAGCCAACTTGTCAAAACCTTTTTAGTTTTTTGATCAAAACCGGAGAAATGTTACAAACTGAATTTTCAAAATGCAAACCTCTACAACACAAATTGAGCAATAAATAGAGTCAATGCCATAAACTGACAACTCTGGAAACCTAAGTGAAGGTGGGAGGTAACAGTGTGTTCTTTGTCTTTTTCAAGCATCAGTTTAGGCTTCAGAAGTAAATCCCTGGTGATTACAGGACAGTTGAGGTGGTTATTTGACCGTAAGTCTGAAAAGTCACTGTTTATCTTGGCCTGCTCAATTTAAATGAAGACGAAGAAGCTTTCAAACCAGCAGAAGTACACCAGTGTTGTCTGGATTGTTATGGGAACTGATCCAAATCACTGGGTCTGCAGTATTTGGAGTAAGGAAGGATACTGATATCAGAGAGGGTGTTTTGTCACCAAACCCTTCTGGAGCATGGAGCATTTACTGAGGTACTGCAATCTGGAAGTGTCAACCCTAGCGTATATTTGCTTTACTGTAGTGTGTGTAGCTTTCATATGGGTGATGCATAAAAAGCTGCTGATGCTACTCGTTTTCTTGCCATGAGGGTACTTTGTGGTGATGCAGTCACATAACGTGCAGAAAAACCTCAAGTTGGCTTTTTGCTGTTGAACAAGAAAAAGGAACCTGCATCATCTCTGTCAGCCACAGGTAGAATGAGCCACCTTCAGAAGTGGCAGAAACAGGAATTTCCCACTGCAAATATTGAACTTTAGTCCTCAAAAACCTGGAGTGTTTTGGAGTATTCCCAACCATAACAGCTCCTCTGACTGAAAAAACAGCACAGAAAGGTGCAGTATGTCCCAGTTCCCAAATGCAGCTCTTGTCTATCAGCCAGTCTGTCATGAGTCAGCTAACACAAACTGCCACCCTGATCCAAAGCAGCTGTCTAATTACAATTTTGTTATTATTAATTACTGAGTAGAAAATCATTTGTAATTAGCTCAGACTAAATCATAGTTTAAACAGCCAAAAATTACATTACAAACTAAAGTGTAATTAAAGCACTACACTAAAGTGTTTATTTAAACCCAGTTTAGTTGCTGCAGATTTTTCAATCAGGTTCTCAGGCTCATACATAGATGTAATTAGTCTCCAGTACTGACAGCATACTGCATTTATCCATTAAGCATCAATATTGCTGAACAAATGTAAATAAAATTTAGACAGGAATTCTTTAAAGGGACAGTCATAGAAACATCTGGGTGAGATAATGAGGCTGGGAATGATGTGAATGTTAATGTACTTTCAGTACTGCTCTGTTACCCATAGAATTTTTGAAGGTACACACTTTGAACTCCCACTATTTGCTTTGGAGTTTGTAAGCAACAGTGATCCAGCTTTTACTGGTGTGTAGTTGCTTATCTAGATGGCTTCAGTGGGTGCACAAACTCAGCATCCAGGCAGATTCCCCCACAGGACAGAGTTTCAGGTGCTTCATACTTGAACACTGGGGAGGAAAACAGCAGACAGGAACACCACTGACATTTCTTAACAGAATTCACTTACCTTACTGTAAACCAAAGAATCTTAAAATATACAGTAAGACTGTTGTAGGCAAAATTTGTTTCTTCCAGTTGTTACATGGAATGAAGCTAATATATCTCTTACAGAGGGTTTCACAGTCATTTCAGAAATCTGCCATCAGCTATACATTGTAGGGAGTAACTTATTTCTGAGTTTATTGCTGAGAAAACAACTTTTACCCTTGGAACAGTGGCAAGAAAAGCAACCTTGCTAGAGAGGTGAACATACTCTGGCTTCTGAACATCCTCAAATTTGAGGACACTAATGGATGGGGTTTGGTGGTGAGCAATGGCAAAGAGTGAGATGGAACACATTCACTATGGACATTAAAAATGTGTTTTCACAGAATGTTAGGGATTGGAAGGGACCTTGAAAGAGCATCTAGTCCAATCCCCCTTGCCAGAGCAGAAACACCTAGATGAGGTTGCACAGGAAGATGTCCAGACGGGTTTTGAATCTCTCCAGAGAAGGAAACACAGGGATATGGAAAATGCTCCGGAATAAATATCACTGTTATTGCAAAAAAGTTATGCTAGACTGGAGACCTATCTGTTGTAATGCTTACAGCGTTCTCCATGCTGCTTCAGCTCAACTGTTGACACCATGATGCAAACCTCCAAACAGCACAGAATTTTATTATAGAGCAAGTGTGCTAACACTGATGTGAGAGGACAAGGGAAACTCCTGCTATCACACTATTTGCTTCAGGAGTCTATAAACCATAAATTTCATTTTTTTATAGTACTATTCAACATCTGTACACTAACATCTCAGGAACTTCTCAGGAGCCATGTACTCAGGTGAATAACAGCTGCAAGAGCTTTAGTGTACATACTCATCCAATCAAGAAGGATCTCTTCTTGAATTAATTCACTGCTTGTTTCTGTAAGACTGGCACTTTAGGATGAATAAGGAAAAGCTTGTTGCTAAGACTAGAACAATGACGGTGGTCCACAGTTTTGCTTCTCAAACACAGCAGAAATCTCCATCTCCATCACCTCATTGCAGCTGGACCAACCTGGAGGTCTGGTTTGAGCTTTGAGCCTCCAGAGAAATTAATGGCCATCACTACATTTTGTTACTAGTGCAGAGTATACCTATTCCTAATAATCTTCACTAGTGTAAACACATGGCAGTGTAAATATTATACATGTGATAAGACTGAGTACAATCACACTGAAATAAAACAGGATGAGAATGTAAGTTTTGGCATCTAATATTTTATCGCAAGGTGCTCAAATACAGTGTAAACAGTCATGCAGCAGCACATGCAGAGAGCTTAATAATATGTACATAACATAAGTATCAGCTGAAGAAAATACTTAGGTAATGTAAGTAGTTAGAAAATGATCACTTTGTTACCTCATTAACTAAGATATCTTCCCATTAGCAAAATGGCAAATTGCATTTTTAAAATAAACAATAGCATTATTACATTTTTGTGGTAAGACTGAGACTTAAACTGAACTGAGGGATACTTAGAACGCTAATTATATTTGTTATTAAAATGTTGCCATGTTATCTTTTTGGTTTTTTGGTTGATCTATCTATCTATCTATCTATCTATCTATCTATCTATCTATCTATCTATTTCTTTTTGAGAGAATCAGATCTGTCATTAAAACCTGCAGTAGCTTGCAGTGAATCAGATGCTTCATGACCAGAGCTGTGCATCTTGCCAGCAGACTGTTAGAAGCTGCCTTAGCTTGTGGGGAAGACAGTTTAAAAAAAATAATGATTCAGTTTTATTTATTTATTTATTTATTGGGGCCGGGGGGGGGGGGCATTCAAAACCTAGCTTTCCTAAAAATAGGTTTTAACAAAAGTGCTCAAAGTCCAAGTCTAACAGAGCCTGTTCAAAAGCATTTATTGGCAACCCCTTCCTGGCTTTGCAGGTGGCCTGAAGTGACCGGTTTACAAGGGAGTTAGTTTGAGCTTATGCATACAAGTGCAACACATATCAGCTTTAAAATATTATGCAAGGGAGTGTAAGCAAATGGATAGCCATCTAAACTAATACTCCTTTGATGTTTTGCTAAGATATTTCTTATGTTAACATTGCAGTCAATAGAGTTTGTTAACAATTTGTTAGATGTGATGGTGATCTTTTTCTGTGGTTCTCTTTCATGTCCTCAGGTCTGTTCTGTAAACAACCTCTGACAGGACTTTGAGAAGCAATGCACATTCTTTACACTTAATACCTCCACCTCCGAGTCCTTTGACCTCATATAAAATTCCTTTTCTATTTTCCCAGCCTTGTCACTCTGTGACAGCCTTGATTTCCACACTAATGAATTCAGTGACCATCCACCAATAAGACTTAATGAAAAGAGGCCTTTATCTGTATTGCCATGTATACTGCGCAAGTTGGCTCCCTTGGTGAAACTTTGAGCACCATAAACAGAATGCCAGCAAGCTCTCCATCATCTTTGCCAAGTCTTGGGAAACGGGAGAGGTGCCCGAGGACTGGAGGAAAGCAAATGTCACTCCAGTCTTCAAAAAGGGCAAGAAGGAGGACCCGGGTAATTATAGACCGGTCAGCCTCACCTCTGTCCCTGGGAAAGTAATGGAACAGCTTGTCCTTGGTGCCATCTCAAGGCATATCAAGGATAAGAGGGTTATTAGGGGCAGTCAGCATGGCTTTACCAAGGGTAGGTCATGCTTGACCAACCTCATAGCCTTTTATGAGAATGTAACAAGGTGGATGGATGATGGCAGAGCGGTGGATGTGGTCTGCCTTGACTTCAGTAAAGCCTTTGACACAGTCTCCCACAGCATCCTCACAGCTAAGTTGAGGAGGTGTGGTCTAGACAATAGAGTAGTGAGGTGGGTTGCAAACTGGCTTAGGGAGAGAAGCCAGAGAATGGTAGTCAATGGTGCGGAGTCTAGTTGGAGGCCAGTATCTAGTGGAGTGCCTCAGGGGTCAGTGCTGGGGCCAATATTATTCAATATATTCATTAACAATTTGGACGAGGGAATAGAGTGTACTATCAGCAAGTTTGCTGATGACACCAAGCTGGGAGGAGTGGCTGACACGCCGGAGGGCTGTGCTGCCATCCAGCGGGACCTGGACAGGCTGGAGAGTTGGGTGGGGAATAACCTAATGAAATTTAACAAGGGCAAGTGTAGAGTCCTGCACCTGGGCAGGAACAACCCCAGGTTCCAGTATAGGTTGGGAGATTACATATTAGAGAGCAGTGTAGGGGAAAGGGACCTGGGGGTCCTGGTGGACAACAGGATGACCATGAGCCAGCACTGTGCCCTTGTGGACAGGAAGGCCAATGGCATCCTGGGGTGTATTAGAAGGGGGGTAGTTAGTAGATCGAGAGAGGTCCTCCTTCCCCTCTACTCCACCCTGGTGAGACCACATCTGGAATATTGTGTCCAGTTCTGGGCCCCTCAGTTCAATAAGGACAGGGAACTGCTGGAGAGGGTCCAGCGTAGGGCAACGAAGATGATTAAGGGAGTGGAGCACCTCCCTTATGAAGAAAGGCTGAGGGAGCTGGGTCTCTTTAGTTTGGAGAAGAGGAGACTAAGGGGGGACCTTATTAATGTTTATAAATATATAAAGGGTGAGTGCCATGGGGATGGAGCCAGGCTCTTCTCGGTGGCAAACAATGATAGGACAAGGGGTAATGGGATCAAGCTGGAACACAAGAGGTTCCACTTAAATTTGAGAAGAAACTTCTTCTCAGTAAGGGTGACAGAGCACTGGAACAGGCTGCCCAGGGAAGTGGTGGAGTCTCCTTCTCTGGAGACATTCAAAACCCGCCTGGACATGTTCCTGTGCGACCTCACCTAGGTGTTCCTGCTCCAGCAGGGGGATTGGACTAGATGATCTTTTGAGGTCCCTTCCAATCCCAAACATACTGTGATACTGTGATACTGTGAAACCTTTGTTTCTAGAGATGCTAAAGTTCTAGATATAAGAAAGGCTCAAAAAAGTGTGATCAATCCTACCTGAACAGGTAGTTACGATGTTTCAAGAGTGTAAGTGGCTCCAAGTTAGGTATCTAAAATGTGAAGTGCCTAGGGAAGGTTATTTGTCTGCGTCTGCCTGTCAGCCAGTTGAGACATTTTGCCTGAAATATTAACAGTGCAAAACTAAGACCCATCAAGGCAGTAATGGGCTTCTTTTCCCTTAGTGTGTGGGGAAATTTGGGCTGTCACCAGGAAGCTTGGAAAAGAAGCCTCAGAAAAATTTGAAGGTACCCTAATAGATAAATCTATTATCTTAAATGCAGGTCTGTCCCTTTTTCAATTAAGTTCTAAGAACCTCAGCTTTGTTGATTCTTCTGGATCTGATATTTTCTATCTTCCTACCTGAAACAGGTAATAAACAGTGTCTTGGATGACCACAGTAAATTAAACTAGAGTCTTGGTAGTCAGGTTGAGTAACTATAATAACCACTTTTTCATGCAAGATTGTTTGAGCCGTAATATACAATGGATACCTCAGTTCTGAGCAAATGCAGGCCAGTTGTGAACCAGTTGTGAAGAAGGTGGTCTTAGTTTTGGTAGATGAGTTGATTGGAAACCATGATAGCTGTCTTTCAAAGTGAAATCGATTGTGTGTTTATTTCAAGCCTTTGTTGCAACAGAGTACTTTAAATGACAGCTTAATTCCATCTCTGTTCAGCACTATGTGCATCTTTAATTTCAAACGCATGTTGAAAGTATCTTTCTAAGAGGAAACTGTATTTTCTTTAAGGAAACTAGCAACCATATATGATACTTGGTGTTTTTTTTTCAAGGTGGAGAATGTTTGTTTACTTTCAGATGATGCTGTCCTTTCAGGTTCTCTCAGGTCTCTTGACTAAGATGACTGGTGGAGAGGATGGTCTAAAAATTATAAATAATTCACAGGGAACTGAATAAAGGAAAGAAAAATTTATGTCTAAAAATTTTGCAGGCTGCTGCCTGATTCAAATTGGAAGAAGAATTCTTGGCCCATCAGCTGTTTAAGGCTTAAATAAGAGCCTTGTTATTGAATTATAAAGACTTAGTTGATTATAAAAATCTATACAAGTTTAGGCCTTTAAATGCAAACAGTAGAAATAGAGCTTCTCTCAATATTCATCTTACGGTATGTCTGTTTGCTGATGTTAAAGTGAATTTGACATAATAGTAAGTAGTTCAAAAAATCTATATTGCTGGAAGCTTTCCCTCAGAAACTATTGATTTTCCTACCCCATCCGCAGCATGCTCAGAAACACTTCCCATTCTGTTTACCATTCTGTACAGCTAGAATGCATCGTTTCACACTGTCTAATGGAATTAGGCAAACCTTGGAAGGCATTTTTCTGGAAAACTTGATATATTTATTTGTAGTTCAGCATAACGGGGAGAAAAACCTAGCTAATTTAACAGCAAAACCACAAGAGGTTTTTACTTCAGTAATCACCTGCTTTATTTGAGGAGAGTCATTGGTGTTATTAAGAAAGGGTTGTGTCCTGAGGGAAGTATATTAACTGCAGATTAAAACTGGCTGAGACCATCCCCTCTATCATAAACAGGGTGAGTGGTGAGCCCTGGTGGGTCAGAGTGTGATATGGGTCTACACAGAGGATTGTGCAGGATGTGTGTCCTACCTGTCCCTTCCATGAGTTAGGGAAGTGTTTGTCCTGGGACGCTTGAGAAATTCCACAGGGAGTGCGAGCTCTGCTGTGAGAGAGGGAAACCTCTCAAATGACTCGAGGAGCACATTCAGAACCATCCACTCTACAGATGACCTGGATTTAGAGAGGGCTGCCATGGTGACTTTTGATAGCTTGGCTGTTATCATGAAATACTGGAAGTATAAATATATGAGAATTATGAAGTGTGAGGCAATGTAAAGAAGAAATGCCATTTCCAATAAATACACTTGTGTCATGGCTGAGTTGCAAGTGGGATTTTCTTGGAAGAGCTATTATCTATGCTATGTTGCTAGGCCTTTTAGGGAGTGGGTGGGTTGTTTTGGAGGCCTAGCTTCTCCTACACTTATTTGGACAGGCTGTGTATTCATAAAGTGTTCTAATAAATGTTCAGCATTATTCTGCTTTTTGATTATGAAGAGGTCGTCATGTCTTATCTCACTTAGATGAAGCATTACCTATTGCAGGTCGGTGTTTTTATTCTATTTATTTTATTTTTCACCATCTCTCCTTGATGTATTGAGATTTTTTGCACAAACTAATGTGAATCTCACTTTCTCTGAGCATATCTCTCAACTCCAAACATGGCTGTGTGATTTATCCTGCTGGGAGACTTCCGGGAAAAGGAAAAAATAGGGTTTTCCTGTTCCTGCACATGTGACATGTTAAAACTCAGAACAGAACAAAGAGAGGGTTTGATCCTGGTGAGAAAAACAGACCCATGGACAGGGCTTTTAGAACCAGATGCCCCAGACATGTCTGAAATGGTACCCATGTCATCAGTCTTGCTTTCTTCAGTATATGAGAAAAGAGGCTGATGAGAGGGAATATGAGTGCTGCAAAATAAAGATGAAGAAGACAGCTGCTAGACCACTTTAAAATATTAAAGATCTCCTGTCAACTTTTCCAGATGCTTTTGGATGACAAAATAATTTTGTAATATTGCTAGTATACTGTAATTTTTTTGCAAGAGCAAGGGAAGGGTGTCTGGACAGACAACTGAAGTGGTTTTTGCATTTTCCTCCTTTTTTGGACATGAAGACAAGAGCATATTGTAGTGTGATTTTCTTATTTTGGGAAAGATATCAATGACAACATCGCATATCTGTGTTATTTATATCCATTCGTTTATATCTAGATTTTCCATAGCTGTATGATTTGTTGTACTATTGCAAATTAATTCTGATCTATAAATAGGAATATATATGCACATATTACTCTTGTTGAGGTTTACAGTGGGAAAGAAGTAATTGCCTTCTGGGTTGAGAAAGGGGCCATTAGGTAGTATTATTGCCCACTGGAGATCAGTATTTTAACCAAAAGGAGCAATGCTTTTACCTATAAAACAGAAACTGTGGTCTATATATGTTTTATTACACCTTTAAAAAATATGTTTTCCTGTAGTTTCAGCTACTTTTTACGTAGGCGTCTTTCTTTTAGCTTGCTCCCAGGCCTCAGTACTACAGGATGGCAAATTTTTGTCATGCTTTACACATTAATGGGGACTATAGTTAATAATAGCCATTTCTCTCTCTCTCTCTCCCTTTTTTTAAGTATTTATTTTTGCTATTCCTTCAGATTAAGTATTTTAAAGATGAAAATACCAATAAAATTTAGTGCTAAAATAATTGTGTACTTTTCTTCATAATGCTGGTTTCTGAGAATAACAGAAATGCTGTTTGGAAAAGACCCACAGCGCCTTCAGCGTGAACTCCTGCAGGACTGTCACCAACACTAGACCAGGACAGTCATGGAGTTGTCTAAATGAATGTGGAAAACCTCTGAGATTCCCTAGCCTCTGCAGGTGGACTCTTCATGTGCTCTGCTACCCTCAAAGTGATTTTCTTTTTCCTGTTGCACAACCTGAACCTCTCAAGTCACTGTCTGTGGTCATTTCCCCTTATCATGTTGTTTGACACACCCTGTTCTGCAGAAATAAAAAAACATTGTATGAATAAATCAGAGGCTGTGTAGAAGAGAAGGCAGCAAAAACACCCATGCTCATCCACATAAGCTATAGAATCAATAGCCTATTTTGAGGAAACTCACAAGCTGTGCTTGAAATTCATTATGGTACTGAGAACTGTAGAAGCAGACAGCTGACTATGTTAACTGCTGTTATAGTGCTTGAAAAATCATAGATTCCTTTAATTTATTATTTAGATGACTCCCTTTGCACAGACATGATGATTATTTCTCAACTATTTGGTGTGTTCATAGATAATGTTGTTGGCAGTGACCTTGATCCTACTACTCCATTGTCATGAGCTGCTGCAAAAATCGAAAATGTGAATGTTGCCTTCTATCACACGAATGCGGAATAAACTGCAATAGGAGAAGTCATTAGTATTACCAACGGAAAGAAGATTAGTGCTTTATTTAGTGGGCATTTCCTGGGCATTTGAAATAATAACTCTGATTAAACAAACATTTATGAATATAAATAATAAGACTAGATCTTAGGAAAAGTAGGTATATTTTTGATGACCAGAAGGGCCATGTGTGGAGTGAACTTTCACCTGACAGTCTTTGAGTTGCATTTCCTTATAATGAAATAAGTGATTTTGATAAACGTATTTAGACTGTATATCACTTCCTGGCATGTTCTGATCTATTTCAGCATACATACATATATGTAATGTCTCTCTGAAGTAAGATAGTTATCAGATTTCCACAACTGCTATATTTAGCAAGCAGTATCAGTAGCAAGCCATGAAGTTAATTTTGCTTAATATGATTTGTCATACTCCTGAGAATTAGCTCTAATTATATTCATTATCCACATTGGATGGTGTCTTATTCAGAATAGATCATTTCATCATTCAAACTAGGAGAAAGTTACTTCCAAACGCTGTACAGCACTGAAGAAAATTTTTTATGTGGATTTTTTTTTTAAAACATTCGAATCTAAAAAGCTAATGTTTTTGAGGAGAAAGGGAAATACAGGAGAAATATCTCAGTAAAAAATAAAATAAAATTAAAAAGTGCTTTTTAATATATTTCATTAGCAAAAACCTTTACGAAAACTATTGTTATGAACACAAGCAGTAACTGTGTGTTGAATCTTCAGCAGGGAATAGTGAAAATGAGAAGAATTAAAAGTAAAAATGGCTAAATTTTGACACATAACCTGCAGGCACTATTAAAAATAGAAAAGGAATAAAAAATATTTAAAATGGTTTGTCATAACAGGTTTCAGAAAACAACTAAATGTTGTTGTGTCTGTAGTGTGACACAGCTCACCTTTTTCATCTGCAATCAAAAGTACCATTATACTCCTGTTCTCAGTGTAAGTTCAGAACAGATAGATGTCTCTGTGTTGGGAGCTCACTGCTACAGAACTACAGGAACTGGTGTAAATTTACTAAAAAATGCTCAGTGTTGCTGGTCAAGTGTATGAAGTGAATAAATTAGCTGGGGAAAATGGGCACTAACAAGAGACATACCATGCACAGCAAGCAAATGGAAGGGGTATACAGTTGTGCTTATAGTTTTGCTCTAAAGCTGGTACTAGATGTTGTTGTGTGAACACTTTTGTGGAGAAACCACTCCACAGCTCCAGGTTGAAAACCTGAAGTAGGAACACTTCAGACCAGCTGATTTGCATATTAAGAAATCCCAGGTTTGTCTAGAAGTTATAAAAGATGGACTATGAGCAAATATCCTGTATATCCAAGCACGACTCCATGCTTCCACCTAGGCTTATAAACATATTTTTTTTTCACACTTTCTCTTTTTTAACAAGTTTCTTACATAGTCATACACAAGTGGAAACTAATACATTTTTGTTTTGATTATAGCTAGATCAGATGCTCAATTGAATTACTTTGCACTTTTCCTTCTTTCTGTCTCTAAGGGTACAGTTAAGGTCTGATGTCAGATTGCAGTTCAGTACTCATCAGTTCTCTCCATTTAACCACTTCCAGGAAGACAAACCTATGGCTATGATGATAAATAAACAATTCACAGACTTGTGTGTTAGAAGTAACTTAAAACCAAATATGTTATAAACTTCTGATACTGATGAGATCCAAATTTACTTTAGAGTAACACTAGCAATCTATACACATAGACTTCTCTTAAAAAACATAGAACAGCAGAACTGTACATAGCCACAAGATGAGCACTACCAGATACAACAGTAAGATCAGATTTAATAAAGCAGGTCTATTTTGCAGAATAAGCAATTCTGCTTTTAAGTTCAACAAGTCAGTGAGGAACATGATAGGAACAGATTTAATTTGATGTCAAGAGTTATGGGATTTATCTGAAGTACTTACCCTTCTACTCAAAAAGAATAAGGCATTACCATAGCAACTCCATATCACCTGACCCGCATACACTGAATGGGCCAGATTCTGATCTGAGTCTTGTCAATGTAAATCTGAAATAAACTCCCTATGAATGATGAATGAGTGTGTATTATGTGGAACATGGTAGCTGAAGAGAGCCTAGGTCATCACATACAATAAGTATGCCGCTCCCTAGAAGAAATCAGTGTGATATATTTCAACTGAGGAATATGTAAGGCCTATTCTTTTCCTGGAAAACATGAGCGGGGATAGGATCTATTCTGTTAAAGTCGGTTATAAAAGCATTAGTACTTTAACAGTTCTCCAAATGTACTGAAGTTTTCCTCAGATAAATAGAACATATGTGATGCACAACAAGGGATGAGCAAATGAAGGCCTCAATCCTGCACAGATATTTGTATATGTTTAAAATGATGTGCTTGCACACCTGGGCAACTTCTTCTAAGCTTTACAGAACACAGTCTACTCATCTTTGAAGAACCAGGTCCTAATTTAAGATCTGGCATAAAAAAATAAAGTACCATGACTGGAGGAAGAAGTAAAGAAATGAGAAATACTTTAGCACATATTTCTTATCTGATGTGATCTGATTTACAGGAAGAGAGGGTAGTGGTTGCGTACTGTATACTGTAAGTCAGGGTGGAGCAGAGTGGTGATGGACTTGGGGGAAGGACACCCTGCTAAGACTGAACTCTGTGCTGTCATAAAGCAGAGCCATGAATGCAGTGTCTAACACATAAGAGGACTGTATATATGGACTTATTATGCCATTGTAGCTACACTAAGCAGCTGCTCAGTTTGGTCGGTGATGAGGTTAGCCCTTCTGAAATCCCAGGCAGCCACTGTTTTTGCCAATTCCAGGCAGACCCAAGCTTCAGAGTGCACACGAAGAGAGGTGTGATAGAGAGAAGGTCTGGGCATGGGCTTTATCAGATCTCCGCATCTGCAAACATTTTAGCTCCAGCAACTTGCCAACACTATACTTTGCTGCAAACCTGAAGAGCGGGTAATCTTCCCTGGAAAGGCCTGGCTGTGCATGACAGACAAAAAAGCAGCTAGATTTTGTGAGGACCATGAACCTGGGCTGCTCTTTAACATTTTGGTGCAAGAGACTGAGCCCCAGATGTCCTTCATGTGTAAGATGAACAAGACTGAATCATGGAGTGTACTGATGATTAGTCAGCTCCCTTTCTTGGGCTCTTATAGAATGCAGTCACAGCAAATATTATTTTGGTACTAAACAAATACACATATTTTGTAGGCTGTAGCTTTTAGAGAACAGAGAAAACAGCCAACTAGTAATAATGATATTGAGTGACAGAGTAGGATTGAATGCCAGAGAGAGATGAAAGAAAGGTTGTGGGCCATATACTCCAAATACAGCCTGGCCTGCCAGCTGTCCCATGAACAGTCCCATTAACTCCCTCAAGAACCACATCCAGGACTTAGAGGGACAGAGATCAATAGGGATATCCAATTCCAAATTCGTGTGCTTGTAGTAATAGCTATCTACACTTCTCTGAAGGTCTTTAAAAAGAGAGACCTCAAGCTTGGCTTCTTTTGTAGCAAAGAAGTTGCTGAGAAGTTTATCCTTCTTTATGACAGTCCTCTTGAAATGTTCAAGCCCGTATATGTACTTTTACTACAGAGAAAGGAAATACCCAGGTAAATCTATCCATATGGTCAATCTGCTCCAAAATGTTTAGATCCTGCCTTGGTTCTTCATGTGTGTGTGTGCAGGCAACCTTAATAGCACATCTGGAGCAGTGGGTGCAGATTTGCTGCCTCCAGTTCCACATAAACCTGTGCACACTTAGAGAATGAATCACAGCATTTGGTTCCTCTGTAGGTTATGGTCCTTTCCATACTGTGTTTTTCTCCTAGTATTGTGTACCACTCTGGTTAGTGCTGTGAAGGTGACAGGATAAAAAATGTTTCTCAATGATTGAAGGTATGATGACTTCTCTTTGCTGCAAATAAGCAGCCAGTGTACAATTTGCAGCTCCCCTTAATTTGCAGCTTGTTCTGAAAATACAATTGATAAACAATCACTGTGTAGCTTAGGTGCTCTTTTTCACTATTGTGTATTTTTAATATGGGAGGGGGATGTGGGGGCACAATCCTCAGTCTCTTATTTTATTTGCTTTCTTTTCAATCCTACCACACACAAAAGTACAACAGGCTAATACTTCAATGATTAACTCTTCTGACTTTCATTTGAGGTGGATAAAAAGTGCTAGTGAGTGTGCCTTTGAGAATCATGTGAGGAGCAAACCTTTAAAGAGCTTTTTTTTCCGTCCCATCATCTCAAATTATCTTGTTTACCCCCTGAATTCTGAGCAGGTACCATTACTGCACTCAGTTGTCCACATCACTCTTTTGAAGGGAAAATTAATTCTGAATTACTGGCCCTGTAACTGCCTACTTCTTCACATCATCTGTCAGCAAAATAAGCAGACAAAAGCTGGCTAAGTGGATTTCTGTTAGCTGCCATTCAAAAGGAAAGGGACAGGTGTTGAATGAAGCTTCTTTTTCCAACTGCTAGTTAACAATACATATAGGAGAAGTTTAATTGCTTGCATCCACCTGCACCCTTGTCATTTCTTGGCTTTATTGATTTTAATGAAAATATTAAGTGCACTTCAGGAGCAGCAGCTAAGTGACATGTTGATTGAAATATACAGGAAAATGTATAATGGAAGCAGGCTATTACAGTTTTAATAAAATCTGAAAGAAGTAACATCTAGAGCAGCATTTTCTCTGCTATTCTTATGCATATAGCAAGTTCTGAGATGAGTAATTGGAAGCTGAACAAATGGTTTTGTTGTTGCTAAGGAAGCCTTTCACCTTAATAACCTTATTTTTTTTTAATAAAGTGACCCAGGCTTTTTGGCATATTTTATTCCATTAGGTACTCTCAAAATGCCACATAAACACAACAAAATATGTGTATGGATGCTATGCAAATCATGATAGTTCAGCATTGTAAACAATGACAGCTTTGTAGTGGAGACATCAACAGCAGGCTCTCTGTTTCAGTAGAAGTCTGTGTGAAGGACTTGGAGTTTGCCTGAAGCTACATTCCACACTCTTATTCGGAGAACTTTGGACTTAAGGGGGCAAGAAATAAAAAAACAATGACATTTGCTTTGGTTTATGAATATCATTCAATGAAAATTGTATTTTTAGTTCTTTGTATACAATTTTTTTTTCCTGGCCATACTTAGTGTATCTCAAGCTGACAAAGAGTTAAGATACATAAACCCTTTTGATTGAGGAAAGATATGCTGCCTTTTCCATAACAGAAGTTCCCTAAGTAACATCTATTATGCTAATACATGTTTATCATGAAGGAAGCTACTCAGCTTCTTCTTATCCTCAATTTGGTGAATTTTCCTTGTTTTGAAACTGCAAATCCCCCACAGCTGCAAATCCAAAACTAAACTTTTTTACACATATAAATCCATTTCTGATATTCTTCTTCACATTAATTACCATAATTTTCATACCTTTAGAATCCCTAGTCAGAAACTGGTGTCCCTTGTTGCCTGAAACTGCACAAGCACAGATCAGAAAATGTTGCTATTCAAAAGGGCTCACGATCTGAGCATAAGACAAGACAGCCAAGTTAGCAGAAGACAAAGAAACAGGTCATCATAACTGGCAGAGGCCCACACACAGTCTATTTGTTTGTGAAGTTCTTCTGTGGGACTTGGGGAAAAACACAGATTAGAGGGAAGATCCTCAGATGACAAGTCCTCCCCATAGTGAGGAACAGGATGATCAAAAAGGGCTCTCCTGAGCACTTAATAATACAGGAATGACCATACTGCATGGTGAGCTCACTATCCTGTCTTTGTTGTTCAATGGGTGCCTATAAGAACAGAGCAAATGCACAGTGTTAACTTCTCACCAGTGCTCTCCCAGAATTTGGGGAGGAATTTTCCAAGACAGATCTTATCAAGGTAGGCCTTGAATGATTTTTCTTTCTTGAACTTGCCCAATGACTATTTGAACACCTGAACCCTCACGATGTTTCCACAGCCTAGCTAGTGGAAGAAGTACCTCAAGTTGTCTTTGAATATACCAATATCATTTATTGTGCCTTGTTCTTACACTGGAAGAGACAATCTCTATCAGGCCTTTCCAGATTTTGCAGTCCTCTTCCATAGCTGAAGGGTCCTCATCTAAAAAGTGCTTCATGCATAACTTTGACTCTCTGTTACTTCACTGTAATGCTTTTCCAGTTCTACCACACCACTTTGAATATGAGGAAGCAAGAAGTATGGACAGCACTCAGAGTTACTAGCAAAAGAGATTTATGGAGGGGCATAAAGAAGTTTTTCATTTTTTCCTCCATGCATTTTCTTAAGGGCTGACTCCTAGCATTCTAGCTGCCCTGTTAATAACTGTTAAGTATTGAATAAACATTTAAAAAACCCAGCTTTTACAAATTTAGGACTTTTCTTCTTAATACTAAGAACCTAATCTCAAACCTATTTCATAAGATTTGAGTTTTTCTCCTGTGCACATTACATTTATCTGCACTGAATTTCATTTGCCATTTCACTCCGTTACTCAGGCTTTCGTCTGGCTCTTACCAAGTAGTCCCTGTCCTTAACAGCCTGGAAAGCATAGTACCATTGCTGTCTTTTCCACATCACTTGCAAATATGCTGAGCAATGCAGACTGCTGTGGGATTCTGCTAGTGAATTACTTCTTACTTTTTCTTTTCTACCTTTTATTTAGTTATGTATATATAGGAGCATATTTACTTTTATTCCAAGAGTACCTTAGTTTCTTTGCCAGACAACAGTGAGGGATTTCATGAAATGTCTTTTGAATATCAGCTGATCTATCTTGTCCATGTGTTCAATGCCTCTTTTAAGAAATTGCAATAGACAGAGAGACGTCATTTCCCTGTGCAGAAGCCATGTTTTATATGTCTTATACAGCATATTTAGTCATGTATCTTATAGTTTATTCTTTAGAATTATTGGTATTGTTCTGTCAGACATGACATCAGGCTTCCTCCTGTGTAATTCTCAAGAGCTTCCCTATGACCTCTCTAAAATTTTTTATCACACTCATCACCATCTATTCCTATGACACTGACAAAGTTTTGAATGAGAGCTTACATGGCATAGTTAGTAGCTTGGCTATTTCACCCTTGAATTCCTTTAAAGCTCTTGGTGGACACCATCTGGTCCTGGTGATTTGTTATTGTTCATTACAAGCAAGTGGAATGTGCAAGTTGGACTGAACATTTTAATAGTGAAGACAATAGAAGGGAAATAGATTGGGAGTTATGGAAAAATATTAAAAGTAAAGATAAGCAGTTTAAGGTTGACATAAAAGGCAGTAGATTGTAATACAGTGAGAGGGATATGATCACGGAAGTGGTTTTAGAGGATGACTTTTGCAGGAAAAATTTGCCAATGGTACGGAAAAGTACAGAAAAATAAAGCTGAAACATTAACAAAACCTGGGCAACAAACTGCAAAATCATACTAAAAAGACTATATTTATGAAAGCTGTGGGGAAAAAATCTGCATATGAGAGCGTGATTCACTAGACTAATTTGTGAGATTTTGAGTGTCAGAACCTGACCCATTGGGAGAATTGGATAGCTGAGAGGGTACTGCCTTGGTATTGTAGTCTGACTGCCATTTGCTGAGATTGGCAGAAAAAAAGAAAGGTTGTAAAAGAACAGGGACTGAGGCACAATAGCTTAAAATGAAGGAGAGCTGTCTGTGTGCAGAGTCATACAAAATAAAGAAAACTCATGACTGAACATGGGTGGCATCTCCAGAGAGTCTTAAAGGAAAGTTAATTTAAAGTAATGGACATTGCATTTAGTAGTGCTGACATTGTGCTTTATTTGTCAAGTAAAGTACTATTACACTTAGAAATGCTTTGCAAAGGCAGTTTGCTCATGTCAGTCATAAGTCTTTTGAAAAGCTGAATTATGAAAGAGAAGCTTCACCCACTTTGTTTAGTTCTGGATAACTGTGATTTTAAGCTATGTAAGAAAATTGGGGCATAGGCCCAGAACAGCTGTGCTGTATATTCCAGCTCTTGAAAGTAGCAATGGATAATGGAAGTGCAGTTCAGAGAAAAGCAATGAGTGTCTGACTATGTTTTAAAATGCAATTACTCCTGATATCGTATTGGTGAGAGGTCAGTAATACGTATGCAGCCAAATTCTGACCAGAAAGTGCCAACTTTTTTTGTTGTTCTTTAAGTAGACTTAAGAAAATGCTTCATTGTAATTCACAAGTAATTATGCTTCAGTATAGAAAAAAATATTTTACAAACTTGGTAGACATTATTATTTATACTTGGTAGACGTTGTTATTTATACACAGTTGCCACTCACTCATGCTAAAAATCCAGCTATGTGGACATGGGAAGGAGGAGGACTCCATAGCCACACAACAGTAAATAAGGTTACCAGGCAATGCAATGTGAAGAAGAAGATTTGCCATGTTTTTTTCCTGCAAAATACAAACTTGAATAAGAAAGTATGAGAAAAATAGAGGGAAAATACAGATAGTTCTTGCAAAATCACATTAAAAAAATGTTCTCCTTTCCATACTTATCGGCTTGTGGAAACATTCAAACACAAATATCATCCTTTTCACATAGTCACTGGAGGGAGAACGAAGAACTTATTTGCATGCAAGTAAACCACTTTGGAATATTGTCTGCTCTTAATTTACTTCCCACAGACTGATCCTTCCCCTTACATAGACAAGTCACATGTAAGTAAATGCTTTAAGAAAGTGTGAAGCCCTAAATCTTTTCATTGCATAATTTTCTAAACATCACTTTCACTTACAACATTGTCAGCATATTACAGGTGTTCACACAATCAGATTCTAGCTGGGTCTCCTGACAACCTTAAATAGGAAAGGAAGCAAATCTGAAAGACAGGGAAAGATTTTTACTAATGACATTAATACTACTTTTATGTGTGGAGGCTATTGAATTTGAAATAACAATGTGAGAAGGAGGCTATTTCATTTTATTTAGAACAACAATAGCTGAATTTACAACAAGCATGACAACTTTGGAGATAAACAGATTACGTATTTTGAAAAGATTATTAATTTAGTAAATCTTAAAAAACATCCAGTTTTTTATAAATAATAAAGACATTCAAGTTTGCATATGATTCTGAAACAACTTTTTCTTTATCAGTACTCAAACTTCTGGATGGATTTTTCTTCAATACTGTTGGTGGAACCAGCTTTTCCTATTTCATCTTCCTTTTTGTAAATGTTACTTTTTCAAGTGACATTTAATTCAGATGGTCAACAAGTTTTTACATGCCAAATGAACTCATAATGTGTCTTAAAGAGACAAGAGGCTGCTACTTAGAGGAAAAACGCATAATAGTATAATTTATTCAAAATCCACTTATTTAAAAGGAGAAATATTTCTGGCATTCTAATTGTAATAGATGGCAACAACTTTTTCATGTTTTTAACAGTGAGCATAACATTATGGGCTGGATAGGTTTTGGCTTTTTAGTGAATTTGTTAGCTCTCAAATACTCGGATAGTTAGGTGAGATGCAAGAAAAATAATTTTTAAACAGCTAAAATTTTAAAAATTCTGAAGTTTTATTATAGTTTTCGTTGGTAGTGAAAAATCTATGTCTGACTCTGAATACCTTGGTCACCAATGAGTGTTCTAAAAGAAGCAGAATCTAAGCTTCCGGTGCAGGGTCCTCAAAAATTACCTACTCCTTACAAGCTTACAATTGTCTCTCTGTGAGTTCAGATCATTTTCTTAGCATTTCACAGGGCATTTCTCATACACTGAAGTTAAATTGGTCCATGCAACAAATGCTTAAATATTCAATTAGGGTTTGGATGACTTGTTTTTGTGTGTATTTTCTTTTTCTCTAGCTGTTTCAGTTACTCGAATTGTCTTTTAAATCTGGGATTAATTTTACTTCTTAGGAAAGTCTAAGGTAGTAATATTGACTCAAATATTCTCATGTAAACCTCATATTATTTTTAGCTCCCTCAGTGTTACTGCTTTGTTAAATTCAGGACAACTAATGGCTTAACCAGGATCAGAGGTATAGAGGATCTGCTGTCCATTTGGATGGACTATTAGCAGTTTGAAAACAGTAGGGGAGATGAAACAGAGTTCATATTTCTAGTTTCTTGTGCAAATATGTCCAGCAATGTGTGGGGTTCATCCTTGGTGTGAACCACAATCTTTACTCATGCCCAGACTGGCAAAGATGATCCACTCCAGCAACACAGTAATAAGATGCTTCTACTTCTCCAGTGTCTGATGCTGCAGTCAGCATCTAACTCTCAAAGCTTAGCCACAAGCCATCAGAAGATTTACTGTGGACAACAAACTTTCCTATGAACCTGGGTGAGTTTATTGGTTTGGATATTATAGGATAGGAAATATAAAACCCAAAATCTTGAAACAGCCTGTATTCTCAGCAAATAAAAATTGAACTCAGTTCATTACATTTTGGCAATATGTTATTTAAGCTCATGTAAAATACCTTCTCTAAATCTCTACACAAACATAAGGCATCTATGTATTTTGATTTAGGACTATATCTCACTTGGAAAAATCCCACTGCTGACTGTGACTCCAAATTTAAACACACTGTATACGAATAAGAAGAAGACCAATGGATGTCTGTAAGTTCTATAGATTGCATTATCACTTCTAATGCTTTGTATGTGTTCTTTAACTCCTAAACTCAGAATAGAAACTGGTACTTAGCCAGTTTTAATTGCATGTGGTTTTTTTTCACTAGTGAACTTATTTACAGAAATATTTGGAAAGTAGAAAAAGAGTTGCATATATAGCTCATGGCTCATACAGCTGCACTGATTTGCCAGATTTTTCTCTAAAATAATACCAAATAGTAATTACAGACAACCTCTCTTTGTAAAACCCGATATTCTGGATGAAAAAGACAAAAAAAGTGTTGCCTGTTTTTAACACTGAAAAGCAAAGAGTTATCAGCTTTTTCTGTCAACTTAGCTGCTGATGCACAAAGATTTGATATATACATTTTACAGTTAGATATGCATGAAAAAGCTTGGTCTTTGGGTCTGTTTAATGACTCTTATCCTGTCTAATATTAATTAGTAATAAGATATGATTCTATCAGACATCTGGTGTCTAATCTTCTGTGCCTTAATCGTGCAAGAGAATATCTGTGTGCAAAAATTTTGACACTATTGATAGGCTAACAATTAACAGACTGCAAATTACTTTGTGCATTACACAAAGTAACATTAGAGAAGAAAAATTTACTTTTAGCAAATATCTTTTTACAAGCTCTGGAGAAGATCAGCTGCAACAAGCAAAGTGCTTTCATGTGGAAAAAAATAAAACAGCCCTTGAAGTGTCCGATGAATATTTCATAACACTTGCGACTTGCAGAATGTTCTAACATGTCTCTTTGTACTCTAGTCAGCACTGGGTTAGAGAACGTCATCTTTACTCATATCAGTAAACATCAGTCACATACAAAGACTACATTTGAAATTGAAATGTAGGCTACACTTGAACCCTATAAATTCTCTTTACCTTTTGGAAAAATAGCAGGGACTTTTGGAGACCAGCTTTACAGAACCTGAAAAGTCTTGTTTGTCATTTTTAGGATAAAAAGGCAACCATTTAAATAAGATTTTTTTTATCTTCTTATAGCTTACTTCTGTTATAAATTAAACCAAATATTATTGTACTGTACCCAGTCTATGTTGGCATTTCATAATTTCTCTCATTTTTCAGACTGCCACTTTTCAGTTTGTGCCCCATATATTAAAGCTATCTTAAACTGGAGTAAAGTAACATGTCACTAATTTAAAGAAAAGTAAATCTACAGAAAAGTTATAACGACAATCTCTTTTAGGAAAAAATGTAAATCCCAGAATTTTTAATAGAAATTTAAGAAAGATAGGCTATAGAAATGCACAATTAATGGAAGATGGAAACCTTAAATTTACCCTCCAGTCAATGATTGTATAATAGTACTAAGTTACATTGTAGCTTCAAAGTAGATTAAACGAATTTTTAAAGACAAATAAGAATAAAGAATTCTATGGCTTTCTGAATAAAAACTAATTTTAAAAAGCTATAGAATTATGGAAATGTCTTTTTTATGAATTTTGTGCAAGAAATTCGCTAATTTTGAAATACATCTGCACAGGGCAAGTGCAGCAGATCATGCTTAAAAATGAATAGGATCATAGAATACAAGGTCACATCAAATATAATTTGATCTCTTCTGCATCAGAAGCTGCTATATTGCATTCAGGTGTTCCTTTTCTAATGCAAGTACCTTGACTGTGACGAGTTGTGCACCACCCAGCCTTTAGCAATGCCTGCTATCTGTGAGTGAGAGAGTGTTGAGCATTGATAAGGATCATGGCTGAAAACATTGTGACTAGTTCAGTCAGGAGAAGACACATTCAGAGCAGGGGGAACGGCGATCTGCACATCAAAGACGAGCTAACAAGCCACAGATCAGGCTGTCTGACCGACAGGAGATGGAGGATGTGCTGGAGGGCGCATAGCCCCATCTCCTGATATGCCCAGCTTTGCAAACAAAGGGGAAAAGTTGAGACCCTTTATCATGGCCCAGGGCTTGTCGAAACTTGCTGATCTTTTGCAATCACCATTTCCCCCTGGATTTCTGCATGACACAAAGGGAGACCCCTCAACGTGGCCCAGGACTTGTCCAGACTTGTCCCTCTTTCGCAATCACCACTTCTGCCCCCTCCCAGACTTTCCTCTATTCTGGAAGCTATAAAAAGCTCACTCTAAAACAGCATGGGGGGGAATACCAGTCTCATCGAGGGAATACCAGCTCGGCCTCACCAAGAGAATACCAGCACCCTGAGGACTCTCAGACTGAACCAGACATCAGAGGACGCTGTGCTCCTGACCCCAGCATCCTCGCCGTGGAACACCGAGACTACACATCATCGTACAAGTCCTGTCATCCATATCGTGGGGCCATAAGAGACTGGATCCCTCACTCCTTTCTTCCTTTCTCTCTGCTCTTTCCTTCTCTCATTTTTCTATACCCTCATTTCTTTGTCTCTCCTTCTATATCTCTTTCTCTCTCCCTTATACCTTAGTTTTCTTCCTTCTCTACCACTTTCTTCCTCTCCTTCCCTTTTGAACATATAAGGATAACACCATCTTTAAGCTCTGCTGTTGATTTCTGGTTAAATTTCATATTGTAGCTACTGATGGTTGCCAATATAACACTCGTAGTAGGACTTTCGCTGTTAATGTGTTGATAAGTTCTGTTATACTTTTGCCAAGTCACCATTCGCTGTAACCAATATCCCAAAAAGTTCTTTTAGTAAAACTCACAATTGAATTGGACCCCGGAGGTGATTGTGTGTCATTCACTTCACATAACCGTGCAGAATTAACCCAGAGTTAACTCGCACCTGGTCTCATCTGTTGGGTCAGGGCGCGTGTCGCGTCTAGAGTTAACTCATCTCTCATCCCATCTGTTGGGATGGGACAGAGAGATATTTACTTTCTCATAAAGGAAAAAACTGAAGTACTCAGACACTGTGGTATGAATTTCTGAAGTTATGATGGAAGACCTATCATGGAAATTTGGTTATTATGTTGATAAGTAGACACAAGTTTGGATTTTACTTGCAGTTAATTTTTTAAAAATATTGTTTACATGTGAAAAGGAAACCTGTCCAACAAATACTGCTGATATCAGCTAATGCAATAAGAAAAATTATTGAAGTACTTTCATATTCAATTCTGCCAAACAGATGAATTTTTAAACCTCATTGTATTGAATGAAACAGCCTCACTGTGATTTTAGTTATGGAGAAATGCTGTTCAAAATCAATAAAACAGCATGTTTCCCCCAAGACAACAGCTTTCTAGTCTGTAAAAATATAAAGTTATGTGAAGTAAGAACATGGTATTTAGATAGATTTCTTGATGATGAAAAATTATTTTTTTTTCAGACAGAGTTTATGGATAATGTTTTTCCAACTTACTTCTCAATATGGCTTTTAATTTGATAACACTTAAAGTTCTGAATCAAGTTTACAGATGTGTCAGGCCAAAACTACCTATCTTTCCCCTGGCAGTTCCTAGTGACAAATCTTTATGTATCTTGAGAAGATTCAGGATGCTGGAAATGTAGCTTACTTTGCCATTGCACAAAAAATTATCAGTTCTGAATGTGGGTTATATGCTGCCTTACAGAAAACAAACAACCAAACAAAACTAACCAAACAACAAAAACCAACCAAACAAAACACCCCAACCACTTTTTTAAACCCTTCCAAGTTACAACTTATTTGTGCATCTGACTTGAGAACAATGATTCATTTCCTCAGCAATGTTTTTAGGCTTTGAAGTATTAAATAATTTCACATCAGAAAGAAGAGTATACACTGGCAGTCCTCAGAGGACCAACCCCGAAATGGGAAGCAAACGGCATTGCAGAGCTGGACATCTTGAACAGCACGTTCCTTTCTGGACTCCTTTATGTGTGGCAACACAGAGCATTCTGCATGCTTGACTGTACTTGTTTATGCATATGCACTGCAAGACAGCACCTTGTCTGGGAAGTAAAGGGAAGAAAAACACTCAAGTTGATTTGCCTTTGCCAATGAAGGAAGAATTATATCGGCTTGGGTAATGCGACCCTTGAATGTCACTAACCAGACTGGTGCTGACTGGGGCCATAAAAAATAGTTATCTTTTGAATACTGTGTCCTACAGCAAGCTATAATGTTTTTTCCCGTCACAGAGAGGAATCTGGGGAAAACAAGAGCTATTTGTGTTGTACATTGCAGTCAGTCACAGTCCCAGCCGTCCCGTTACTGTCGTGAGAAGGAAGGCTCCTTTCCTCATCCCACTCTGCTGCAAGGTTCTCTTGAGAAAATGCTGCCTTCAGTGTGGGTCTGAGATTTTATGTATTATGTGTGTGTACATACACCCACTTACATATATGTATGTTCACAATTATATACACACTGTATATGTTCATACACAAACACATTAGACACATGCACATATATAAATAATGGAGCACATGTGAGGGCAGAGCCTGTAAATCATAAATGAGACAACTGGTGACACGCAGTGATAACGGTGAATGAGCTGAGCCATTAAAAGGTCTAAGTCTGAGCCTGTTGAAAATACTGGCCAGAGAAAGTAGCACATAGATTGTGCTATTCCCAGTCATGCAGGGAAAATATGAGGCAAAGAAGTGACCTTGCACATATTGGTTCTGCCTGAGAAACTCTAAGTGTGTGTGGGAAGAGCTGAAGGGAAGAAAATAAAAGATAGGTTATCTGTATGTAGCTACAGTAAGACCAGATGGATCAATACAGGGGGCCCAATCATCATTAGCTGGACCTAGAGAGAGGGCTGTAAGAGACAAAGTTGCATTGAGAAGAAATGTGTGCTTCCTTTTCATGGAGATGGATTGTGAAGATGCTTTCATTTTTACTTTCATGCCTTCTTGGAGCATCTCCTCCGCCCAGAGCAAGGTGGGTATTCCCCACACTCCAGGCAATACCTGGACTGCACTCAGTCCCATCTCTCATGAGCAGCCAGATCTTCAAACCTCACACTTTTCTGGAAGTTACAGCAGGATCTAAAACTCCTGCGAACTTCTTTCCACAGTGAAGACATGATTGTACCAACCTTAATTCCTGTGAAATCCTTCCAACTATAAAATCTTTAAGCAACTTTGACACCAGAGAAGCACAGAGCCTCAAGGTATGATTATTCTTACAGAATTTAATAAGCCCAGCAGAGGGGGGATTCAGAGAACAGAATGTTATTATCATGGGATGTAAAGCACATATTTTAACAGTAAATACTTGATAACTTAGGAAGACTGTGTAGTCTAAACACAAGTTACTAGCTGATTGAAGTGTCTCAGATTTCACTGTGGCAGTGCTCATTCCCAGAGGTGCTCCAGCAGGCTAGTACACCTTGTGAGTTTTCTGAATGTCTTGCTGTTTTCTCAACAGATTTGCACTGAGGCTAGTGAAGATGTCAGAGCCAACCCTGTGGGAATTCAAAGTCTACTTTACAGCCCATTTTTGAGACTTTTGTGAGTAGCTGGTTTGCTTAGCTTTTTCCCCCAAAAATTTACTCCACTGCACTCCCTCACACAAATAGCAGAATAAAAGAAAAATCAGTCAGAAAGTGAACACAGTAGGTACAGAAAAATATGTGTGTGACATTCCCCATCAAAGGCACACTGAAGAAGCTACAGATAACATTTAATGTTCATCTGGTAATGCTTTAGATAGGTGAGTGTTTTTGTTGCTAGTGCTTAGCGTGTTTGGGTAAATAAAAATGTACTATCTTGTTTTTTCCAAAGCTATTCTTTCTGTCTGTGCTCAAACAGAATCTTTCTCTAATGAATCTCTGAAGATAATAATTCCAGAATCCTTTTTCCTAAACAACTCCAGTTTGAGCTGTCTTGAAGATTATTTCTTGCTGAAACAGCAAGCTATACTGTTTCTGACACATATATTGTTTCTGGCAACAGATCATATAGCCTCCTCAGCCATACAAAGGTGATTCACTGCCTTTAATCTTTCTCCATTTAACAGAGTGCACAGAGGTAACTGGGGACAGAATTGTCTCCACCGTGAGAACCCTGTAAGCAGTTCTATTGAGGACAGGCCAGACCCACTATATATGTGCTTTCTCTCCCAGGAATCAATGGACTTTGTCATACTAATGGAAGTAAATATATATCCAGAGCAGAAACAAAAGAAGACATTATGACTTCAAATTTGTATATGCAAGAAAAAATGTAGATCAGAAGAAGCTGAGGAGAGGTTTGTTTTTTTTTCCTGAGTGAAAGAATATCTGAGTATTTGTTATTCAGGCTTCATTAAAGGGAAACAATACATGTAATCCATGAAATATAAACCATATTAGGAAGGCTTGCACTGTGATTTTCAATGATATGTGAGATCTAGGTCTTTAGCAAGGCGTCAGCCTTCTCTGGTCTGCTTGTGAAATCCACCCTCTTACAAGTGTGTCAGAACTTGTGAGAAATTAAAAGAGACCCTATTAGTTTAAAAAGTACCAGGTATATCTTAAGGAATCACCGAAGGAAGATATTAAGGAAGACATTAAGTCTTCAGAAGGCATCAGATATGGCTGTGGGAACTAATAAGAAAGATGTTCCTTTGATAGCACTGACAGACAGGAAGAACACAAATGTGTAACCCTCACCCTTTGGATTCTGATTCATCACTTTTGTTGTCCCTGCCTAGAAACTGAAAACCAGCACACTCAGTTGTATGTGTTGTTGTGGTGCAACAGAGAAATGTTATTTTGAGTGACTCTTGTTCACTCTTACAAGTTTTGGCCATAACTTCTGCAATTCTATGGCTAAGTGGACTGGGGTGGGTGATCCTGCAAGATTGGTTCTTGTCAGAGATTACAGTCCACTGGATGGGATGAATGCATGAAACACTCATGGAGAACATGAGTGAAGCTCATATTGTTTCCACTGCTTAATCTCACTGTTGCAGTGTTTGCTAGGTGATTTATTTATTTTTTTTCAGTTGATAGAGCTAACAGAAACTTTTCCAATTAATTCCAGTGTGCACCATGTTGTGTGAGGATACTGCAAAGAATTATTGTTGGTACTTCTGTATTCAGGGTGACTTGAAAGCAAGTGTCTTGGGCAAATAAACACCCTGTTATCTTCCAAAGTAATGAAATCTTCAAGCACTATGTCATCAGCAAAAGTTATTAGAAGTCTTCCCTCTCTACTGAAGTTACTATGAAGCTAATTTTGGTTTCAGAGCAAATAACTTCTCTAGTCAACTCTCTCTAATCAAATAATTCTTCAAACAGGAATATCAGGTTTGTTTAAGACAATGTACATTTGACAAGATGAGGTTGTATTCTTAATCTTCATCGCATTTAATTTTATTTTTTTTTCCCATAACATTGATGCTGCATTAAGTGGTTATGTCACTGCAACAATGTCTGCTATCCACCTTCTCCTCAGTTCCTTAATGCAAGAGCGATGTTAACACGCTGTATTGCCATACAAAACACCACCCTGTCCCCTTAATAATACCCTTCCATGTGTTAAATCCTCAATATGGAAAAATCTGAGACGTCCCTTCAGAGATTACTTTTGCCTATGCATACCTGAAGATGGGCTTGTGTACAAACACCTTTCTCTCCCCTCCCCTCCCCTCCCCTCCCCTCCCCTCCCCTCCCCTCCCCTCCCCTCCCCTCCCCTCCCCTCCCCTCCCCTCCCCTCCCCTCCCCTCCCCTCCCCTCCCCTCCCCTCCCCTCCCCTCCCCTCCCCTCCCCTCCCCTCTCCAAAACCTGTGGGGACTACCCTTTAGAAGATATAAATTACCTTAATCCTGGAAGAAGGAAGGATTTTAGATATTAATAGCAGGAACCTTACATACAACAAATTTTTCTTTAAATATGAGAGGTTTTTTTTTCCTGATGTTAATCATTATAGCCAAGTTTCATAGTATAGTACATTGTAATAGAGTTCATTACCCTACTCTAGGTTGTTTTATGCTCTCCTGCAGGTTCAGTGGTGAGGACACAGTCCTGTGGTAGGACTGGCATGCAGCAGAGCCTGGAGTCTGTCTGCTGAGAAGTCAAGGTGGGCATGTAGGGATTCCATGAGGCACAGCAGCAACATTGATGTCCACAATACAGAGTCTGCACAGGTGAATGACAGAACTACAGAGGATTATCTCTCACTGAAACTGAATATAAGGGGTTAAGAGCCTTCCCAACTCTACCAAGTTCTGTAAAATCAGCCTTTAATTTGAGATCTTGCCATTCTATCCTTTATTCTTTGACACACTCCTGGTTTTAATCCTTTACCATGTGATGCAGTGTATTGTGCAGCAGCTACTTAGCAAGATTGTTGAACTCCTTTCATACATGGTCACTGCTGGATGATGCAGCTCACATTTCTTTAGAAGTAAGGAAGAAAAAGAAGCCTTGAGTGATTCACAATGACTTGAGGTTCCTATGTATACTATAAATACTAGCAAGGGCAAGTCTCATTATTATATAAACTGCAATAAAGTTCTTCCCAGTAGACTGCAGGAGGCTGAAAGGTACTGGAATGTGTTAGGCTTGACATTACAAGGGCTAGGCAAGAGAATACTTCAAGTCATCTAGGAATGGTGTCTCTCAAATTGAGAGGTTGCCCTTGTGTTTCATTTCCTGTTCCCTCCCGTCATTTGCTGTGCACATATGACAGGGAAACAAAACCACTGCTTATGAACACCACACTACATTTGGCCGAGGTACTGTATTCTGTCTGTACTTTTAGTATACATCCATACACACACAATATGTTTTTTTTTTTTTTTAATGTACATTTACATAGACCATAGTTATAAGGAGAAGCATGCCAGGTTGTGGATAAAAACTCTCTGTTATTCTTTACCTATAGCGCTTTGCAGAAAGGAGAGAGAAATACAGATATGTATGTGTGTGCTTATGCATGCAAATACACATGTGTATTCTGTACTGGTATTAAATCAAGGACAACAATTTTAGGGCCACAGCTCTGCACTTTTGATTTTTTTTTTTTTTTTTTTTTTCAGTAACACTGCAAAAGTAGCCATAACACTAATTTACAAGAAAGAGAGTCTCTTGAAAAATCTTTCCTACACATATGTTTGCTGCACTGAAATCCTCCTTTTGGAAAGTAAAAGTTTTAGGTTTTTTTAAGTGTCAGAGGAGAAATAAGACTTTTTCAACATTTTAAAAAAGAGAAAGAAGTAAAGAAAGCTAGTTCATTTTTTCTTTCAGTTTCACTGAAATATAAACACTGCAAATATTCCTGGAAGTTAAAAATATTGATGTATTTTCACAAAATCACACAGAATCACAGAATCGACTGGGTTGGAAAAGACCTCAGAGATCATCGAGCCCAACCCTTGGTCCAACTCTAGTCCGTTTACTAGATCATGGCACTAAGTGCCATGTCCAATCTCAGTTTAAAAACCTCCAGGGACGGCGAGTCCACCACCTCCCTGGGCAGGCCATTCCAATGCCTGACCACTCTCTCTGTAAAGAATTTCTTTCTAATATCCAGCCTAAATTTCCCCTGGCAGAGTTTAAGCCCATGCCCCCTTGTCCTGTTGCTAACTCCCTGGGAGAAGAGACCAATCCCCACCTGCCTATAACTTCCCTTCAGGTAGTTACAGAGAGTGATGAGGTCACGTTTATCTGCAAGTAGTGTTAACAGAGAAGTTATTAATTACACAACGATTGGGCTTTGTAAGATCACTTAGAATATGAAACATTAGGTGTTACTTTTCATGAGTTGGAAGGTTGATCATTTGGGATTAACAGCAATGCATCTGGGGGTTTCAGAGAATGTTAAATGTTAAAGATTTTCTTTATCTGTTTTCAGATGTTCATCAGATGTGTGCATGGCATAGGGCTGAAACCTTACCAAGTGGATTTATTCCTGGTATCCCAGTATCTGCTTATTCCAGTGGTTGCCACTGGTGTCTTAGGAAAGTGAGATTAAAGTTTCCTATCCAAACTATGAGAAAAGGATATAAGTAGGATATAAAAGAGGATAAAGTATGGAAATGATGTGAGGTTGTTTTAGCAACAAAGTTGCCAGGATATGATTTCAGGGATGAAAATATCGATCAGAAAGAGAAGCTCCATCCTAGCACTCATGGAAATCACCATCTAATCATGTACCTTTACACCCAAGAACCTCTTATGAGATCTGACTTTCCCCCAAACTCTTTGTGCTGCTCAGAGATGTCTGCAGCTCCCTCCCTTTCCACCTCTGCACTCACATTGTCCTTGCTCAGATTTGTTCGTTTGCCACAAAAATGCAAAGCTTTGTTTCCATTTTTGCCCACTGAAGAGTATACTCCATTTAGACATCTCCCTACCATAAGTGTTGTAATGACTGCCATTTTTGTAAATTTTTTGTGTAATATTTTGGTACTCTAGGTCATATTGAGGTGTTTTCATTGTGTATCTTTGTGTACTTTTTCCTCTGGTTGTGTCTTGATCTGTTGCATGTGCCAAGTCTTTGTTGTCTGCATCCAAGGGGGAAGAAAAACAGGATAGATAGGCATTTTTAAAAAGACAACAAAATAGGGAAGAAAGTAGTTCTTTGCATTCTGAATATGAGCTGTTTGTTTGTTTGAGATTTGTTGTTCAGTTTAAAAGCATATCAGATACACGCATGACTGTGATTTGCTATTATCACTCTAATCTTCTCCCCTGTGATTTTTTGCTAGTTGGAAGATCTTTGGAGAGACATATTAAAGTCCATTTGTATCTATTAGAATTTGAAATTCATCTTTTCTGTAGTCTCTGTGGGTTTTGTTGTTTCTGTTGAAGAGATCAGCTTTATATCTAAAGGTTGGTATAGGATTCTGTATTTATCTGTTCTCTAATGGGCTTTCAGAAAGAACAGAACTGTTTATTTAGTTTCTTCCATAAGGAAAAGTTACTTCGTTATCATTTTGCAGTGCAGTATTGCTTATTGCTCCATTGAGCCAAGTATTGCTAACACACAAAATTAAAAAGACAGCCCTTGCTACAAAGAACTTGTGAACAAAAAATACAAGCAGAAAAGACATGGCAGAGGAGCTGTGGAGAATAAGGCAAGAATGGAACTATCTCTTTTAGCGCAATAACTAGAAGTCACAGGAAAACCTTGCTCTGGCTCCTAGCAAACATTTATTGTCTACCAGTGTTCTAATGGCAGGATCCACTTCTCAGGAGGGATCTGAGTGAAGAAGACTTTTGCAGTGACTTCATGAAGCCTGAAGTTACATATTTTTGCTCCACATAAGTTTAGCTGATATGTTTATGATTGCTCCAACAGACATGCAGTTCTCATTTTTCTTTTCAGTGAGAGGAACTCTTGGAAAAAAGTTTCAATATTTTGGTGTTTTATTGTTCAACATGTTTCAGTTGTACCTAGAAAGCACTGGAAGACCCTTGTAGAACCATTTAAGTGGGAGGTGTGTGCTAACTGCTCAATACTTTCAGACAGCTTGCTTGGATCAGTCAGTGTAAATTAGGTTGAAAGCCATAATACATGTTTCTCTTTGAGTTCACGTGCAGAATGGAGCTAGTGAAAAGTATAAAGTAACAGGAAAGCCTCTCTTTCTAAAATAGAAGAAAACATGATCCTGAATGTGTTTGCTAGTTGCTACAAGTCTGTCCTGTGCTAGGCCATGAGCATCAGTGCAACCTTTCTGTCAGCCCCAAGATTTGCACACTTTACTGCTAATGTTCTGTGTTTATAATGTTGTGTGTAGATGTTTTGCCATTTCCATATAAGAAGGCTTTTCCCCTCTTCCAACAAAATAAATCGCTATGGAAGAAGTAAAGTTACTGAGATGGGTGTAGTGCATGGATTCTCATGTGAAGAACAGAAAATTAAGCTCTAACACATAGTCTGAATGACAGAAGAAAGTTTGTGAGAGGGTTACTGTCAGAAGGAAACATTTATGTACTACAGAGAAACATAAAAGATATAGATATGAAAATATTTCATTGTCACTTGTAGCAGCTTAGCCTATCTCTCTTCAGATTCCCAGAGTCTTCTAACTATAGAAGCTCAAGTGTTCTAAAGACATAAAAAGGTAGAGTCAGTGGATTTATCATTTTTTGTAATAAAAAATCTGTGCTCTCTAGACCCTGTGAGGTTGGTATCCTGTAGTCCAGACATTCTATATCTTTACTTAATTCGCTTATTCTTATTTTCTTCCCCATGTTATGTACATGCTTTAGCTGCTTCTCCTAGATGTCCTCTCTCAACTAAATAAACACAATGCTATTATGTCTGTAGAAGAAAAAAGAACTCTCTGAAAACATGTATTATGAGTATAGGTCACCCACAAAACACTGTATGATTCTCTTAATAAGCACACACACTTGCTCCCAAACTTACTGCAGCCTGCTGGTACAGGTTGTCCGTGGGTCCCTTCGAAACCTATTCACACTGTCGGAGCACGGCTCACTTTGCTCTGATTGACTTATCCCATAAGGAGTTTCTCCTTGTTTCAGTGCTGTCTTAAAAAAAAATGTTCTGAGAAGATTAAATATTCTTGAATAGCTTTCTGGAGTCAAGGGACGTTGCTCTTGTGGGGTATTGTTTGTCCAAAATGAGTGCAGAAGAGATGCAAAACCAGTCAGATTAGAAATGCTGCATTTTGCTCCTGCTTTGCTCACCACATAAGCTGATCCATAAGACCTTGGTTATTGAAAATACACCCAGATATGAGGTTGAAATGTTATTAGAATTTTGTTTAAATACCCCTTCCAAAATGTGTCAGTGTTTGTCACATCTGAACACTTGTGGGAAAAAAAAGAGTTTAGCACAACCAAGGCATTTCTAAAAGCTGTGGCACATATTAAGAAAGCATAGTGATCCAGTAAGGAGATGAGAGACCTTCCATTCTCTCACTGCTTCTATGCAAATTGTTTTACCTTATTTGTTACTTCTGGTCAAGCAAAAGCTACAATACTGGAGTCTATTGCAGTACTAATACATTGGCATACAAGTGATATGTGCTTTGTTGGAAGATAAAGTCACAGAGACAAATATATTGGGCACAAGTAATAGAGATTTATTTTTAATTTATGTTAAATTACAGTAGACTTACTACTATGTTGCAGAGTGCTGTTCAAAAGTTTTCTCCATACACAAGTTTTAGTATTGCAGGACAGTGATATTGCATTCCTCCATTTAAAAAAAAGAGTTCTTAATAATGGTCTAGAGCTCTTTGAATTGTAGTTATTAGTGTAACTGAAAAGGGGAAATGAGATGTATACTGCTGACCTTTGAAGCTGGCACACAATTAGGTATTTGAACAAGACCCAAGACAAGCAAGCAGTTACTCAATGCATCTTGAGAGATTATGTTTTACTTGGTGAGTCTAGAAATTCTTCGGATGTCTTGGGTCTGGGTGTCCACCCATGCTGATGGCAACATATATGAGAGTGACATATGGACATATTACCACCTGTGCAAATTGATTTGACAGTTTGGGTTCTGTGGTGGCAGCATCTTAGGGTGGGGACACACCAGTAAGACTATTCCTAGAAACAGATAACAGATAACAGAACAGTTTCAGTGAATGGGAGCACTGCAGTAAAAAAACTTCTCTGGCAACGAGTGTGAAGTGCAAAGTGGATTAGAAGAAAATGAAAAAAAAAAAACCCTCTTTCTGTTCATATTTGTTCTAAATTAAGTGCAACAGCTCAGTAGCTTGACCTTAGGTGTCATAAAAATTTTTTTATGAAATTACCTTTGCTGCCTGCAGTGATGAATGAACAAAGTACTTAAACAGAAAAAAACCCAAACCAAAAATGTATAATTGAATATATGTGGGATGGAATTGAATTAAGATAAATACAAATAATTATTTATATAAATATAGTAATGTCAATATGAGCATAAATTGTTGCAAACTGAACAAGTCAAATCAACACTTTTTTTTTGCCTGGATAATCATCTTGTGGAATTCATTGACACATGTTACAAATGAAATAAAAGTGTGCACAAAGAAAAGAAGCAATATAGGAGTTTTAGATTTAATATTATAATTACTATCCTTTACAAGAACCAATGATTGATTTTCATTTTTAGTTTACCAAATAATGCTATACCAATTAAGAACTCTGAAAAAACTTTCAGAACTTTTTTTAGTTTTAAAAGGAAAAACTTCTTAGCAGTGAAATAAAACATTATTCTTTAGTTTACTTTGAAATTGATGTTTTAGAGAAGTGAAAGTGTGGAATGATGACATAACACAGGCTGATAAATTCTGTGGTTTATGGATGACCTATAAAGCCAGAAAATAGCAGGTTCAAGACACAGAAAGTGTTAAAATAACATGTTGTTTCAACACTTTTTTGTTCACAAACCTGTTATTTCCACAGTCTCTAGGTTGGTTGGTTGTCTCAATAATCTTTATTGATAATGTTTCTTTTGGAATGCTCTTTACTTCCTCTAACTAGAAGAATCACAAATTAACATGAACAGCTTCAAGACTGCCTCCATTAATTCATGCTAAATTTGTGTATAGTAAAGATATCCAAATCTGGTAATCAACAGAAAAGTTTTGAAAATACTCTCATTCTCATTTATAAATAGATTTGCCACAAATCTGGACAGAACCCTCCTCAGAATTTCTTGTAAATATCTATTCAGCCAAATTTGTCCAGTAGAAATGATCACACACTAATATTCAAATCCATTTAGACAAACAAACCAGGTTTTAAATTTTAAACACTGTTTAGATTTTAGGTAAATTTTGGAACCTGAGGCCTACTCAAGGGGCTTGTCCTCTTCTTAAGAGGAAGCTACAGCCAGGATGCACCAAAGTATCTCAGATTCTTAGGCAAAGAAATCCCACTGAGGAACCAGAAATGATTTACCACAACATACACAAGCAACTGCAGCTTAAGGAGGAACTGAAGGGGCATGGTGGCCGCCTTCATAGAGCAAGGCGGACTAAAGCCTGTACAGCAACCATTAGGATCATCTACAATTCCAGTATAACTTTCTGTGTCCCTTCTCTCCTGAATGAGCTATGCAACAGCTGCCAATATTTTCAAATACAGTGCAGCTGATAAAAAGCCATTTGGGATGTAGATACCTAAAAAAGTGCATAATTCTTCTTACTGTTTACTAACTTGGTAAAAATCCTTTTAAAACTGACATTTTTTGGTGAACTTTGCTGTCTGTGTTTAACATGTATTCATTTGAACTTTTATTTGCAGAGCTCTGGATAATTCAGTTAATTTATGAAAACATTGTGGAGGTCTATGTTTGGAGAATTTAATGTTTAAGAAGCACTTAAGTCAGTTGCCAGCACTTCTGACCACTAAGTTGCTTATATGTGCATGGACTTTAACTTCTGATGTTACCTTTTAGACAAGAGATGTTTAGTATGTGTATTCCACCCACTTGGCTGTATAACTAAAAGCCAAATGGAAGTAGCAGTTTCATTTTGACTCCTTTTTTTCCTTTGGAAACTTTGATTACATAGCATTTGCTTTGTTTTCAAACACAAAACCCTACAACTCCCCTCACCTACTAACAACAACCTGCAATCCTATTCCTTGCTCTCCACCTACCATATAACGTCTCCCTATCCTGGTGAGAAAATCTTTATAAAAAGTGCAGAGAAATTGCAACAAACTTTCCAATCCAACAGTTTCTAGTTGTCAGGCAGTTGAACAACAAATAAAAAGTGAAGGTAGCATGCATTAATTTCAGTGACAATCTCCAAGCAACCTGCTACCTGCTGTAGGGTAAAACTTCAGAGCTCTTAACCTTATCCCCATCTCCATCTGTTCTCCATTCATGTCTTATGACCCTTCATTAAAACATTATGTTCATAGACTCTGAATAGCACACCATCTTACAACTCCTAACTCTAGATATTTGTAGCGTGATACAGTTATTTAATCTCTAGAACTGACTTCAGAAGTCCTCAGGCATATATTCAAGAAATGTTAAATATAAATTTATATGTGGAAAATATTCTGAAGAAAGAACATCTGAAAAAATGCTGGGAAAATGTTAAGTCTGGACACACACTCCTCCTGAAGTGTCAGTTGCACAGAGCTTATTGTTAGCCTATGGAAAACACTGTAACACAGGACTATTCATTTTTAGAAAGGTGGATGTAGAAAACTTTAGCTTAATTAAACACAGATTGTGAAGACAAATAAAAACAAATTAATTTTAGAGACTGCAGAAGAATCTGATGCGAGAAAAGTCCTGAGCTGTGGGGACTGAAGGTGGTCTTTTTTTCCAGCTATACCCTTCTTGTTCCAGAAAATAATAGTTTTTCTTTCTTCACTGTTTTTCAGATCTAATAGTTTTTCCCTATCCACCTTTTTGCATAATTAATCTCAGATGCAGATTCAGCAACCATACTGGTAAAAGTGTCGCATGGATGTTTTTCAAGGACATCCTTATCCATATAGAGAGAAATCCATCCCGCGCCCCCCAATGCTTTTTTAATTACTATCTGATAAGTGTTCAGCTCACATCTGATCTCTATTAGTCTGGGTGGGTTCCCTTGTGGAACAACTAGCATTGTGCTAAATGCAGTACAGCAGCGGCAGGTGTATCCAAACTGTTTTACCTGAGGTGTGTACTGCCCAGGAGTCCAGTGGGAGCAAGGCATGGTGCAGCTTTCCCTGCCTCTACACACAGGTGTCCACCTTGCCTGTGGGGGCCTGCTACTAGATAGCAAAATAAAGCAACTAGAGGTTCTCCAGTGTCTGAAAAAGGCAAAGTATCTGGGCGAGAAGTGCTTTCATCTAGTCAATATTTCCTCTCTGAAACAGCGGAAGGACGGGCTGGTTTGCATTGGCAGATACCATGACGTCTGGCAGGCTATAAAAGAAATATGACACCAACTTCTGAAGGCAATGGTCAGACACGCTCTCAGCGCTTCTAGCTTTGCCTGTGAAAGCATGAACAAGAACACAAGATTTAAGCACAAATAATGAAAAAATAACCATGTGTGGGATATGATTTTTTTTGGAAGAGTATTCTGAACTCTATCACTTTTAAATTTCAGGTATTCCTTTCTTATAAATGCTCTTTTTCTTCTGACTCCTCCATCGTCTTCATGAGATGTAATAACTCCTACTATTATGACTCCATGTTTCTGCACCAGGACCCTTCAGATGCATCATCAGTGAGCCGACCCAGAAGATCTGTGATTTGTCTGCTAAGCTACATAGAGTGGAAATTATTCCCACTCTTGTTCCTCTTTATGAACTGTCACTGTGAGAGAACTGTCATTAAAAATTGGAACTGAATGCTTGATTCAAATCCTGGAGAAGAGGACAAAGACCTTTTTTTGCTTAAAACCTACCTCTGTGCTTTAAAGATATGTGTGCAACTGAGAAATGGAACGATGGGCTGTAGCAGCTGTAAGACATTTCATGTAAAATGTAATACAGAAATATTAAAAAGCATAAAGAAAGAGAAATGAAGAGAGGTTACAAGGCTTGACTGAATAAATTAGAAGGAAAGTCTGAGATGTGAGCTGAACATTATGGAGAGGAAGACTGGTTGCTCTTTGATGAAGGAATGGGCCAAATGAATTATAGTAGAGAAAAGGAAAGATGAAGGCAAAGCTGAGATGAATGTTAAGGTCCGAAGTTCAGTGAGGAATACAAGCTCTCAGAAAGCAGAGGAGCCAGTGAAAAAAGAGGAAAGCTTTTTCACCATTTAATCAGAGCCTGTATGAATCATGTATCACGTGCAAGCCCTCAGGATCCGTGCACTACAACATGACTTACTGGTGGTCTCTGGTCAGTAGTTGAGAAACCTGCTAGTGCCTTCCCAGATCTAAAGTGTGAGGGAAACCTCATAGTGTCTTTAACTATTTAATCTCTGGTCTGTTGGCTGGTCCAAATATTAAGATGGCCTTTTTTTCAGCTGTGCCAAGCACAAACCTTTCTGCATTTGTCATTAGAACTCTGCAGAAAAAGAAAATACCTGAGAATTTTTCTTTAAGTAGGTATGCTTAGGAGTATCTTTGATGTTTTTTGATTTCTGATACACCGCTTATATTTATTTGCCTGCAAACTGATTGAGGTAAGGGCAATTACCCCATCCACTTAACTGTTTCCTGTGAACTAAGACATACTGCCAGTTTTCTTTCAGCCTTTTCTTTAATGGAAAGGAAACAAGGCAAGGTGAAACACCTTCAACAAGCACTCACTCTGTGTTGACTTTTTGATTTCCAGTGGATTCTTACTCCAGACACTGATGCATTTTTTTTCTATTTTAATTATTTTGAAGAAAAAACCCTAAATCAAAGTTTGAGTTTTCCTTCTTAAACCTCATTGGTCTGTATTTTTAAGGAAGTGGTTATTTTTTGACAAATAATGTTCCTTCTTTAGCTCATGTTAGTTCCCTTTTCAGTTCTTCATTCCCAACTCACTTGGAACTTCGCCTTCTTAATAATAACGTGCCCCCCAGCTAGAGTGCAGCTCCTAAACTACCATACTGATTTAGTTGTGGATGCATATTTTATAAATTATGTTAACAACCATGAAAGGCAAAAGAGACACCCAATCTTGTTGTACCACTATGTTTTGTGGAAAAAAAAACTATGCAGAAGACTGCAAGCGTTGTGACCTCCTCTGTAGTTGTCAGACACATTTGTAGCCTGCCCCAAATCACCATTTGTTTAGCAAAGACACCCATAAGGTGCTGAGTTACTAGGGATTCAAAACAAGACATAGTGATAATAGTTCTATCTAGTCTAGTATCCTATGTCTGGCAATGGTCATTAGCAAATGTTTTGGGGAAAGAGAACAAGACAGAAACATATTTGACTAACTTAGCTGGGTCTTTGTATTGAATGTATCTACATGAACATTTTTTTCTTCCAATTGCTTTAAAATCCTTAAAAATGTTAGCATCTCCATTATGTGACAATGAGTTCCACAAATTAATTACATTTCATGTAATGAAGTATATCCTTATCTCAGTTTTACACTGTCTCTTGCTGATGTCATGGAAGGCCCACAGGTTTTAAACCTCAGGAAAAACAAGGAATTACAGTTGTAAGTAAAGTGGTTTTCAATTTTATTAATGAATGTATATCTAGCTATCATATTTCCTTCTGCCAGAGCATTTTTCTTGCATGTATCTTTTCCAGCTCATCTATAGTCAGTTTGTCTCTGTGTCTGTCTGCATTCCTTTTAACACGATAATGTCTCTGTTCTTTACACTGTCTGGTACGACTGTTGTCAATACATCAGACGTCCTCTGATGACACAACTAACCACGAGCCCACGTGATCTCCCACTTGCTTGCTTTTCACTGTTCGCAGTGCCCTAGTTCTCCTAGTGGAATTGACCATACTAAGTGGGCTTTGTTCTTCCTTCATCCATTAAAATGCAGTTTGCATCCATGTACACAGGTGTTCAATCGATTAATGGTGAAACTAAGTAAAGGAGTGTTACTTTATATCCATGATAATGAATTGATATCAATTCTTACTCTATTCTAAATGCACAATAGTTAGTTTCTTAAAGAAAGCATGATTTTAAATTCTAGATTTTCATTTTCAGACATGATTTCCAATAGACATATGCATAAATTAAAAAAAAAAAAAAAGTACATAGAGATTTACTGTTATGGACTAGATGTATCTCCAGAGATGTCTTCCAACCCCAACCATTCTGTGATTTTGTTATAAAGGAGTTATATATAGATAAGAAAGTACATTAAATCTGTGATATTGTAGTTTTTGACAAACAAATTAAGTCAAAATCATTTGTACTGAACAATGCTTTTAAAAAAATTCATATTCTATACACAAGTTGACCTTTCAACTTCAGTTCTGCCAAAACTGTTACTTTTATTATAGTTCCAATTAAGAAAATATATAGCTTTCTGCTCTTGTTCTAGTTCTCATTCACTAAAATAAAATTCGAAAGTGACTCTGCTTTTGAGGGATTAAGAAATTTTTGAGTCCTTGCCATTTCTGCTTCTGATGTTTGAGATGCAACATGGATACAGGTGCTGGCTCTCCTGTTGAAAAATGGCCCCTCACCATAGGAGAAGTGTCAGCAAGGCAGCCATCAGTTCTTTTCCACAGCAGCTAGAGCTGGAAAATCTCATACAATGCTAGGATCATGTTACAAAGATAAACACATAGGAGGACAGAAAACACAGAAAAGATGGAAGTGCACAGTAGAGACAAGATTTTTAGGAGCAGGATTTTTCTCAAACCCTTCACCAGTATATAAGAATGCCAGGTTAAACATAGGCCAACACATAAATATTAACATGGATTCTGTATGATTTCTTCAAATGACAGGGATTTTGCTGCACATTACTTTTTTGTGGAAGGAAATGTCAGTAACCTTTTATTCCACTTCTTGAATTTTATGCACTCTCTAGCTCTGAAATTAACTACACCTATTCCTTTACACCTTTTAGTCTTGGACAGAATGATATCCGGAAGTCTTCTTTGAAGGAAACTTTCCTTAATTTATGTTCAGAGCAGGATTATCTGTCTTTTTATTGCATTGTGTTCTGATACACATTGCGTTTGCCTGAGCATCACCTTCTGCTACAGAGGGAAGGGCCAAGAAAAGTGAAAACACTGGAGCTGGTATTCAATTGTGCCACAGTCCCTTTATGTAATGCTGATAGTAGAAATGTCCTGTATTCTAAACCAAAATAAGGTCTGTACCCTGTCATACTCCTGTATCTTGTCATATTCCTGTGGCTCCTTATGAAGGTGATGTAGTCCTGGAGATTTCTCTTCCCAGAGCCCAGTCTCCTAAGAATGTATGTCTCTATATTTTCTGATGCTAGCACATTGCACACTCTTAAAAAATGGACATAGGAACCACATGCTGGGTCTTCAAATGTTAAGATGAAGATAATGAATCTCAGTATATTTTCAAACAATGGAACTGAGCATTGCCAGTTTATTTCCAGCTCCGAAGCTTTGAGTCAGCTCCATCAAAAAAACAAATTTAAAAAATGAAGTTTATTTTCCAATGTCTGCAGTTTGCTTCCTGAAGCAAACTGAAGTAAGTGCAAATGCATCATGAAGTCATGTACAGTTTTGTATGTTGAAGATATTATTAGTAGAACATATTTCATGTATTTTTTTCTTGCAAATGGCTTTTGCAATAGGACCTTGTGATCCCTAATGCTTCAGGTTACTTGTTGAATAATGTATTTATCCTTTTCCTTAGTGGTGACTATTTTAAGAAAATGCGTTGAATTCTCTATTTTTTATTCTGCTTTTCTCTACTCTTTATTTATTTGTATCTGTGTAAATCTGACTATTACCTAAGCACTTTGCTCTACCATAACCAACCCCCATCTAAAAATTTTCAAGTCATTATTATTGTCAGGTAGGTAGGTTGTGCTACATGTCATTATCACAGAATCACAGAATCACGGAATTGAATGGGTTGGAAAAGACCTCAGAGATCATCGAGCCCAACCCTTGGTCCAACTCTAGTCCATTTACTAGATCATGGCACTAAGTGCCATGTCCAATCTCAGTTTAAAAACCTCCAGGGATGGCGAGTCCACCACCTCCCTGGGCAGGCCATTCCAATGCCTGACCACTCTCTCTGTAAAGAATTTCTTTCTAATATCCAGCCTAAATTTCCCCTGGCAGAGTTTAAGCCCATGTCCCCTTGTCCTATTGCTAACTGCCTGGGAGAAGAGACCAAGAGGTGATGAGGTCACCTCTAAGCCTCCTCTTCTCTAGACTAAACAACCCCAGCTCCCTCAGCCTCTCCCCATAGGTCTTATGTTCAAGTCCCTTCACCAGTCGTGTTGCTCTTCTCTGGACCCGCTCCAGCACTTCAATGTCTTTCCTGAACTGAGGGGCCCAGAACTGAACACAATACTCCAGGTGTGGCCTCACCAATACAGAGTACAGGGGAAGGATCACTTCCCTTGTCCTGCTGACCATGCTGTTTTTGATACAGGACAGGATACCATTGGCCTTCTTGGCCACCTGGGCACACTGATGGCTCATGTTGAGCTTCCTGTCAATTAGTACCCCCGGGTCCCTTTCTGTCTGACTGCTCTCCAGCCACTCTGCGCCCAGCCTGTAGCACTGCAGGGGGTTGTTGTGACCAAAGTGCAGCACCCGGCACTTGGCCTTATTGAACTTCATCCCATTGGAATCAGCCCATTTTTCCAGTCTATCCAGATCCCTCTGCAGAGCCCTCCTGCCTTCCTGTAGGTCGACACTCCCTCCCAACTTGGTGTCATCAGCAAATTTGCTGATTATAATATCACCTAAAATCTTTAAAGTTTTGATTCAGAAATTGTACCAGTAAAAATGTGTACATTTTCTTAAGAGTAGCTTACTTTCCTATGCTTGGTTTGAAAGGAGATTATAAAGGGATACTAATGCATGTAATGTCTTGATTACTGTATACAAACTCATAACCTCATAATCTCTGGATATAAATTACATGCCCATACTTGAAAATGTGTAATTTACTAGTTAACTTGAGATCAACTGAAAAGCCAAGAACATAATGTAGGAGACCTAATGTGCAGCCCTTTCTGCACTATCACCTATAAATTGTGTTGACTGACATGCAACAATTTTCTCCCCTTTTCTTCCTCTATAATCTGAGTTTCCTGCAGTCTGGAAGGTCCACTGTGGTGTTATCAGACTTTTCTCTAATTAAAAACAGTCTAAGAAATAAATTAGCAAAGTAAGAATTGATCTGAGTCCAGAGAATCAATCCAGGTGTGTCCTGAAATATGCGTTTTTGCTGAAAAGTACACAGCTTTTTTATACCACTAGAATTCTCTAATCTTGGCAAGATTTAGCACTGTTTCATTTCTTACCTTATCTTTATAAGTTACTCTTCATCTCCTAAACATTGAATCTTCCAAAACACGACAGTTTTGCCATGGAGAGGCAGGAAGATGGGTAATGGTCAAGAAAATCAGTTTCCTATACGGTATCCATATACAGTGTGAGTAAAATATAATCTACAAGGTGCAGGCTTAAGAACTTCCCTTGATTTTGATTGCTTGGTATAGGAGATTTCTTATAGTTAAAAGATGTAACACTTCTAGGACTTCTGTTGGCACTGTAAGTGGAAGAAACTTTTAAAGTGGAACAACTAATTACAATGAAATAGATAGAAACATGACTCAGGAACTGACAATCTATGCAGAGAAGCTGTCTGTATGTCTGTCAATGTGTTGCTGGATTTTGGTTAGTTCTATAATTCAGTTACATTCTCCATGATGTTATTACATCCTTACTTTGTGCACAATTTTATTTCCCCTAAAACTGTATTGTAGATTTTATTTAAACTCTTTGAAAATTGTTAGAATGTCCCAAATAAGCTAAAATTATTTATCAAAACAATAGTTTAAAAATATATTCCATTAACTGATTTTTGTGTATTTGAAATGAGACCAACTCAGATGAGTGCCACAATGTGGGACAAAGGTTCAATGGCTGTTACTGGGCCTTGGACAAAAAAATTTATTAACTATAAAACTGGGTGAAACTTCTTGCTAATGATACCTTTTGTATTTGTATTTGGGAAGCTGAGGAAATGCAAATCAAATAATTATTTCTAAAAAGAAAGCTCTAAAAAGAAAACTCTCCATGAGAGTTGCTTTCCCTCATCTATGCAAAGCAAAAGACTGTTTTCAACCAGTCTGTAACCATGTTGTAATACACTATTATTGCAAACCTACCATTGGAGAAAATCTAGAAAAGGTTGTTGTCTGGGTTCTTAAACCTGCAATAGGTTACAGCACTGATATAATGAAATCCTAGGGAGGCTGACAAAATAGACAAACCAGTAGGTCATCGGTCTTTCTCTGAAAAACAGCTCAAA